>NC_084663.1:92928764-93543764 GCF_028389875.1 Rhea pennata | reverse complement strand
CATAATTGATGCTTTCTTTAGCTACGTTTGCCTTTTGGATGGTTTTACATATCCTTAGGAAATAGTACAGTGTTAGCGCTTTCTGTTTTTTGTACTGGAGTTCTTTTTGGTTCAAAATTTGTTTGAAGTGGAATGGACACAGATCATTAATACTCACTATAAAATACTGTGACTACTGCTGTTTGGCATTACAGATTAATAAAAATGTTACTGTATATACTTTCAGACTTTCTCTTGAAAATACTGTACTACATGCACATTTCTGGTAGGGACAGAACGTAATCTGGAACAGAATTGGCTAGACAAATCTAATTAAAATCAACAGTCTTGACATCTTAAACATGCACAGTGTTTTTGTTGCTTTGAGAAGGAAATTAACTATGTCTATAATAATAGAAAAGCTTGATATTTGAAGGACAGCACATTGCTTTCCTGAAACAATTTGATTTGGCTTCATTAAAGTGATCTTTTATAAAAAGCACTGTTTCTGTTTTACACACACATGGATGCACATAGATGTGTATGTGAACAGAGACGCAAACAGGCATGCACAGGCACATGCACACACTCACGCGAGAACACACACAGACACTCACACCATAAGCTGAGACAGCTCCCCATTGCCATGCACACCAGCACTGCCATGCATGCACCCCCCACACCCTCCCCATCAACACCACCTCCTTCACCCACACCTAGCAACCCACACATACACATCACTCCACCCCTGCCTCCATACACGCATCCCCCCCACACACACACACCTCTGTATGCACACCCACCCACACCTTTGGACACACAAATCTCCACATGCTCTCATGCATCCACACACCTCCACACACACTCGCACATCTCCACGTATCTACACACACACACACACACACACACACCCATCTCCACATGTGCACACCCCATCAGGCACCCACACCTCCACACACCTGCACATACACCTCCACATACATATCTCCACACACATACAAGTGTGCGCACCTACACACACTGATGCATGCACACACACCTACACAGGCTTACGTGTGCACACATCTACACACAGACCTGTGCACAAGCATCGGCGTGCGTGCACACCCATCTATATGCACACATGCATGTGCACATGCATATGCAGGTATGCATGCCCATGCACATACACACGTGCACACAAACATATATGTATATGCACATACACACACTGGTAGATATATATGCATATACATGTGCACACAAAAGCACGTGTTTATACACATGTGTGCACACACAGATGCACACTTACCCACATATACACATACATGTAGATACGCGTATATGCACACTCACCTATACATATGCACACACACCCATGTATACACACCCGTATACATGCACACACACCTGTGCACGCACACATGCACGCACGTACATACATATGCTTATACACATACACACACCCCAACACACACACAGATGTAGATGCACAACCGTACGCATGTACACATGTGCATATATATGCATGCACACCCGCATGCATGCCTGCACACATACACACAAATTCATACACACAGAGGGGCATACACATGCCCGCCTGCATGCACATGCCTGCGCACAGTCATGGACATGTACAGTCACATGCATATGTGCACATGCACAGGTGCACACTTGCGCACATGTGCATGAACATGCACACATGTGCACACACAAGCACTTGCACACATGGACATGCACCTACTCACCCATACATGCACACATACATATATTTGCACATGTGCACTCACATATGAGCACTCACATGTGCACCATATGCACACGTAGATACGCACATGTGCAGTCACAGGCATGCACACACAAGCATAGACACCCATGTGCGCACATGCCCCCACACCTGCACACATGCGGACTCATGCATTTGCATGCACATACATATACACATGTACACACACCTTTGCACATATGTGCACACACAAACACACAGATATTCACATGCATGCACACACATACACGTATATACACATGCACACATTTGTGCACATCCACGCACATACACACGTGCACATGCACACACTTGAACATATGCACATACATGCATATATATGCACACACATGCACACATACTCATGCACGGCATGCGCATGTGCATACATGCCTGCATGGCTGTAAATACACACATTTATGCACGCAGACGTGTAAACATATATATGCACTTGTGCACACAGACATGTGTGCACACACACATGCATGCACCCGCACGCTCCGGGTTACAGAAGTATCGTTATTTTATGCTTTTTCCCAAATTAGGAGCTTTCGAGTTGTCTTTGTTTGTATTTTGAAATAGGTGAATATAGTTGCAGCCTTGAAAATTTATGCTGAGCATTCCCTTATTTTTAATAAGTGGTACAGCAAAGGCAGTTGACGTACAAAAAAAATATTTTCTGCAAGTAACTTATCTGAATCTGGGATTTTGTGAATGCTGTAAGCTGGCATTGCTACCAAAAGTAGCCTCACCCCCTCCTATCCTTTGCTTCGTGTTTTCGTTTTAGTGCGACTTCTTCCTTTGTGTCGGCACAGCTGCTTCTGCAGCCAGACCAGGGAACTGCTATGGCAGAAAACTAAAATGTTTTCTTTTTTGCCAAGTTAGCTTTCAGCTGGGTTGTTTTTCTCACGTGTTTGTACAGCTTTTCTTAGAAACTTAGGCTCTCTACTTTATTTGAGATTTTGAAATGGGACTTCAAAGTGATTTGGGAACATGCATGTTTTTTAGTACTCAGGTAAGGAAGAAAGTTCAGTACCATGATGATCATTTTCCCTTCAACTTCTGGCAGAATGGTGAACCTTCTGAACAGGTGGGCTTTTGATCATCATATTACGCCTGGAGTATAACTTTGTTCCCCTTCTTCTCTTTATAGGCAATGGCTGTACTGTTCTCAAATTTTGTCATTATAACAACAGCTCTCCTCTTCAGAATAGTGCTAAAGTAAGTAGTGCTTATTAAAGTAAACATCATAGTTTATTTTCCTAGCCTAGTTAGAGAAAAATCCAGTGTAACTTCTTTGTGTGTGGTAAGAAGAGTAATTCTTTTTACTTGTGGCTATACCAGCTTGGAGAGATGGCTTTGTTCTGCATATGAAAGTGCTGGGAATAATATCTTACTAGGAGTCCCTACATCTATCCAAATTCAGTTACCTGTAATGGTAAATAACTGAAGTTGTAATTGTATAATTACTAGATGATCAGAATTAAGATGCAGGTTTGGATACCTTCATTTGTGCATTAAATCTCATGTTCCATCGTTAGCAATATTTCTTTCCAATCTGCTGCAATTCTGAATTAAATGTAAATTATATGACACTGGCTTCTTTTTATCCATCAGACCTCTGATTGAAACTGCCCTTGCTTTTAGTTGCTGGGCAGTCAGCATCTAGAACTGACATGGTCTCGAAAGTTTTTCCTTAAATTATCTGCAAAGAATTCTCCCTCTTGTGCACCTGTATCCAGTAGACTGGAGCCCCCTTAACCAGGGGAAAACATACTGCCTTTTGGCACTTGACTGTTGATTCTGAAAAGCTGAGACTCTTTTCTGTGCTTGTTTCCCTCTTGTTGCCTCCCTGTGGCATGATGTCTTTTATATGTTTTATATAAAACATATATGTTTTAATATGTTTGTATGTTTTATAGAGCTTTTTTTTTTCCGGTCATTTAACTTCTACCAATGTGGTGACTTTTTTGTTTCCTCTAGGCGACAGCTCTCTTGGGTACAGTGGGCGTCTCTGGTGATTTTATTCCTGTCCATCGTTGCCCTGACTCTGGGGACTGGAGGCCATCAGCACAGCTTAGTTGCACATGGATTCCATCACAACACGTTTTTTAGCCCATCTAACCACTGTCTTCTCTATCCTGGACCTGAGGAAACATGCCCAGAAAAGGGCAACTGTGTAGCATCAAGCTTCCTTCCCAGCTTTCAATGGAATGTCACCACTACCATGGCAGGAGCATTGAAACCTCTCCGCCTTAGTCTGGGCCATCTGCTTATCCTAGTGCAATGTTTCATTTCTGCTCTGGCTAACATCTACAATGAAAAGATCTTGAAAGATGGAGATCAGCTTGCTGAAAGCATCTTCTTGCAGAACAGTAAGCTGTATGCATTTGGGGTGATGTTCAATGGACTGATGCTGGGGCTGCAGGCTAAGGACCGGAGGCAAGTAGGGAGCTGTGGTTTCTTTTATGGGCACAACGTTTTCTCGGTGGCCCTTATATTTGTCACAGCTTTCTTGGGGCTGTCTGTAGCCTTCATCTTGAAGTTTCGAGACAACATGTTCCACGTTATGACTGCTCAGGTCACCACTGTGATCATCACCACAGTGTCTTTCATCATCTTTGACTTCAGGCCTTCTCTAGAGTTTTTTTTGGAAGCTCCTATAGTGCTTCTCTCCATTTTCATCTATAACGCCAGTAAACCTCGAGGCCTGGAGTATGCCACTCTGCGGGAAAGGGGTAAACTCTTCAAAGGAGACACATGGGAGAGGTCAAGCGGGGTAAGGCTTTTCAGTACTTGTCTTCTTTGGTGTCTCTTGTGTTTCACCTCTGTTTACACTGTGGAATGCTTGGAAAATTCGCTATGCATGTAACTAGACGCCTCCCTCAACTCAAATACCAAAATTCCTCACTATGAGTTCACATCTTTTAAATTGATAGGTTTTCACTTTGCATATTTCACTTTTTTTCCATTCGTGAGACCTAATTAAGCCCTGTTTTATTGCTGTGACTAGACAATCCTTTGAGCAACTTTAGCTTGGTACAAATTCTTACCTGAAACATTTATCACAAAAATAGTGTACTGGTGCTGGGCATCCAGGAATTGGAAGTGATGTCTAGAAACTAATTATACTGAAGTAGAACTGATAAATCTATGAGTAGCTGAGCACACATCATGAAGAAGTTAATAAATTTGATGTTAAAATTCTTTCTACCTTAACATTCAAAGATACGTGAAGACAAAAAGGTAACGTTTATACAGATTTTTAACATGATTTTTCATATGAGACATTTCCTCCTGGTCTTTGTATGGTTTTTGTCCTTCTTTGAACAGTAATCATGACAATCAGAACATGGTAGAGTGGGTTTGCAATTAGGCATCTCTTTCAATAGAGCTGAGAAGTCAGTCTGAGAGGGAAGTGGTTTGTGTGCATTTGTATGAATATCTGCATGTACATATGCCCTCTGTAAACACATTTTGCAACCAGTAGAGAGTGCTATCTTCATTTAATTCTGGGAAACATTTAGCTTGGAAAAGAAGAGATGTTTCTTGGCAGTATCATGTGGTTCCCTTTCAGGGTTTTGTTTAACAAGCAGTGGATAACATATAGTCATACATTTTTGGTATACTAGGCATTGTGCATTTTAACATTTACAATTCAGCAGCCATGATAAAAACAAACAGCACTATATGAGCAGGTTTTCTGATGAAGGAATGGGCTACAAGGTGTTTCAAGGAGAGAGTCACTAAAATGCATTACAAATGCCAGCTTGTAGAAAGCATCCCTTATATATCCTAGAGAAAGATTTTAACGTACTTGTAAAAGGTTTAAATTACAAGACTCTGATTTTTATAGATCCTCCAAACACCTCCAAAACAAGCTGCCGCTGCTGGTTCTTAATTTGTTTGTTTTTTTTTTTTTTTTTTTTTTTTTTTTTGTATTTATAACAAGATAACATCTGCTCATGTCGTTTTCTTCTGATTCCTGTAGGATGGAGAAGAATTTGAAAGACTGAACAAACCAAGCAGTGACATTGATACAGATGAAGATTCACTTTAGCATGGAGCTGGCTCAGAGGAGCGTTATTTTTCATAGTGAGAGAATGTTAATATTTATTTAACACACAGAAACATCCTTTCTTCCCCACATACAGAGCGATGGAGAATATTTGTGGCTGCATGTCAGAGGTGGATGAGGAAAACATTCAAACTCTTACTTTGAGCCATGTGTATGAAGAGCTATATTTCCTCTTTCCACTAATCTTTTATATGAGGAGTTAAAAACACATTGAAATAAACAGGGTTTAAAACTGATGTAGAGAAAAGAAGGCTTGGACCCTGGACTTTATGGTCTGGGTGACATACGCGGTTTTGTGGAGGGCAGTCCTGAAGGTGAGGTTGCATCACCTTTTGATAGCCGTCAGCCAAGCACTCCATGCTTCATGACTCTATGTGGACAAAATACAGTTGTGGAAAAAATACCGTCGTGACCAAAATGGGCCAAAGTGGGAGAGCCTCTAGTTCCATGAAATGCCCCTCTCGTACTTACACAATGCTTTCAGAGGAAAAGCGTTACATAAGCACATATTTCCAGGACTTTGAGTCAGATGACATCTTACTGCTTGTCTTTGGTTTCGTTGAGAGGTGATTTCAGGATTAATTTCTCATTGAATGATTTTACAGAACTCAAGAGGCTTAAGTGATACGATGCCTAACTGTAGTTGAGATTTGTTTGTTTGCTAGTGTGCCTGACATTGCAAACTGGAAGAAGAGCTTTCGTAATGTTTAAATATGCAGGCTTCAAATTTTTACCTGATTCTTGTAGTTTCTCAGGTGAAACAGTTTCATTCTTGCTCTCTCTTGAGTTGCAGTTTGCCCCTCAATGTATACAAGTGATTTTTTTTGTATTTCACTGCTACAAAAGTTTTTCTTTTATTATATAGAAGTCCTTTGGAAGTATACTTTACGCCATCTTTACATACAGAGTTTTAAACTTCTATAAAAAAAATTACATCAGGTTAAGAGCCAACTTTTTTTTTTAATAGACTTGTTTGTAATCAAATGAAAATGTGATCTAACGAACTTGTACTGTGAATGCTCCTTGAAAATATATTTTAGTATTATGGCTATTTTAAGAGATCACAGCAGTGAAAGTAATTAGAAGCTGTAGAATTACTTGGCCAGTCTGCATTCTAGCAATAATGGAAGAAGCAAATGGTGTGTGGGAGCAGTGAAAAGTACATTAGATTTGAAGCAGTATTACTTGAACACCACCAGGACTCATGGTTGTAACCCCATGTCTTCCATAGCTTTGGTGAGGCATCCTGAGTCACTGCAACTTCCTGAATGAATTAGTTAGTAAAGCAGAAGTGATAAAACTGTTCCCAACCTTGCAAGAGTGATATGAGGATCGATGAAAGTTTTTGCAGCATCTTCAAATGTGTAAATGCTCCAGTAAGTCTTTTATTTTTTAGTAATTAAAATGTTACTAATAACTTTATAAATATGAGGCAAATTGATTGTTTTATGGCATTTTGGCAGTTCAGATTCAGACAACTATAGCTGAGTTGAATAAGATTCCCTCTGAACCCATCTCAACAAGCTTTCACTTGAGAATGTATAATAAATCAGGTAATTTGGCTTAAGGATACTTTGATCTTTCAAACAGGCAGATCTTTGGACTGCAGGTTTGGTCTGAATGGTCTTAATTCTGTCTTCATCAGAATTTTCATCGGTGTAACTCTGTTCTAAGTTCCTCTGTACTAAGGCTCCTGTGGAGTCCTTTTCTTTCTGATTTTCTTTGATGTAACTGAAAGCAGAACAGATTTCACTGACTTTAGCCACTAGCTCTCCTCAAATTTTCAGTGTGAAACTGTTGTGTGCCTGTCTCCCAGTGTCTGGGAAACTGAAACATGGAATGCCTTTGTAGAAAGTGCTGAGTTTTACATGCAACTTATTTGGCATTACTTTGAAAGAGCCTGAATAAAATAAAAGTATATTATACAGTTTGAGGGCACCATAGGCCTTTTTTTTCTTTTAAAAGGGCTGTGTGTAGAGAGTTCCCTGCACTGACAGCACTATATGAAAAAAAATGTCATGTAGCCGTTCTGATGCCCTACAACTTCTGGAGCATGAGCAAGAGGGTGCAGGTAGCAATTTCATTTGATGATGCTTCACCAAGTAAGACTGGTAGAGGTTTGCACCCATTGTTGGAGGGGGGTCGGGGATGGGGAAGAGATGGGGAGAGAGAGCATATGTGCAAGAGAGAACTTTTGGCGGAGTGCCAGGTGCAGTGATCTCAGAATCATTGAGACTTTTAATGGATTGACTTTTGAGTGAGATGAAAAACATGTTCCAAATAATGCAGAGAATCTTGAGAAGGGGAAAGGGGATGGGGATGCAGAAAAAAGTTTCTTGATACATTCTTAAAACCTCTTCTCTCAGAATAGTGGAAAAGATGTTAGCTTATTATTTCCTCCATTCATGAATGGATTTTTTTTTTTTTTAGTGGAAAGATGCTGTTGAAAGAATTCTTAAGAGGATACGTAATGAGTTCAGTCTCAAAGCCTCATACCACACTTTATAGTAATCCACTACTGATGCATTTTTCCATGGGCTGAAGACAGTTCTGCCTCTGTTCCAGTTTGCCATCCTGTTTCCAAGCCTTGTGTACTAACAGCTTGCTTATGCATACTGTGTTGGTGGCTTACAGTTATTTTAATTAATGTGCCTCCTGTCACTGATCCATCAAGATGGACAGCCTGTTTCCAGTTGTTGGCAATGACTGTCATCTTACAAACTAAGAATGTAAATTATTTCTCTAATTTCTCATTTTTTTCCTGGAGTATGAGGTTTTTCTAGCATATTTTTGAGAAGAATTACACAAAATGAAATTACGGTTGTTGTTTATATGAGATGACATTGTAAGCAACGTTGAGCTGAAAAATTTTACAATTGATCTCGTTGTGCTTGTAGAGTAGCTGATTTCAACAGACAGAATCCTAGTTGTTTGGATCTGTACAGAATGATTAGGTAAGCATATCTGCATATAAATTCCAGAAACATGGTTTTTATTGATGTTTGATGTCCTGTTTGGGGGAAAAAATCTCAGTGCAGCAACCCCAGCAATAACCCCCTCTCCAAACTGGTAAAGCCTTAACTGTGGTAATACATTTTCTTTTTCTTTCTTTCTTTTTTTTTTTCTTTTTCTTTTTTGCATTACATGCAACTTTACAATATATACTTGGCTGAGTTCATCTTTTGCGATCATAGTCACCAACTTTAGCAAATACTTCCAAAAAGAGTGTAACGAACTGTTAGCTATAGATTGCTTTGCATTTACATGAGTGGTAGCTTTTTACATCCACTTTTCCAGAGAGCTTTGTCTTGTGTAAAGTCAAAATGTAGAAATCAGGCTCATACTTCTAAAGACCTGTCATCAAACCAATGCTGAGTGTCTTCAAAACAGTATGTTTGGACCTTCCTGACTCAAATATCTGCCTAAAGAGAAATGAGAGATAGAAAAGACTGATCTGCAAATTTTATAAAGTGTACCTAGTATTTTTTTCAATTCTTGTCCTGCTTACTGATTTTGAGATTGTTGAATTTGCCAGAAAGGTTTCTCTTAATAATGAGAACTGTATATTCCCTTTTGCAATAATATCAACATTAATTACTGTCTGAAAACGAGTAAGGATTTGTATCAACTGAGCAATTAAAAAGTATGTAAGTAATGCAAAAATATACCCATGCAATTCAGTGCGCTCTACTGCCTATGGAGATAATAAAAAGCACATATATACATATATATACACACATAAATAAAATCAGATTTGTTAAAGGAAGTGATTTTAAACTATTGTCGGTTGGAGAGCAGCCATGATTAGCAGGGAGGATGTTCTATAGAGCTATGCCTTGTAAATGGATCATGTGAATCCCACTGCAGTGGGGAAATATGGTTGTTCTGTATGGTTATTCACGTGCTCCATGTCTGAAACAAACTCTTTTTCTCTTCAGATGACAATAGGGAATTTTGTGAGGAAATTTTTGGAACTCAGCATTTACTTTGCCACGTAGTCTTTAATGAACACATTGGGCAGAGAACGTGCTCTAAGCTGTAATTTAGCATACAGTTTCACAAATGTTTGAACTTAGTAGCTAATGGGAAAGCTACATTCCTCATTCAGGTTGGAGGAAGTAATTCACAAAACCTCTCAGGAAGAGAGGTGTTTTCATTTTCTCTTGTTTAAGACAAGCCAATTAAAGCAATATTTATTTGGGTTAATTTCAACTATGTGAATGTAGCAACTGAGCCATAGTGCTTGGAAGACAGCCGTGCATGAGAACAACTATCTTGGAGCTGAATCAAATCAAGATCAGATCAAGATATCCAAGAGAAGTTCTGAAATATTTTTTTTTAATAATGTGGAATCTTCTCACTAAGAACTGTTAAAATAGGACCTTAAACTCAAATGCATTCCCGGGGTGATGCTGTAGGAGTGCAGATGCAGTATCAGTTTGGAGTGTTGTAGCTCCCTAATGTTTGTAGTCTTCAAGATAGCTATGCAGTGTTGTTGAAAGGATTCTCTGTGTTGGTGTTTCTTCAGGCTTTGCTTTTAGTTTTCCATAGGGAGAGGTGGGTTACAAAATCAGAATTTTAAACCATCCCTAAAAGTTCCTAGTAATTTTAAGCCAGTTTATAATGAAGGCAGGAATCAGCCCCAGGATGTAAAATATCATACTGAGATTTCCTCATATTCAGTGGGTATTCAAATACACAGTTTTGGTTAAAAGCCCATCCCAACCCCCAGTGTCCTCTGTTGTAAGCAAGAACTTGTTTGGAGTTATCTTGTTCAATGCAACTCCCACAGAATGCCTGGGCTGGGTTTAGTACATGCATAACTTAACTCTGAATTCTGCAAAAACATGCAATTTGGATCAGGTGTTGCGCTCTCTTTTGGTAAGTGAATTTTCTCCTCCTCCTGCTCAGCACAGGATGTTGGTTTCCACCAACTCATGATTTGTAATGTGAGTTAGAAGGGCTTTCATTTAAAGGCTTTACATAAAAAAACAAGAATACAGAAAAAGTTGAAATGAACACCTGAAAGAAAATGCCACAAAACTGTTTGTCTACAAGAGGTGGCTGTTAAACGTCTGGTTCACTTTCCTCTGTGTTTGCTTTAGGCCAAGGCAATTAGGCAGCTAACCCCAATACACTGATGAAGTTTTCTGAAACTGTGAAACTGAAACCTTCCATATTTCTTCTAGAAACCCTTTAGTACTGTGATTCTTCTTTATCATTCGTTTTTTGAATTTCCCTGTCCCTGCTACTGCTAAAATATTGTAGATAAGGGAGAGCTTGGAAGCACTCTGCAGTAGTCGTTTCAAAATGGTTCCTTTAAATGCCCATCTTCCCTGCTCAGCTTCAGTCATAAACCAGAGAGATGTAAATCTGAAGCTGTATTCTGTGCTGACTGGACTTTGTAGCACTAAGGACCGCCTGTCCCAGAGGGTGACTGTGATTGTAGTGCTAGGAAAGAACTAGCCAAGCCTTGTGACTTCTTCACGTCTATGTCTGCTCTCTAGGCATTCAGAAGGACAAGCAGGGCCTGACCTTTTAACTAGACTTAACTTTAGACTAAGTTTAAGTAAAACTGGTTTTGAGTGAAACTTTCGCTTGTTTTTTGTCTGTGCTACAAAAAAAGATAAGAAAATACTAGGTATCACACTGTGGAGAATGCTGTTTTGAGCTGTAGCTTCTACCTATTCCTATGCTACTGCTGTGATGGAAGAATCTAATAAAAATACCCCGTTGCATGTATGCGTGAGGGATGATGCATCCATTTCACAGACTATAAAAAGAAATGTGACTGGGCAGGTACATCTTCTGTGTTGGAAGTGACCATTGTGCCTTTACAAAAGTTTTTGAGACTTCCGTTTTAGAATATTCCTGCAGTCTTTCATGTTTAGAAATCTAACCAAATCTATATTGAATCATGGCTATGCATGCAGTTCCTGACATCAACAAGAGTATGATAGTCCAACAGATCCAATGTCCAAAAGACACCAATGAGAAAGGAGAAGGAAACTGTCCAGAAAGTATGGCAAAAATAGAGCTGGTTGAGTAGCTTTTTTTTTTTTTTTTTTTTTTTTTTTTTTTGTAAAGGAGGATATGAGAAGAAGAGGTAGAAGGAAATTTGAAACTTAGAGGAATAGTTTAATTAAAACATTACTATAGAGAGCTTGTTACAACTCATTTAAAATATATGTGAATGAGAGATTTTTGTTTGTATTCTGGTGAAAATAATGCTTTTCATTTTTCTGTAATTCAGACGTTACTAGCTGCAGCTGATCTTTCAACTTAACACTCATTAGCTTGGATTTAACTGTCAAGAGGGCAGGACCTAAGAGAACAGGGACCCCAATTAAAAGAATGAATACCATGCAGCAAGCTCTGTGTTTAAGAGAGCTTTCCATTGTATTATGTTGGAACAAAACCTACCACAACTATAAAAATTTATTTTCAGTGGTAAAGTCAGCTAATGACAATGCTGATGCATTATAAAAAAGGTGCTCTCTTTTTAGACAAGACACTTCAAAATAATTTTTAAATTGTTATTAAAGAACTTGCCCTGTGCTTCTTAAATTTCCTATTTTGGGAGAGTCCTGAAGTGTCCTTTGCTTGTCTTCATCAGCATAATGTAAAATTCTCACTTTCCAATAAATATACTTTTTTTTCTCCTTAGAAAACAAAAACATTATAAAAAGCATTGCAATGTCTGCTGTACAGTTCATGTCCTGCCCTGCAGTTGTGTCCATGGACTAGGGCCGTGGGAATTTTTTGTTTGGTGTTAATACAAACAAACAGCAACTGCTGATGCGCTTTGTTTATAAAGGATTAAAAATATAAAGGAGTCTTTATTGTTTAAAGCATCAATACTACTGGTTCGAATTGCTTCACTGTAAAAGCTTGTGCATTTTCGAGAAGACAAATGATCAATGTCCCTTGACTGAACAGTGGAAGAAGGAGGCATGGATATTTAGGTGGCATGGGAAGACTCTGCATCTGGCCCACCTATTGCTTGTATAGCTATTAGAAAACAGGCACAGGGCAGTCAGAGGCTAAGTTGTTCTTTTCAGTATGGATATCCATGGTGGTAACTTCCATGGTGACGGTAGTCATCTTGGTAACCTTCCTGGTATCCCTGGTGGTAGCTATGGTAACCATACCCACCATACTCATCGTCTGGGCATTGCATGCCGAGTGATTGCTGAATTGTCATTTCCTGACGCCGAAGCTGCATGGAATCAATCAGATCATATACAATTGCCATAGACCACATTGGAGAAGGATACCAGGATTTGACATTTCCATCTTTCCCAACTAGCAGCATGGAGAAATATTCTGGGCTGATTTGGAAATAATTTCGGATGTCTTTCACTAAATTGGCTGGGATATCTTCTCGGTCTACAGTAGAGCTTCCTAGAAAAGGATCAGATCAGGAACAGCATTAGTGTTTCAGTAAGGCAAGTAAACAGCAACAGCTAGTAGGCAAATGAGTCAGGAATGTGAGACACAATATAGCCTAATAGCTAGTGTAGGATTCATGTCAGTTCTTGTCACTTACAGCTCAGGATTTCCTGCTTCCGGAATGAAAGGTTGCTGGGCTGTGAACTAAAGAAATGTTTTTAATAGTTTTATTAGCTTTGATAAACTTGTTTTTGTTCTCAAGGCTGAAGCTGCTAGAGGGTGACATGCCTTTTCTTTGTCATCCAGAACACCGGCACATCTTTGACTTCTGTGCTACTTGGATTGCTGGTTCACATATACAGAAAACACAGGAAAAAACTACTACAAGGAAAGAAATCACTAGAATTGAAGTGTGATAGTGTGAAGAAAGTCAGGATGAATTTGCTGGGTCACTAACGGCAGTATAGAGCCTCACTTTCAAACTGTCATGGTAAGTGAGACCCCTGGCATATGGCAAATGGCATGTCTGCTTTTTAAAAAATGTTCTAATGCAGATCTGGGGAATGCCAGGCTTGTAAGCTTAAAGTCTTTACAGAGTAAATAAGTAGAAAGTATAAGATGACTATGATCATCTGTATGCCTGTATAAATATAATAGAGTTGACAACATGACTCTTACAAAGTGGTACTTTGCCTTAAAAATTTCATAGAGTACTCTGAAGTGAGTCAGCAAGCAGATGAATAAGGGTGATCTAGCTGATACAGGGTATGTGTTTTTCCAAAAGGCTATTGACAAAGTTACTCACTAAAAGGAACTTTGATAGCTAGTAGTTTAAAAGGTAGAAAACAAAGTAGGAGTGAATGGTCAATTACCAAAGGCAGGTCACTAGCGACGTCCCACAGCTGTTTGTACTAGAACTAGTGCTATTAAGTGTATTCATAAATGGTGCACATAGTGGTGTGAGCACTGAGGTGTGGGATTGAACCTAGAGTATGAAAATATTCAAAATAGTGAGGACAGGGGAAGACTGTGAAGACTTATGAGACTGTGTGAGACTGGTTAATGACAGAAAAAAATCTGTTCAGATAAAATGTGCATGTACACCATGCACACAGCATGGGTAATAAACAGGAGGAACTAGAGATCTGTGTGCGGTCGCAGGGCCATGATCTCATTGCAGTAACAGAAACGTGGTTGGATAGCTCGCATGACTGGAATGCTGCCATGGGTGGCTGTGTGCTTTTTAGGAAAGAAAGGCAGGAAGGCGAGGTGGTGGAGTTGCTCTTTATCTGAGAGAGCAACTAGAATGCATCGAGCTCTGCCTAGGGGTGGAGGAGGAGGCAGTTGAGAGCTTATGGATGAAGATCAAAGGGCAGGCTAAATTGGGGGGGACACTGTTGTGGGTGTCTACTACAGGCCACCTGACCAGGAAGAGGAAGTGAATGAGGCCTTCTACAGACAACTGGAAGTAGCCTGACGATCACAGGCCCTGGTTCTTATGGGAGACTTCAGCCACCCTGACATCTGCTGGAAGGACAGATAGTCCAGGAGGCTCCTGCAGTGCATCGATAACTTCTTGTCATAGGTGGTGGAGGAGCCTATGAGGAAGGGTGTCCTGATGGACCTTGTCCTAACCAACAGAGAAGAACTGGATAGAGATGTGAAGGTTGGGGGCAGCCCTGGCTGCAGTGACCATGAGAAGGTGGAGTTCGGGATCCTGCAAAAGAAGTAAGGCAGTAAGCAGGATTGCAACCCTGGACTTCAGGAGAGCAGACTTTGGCCTCTTCAGGGATCTACTGGGAGAAATCCCATGGGTTTAGGTCCTAGAAGGAAGGGGGCTCCACAGAGCTGGCTAGTATTTAAGCATCACTTCCTCCAGGCACAAGAGCGGTGCATCCCAAGGAGAAAGAAGTCCAGCAAAGGGGGCAGGAGACCTACATGAATGAGCAAAGAGCTCCTGGCTGAACTCAGACAGAAGAAGAAAGTACACAGAATGTGGAAGAGGGGGCAGGCTACTTGGGAGGATTATAGAAATGCAGTCGGAGTATGTAGAGATGCAGCAAGGAAGGCTAAGGCCCATTTGGAATTGAGTCTGGCAAGGGATGTTAAGAACGACAGGAAGGGACTCTTCAAATACATCAGCAGCAAGAGGAAGACAAGGGAAAATGTGGGCCCACAACTGAATGGGGTGAGTGCCCTGGTGACAAAGGATACAGAGGAGGCAGAATTACTGAATGCTGCCTTTGCTTCAGTCTTCACTGCTAAGGGCAGCCCCCAGGAATCCCAGAGCCTGGAGATGAGAGAGAAGGTCTGGAGAAAGGAAGACAATCCTTTGGTTGAGGAGGATCAGGTTAGAGATCTTTTAGACAAATCTGACGTCCCCAAATCCATGGGCCCTTAGGGGGTGCCCCCATGAGTACTGAAGGAGCTGGCGGATGTTGTTGCCAGGCCGCTCTCCATCATCTTTGAAAAGACGTGGAGAACTGGAGAAGTGCCTGTGGACTGGAAGAAAGCCAGTGTCACTCCAGTCTTCAAAAAGGGCAAGAAGGAAGACCCAGGAGACTGCAGGCTGGTCAGCCTCACCTTCGTCCTTGGAAAGGTGCTGGAATAGCTCCTTCTGGATGTCATCTCCAAGCACATAGAGGAAAAGAAGGTGATCAGGAGTAGTCATCGTGGATTCACCAAGGGGAAATCCTGCTTCAACAATCTGATAGCCTTCTGTGGTGGCATGACTGGGTGGGTAGATGAGGGGAGAGCAGTGGATGTTGTGTAGCTTGACTCCAGCAAGGCTTTCAACACTGTCTGCCATAACATCCTCCTAGGCAAACTCAGGAAGTGTGCGTTAGATGAGTGGACAGTGAGGTGGATTGAGAACTGGCTGAAAGGGGTTCTCAGAGGGTTGTCATCAGTGGCGTGGAGTCTAGTTGGAGGCCTGTGGCTAGTGGAGTTCCCCAGGGCTGAGTACTGGGTCCTATTTTGCTCAACTTCTTCATCAGTGACCTGGACGAAGGGACAGAGTACCTCCTCAGCAAGTTTGCTAATGATACCAAGCTGGGAGGAGTGGCTGACACACCTGAGGGCTGTGCTGCCATTCAGAGAGACCTGGACAGGCTGGAGAGCTGGGCGGAGAGGAACCTCCTGAGGTCCAACAAGGGCAAGTGCAGAGTCCTGCACCTAGGGAGAAATAACCCCAGGCACCAGTAGAAGGTGGGGGCTGACCTGCTGGAGAGCAGCTCTGCAGAGGAGGACCTGGGAGTGCTGGTGGATGACAGATTGTCCATGAGCCAGCAAGGTGCCTTTGTGGCCAGGGAGGCCGATGGTGTCCTGGGGCACATTAGGAATAGTGTTGCCAGCAATTGGAGGGAGGTGATCCTGCCCCTCTACTCAGCCCTGGTGAGGCCTCATCTCAAGTACTGCGTCCAGTTCTGGGCTCCCCAGTACAAGAGAGACATGGAGCTACTGGAGGGAGTCCAGCATAGGGCTACGAAGATGATCAGAGGGCTGGAGCACCTGCCCTCTGAGGAACGGCTGCGAGAGCTGGGCCTCCTCAGCCTGGGGAAGAGAAGACTGAGGGGGGATCTTATCAATGTGTATAAGTACCTGGAGGGACGGTGTCAAGGGGACAAACTCTTTTCAGTTGTCCCGTGTGACAGGACAAGAGGCAGTGGGCAGAAATTGAAGCACAGGAAGTTCTGCCTGAATGTGAGGGGGAATTTCTTCCCTGTGAGAGTGACAGAGCACTGGCACAGGTTGCCCAGGGAGGTTGTGGAGTCTCCTTCTCTGGAGCTATGCAAAGCCTGCCTGGATACAACCCTGTCTAACATGCTCTAGGAGACCATGCTTGAGCAGGGGAGTTGGACTAGATGATCTCCAGAGGTCCCTTCCAACCTCACCAATTCTGTGATTCTGAAGTGATGCAAATGGTGAAAAATCCCCTAACTTCACATAAGAAGTGGTGAGATTTGACTATAATCACTTGGAAGTGAGACTTGGTGGTTATAAGAGGAGGGAGTTCTGTGAAAAAACAAACCAAATGTTAGAAACTGTGAGGAAAATAGCAAAAAACAAAACTATCATTGTGCTGCTTGTGTTTCTGTGTGTCTTTCATACTGCATGCAATTCTGATTCTCTCATTTTGAAACAATGTGGTAGAACTGTAAAAAGAATAAGCTCCTATCTTTGTCTCTGCAATGATGGAGATGGTCATTGGGATTAGGTTGCAGAGGAACCCATAGCCTTTGAAGTGTGCCCTGATAGTGAGATCTCCTAGAGAAAGCTGCACTGAATCAGCCTACTGGGATGCAAGTGGGAGGAGGATAATGAGGGACCCATGTAAGAGAAGCTGCTGGGTCTTTGTCATATTAGCATGCCAGAGACCTGCAAACTCTTGAGCATGTAAAAGGCACAGACATCCTTTATCTTTGAAAGCAAGGCGGTAAAAGAGTGTATTTGAGACTCTGTGTTTAGGTTGGCGATGAGATGCGAGATGCCTTCCAGATAATCTTTGTTTTTTTCTGTCCTGATAAAGCTACATAACTTTAGTGCGGGAATATCAAAAAAACTTTTAACAAACAAAGAGGAAGAAATAAAAGCAAACAAAAAGAAACAAACACTATAATCACAGTCATGTCCATCTCTCTAAAAAAATTACAGCAAAGAGACTGTGTAATGCCTTTCCTGGGTAGCATTGATAATGCTGGAAACAGTCACTTACCATTAATTGGATACAGCTCTAAGACACCACCAATATCTTCTCCAAGTCCTAGCAATTTGAGGATAGTTATATGGCGCAAACCTGTGAAGGAAATGAAAGAGGTGCATGTTCATGGGCAGATTTCAGTTTAATCAGCCTGGTCTGTGCTTGCTAAATTAGGTGCCAGTCTCATCAACCATCTATGAAGAGGCGAGTTACTGATTTCAGTGCAGTCCCCGCCAATCACATCATTTGTATCAAATATGGAGATAGGCTAATGTGTCCAGTAAACATGACATCAGTTGCATAAAGGCTACTACTAGTGTCCCAGGGACAACAGCATTTGTTGTGGTTCTGTAAAATGAGGATACAAACATTATACACACCAATAAATTGCAGAGTCCATCCCCAAAATTTATAATGCCTGTGCACTGTTTTGATCATCAGTAGAGCTCTTGCATGTCAGCCAAATAGTGGCAAACTATTTAGAGGCAATAATACCTATAATAGTTAACCTGCAAATCACTGCAAGATATGGCTTAGAACAGGCATTTACCTATTTCATTTGTTCTGGCAAAGGCTTGGACTGCTGTCTCTGCTTGGAAAAATTAGCTTATGGACTGCCAGAACTCTTTGTAAAACATGAGTCTGTGTGACTACGAAGTCTTAATATAACTGCTTTTAGGACTTGGAGAAAAGATGCTTGGAAATACATCACTTCATTAAGAATACCTGTTGAAGACAAAGGTTTAGGAACTCACTGGATCTCCTTCAGGCTGTTCCTAACAAATGGTGGGAGGAATTAGCTGTTTTGGTTGTATTCTGTTCTTCAGAATGCATTTTACAATGGTCTGTGTTGCATGGACCATTATGTGGTAGCTACCACATAAGATGATGCTGAAGTTCTGAATGAAAGCTGGGTGACTATGAAGAAATGGATGGTGTGATATATTATAATATAATGATAGTGCACAGATCCCTGTTCAGGCACAGTTAAAATGTATCGAAATAATGTCTTTTTAGTGGGACCTGTTTCATTATGTTGTAGGAGTCAAGTCTGGATGCTCATTGTGCTTGCATTATGAGGGGCCTAGGTTTTTCCAGGAGTAAGTTTCTCTACACTTCATAATGGAAAGAGAGAAAGATGTTTCCACTCTTGTTCCCCGCTGCCTCCAGGAGCCCATCCCTCTCCACTGAGTTTATAGCTGGATCTTATGTACCGCTGAGAAGTTATGGTGCTGAGAAGGTCACTTTTGGATTGAAGTGGCCTCCCTTAGGATTTCTTACAGATTTGGGCAGTTAGAAGGAAGGAAAAGAGAAAAGCTGACCTCCATGTATCTCCCTGATACCTGTCCCACCTTTGAGCTGAGTATGAGAGGTTCTGCCCTTCCCAAAGCATTGTACTTACGTCATTGATGTGTGCAATTAGAAGAAAAAGAAGAATAAGCCCCAATAATTTTATTAGTTATCTTCTGAAATATCCAAAAAGAAACTTCAGGGTGCTGACCTTTCCTGTCTCACACAAAGGATTCCAGGGAATGCTTTGTTTAGCTATCAGGGCTTGCTGTACTACCTGCTTAGCACAATATTTTCCATTTGTATTTGGAGTGGCTACAAAACCAGCTTTTCAGTTATCACCCTCATCAGACAGTCTAGGTTCAGACTTGAGCAAAAGAATCCATCACATCACCAGGAAGGATGTGGTTTTAGGGAGCAAGAGTATAGTTTCGTTTGACTCACCAAAATTACAGGCTTGTCCACTGAGGGCAGCAAGCTGCTGGGAATAAGCCCAGTCTTCATCACTGGGAGCAGAGATCACCACTAGTCGCCTTCTCCATCGGAACCTGGGAAGAGAAGAGCGTGCAACAGGGCACCAGTATGGTGCGTGGTTTGAGAGATTTTTGTTCTCTGTAGGCTGAGATATGTCATACCTCTGACAACTTCTAAGTAACGGCTGGATGGGAGATCTTCCCAGTTTCATCCATCACTGGGAAAGGATAAAGCCTGCTTCAGTTTTGCAATTCCAAAACTCTCAAAGAAACAGCTGCAGTTTGGCTGCTTGGCCAAACTAACATTGCAGAGCTTACAATCTTCACTCAAAGTCACCTTCAGTAGATTTAACAATGCTGAGAACTGCATATTCAAAGGAAAGAAAATTTCCTGTAGAATTTCTCACTAGGCATTTTAGCTTTTACGTCATTCACTGCTGCTGGAACTGCTCAGTTGTTTTGCAGTCCAAGGACTGTCTGAGAATTAGGGTGTATCTTCATTTCAGACATAACTCATACTTCTATGTAAATACTCAGTGACCTCTTTTCCTTTCTATCATGCTCACTCAAAATATCTTTAACATGGTTTAAGTCTGAGCTTGTTTGTATGAGTCTATGCGAACCTGTAGCTATACAAGGCATGTATGGGGCAGTAGGATAAATCCTTGATTTTTCTTCAATGTGGTGTGCCCTATTTAACCAAACTTTTGTGCTGAGGAGCCCCTTCCATTGCCCTCTCAAAGAAAGACAGTGGCAGAGGGACACTTGTAACCTCTTTAAAATTCTGACTCTAAGGTTATTTAATACTCTCCAAACAACCTGTTTTTTGAATAAAGGTACTTCTTCACTAAACCTGAATAAATCAAATTTACAGGAATTCACAAAGCTGTAGGGATATTTTTATAGCAGGAAATGATCTTTTAAATGGATACAGATGTTGCTCTGCTACAGTAATAGCCTACCTTTCTGCAGCACTGTATGAAGTTCTCGAAATAAAGGCTAATGCAATGGGTCATACCACTTGGAGTCATTAACTCCACTTGAGAGAAGCAAGAAATATGGTTGGTCTTGCTCAGAATTGCAGAGGAAGTTGATGAAAGAGCAGGTGATGTCTAATGCCTAATCCTTTGTCTTGTCAACTGACTGACACTCCATGTATTTTTATTGCTAGCCCCCTCCCAAATGTTTGAAAAGCAGAGTTCCCCAATTTTAATCTTGCTTGGAAGGACAGGTTGTCCTTTTGAAAATTCAGTCAGTGCCTCGTCATTTGCAACTCCTTTGGAGATGCACAGAGTTGAAAAGGGTTGAAAACCACTCATATTGTCTCTTCTCCTGCCCCAGGCAGTCCCTGTACCTGTCTTTGTTTGGGGACACATCTTACCAAAAAATGCATTCAGCTAGTCCTTGACAGCTGGAATGAGGTAACACTAATATACAGGGCAACACTCCTGTCCTGACAGCACTGCCGGCCCCTTTCCTGCTTTGCTCTTTCTTATTTACATCTCATTTTGGTTTGTGAGTCCAACCAGCAGCACAGCCAGTGACTAGGTGTTATGGGAGACTCCTCCAAAAATATAGGCTCTCCTGCTGATACATGTGGCTTTCAAGCCAGCTATGGCTCTCATGATTTCCTTTCACGCCAGCCAGGCTTGTTAAGAATAACATTTGCATTATTGTAAGTGACCTCCCCAATGAGCAACACCAGAGAGATGATGCCAGGACTCTCATTCAGACAGGAAGATAGTCTTGAACAAAGCTGAAATTAATCTTGCTGGGAATCTGACTAGTTGTTGTGGTTGGTAGAGTCCTCTCAGTACTTAAAGCCTGATGCCTATTTTACAGACAACAAATGTATTCTGTGAAGCAGCAGTTCTATTTATAGATGCACCATTCTGCATTTTTCCTGCCTGATTTTCTAAAGAGCATTTATTACTAGGGCTATTTGCAAGCAAAGAAGGATTTGGGGCCTGCCGCTTTTCGACATACAAGCTCTTTATTGTGTCGGACAGTTGTATCCACACTGTGGTTCTTCTTGGTGGTCTTGAGGATGAATCACTCTGAGATCTAAACAGGAGGTGGTGAGCAGAGTGGCGTGGATCTTGTTAAAGGTTCTTTTTCTGTTAAAGTGGCTGTCGAATTTTAAAACGTTTATGAACCAACAAGCTATTCATTTGCCTGCCCATGTTGCTTCTTTCCCACTCAAGTCATAATCCAGCATGCTATCTCAGTTATTTTTATAGCCATCTGACATTAACAGTGTACCCCATGGATTCTTAGAGTAAGTGAGAAGGATGCAGTAGCTATGGGTAAGGCCTCAAGTGATAAGAGTAGCCCTAATTTCATGAAAAATATCCTATAACGGAGAGGAATTTAGCAGCACAGCTCTGCTGTGAATTTGAATTTCCCCATAGTCCAAATGTGTTTATCACTCAGAATTTAGGTTTCACAGGTAGATAAGTAAAACACAGCATATAGAGACTACATAAACAAATTTGTCTCTCTTCAGAAGCTCTTTCATACGTTTTACAAAAGACTTCAGCAAGGTCTTTAATAGTATATATTGCTAATACTGGCAGAGACCAACAGTTATCTCAAGCAGGATAAGAGGTAAAGGAGAATTAGTTACTGATTCAAGCTACATAGAAGGAATTAGAATGGGATTAATAAGATCGTAATGATGATTGAAACACATAAACATTGTGGCTTCATACATTCAAAATAGTGAGCTAGCATCTGTGAATTAATTCTCATTGCTCTTCTGCTGCAAATCAATGTTGTCTCCATGTCACAGTGAGGGAACTGAGGTACAGAAAATTAGTGTCCAAAAAAAAATGCAGTCAGTCATTAAACAGAATGTGTATCCTAAAAGTACTCCGTTCTGTACAAGACTGCATTCAGCTATGGCTACATCTCTATATTTGCTGAACACTGTAAATACATGGAAATCTATATAAAGAATCGTTACAAATACTGTTGAATGGGTATTTTTGCAATAAGAATATTATTACTAGGACTAGCAGTAGTTAAGAGGAGAAGGTAATACCTGGATAGGAAGCTCTCAAGGGATTGCTTCTTATCTTCTTTGCAGACAATGCCCTCTTTTTTCTGTCTTTCCATGTCTTTAATTCGAGACTGGAAGGTGTCAATCAAATCAAACACGGACTTCATTGCTATGGGTACTTCATAGTATTGCTGTTAAGCAAAAAGCACAGACCAATAAAAGGATGCAAATATTAGCAGTATTAGCACGTATCACAGCACTGCAGGATATAAGGAGATGCAAATATTCTTGTTTACACCCAGGTAACAAGACTTAAAACAGACTATAAAGTACAAAAAAATATATTTTTTTGCAGTCAGACTGGTCTTAGAAGTGGCATGTTTTCAGTTTTTCCTGTGTGGTAAGGCTACATGCCAGACCACTGCCGCCAACAAATTGTCATTATATTGCATTGGAGGGCCACTGAACTAGCACACTTGTCTATATGCAGTACAGTATCATCTTGCTGAGCAGCCAAATTGTGCGTTTTAGAACACTATGTGCTACATCACTATGTGCTGCTATGTGCTACATTAACCTCCCTGCAGCAATGACAAAATCCTGCATCAGTCTCACTGTCTCATATGCAAGCCTGTAGCGGTCTATGATTTTTCAAATTTTTCATAATTTCTCAATGATTTTCTTTCCAAGAGCCCAAACCCTCACCTTGACCTTCATGTCGGTATCCGTCAACACCATAAAGAAGTCATTGTATGTCATCCCGTACTCTTTCCTTAACTCACTGATGAGCTGCTGGTCCACAAGATCTTCATCCTCTATCACTTTCATGGGCTTCTCATTATCTTAGTATGAAACAGAAAAATTAAAAATAGTCATGGAATCACACAGCACATTGCCATTAGCTTTATCTTGAAAGACAGGGAAATTCATCTTCCAGAAGCCGTCTTCCTGCTGCATAAGTAAGGTCTTAAAAGCAGCAATGATTTTTGGCACCATGGCTTTTAACTGTCCAGTTTTCAAACTCAGTATTTTCAGAAAATCAGACTGCCCTAGGAAACGTGTAATTCAGCATCAACATTTCTACTTGCTTTTTAAAAAACAACTTGGTTGCCTGCTCTTTTTTGAAAAATTCTTGGAGACTTTTTCAAACATACTTATACATGCACATTAATATATTAATCATTTCACCAGCTCCTGAAATTTAGCCACTTCTGGAATAGAAAATAGAAGCTGTTCAACAGTTTAGGACAGGATCTGAAAAGCACCAAGTCCAAATAAAACAGCAGAGAGAATTTGAGTCAGTAGAATAATAGTTAGCATAGCTGGACATTGGCCAGGACACCAGAGTTTTAACATTTCCAGTCTTTCAAAAATGACATGGGAGGTTTAGTGACTACAAGAAACCAGAAACTCTGTTTAATGTATCTTGAATATGGCAGTTCCATCTCTCCAGTCCTCTATAAATACCCTGATGCGGCACTCCTTCTCCATCTCCCTTGTATATGATGATTTCCCATTCTACCACCCTGACAGAGTTACACAAATGGAAAAGAAGCAAGTTTTTTAAAAAACTTTATGCCTCTTTTCCTATACTTGGTATGAAAAATGAATAATACAATCTTTCTGAAACTTTCACCCCAAACCATATGATATGATGAAAAATACCAAAAGAAATTCTGAGTATGCATTTACAAAATTAAAGTTTTGTGACTAAAGAGAGAAGTTTTAAACAGCAACAGTACAAGACTTTGGAGGTATTGAGGTTCTTTATTTCTCCTGAAAACAGGATGTGACATGGCCAAGTCTTGAACTTAGCCTCAGCTGTAGTGTCCAGCACAACACTTTAAAACTTTGACAAAACTGAAACAGGCCTCTGTATGCAGTTGTGGGTCTGGAAAGCTAAAGCCAAGGTGAATCACAAATGAAGCAAAATGAAGCACCTGTCACCTGAAGATCGAAGAGTTATTTGCAGATGTTATTTGCTTATGCATTATAACACCACTGGGATATAAATACTTATATCCTCACTTAGAGATCCCAAGCATGGCTTAAATGATCTGCCTAAAGTCAAATAGAAAAGCAATTGCTGGTCAAGAATGAGAATCAAAAGGTCCAACTTTCCAGTCTCCTGCTCCACTGTTATTTACCAGCAAATAGACTTGAGGTGAACTGATCTGAACTATACAGACAGCAACAGAAAATATTTGTTTAAGAAATGAGATATATATTTTGAAAATATGTGATTCATTAAACAATAAGGTATTTTAAATAAATTTCTAAATATCCACAATCTTCAGGAGCATATTGATCTGATTCAAATTTTGCATTAGCCCCAATCTCTGTGATAGGCTAAACAAAACTACTAAATCCAAACTTTGTGAAGAGGTTTGGATCAGAACCTGAGCTCTAGGTTTCACACCCCAAAGTAATTTCTTATAGGAAAAAAAATCCAGCAATTGTTAAAATTGGCTATATTTATCAAGCTATAGACATAATTTAAATGTTTGCACATTGTTTTATGTACCTCAGCTGAAAGTTTCATAAAGGATTAGGGGCAATGTTATAAACTCTCCATTTCTTTATGGGTTGCTGGATTTACTAATCAGTTATTCACTTACTAAAACATCTGTAAGTCATACATCAGTAGTTCCTAAACAATATTTATCTGTAGGTAATGGCAAGTTTGACTTGCCATTATAACATAAAATAAAAATTTATGCTGATACCTGCAAACAGTTCCCTTCCAAAGCAAAATCAGAATGTTCTTACTGATGTATCTGGAGGTAGAATCATGCAAGAGATGGTAGTACAAAATGTGATGGAAAACAGCTGTATGGTGCACTACCTTAAACAAACTGACTCATGCTACTCTTTTGCTTTAAAGACTGTAGGTATCAGAATGAAGATAGCACTCAAGAGTTCCATTGCTGGGAGATTTTCTTTCAAAACTTACAATGTAAAGAAGAAAATTAGACTACTAGAGTGATAGAGAGAAGAATGTTTTGGGGAAAAAAAAGCCACAAGCACTGGCCTGCCTGGCATACTTGGGGAGGATTTCTGAGGAGAAAAAGAAAAGAATTGATCTGAACACCTCTCTCTAATTCATTATCTATCACTAACCTCTACTGCCATAAATGATGTCTGAGATCAGCATGAAGAATAGAGATAAAACTCTCTGCTGGTACCTGCCAACTCCTCTCTCACTTTGCTGAAAAGGTCACTGAAGGAGTGTGGAAACTTTTTTCATACATTTCTTGCCCAGCTAGACAGGTTAGGAAGATGAGTTACTTTTCACAAATAATTTAGATAAGGTTATGAAGAGGTTCAGCAGTTGTTGTAGAAGTATGGTGGCTTAAAATGTTGGATATTGGCTTTGGTTCAAAGGTGGGTGGGTTCTAGCCTTTGGCTGGTGTTTAGTTCACTAAATTCCTGTTCCCAAGAGTTGGAAGGAAAAGATTGCATGGCTAACTTCGGATGAAGAGAAGGACACTGCTCTGACACTAAGCATTTGCCTCATTTCAGTTTGAAACTGAGAAATGCTGTTTGGTTTCAGTATGAACTGATCTATGCCAGAGTGTTAATGAACTATCTTTCACCCACTACATCTGAATATGTTTGAAATTTCAGATGAAAAGTCTTTTTTTATAGACTTTTTTGTTGCTTTATATGTATTTCACTAGCACTGAAAGGCCATGCAAGCAGGAAGAGGAGGGGAGAGGACCAGGGGGAATAGAAAGACATTTATATTATTTGGACTTTTATAAAAACTCATTGTCATTTGATGTTTTGGGCACAAGTTAGGTGCCCATGTATCTGCCAAGGTTCAACCTACACCGTTCTAAGCCTCCTGTGTTCAACAAGTTAATTCTTCCTGTCTGAGAATTCAGCCGCTGTACACTTGTGTGGTTTTGGGAAAGTTTGGGTGTAGGCTAAGGCTGGAACAGGCTGAAAGAGTATGGTCTGTGTCAGAGTGAATGTGTGTTTATTAGCCAGACTGGAGCTATATATAACCCTCTCCAGACCACTGACAGGCTAATGGGTCTAGATGCACAGTGACCTTGAGCAACATTGGCGTGATGTGGAAAAGCTTGTCCCACTCCAGTTGTGACAAGAAGGTGTCAGAACAGACATCCTCCTGGGACACAAGGCCCCTGTCCCTCTCCCAGATAGGCTTTCAAAGTAGTAGAGGCATGGCAGGAAACCAATTATAAATCTGAGATCTTCTGGCTAGTTATATGCCAGACCTGAAATACCTTAGGAGAGACTATAGTCCTGAGCTTTCTAGTCCATCATACATGTCTTTCCTAGGTCTGGTAAGATTGGATGAGCTTCCAGAGGAAATATGTGGTGAAATCATAAGCAAAACTAGTTGTTTTTGTATTATTTCTTTGCCTTGGTCCAGAAAAGCACATAAGCTGATATTAACCTTTAAATCTAGATGGCAATGGGATCATTTACATACTTAAGTGAAATTTATGCTTAAGTGCTTTGCTGGACTGGGACCTGAAGTCTTTGTCCAAACTCCACTGAAATCAAAGTAAATGTTCTCACTGACTTTGGTGGGCTTTCCATCAGGATCTGAACACTGACACTGGTCATTTCAAAGCTGCCTAAGAGAGATAGCCCCACATATAAAGAAGGTGGCTGTGGATAAGGCTTAATGAGCTGCATTGTAAGATCTGCATAGCCTGATTTGCAGTGCCTCCAAGAATTCTGGCTTCAAAGAGATGAATGTCTTTACAACATGGCAAACCTTTTACTATCAGGTATGCTAGAGCAAATTTGAAAGGTCTGTATTTAGAGGCTATGGGTGAAATCTCCCTCTAAATCAATGTCTGTTTGCCAGTACAGAGGGGAAAATGTGCCTGAACTTTCCCTTAGTGTGGAGAATACTCATTTTATGAACATCTCAAAATCAGGTCTTAGGGCTAGAAACCTTGAGGAAGCAAGGAACTTGCAGCAAGGAGTCTGTCTAGTAAGCTTCTCTGTCTGTTCTCTATTTAGCCAGTGTGTCTCTGTGAAAGGAAGCTGTGAGATGATGCTCAAAAGTGAACTGCAACTCCATAGTGCAAAGGCATGAGAAGAAGTTACATTACAAGATGGGCATGTAAGCACGTTGAGCTTGCCTTGGGCCACATTTTGAATATCATCTCAAACAGTTCCGTTTAGTCTCTCTTGCCCCATAACCTCCTCTCCTTCATTACAACAGCCATTTATTTTAGGCACTTTTAAAAATGTGCTAACATCACATAGTGTCTAGCCATCCATGGCTGACTGCCTGTAAAAGCAACGGGGGGATACTGTGTTAGGGCAACCATTCTGTTAGACAACGATCTTGGTGCACAAGATACTGGTAGAACTAAACCTGATCTTGTTATTTAGTCCCATGCCCTCATCACATTTTTCTGCCTTTTATTGTTTTGCTGTTTTACTGGCTTTAAGAACGCTCACAAAGAAAACTGAAGTTGCTCAGGTTACAGCACTGGAAGCCTAAACATGGAAAATACCAGAGACAGTTAGGTAAATACAAAAGAAGAGTAGTGGGCATGGGGGGAGAGGGAGTGGGTTGGAAAGTGCCACAGCCTTACTTAGATGTTTACCCAAGTTGGGGAGATTTCTCTCTTTGTTTCTTATATTTTGCCCATGAGATGGAAAGAAATTATTTAAATTATTAATATAGTATTAATATATTATTAATATGTTAAATTATTTAGAACCTAGCTGGAAGTGGTCAATTTTCATGCTGCAGTTGTTCATGGTGCCGAAAATTGTAATGACCGAGATTTTCCTTGTGGCCATCTTGCAGAAGCTCTCCAGATATTCATCTCGCTGCTGCACATACATGGTGTTGTCCGCCTTGGGGGTTGTGATCAGCTGGTTGGTGGTAGAGACAAAAGAGCTTGTTTAATGTAAGGAATGAAACAGATAAATATTTCACTGAAGGAGAACAAACCCCTGTTGACAGCTCTGTAGCTTTGTTTTATTTATTTGTGGTTGGAGTGTACCTTTAGGCCCAAGCCTGACCCAAATGTGGTCAACCAGCCAGAAGTAAACCTTAGAAGGCATGGCCAGCTGGTGGCACCAGTTCCTCTGCTGCCAGTGCTGGCAGAAGTGGTACTGGAAGTTACAGAAAACTATGTATACTGGTATTATCCCTTACCCTTTCCAGTCCTGCCAGGTCTCCCTCATAGCCTTCAGACATGCAAGAAATCTAGGATTTCCCCCACTCACTTGCAGTGGGAGCACCGACAACACGGCAGCTGCTGTGTCCCGGTGCCATGGTCCGGGCAGGACTCCTGGCTGCCATTTTGACTGTCACAGTCAAAGTACAATTGTGCTGCATGAGTACTTATTTAACTGTTGACCACATAAAGAAGACTTTGAAGATATGGTAAGGGAATTATGACTTCATCTGAAAATTGCTGATTTAGCTTAAGTTTGTTCCAAACCACTTTGATGTCTTTTATTTGCTGAGAAGTCATGGCATTCAGGAGGAATAGTAGAAGGAACAATTTCAGCAACACAAGTATAAAAATCTCTACAGTTTGTATTACTCTATTTGTATCAAAGCTTCCTAACAATTAAAAAGATTTAAATTTTAAAATGTTTAAAGCACACCACTTGTATCCTTCACCAGTCACTGGGACGCAGACATTGCAGGTGAGGAGGGGTGTGTGTAGCAACATGCAATAGCACTTTACAGCAATCTCCAGCAGAAAGTGGAGAGGAATACTCTGACCTTAGCAACACAGTCATTCTAACTGGTAGCAGTGAAGTGAAATCAAACACCTGCTACTGATGCCCCAAACACAAAGGGATTTGGAATCCGGATCCAAATTTTGCGGCTTAGAGTCATAAAAAACCCCCACTAGAATCCTTCAATGGCAAACTTATGCTTCAGTATGTAACAGGGGCAATCATCTTCTAACCATCTTAACTTTGTAGGGCCTTGAGGGCTGTTTTTTTATGACATACTCCTTATAAATGCAGTTCATCAATGTGCTAAAATATGAAATGCATTTATGGGCTTATCAGATCTGACTCATATATAGGAAGGCCACTGGCAGAACTACAGCACTGGAACATGAAGGTAAATGAGAGTCAGATGCAAAGAGGATCTGTTTTCTGGGCCAAAACATGTAATATGTTACTTGCATAGAAATGCTTCAAGTGAAAAAATTGATTGTGAAAAGAATTTGAGGACTCAAATCAAAAAGAGATGACTGGCTGTATTGTCCTCCTAGTTTCAGAGGCCTTAAGTAGGAAAACACAGTTAAGGCAGAATTTGACCTATTTCATCAAACTGTATAGAACAGAACAGGGAACACTTAAGAGGCAAAGCAAAGTTCAGATCAAAGCTTTACTCTAGGGCTGTTTTAACACAGGCAGTATTAAAAATGCTTTTAGCTAAGACCTCTGAATGTATCTGCATTTGCCTGCATGTGTGTATGGATAAAGTCCATATATAACATATATATGTTATGTATGAACTGTCAGTCTTCATTTCATCAGCACAGAGAAATTAACAAAAATCCCAAATTCACTAAGCAAACGCTTCTCAAGGCTAGTAAGACAGCAGCAAACAACCCACTAAAGAGGAGTGGAGCTGCAGGACTAAAAATCCGTATGTTTATTTTGCAGCTGGGTCCTATATTTATCATCCATTGAATTTAACACAGAATAGCCTTTGAAATTCTGGATGTTTGGAATTCACACTGAAATCTACAATCTGAAATCCTTAATGATGTGTAGGACTTAAAAACCTGGGTCTCTCTCAAAATTCTTACGTATTGGAAGAGGATAGAAACAATGTCCTTGATAGCCAAAGCCTATTAAAGTGATTAAATGTATAGAATAAATATATAAATAAGTATATATAAGTATATAAATAAGTAAAACAGCAATGAAGGATGACTCAGGTAGAGCCACTTCTGGAGCAGTGGGGGCTAATTCTTTTGAGAGGTAGTTTGAAGACTCATGAATGGCAGAGTTCATCCAACTGTTAAGGGGGATGAACAGTTTGACTAGACTGAGGAGGTCATATGATAGAAGGGATTAAACAAATAGGCACATATGTATGGATTTAAATAAGCTTGAACAGTTCTTTGTTTTGCCCATGTGCCATGCATATCAAAGAGATACTGTCCTTCAGCCACTGCCTTTACTGATAGCTGAATCAACCTATTCTCCAGTAAACTTCAGGGAAAGGAAGCTAAAGGTGGTATTAGATGCTGGAAATTTCAAGTAGAGCATGATGTAATCATTTGTCTTCAGGGAGTTCTGGCCTGACTACCTGAATTTGTATAACTCTTCTCTCTTGAAAACCCAGCTGAGAAGTGGCCTAGGATCTGAAAGTTCAAATTTCAGTCTGACCTTTAAGTTACCAGGACTGTATTGATGCAGTGAATTAGCAGTCTGATGTCTGTGAGCTCTGTTCCTGGCTTTTTTTTTTGAATTTTGTTTTTATTTGTCCTGATGTTGCACATATTCTTTGAAACCAGAACATTGAGATATATTACCAAGTTGCAAAGATCCCAAACTTCTGTGCAATTCCTTTCTTTGAGGTTTCAGTTTGGTTAACTATTAGATAACAATTAGCTATTAAGCATTATTTACAAAATTCAGTCAAATTTATTTTTTTTCAAACATATGGCTCCTCTCCACTTTCAAAATATTGGGGGATGTGATTCTTCTATTAGTTCAACATAACTTGTACAACTGGAAGAAAGGGGAAGAGGAGAAGAAAGTTGCATTCTGCTCAAGTCTGTGAATCATCAGCAGAACAAGTAATTAAATTCCAGTGGCAGAGGTTGGCATGTTTGCTATTTGTATTGGAATACAGGGCAAGAAGATCAAAACTTATGACATTCACCAGAATTACAGGACAATAATTGTCAAGCAGGCCAGCATGCTGTGGAATAATTGCAAGAAACTAGCTCCCACAATAATATTTTTAAAGAGCTAATTTTCAAAGTGTATGTACCGTTCAAAGTATGTGCCATCTGCCAGAGAAAACATTTGTACTACAGCTAAAACTGTTTCCTGTCCCAGGTGAAGTGTTTTTTTAGATAAGTAGTTGGAAAAACATACAACACTTACTAAACCCTGGGAGAAGTAACTGCAGACCATGCTGAATTTTTAAGAGTAAAAATTACCAGTGTGTTATGATGTAATTAAACTAGCATGGAAAAATACCAAAACAAAACAAACAGTTTGTGTGGGATCTCTGAAGATGTATAAAAGATCTTAATGCTACTTCCAATCAGAAATAATGGCAAATGTAGCAATCCTACGTCAGCGCATCTGATCGTGCACCTTGGTGCATATGCTCAGTGAGACATGCTCTAATACTGCCAAGCCATCTGTTTTGCTTCCATTTTTAGGACAGTAACACCAATATGAAACAGGTATGCCAGATGGCAGGACTTGCTGAGACTCGAAATGTGGTAATATTGGCAAGTACCACAAAGTGGTGACTGGATATATAATCCACACTGGAACTTCATTTCGTTGATCATAACTAAACAAATCCTGACACCTGCATATGTACTGCAAACAAAATAATCTGGTGGTTATATGGTGACTCATGGAAATGACTGGGAAGAGGTTCCAACCACCTGGCTGACAACTGTTCATATTACATGTAAGATTACAACATGAGGCTGTGAAAACTTCCATGATGGAAATTGATTCTCTGGATCCAGATATTTTATCTTTAATTACTCTTAAATAAAAGCAGCAAAAATAATAATACAAAGCCACAACAAACTTTTTCTTCCTCGTTTTTTTATGAGGAGGGAGATATGACTTCATTTATGAAATGAGATTCAGATTAACAAGTTACTTACAATGAGACGCCTTTTGCCTTCAAAATACTCCAGGAGGTCTGTCACTGATTTCCTGGGAGGGTGCAAGAAAGGCTTCTTGTTGGGCTTGGGGAAATCCTCATTCTCAGTTCTGCTCCCCTTCTTGCTCTTCTTATTGCGGTCTTTATCTTGCTTGCTCTTTTTTTCAGCTTTGTCCTTCTTAGACTGCTTCTCACTCTTCTGCAGTTTGTCAGGTCTCTCCTTTTTCTTCTTTTTCTCAGGTTTATCCATTCGGTCATGCTTCTTTGAATCTTTTCCTTTCTTTGGGGGAATATTTCCCACCGCAATCTCTTCCTCTAAATGGGGACTAGTAGGTTTGCTTGGGTCATATTTTTCTTCATACTCATTGCTCAGTATCTTTTCTTGGGCCTTCTTTTTTGGTGTTTTGGTCTTAGTTGGTTTGTGTTGCCCTGGTGTGATATTTGGATCCCTGTGGTTATAATCCTTCCTGTCTGTTCGGTTATCTTTAAATCTACCCATGCTTGCCTTTGTGTAGTGCACTGAGGGGGCAGTTGGGACTTCTGTGAAACTCTCATAGCGGGAAGCTTTGCTTGGTCTCCGTGTGGCTGCCTGGTTTTTCTCTGGGTGGCCACGCTGCCGGTCTTTGCGGTTTGCGTTCCACACAGGAGAGTAGAAATCCTCAGAAGCTGTTACTCGTGGTCTGGTGGCCTCAGGGGCTATGGGCAATCTATGGTGCTCTGTGGTGGTATGTGACTTTGTCATCCAGCTCCTCTGTGTGATCGGGAGGGGTGTAGTTGTTGTTGTAGGCTGGCTTGCTGTTATCATTGCACGTGTGGTGGCCCGGGTAGTTGTGGTAGTGGAAGGGAGGGTGGTGGTCCTTATTGTAGGAGGAGGAGGAGCTGCAGTAGTTGTCATCATTTTCCTCATGGTTTTGGTCCTTGTCGGTTGATTATTGCTCCTCCTTGGCTCCTCCTTCCTTGCTAGCACCTGGACTTGTCCACCGCCAGGGGTAGGCCGGGTGCTGCCCCCATTATTGCCTTCCTCGACCACTTGCCCTTCCACTCCAGCTGCTTTGCAAGTCTGGATGAAGCCTTTCTGCCTCATCTTCTCAATTTTTCTGATGGGGCTTTGATCAATGACTTCATACATGGCCTCTAGCCTCACTGGATAAGGGTACCTTTCCTCCACCTGTAGAGTTTTCTTCAGCAGCACCATGCCAAATTTCCCCTTCTCCAGCTTCAGAAAACTCATGAGCTTAGGGATGAGGGCAGGATCTAGTGGCTGCTCCACGATTTTACCTTCATTAGTTATCCTTCTGACTTTTCCCCCTTCTTCTCCTTCTTCATGGAACAACACAATCTGCTGGATGTGCCTCTCAGCTAGTTCGCAGTAGACATCATTTTTCAGCAGGCTCATCATGAGCCGATAGTAACCCTCAGAGGCATGAGGGGCAGAAATGACCCAGACTCGGTTCTTCCCAGCAAAGCTAGCCAGGACATTTGGGGAACTTGACCCTGAAGGGAAACGTACTGCTCGTGACTGGGATGCAGTGGATATCCCTTCGTCTTTAATCATTGCAGACTTGGAGTACTTGGCTGCAGCTGTGAGTCTCTGTCCTCGTCTAGTTCTGCTCCCCATGCTCCTGGCCTGGGGAAGTACTTCCTCATGCACGAGATTGGCAGGTGCCTTTGGAGATGCTGAAGAATCTGTCCTGGTGACAGGATGTTGGGGATTTGGGCTTAGATTCCTCAGGGATGCTCCAGATCTTCTCAGGAGGCTGCTTGGAGCCCTGTAAGCTAGAGGCACTTTCCTGACTCCATGGCTCCCTCTCTCTGCTAGCCTTGCTGTCTTCTCAGAGCTGCACACTAGCCATGCTGCCCATAGCAGGGCTAAGCTGAGAACTGCTCTCCAGTTCATTGTGCAATCCGCTTGTGGGGAGGAAGAGGAGAAAAAGTTAGGTCTTAGCAGTATGCTGATATCTTGCATAAGCATTGAAAAAGCAAAACATGGAGTGGCTAGTTTTAGTGATTTAAAAGTACTGATTACACCTCAGTCCTGTCCTGATGGTTTTGTACATTTTACGGGTTATTTAAGGAGAAGCACAGAGTGGATCATTTCATGCAAAAGTGAGTTCATCCATCTCTAACATGACTCTGTCTAAAAGCACGCTATGATCCACATCCTTCTCTCTCTCTCCCTCTCGTACTCTCACATACACACATACAAACACACACAGATATAGTCTCTGGTACATAGAGTGGTACATAAGCTAATAGTTTAACTGGAAACTTACATTCCCAGGAAAGTTCCTCTTCCAGAGATGCGGTTCCAGTCTTTTTTGCTTTAAAAGGAGAGCAATGCCATACAGCTTTGCTGGTGCTCAGTGATTTATCTTTATGCAACCCAACAGGTTCCAGAGTCTGTCCGTTTCTCTGTCCCGTTTAACTTTCTTTTTTCTTCACCTTCTTGACAGGCAGGATGAGACGAACAGAAATTTCCTTTGGTGTCTCTGCTTCTCCATTTACCTGCAGGTCTGACTGTTTTCTGTACCAGTCACCCACACAAGCAGGGATTTCATTTAAGAAAAGGGAACTTGCAGCTGCCCTGAATCTCTCTCTTTTAAACTTCCCCAAGCCGCTTTCCCATTCCTTGCTTCTTCAGTCCAGTTTAGCTCCTTTGTTTCCAGAGAGGAAAGCACCAGCATTAATGTATTTTCCAGGCTAAAGAAAAACACAGGAATGTGATGTTGAAAAAAAGGGGACTCTTCCCCTGCTCCCTTCTGCTCTCTTAGACAAAAGCAAACTGTAAAAATCTCGGCTTTTCTTCTCCTTCCCTTCTTTTCTGGCTGCGATCCCAGAAACGTCAGGGTAACCCCAGCCGTGCTCCGAATCAGCCTCTAGCAACAGTGGCCACTGGAAATGGGGGAAACTTCACTCAGGATTTAACAGCTCAGCAGAACCCGCCTCCTCCCCACTCTGACACATGAAGGGAGGAGGAAAAGGAAGGCTCTGGGGGCTGAAACACTGCACAGCATCACAGAGCACTTGAGAGGGGGTGCCTCCAACCTTAACCCTTTCCTTCACGCTTCCAAGCTCTCCCGCACTCCCCCACCTCCTCTTTCTCTTTCCTTCTGCTAAATGGACACAGTCCAGTTAAAAAAGCATCCTGTAAGAAGTGCATTTCCTTATCTGTGTAAAAAACAGCTCTTGTGTTCAAGAATTATTGCTTTTTAACTCAATTTCTTTTTCTATGTCCTGCTCCCTCAATTGTTTACTTTCTGGAGTTCTGCCGCAAAATCCAATTCCACTTCACTTTCAAAGCAATTTTTTGTTTAGATTCTCATGTATGTCAGGATAGTCTTTGATCGGCAGACATCAAGTGGGCATGGCTGTTTGTGAATTTGTAGTTTTTAAAGAGATCAAGATGTTTACTGTATTACTGCACTAAAAGAAGAATCTCATGTATTTTTCATGGATTTGCACTAGCCATTAAAAATTAAAAAAAGGGAAAATGTGCAAAAATACCTAAAGAGACATGGGTAAAGACAGGGTAACATCCTTTGTTCTCCCTCTTGGTATAAATGACATTGTTCTACTGAGCTGACATAAACTGGCAAAGCACTGCCAGCACCTGGTCTTAAGTTGATTCACACAAGCGACAGCATGTCATACACCTTCAGAGTAAAGAAACACCACTTGATGATAATTGATGGATAACACCTAAAACCAGCTATGACTTTACTACTACTTTCACAGTTTCCCAGGATTTCTCTTATTTACAGAAATTCTGCTAAATATCCTTGATAAAATTCTGAATTTGACCTGAATTATTTTAGGGAGAGAAAAAAAAAATGAAACTCTAAGCTACTTCCCTTTAAATTAATGTTTCAAAGGTAGAAAACTTGCTACATTTTTACTGTAGCAAGTAAAAATGTCACCGATTACATGTTTATGTTGTCACCGATAAACATTAGTGGTATTTTTGTTTCTTGCTAATATGCGTGCACAGTTTGCATTTTACAACCAGTGTTCTTCCCTGGGTAGGATGATGAATACCTGTGCTGACAGTAACAGGAACGCAAAAATGCTCAGCTCTCCCAGACTCCCTTCCAAGTATTTGCTCTGCCCAGGCTCTGGGCCAGCCAGGCAAGGGCTTGCACCACACTGACAACTCTGTAACAGTGTGCAGCCCAGTGCCGAGCCTGCTGCAAGGCCAGACACATTAGCTTGGGTTCAGTGCTGTGCAAATGGGATTGCTGAGCAGAAAGAGTTTGGATCTACCTGCAGAAGAGAAGCTTGCTGCAAATTGATTTCCTAAAGACTCCACTGGTGATTTGATTGGTGCAGGAATCACAAAGTGCTCTAAATACAGAATATGATATCCTATATCAACTGGGAAGTAGAAGGATTGTACCTCTTACAGGGATACAAAACTGGAGCTCTGAGGAACAAGGGTGGATAACATTTTTCACTTAAACTTATATTAGTGGCAGGTCTGCTGGTTTATTAATCTTGACAAGAAAAAAATCAAATCTCTAAATATTAGCATGTTGTCAAGGGGACGGGGATGGGGACAAACGCTTTTCAGTTGTCCCGTGTGACAGGACAAGAAGCAATGGGCAGAAATTGAAGCACAGGAAGTTCCGCCTGAACATGAGGGGGAATTTCTTCTCTGGGAGAGTGACAGAGCACTGGACCAGGCTGCCCAGAGAGGTTGTGGAGTCTCCTTCTCTGAGGATATTCAAGGCCTGCCTGGATGCAACCTTGTCTAACATGCTCTAGGTGATGCTGCTGAGCAGGGAGGTTGGACTAGATGATCTCCAGAGGTCCCTTCCAATTTACTGATTCTATGATTCTGTGATTCATTGTGACTTTTTAAAGAAAAAGAATTAATTCAAACTGAGCTTTCATTTCAATGTTTCCTTCAGTTATATTACAAAGACTAAAAAAGAAGTCACCCTACCAAAGCTGAAGCCAAATATTTAATTTAGGGATAAATGAAACTTTTTTTTTTTGCATTATATTACCTCAGTGTTATTGTTAAGGATAGTTTCAAACCACACAGAAGGAAAACATCATTTATCTGCACAGGTCTAATGAAGCCAAGAAAAAGACATCCGGTACCTGACTTTGCAGGAAAGAAACAGGGATTTCCATATTATTCCTGTGGTCTATTCTACCCAGTTATAGATACACTGAAGAATCTCTGTGAGGACCTTGCTTTGCTCTCACAGTCTCATTAGAAAAAGTAGCACGCTACAGATGACAGATTGCAAACGAATTCTAGAGAGGGACTATCACACAACAAGAGGTGGTGTCACAGGGATTATTTGCAAGGGTAGTGCTTTTTAGTATCTATATCAAATATGAGAAATTTAATGACTGGTAACTGAAATGACTGCTGAAATATTTGGCGTCAGAATTTCCTCAGAAGTATATCATTTATACAAGCTAGCATAGAACTCCTGGCAAAGTGAATGTTTGTTTTAAAGGGTTAATGCAAAGTCATACAGCAAGAAGCAAAAAATGTGGGAAACAAGATAAAAAAAATCCTAGAAGGTAGATATTCTGTAAAGGACATCAAGATCGCAGTAGATAAGCCACTGAAAATAAGCTTCTGGCTTGATACTGCATATCAAAATCTTTGCATATCAAAGAGCAGTTAGGAAGCCGTATATAGTACCAGTATGGCTGTTACTGCCATGCATATCAAGCTTTTCAGAAAGGATTGGAAAAGGTTCAAAAAGTGACCTGATGTCTGGAAATGATCCTCTTAAGGTGGAGGTGGGAAAAGTTTGAAGATAGTTGTGAGGGGAGGCATGGCCACACCTTGGTCATGATCTTCTCAGGCATGTACAGAAAAGAGACTTAGGAAAGTAAATAGCTTTTTCAATCCAGCAGAGAAAGGCAGAAGGATATCCAGTGATTAGGAATTAATTCTTGGCAACTTCAGATCTGAAGTAGCTTGCAATTTTTTTAATAGTCATGGTTGTGGTTTTCTACTGCTGTTTTCAAATCAATCCTCTAGGAGATCTGCTTAGCTGGACTGGAAGTCATGGCAAAAGGATGGACTGAGATGTCCATGGACATATATATGCAGAAATTTGAGAACAAAACAAATTGAGAGCAAAAAATTTGAGAACCTGATCAGTGCAGTTCTCTGGAGGTTTGTAGAAATGATTTTTTTATCCCATTGAAATGACACAGGCAATGCTAGAAAGGTGGAATACAACTGTACAAACCCTGTAGCCTTCAGAATGGCTTTAATAAGGAGCTGAAAGTTAATATCATGTCCATTTTGTTTAAGAACGACAATACTGTGAGTCTTTCTATATTCTATCTTAGATATCAGAATTAAATATATCAGTTGTGAAAAGGGGTTTGCATGCAGCTGCACTGTTTCAGTTGCTAAGGAATTAACAGGGAAATTGACTATCTCCTGAATCTTAGGCTTCAGTCTCAGTCCTACAAAACCTGGAGAAAGAAGGTACCAGACATGAAGAGACAGTCAGAGGAGTAAGCGAGCAGAGCTTTATTTCGCACTAGGCTTCCAGGCAGTTGTCCAGAGAGCTGAGCACGAATTGCTTACAAGGAAGGTGACAAGAGGCAAGGGGCTTGGGAAAGCTAGCACCAGCTGCCTTGTACAGGGCTGAGAAGGGGAGCTGGAAGCCAGATAAGCATGTTTAGGTTCCCCTGCCGATGCCAGTGAAGGTTTATTAGAATACAGAGAGCCAGAGTCGGAATCTCATGAAGCCAGACGTTGTTAATGCTTAAAGAAAGGACAGGTTTCTTGAACTCCATTGGCTCCTTGCTTTCCTAAGAAGGGAAGAGGCTATTATTAGTGATCTGACTGGGGTCATAACCCAGCCAGCAGCTGGGGAAATAACAACTAATAGTGTAAACAGGGGAATTGTGCTGCAGCCCCCTTGTATGTAAGCAGGAAAAGGAGTCAGTATAGAGAAGCTTGCAAAAGCAGTGAACCATAATAAAAAGAGCACTGCCTGGTTGGTCAGATCAACCTCCTAAAACAGAAAGGATCTTTTGATAAATGAGGTGGCCCTTTTGGAGTCTTCACTTTTTAAATATACTTTTATTCTGTGGAGCCCCCAGGGATATTGCTTAGAAACTGATGGTGCAATGTGGCACTTCAGACTTTAAAAATAAATATTACACCTTTTAAAAATAAATGTTACTATCTGGGGCTAAACCCCGTAGGTACTGACAGGGTTACAGCCCCAAAGGTCTAGGCTTTATTTGAGATACACTGAAACTCTGATGTCTGGGTGTTATTATTGGCCTGTGCTCTAGCTGACCCTGAGTTTAGCACCTCTCCTTGTCCATTTTACAGGGCTTGTGGTGAGAGAAAAGCTCCCACAGTTAAATTTCTTGTTCTACATCTGGTTGACATCTGGAATGGAAATATCAGCCAGGAAGAACAAAACATCTTCTGGCCAGGACTGACACAAGTTCTGCCCCAAAGTGACTGATGCAATTGGTGTTATGTACACTAAGATAAAGTGCTATACATGATAGCAAACGAATACAAAGATTGCCATCTGCTGGCCTTGCAAATGATGTTATGTTGTTACAAGTTGGTGGGACTGATAAGGCTAGGGTGCTGCAAATGGTTTCTCAGTGATACAGCTGCTGATCTGTAGCATTCAGTCAAAGAAAAAGTCAGCCTCTACTTGGGAGGTTAGGAAAGAGACTTCATTAGCTCCCATTATCAATGAGTGGGGCCAACTTCCCTCTATTCTAGCTCCATAGAGGAACTTGTACTACTGACATCTTTCATGACACTGCAGTTCAAGATTGTCCCATGAAATGCAGTTGGTTACCCCTCTCAAATCACACACCTACATGGCTAAATAAATTCAGCCATGGCAATGAACTCACCAGCTGCAAGGCCTGGGTTCTCATCTCACTTTTGCCCCTCGCGCAGGAGGGCTTTATGCCAGCATAGGTCCAGATGATGATCCATGCCACCTGCTTTTTCCAGCTTGCTTGCTTTTTCTTTCTCCTTTCTTTTGTCTGGAGAACCACCAGCCTGTGTAGAGCCCTTCTGAGTAGAGGAGAAATTCTTGCCACCCACTCTCTGGTACAAAACAGATTTGAGCAGGGTGGAAGCTGGTGCTAGTTGCTTATGCACAAAGACTTGAATTCTTAAAAGACTTGAATTATTAAGCTCTGAGGTCCAATCCTTTTGATGAATGTCATATCCAAAAGAAATCAGTTATGGCTTTGCACACTTCAGAAGCTGATCAATTAGAAATTACCCTGCAATACTCATTCTCTTACCAGGAAAGACTCAGCTCTCCTCTGTGCTGGTAGAAGAACTTCAGTGAGATTCTGCTGGAAAATAGAGCCCACTGAATCAAAGGAGGTTGTTTCTTACATATTTGTGGGTCTTACTATCTATCCTAAAATACTCTGGATTATAAACCTTTTTCTTCTACCCTATAATTTAAATCCATATTTTTTTTTAAGGCTTGTTTTGATTACAAAATTGAGGGGAGAGGAGTGGAAGACTATCATGTTTAAAAAACAGACTGTTCTACAGTTCACCAATAGAAGAGCCTTCCAAAGCAGGACAGCACTTAGTGATTACTCTCCATTATATGTCAGAATGCTTTGCAGGTGAACAAAAGAAATTGCTAGTTACACAGCTGCAGACATTTTCATCCTAGCATTTAGCACTAGTCAGTGGAGAAGAGTCAAATCCTCTGCTTTAGTGCTCTCATGACTCCGTGGAGGCAAGGCAAGGCAAGGGACTGAAACAAAAAGAGAATTTAATGTTTCTATCCCTTTGCTTTGGGTCAGATTGAACGACAGTTCAAGCCTGAACGTGAAAATGAGTGTGACTGCTGGAAATACTATCATGTGCTCATAACGTACCACTCTTTTGGTCAAGTTGTTTATGCTCACTTGCAGGCATTCATGACCCATTTCTATCCTTATTTTCTAACAGGAGCAATATAGTATTTTCTCTCTAGTGGAGTCACTCTTTTCTCTTTCCATTGTGTGAATGAGAAAAATCAGGTACTCTGGTGTCTGCCTCAGTGACAGCCCATGAATCTTTCTCCTCTCCTTTGGACTGAGCTAGATTTTCTCTGCCAGACACTTCTGGATTCTTTCCTTTGTGGATGGCAGAGAAGAGGTGCATCCAGCATGGTGGCTGCTCCAACTACAAAGTGAGCAAGTGCTGCAACAGCCTAGAGGTCTGTAGATGGGGTTATAAAAGTGTGAAAAAGGAGTACAACTGGCTAGAAGCCCAGTGTTTTTCATTTCTTTCCTTGGACTAGCATCCCACACCAATAACATTACACATATTTTCACTTTGCAGGGTATACTACCCTCTCTCTATGTCCAGCTACGCAGGAGGAAAAGAGGGGCCTTCTGAAGATGAAAAGCAAAAGGCTTGGAGAAAAATACAGAGAAACAGAGAAGAAATGGGCAAGTATCTACTTAAACCTGGGCATTTAGAAAATTGAGTCAAAAGCTGTTGAATCATTTAGGAAGACATGAGGAGCCATAGTCTCCTTTAAAGTGGGTCCATTTGTTTTGGACCAGCCTGTGCCAGCCTCCTGAGTATGCTGTTTTGCTGGTCAATACAGTTCTGCTTGTTCCCTTACTGAATTTTATTTTATTTCTGTAGCTATGTAGAAGCAGAATCTCCTCATCTACAAGAAGGGATGGATGGCTAATTTTCTTAATCTTGTCATTCCACCAGTCTAAAGGGACATAAATTCAGTGATCTTCCTGCACTTCTTCTGGAAACATGAATGTGTGCAGAATGATGTAGGCAACTAGTACTCAAACCATAATTCAAGAGATTATGGCAAGTGGTCAGCAGCTGGCAATAGAACAGTGCTGACTATTCCGGTGCTTTCAGCTGAAAGTATAATGAGGGTGCAGAATGGTGAAATAAATCTTGAGGCTTGACATTGGCCCAAAGAGTTTGGGAACTATGCTTTTTTTTTTTTTTTAAGGTCATTGACCCAAACTCACCTCAGGTCAGAACTCAACGCAAACTGGTATCATATGGATAGGTTTCCACTAGGCAAAAACCAACAACACTGTTGAATTCTAACTTGATTTCTCTAGCAGAAAGAACGAAGAATACAAAGCATCCTGGTCCCTCATATGGTGTCTAACACTGAGGAAGTGTACATACCCTTCTCTTTCCTGTTTGTTGCTGCTTGTGTTGATTTTTTTTAATCAAACAGTAACAGAAAACAGAATAACAGAAAATAACAGAAAGAAAACCAGAATCAAACAATAAAGAAAAAAGCTTTGTTTTTAAGATTGCCAAGGTAGTCTACTTCCCCAGTAATGAATTCATGTAAACAAAGTTGATGCAGAAGGGATTAGGCTGTACAGCAGAGGTAAGGAGTGGTCTCTGCAACGCACAATCAGTGTCAGGATTTTCATTTGGGATATAATATACTTTTTAGGGGTGGAAGAACTTATGCACATAAATTCCACAGCTGACTTTCACACTGCAGAGTGAGAAATGTTTTTCACTGTTATTGACAAAGGACATTCCAGTAACTAGTGAGATCTGGACTTCATTATATGTTTTGGGCTACAGTGAGAAAGTACTATCTGTCAGAAAAAAATGTGGTTGAAGTGTGTTTTATTAATATATTGCTGCTGTTCTTGGATTATACCCTGTAGAGGCTCACATCTGAAATGACACATCTGATAGGCTATATATTAGAGAGCATTTCAAGGTTTTTTTTTTGGATCTGATTCCCTTATAATACAGATGCCATTTATATTGCTATTTTTAAGCCTTCAGAGCCAAACTGTGGCTGCCCTTCTCATGCAGATCCTTCTTACAGGGCTGTCTATGAATTCTTTATTTATTCCCATGTACTAGAAGAACTAATATTACTATAGTGCTCTAAGTTCTTACTATTGAGTTTGGTACTTCTGTACATTTTGTAGGACTAGAGGGTGACTTCCGAATCCAGACAGCTTATGTTTAAATATATACCATAAACCAATCTGATATTGTCAATATTTCATTGCAATGAATGGGCTGAGTCCAAGAGACAGGAGTGGCGGGCCTGTGCTACTAAGCAGGAAGCAGACCTGAAAGACCAAAATAAGTATGTTTAATTCCCCATCAGATCACCTTAAATAGACACACTAGTGCTAAAGACCCCCTGAGAACTCATGATCTCCAAAATGAGTAAAACAAAGTATAGGGAAATCTGTATAATAGATTTCTTCAGAGAAATACATAGTAAAGACTGATATTTGCAATGCTGGTTTTGCTTTATCTTCACGTTGAAGCAACCTTGTATGTAAACCTACACATGTTCATCTTGATAGATGAACCCAGCTGCCTTGAAATTAATAGCAAAATTACTGCCTTCAGTGAGGTCTCTTGGATTTTGCTTGTATTTATCAGATACAATTAAGCTAAAAACTTAAGGGAGATCACAGCCTTCCAAAAATTAAAAAGGAGAAGAAATGAGAAAGCAAATATATTGTGAAAGAGATCCCAGGTGAAATAATTGGTCCAAGTTTTCATGTCTGGATGTTGTTATTTTTTCCATAATTACTATAGCAAGCTTCTGCTTCCACTGAGGGGAGGTGACTTGGGGTTTTTCCAGTAACAGTGGAATTTTTAACACACAAATTACCAGAGCCATTAGTGCTGCTTTACTTAAGTGTGTCAGTACTGGGAGAATCAAAATATAGATGGAGTCATTTATCCAAGTACATTAACTCCTTTCCCTCAGACTCTATTCTCTGTTTTTCATTTACATTACTAGCCTTATAATTGATATCTCTCCTAGAGGAAGAAAAAAAAAAAAAAAAAAAAAAAAAAAAAAAAAACAGCCAAAGCAACCCAAACCTATTATGGTTTGCAAATAATCAAAAAATACCCACTGAAATATGAAATATACCGGTATCCCATTTTCACTAACATCCCCCATTCCATCTTGTCTTGAAAACTCTCTAGAAATATCTGTTGTTAATAACTGTCTGATGCTAAAACTGTGACCAACACTCCAAGAGTATTTGCCCTTAATCTCAACATTGGAAATACACTCTTACCTCTGATATAACCTCATTCTTGCTGCCACTAAGAATTTGTTAAAGGGGTAGAGTTTTATTATTTCATCTATGGGGGCTATTAGAAGCCTGGCTACAGCAAGGATGCTATTGTAAGGATGCAGTTAAAATCTGGAATAACAAGAAGAGCGCTTCTTCAGGGAGATTATAGTCTCTGTTAAAGACAGTAGGTAGATTTAGATTGATAGATGCAAGAGCTCAAGGAATAATAAGACAGTGGAGGCTGAAATGCTATGCCATTGCGGTGGCACACCAGCAGCAAAATTTATGTCAGTTAATTCATTGGTAGTGGTGTAGGGGCATCTTAGCAAAGAGGAGTATTTAGGAATTTTTTTCAATGAACAATCTGAAGGAGAAGAATGAATATTTTTTGCAAATGTAAATGGCAAAATGTGATTTTGTTCATCAACATAAATAAGCAAAGGGAACCCAACACAGAACTAACCATGCATTGCCTAGTTCATTTAAGGCAAGATCTCAAGTTTCGAGTTAGTGAAATAGTTCTTTACTGCTGTACTGGTAGCCAAAAATGTCTAACATCTGTATGACTAACATCTGCATGCCATCATGCACAGCAGATGATGGGCTATAAAATGACAAGAAATTTTGGTAATGGAAAGATCAGCAGCAGACTGGAACAGCAGCCAGAACTATTTATAGAGAGAGAGACTTAATTCTCTTTGAGAAGAACAAGTGATTGAGAGACTGAGAGATTGACTTATGAGGAGAGAAAGAAAGAAGCAGATATGTTAAGCGTGGGCAAATGACAAGCCAAAGCAAGCAGTGATATGAAGAATCAAAGGGTAGGAGTATTTTTACAGGGAAGGCCAGGGCTGATGGGATCACTGGACAAAGGCAAGTCTAGGGAAGGATTCTGAGGCCAAGAGGTGAGATGTGTTAAAACTTTGCAAGTGACTTCCCAGTGGTGATGGCAAAAACTCATGGTGCCTGAATCACTTAAATCTGGGCTGGACAGAGCACTGGAGAATATCTTCTTGGCAGAGGAGTAAGTCCTAGACAACTATATAGGCCTTTTCCATCTGTTCCAAGTGATTCTGGCATTCTAGTCCTTGACAGTATTAGATATATATGTTCAGAAAGAAGAAAATTAGGGAGTCTCCACTCGAACTTCAGGTGCAATTCTACCCTAAGTAAACATGGGCCCTTCTGAGTCACAAGTTCCAGTTCCCATGGGTATTAGAGAGAAGCCTCCTGATTTTAGTGACAAAAATAGGTCTTGCATTCTCTTCTTGCTGGCCGTACAGAACAGGCAGAGCTCTGGAAGAGGGAGCTGGAGTCTATTTTGACTCATACCTCATCAACAGATTTGTTAACTAAACTGTAAAGACACAGCTGAATTGCCCTCCCTTTTCATATCTGCCAGTTCTAACGCTGCCAGTAGAGCTACACAGGTGTAACTGAAGGCAGTACTGGAAGAAAAGTGGTAGCTCAAGTGTCATTTGGAGCTAAACTCAGCTGAAAGAGTAAGTGGGGAGAAGGCATATCGGCCTGATTCTCAGAGCTCTTAGTGATGTGGCAAGCAAACTACTACCCCCCCCCCCTTTTTTCTTTTTTAGCTATTAAAGTCCAAAGTCCAAGGAGCTAATCTCAAATACTAATAGACATGCATCTTCCAGTAAAATTGTTAGAAACTCACTGTGAGGCTCAACTACACTACAGACTTCATGGGAACTCAGTGAACCAGTCTCTGAAGTTAGAGGTGTACCTGACATATGGCAATTCAGGGCCATATTCAATATAGAAGCAGCCCTAACTTTGTTATTATCCCTGATTTCCATCAATTAGCTTGGTATGAATGAGAGTCTCTTTTCCCTTGCAAGAACAATAGATAGGGGGTCTTCGTGCAGAAAGAAAACTGAGGATTTTTGTGTTGAATCTTTGTGTTCTAGAGTCCATTACTTCTCAGAGACTGCTCTTGCAAGCCGCTGTCTAGGAACAAAGGGAATGGGAAATCAGCTGATGATCCCATTTAGCTCTCAACAATCTTTTTCTGACCTTGCAGACTTTCTACTGTGCCTTCTATGGAATTAAAATAAAGTCTATTCACATATGAGTTAAACAAGCTTCAAAGACATGGGAATTGGTATCCAACCCTATTTTAGTGAACATGACTATATAGACAGACTGTCCAGTTTGTTATCCAATAATACAGGTCTATCACCCAACCTTTAGCACAGCAGCTGCGATTGCCATTTAACTATACCATAACTGCTTTGCAGTGCCATCTAGTGATATGTATGGATGCCTCACACATTCAAAATCTTGTTTTTATCTATTTTATTGCACTGAATTGAATAGTCAATGGTTTTGCAACAAAAAAAAGTTTTTATTTAACGACATTGACAGTTAAGCCAACAGGTATGAGAAGAGCATTTGCTCCATAGTTCTGAGCTGTTTATTTATTCTGAATGATAAACAAAAATGTCCACTGAAGCAGTAACCTGTTCCCAGACAATGTTGAAGTTTGATTAACATTCAGGTCCTATTCCAGCATCAGGTCCCAATGCAATGCCTCACAAGATACAGAAGTCCATCTCCTTTTAAGGTCAGTAAAATATGTTTCATGAAAAATAGCCTCCAAGTAAACACAGTGTGTAAATTATATTGGTGCTTAAAAAATTAAAATATCCTTTCCTTATTCATAGGCCTGCTAAAGTCTTGCTAGATAGTTACTGATGAGTTTACCATTTGATGAGCCTGCTGCATAATAAGCTGCCAAGTTTTATAAATCACTAAGGAATGAAAGGGGAAAGGAGTGATACAGAGTCACAGAAAAGCCAATAACTCCCTTTTATGATCCTAAGCTGTCCAGAAAGGCACAAATCAGTTTTGTCCAGACTTTTTTTTGCTTTAATATTTTGGAAAGTGTTGAATTATTGCTCAATTTTTTACTTTGGAACTGACCCTTATTTTATCTAGAGTTCTACTTAAAAAAAAATACTCTTTTGAAAGATGTAATGTATCCTGCTGCAAGTTTATAACTTAATTCCAACCCTTTCTAATGACTGTTCTTTCTCCTGTTATCCATTTGTCATCCTTGGGCAGGTCATTGCAAAAAGTTACTCTGCATCTACTGTATTCTTCCCATTCCATCCTTTTTGAAGGATTCTGGCCCTTTTGTAGTGCAAACATTTGGTGTTCTTTGCATCAGATAGAAACCTTTGGAATGATCCCTTAATCTGAAACAGACTTTTCTTTCCTAATCCCCCTCAATAGCTGATTCTATGACTGGAGAACTGCACAATTAAGGGATATGTTCTTCTCTCAGTAGTACCCTGCAGACGCTGAACTCATTTATAGGAGAAAAAATAGTATAAAAAATCTTTTCACTCCATGTATGCGGGAAAAAATAAACACATTCAAACTAGGGGAATTCTCCACTGCTCATCTAAGTACTGTAGAAGGCAGCCTCTCATTCAAATAGAGAGTGTGATACAGGGGTAACTACGTGAAGTCCTGTTCACATAGCAAGTCCATTTTAATTGTAAAATCTCTGTAGTTCCATTTCTGCAAAAATAAGTTCCTTTCTATTATGCCCAGAAGCAAGTTGAATAACACTATCTAGAAAGTCAGAAATACATGTGACTAGGCATTGCTAAGTGTTTTTACTGGAATCCATGGGACAATGCAGAACAATACCATGGTGCCTTCATTTAGTACGTTCACTGACCCATCTCAGACTGGTGTTTATATGTAAATCTATACAGACACATTTAAATACAAGCCTGAGTCCCTGTCTCGCCATTCACAAAGAAGCTGTTGTGGCAATGCTATTTTTTTTCTGTTTCACGCATTGTGGCCTATCTTAGGGGATAACGTTATCTATTTCTATTATTTCCTGTTTCAGATCCTATAACTGAAAGCTGACGTTTACCAACATCCAGGCCTCTGCTCTCAGTAGATTGATGACACTTTTGAAATATAGCTTATGCCCCACGAAAGCCTTTGTTTTAGCCATAGTTCACAAATATGGAAACAAAGGTTCAGGAAATTTCAGTCAGTTGATCTGTGACTCTTTCTATTGAGAAAAGATGTCAGGAATCTCAGCTTCCTTTCCCTTTTCTGTCTGCACAGACAAGCCTTTTGCACTTAAAGTGGGTTTTATCTCTAACCAGACCTTCTAGTTAATAAAACAGTGAACTATGCAAAGAGGGAAAAAGCTACGTAAACACTTGGATATTCCTACATTCTTGTGTGTTACCTTGAAAGGCTTCCTAAGGAAAGCCTTAGTATATGACACAAGTTCTCTCTTTTTAATTGTAAAGTACATGGTATATGAATACCCATAATACCCTGTTAAAAGCAGCTAGTCTTAGGATACTATATTTTGAACCCTGGAATGTATGATTCATTTAAAAAAAAATTGTTTTTGTTGCTGCTACAAGTGGGCCTCTCATCACCTCATCTATGTATTTCTTCCTTTCCTGTTCTTAGCCACAAAATATAGGATTCTCATTCTTGCAATTTTTCCACTCCAGTAGCATTGGCTGTGGGTTTGTCTCTTGAATACACAGCGAAGATCAATCCCAAATTATCCTAGTCCCATTTTCTGAGTGTGTTGGATGGATAGCAATGACCCTGCAATACTGGTGTAGAGGAAGGTTTTTAAAGGTTCACAAGCCTGTCAGGCAGCTGTGCATAAAAAAATGAAACACAAAAAGAATTAGATCCAAGATCACATTAGGAAGGCAGAAGCCCAGCTTCAAAGCTAGCCAGCTATTTCTAGGCTCACCCAGGCAAAGCAGATTGAGAGAGCATGGCCTTGCCTGCCACTGCTTAGAAACCCTGGCTCATGGACTGGGAGTTCATGGCAGGAAGGAGGACACCAAATTATAACCTGCCACTAAACCTTGCCTTCTCAGCACCTTCCCCCTTACCTTGGCTATGGCTGGGAAAGTTTTCTACTTCCTCTGGTTTTAAAAATAGCTTTTGTTCTAACTCTCTGCACACACATGCCACTGTTCCTGAATTTATCCGCTCTGCTTCTGTTTTTCTGTGGGATCTGATGTGCATCTGCCTCTTTCTCTCCCTCCCTGGAGAGACTGGAATTTAAACTTCATTGTGAGTGACTGTATCACTGCTTCTGCCTTTGTGGTTTTTAGAAAATGTCCATTATCTTCATTTTAAATCACAAAAAAAATAGAGCCATTATTTCAGGAGATCTAGATGTAAACAGATTTTTTGTGTGTATGCTTGGACGTGACAAGTCACTAAACTACTTCTCTTGCCCCTTTCAGTGCCACTTCTTAAATTGCCATATTTTAAGTTGCCCGTGCAGCACCCATTGTCACCTCGCTACTGAAATGTCTGAGATAGCAATGACAGTTCCAGATGTATTAAGTCTGAATCTCCAAGTCAAGACTTTGAATCCAAGCTGCTAGAAAATTTGAGGCTCTTACTCTGATAAGTAAGAGGTGAAGAAGCACATTGGAGAGCTGACCTAATCAAATTACCTCAGAAAGAGCTCATGTTTGTTTGAACTAGGTTTGCAAACTGCAGAAAGGCCTTGGATATGTTTTCTTCATTCAGGTACTGTACAGGAAACATTATTTCAAACCAAGTCTGAAGAAGGAGACTAGCAATTTTGGCAGACTTGGCATCTCTAATTAGGTATCCAAACTTCCTAGTAATTCCTGAAACTCTTTCTTGTATAAAGACCCATCTTGCTTCTTGAGTCAAATATAGGCTCTCAAAAATTTAATGGGGATGTGCGATCACATCACTGATAAAAATGCTTATCACTCCTTGGAGTCTGTACTAATGCTTATAGAGAGTACATAGGTCAAGAGTACAATTTGGGTCTGGAGTGAGAACAAGGGCTGTGTACTGGAATGTTTGAATTCTGAATATAAGTGGGGACTCTGCACCATAGCATTCGTCTTGAGCTCGAACATCCCAGAAGTCATCCTATAGACATGCTGCATTGCGAGTGTCCTCTCTACCATCAGCACCTTGTAATACTTTCCTGTGAAAGTTGGTTTCTAAACATTGCCCAGACTGTTGTGTAGGGGAACAAATTTCTCCAGAGGATGCTAGTGTGTATGTAAATCATTGGGACAGCGGTGGCAATGTCTAGGCAGCTCTGTGGTCTCAGATGATTTGAAAAAGGAGAGAGAATTTATTTTCCTCCCCAAAACCAGAACTAGAAGAAGGAATTTTTTAGTTATACTATGGAGCCCTTGGGGCCATAGATAGCTCTTCAGACATAGTAGTTCTCTAATTAACAGTAGGATGGTTTGAGGCACATGTGTTTCCAGCTTATTTGAAAGATTGCTGAGAGAATGAAGCTAACCCTTACAATAATGCCTTGAAATATCACCATGATTGGAAGTGTCCAGGGGAAGGACAATAATAAGTACTTTGGCCCAGTAAGCCCACAGGTTCAAGCTGAAGGAAGCAGAACAGAGAGATTGACTAAGAATGCAACTGCTTTTAGGTCTGATAGTACAGATGCTCCTAGAGGAAAGAGAAACAGCCTGGCACTGAAGCTAAGGAAGCCAGGTTCCCTGGGGATGTGGTTGAGGGCTTGGATTACCCTTTGTCTAAGAAAGGGTGAGCTCCCATTCAAGCTTAGGAACCTATGTTAAAAAGCAGCTTTACATGCCTGGAGTCCAGGCTTAACAGCTGTTGAAGAAGTGATTCTCTGAAGCATGATGGTAACAGACAGACATTGTCCATGTACACGCTCTGCAGACTAGCTACCAGCCATCCTGCTGCCATCAACACCATTGTCAGACTTATCACCACTAGCGTCCCAGTTGTATCCACATCCAGGCACATACAGAAGGATTCCAGAAGCTCTCATAAGCCTAACATTAGAAAGGCAAAATGGGACCTGGTATGGATGATGCACAGTAAACCCCTTCTGAATGATATAACTGAGAGCGTGTATAGACAAAACCCCCTGAACAAGAAACATTATCTGGTGATGATGCAGATGAGTATTGTTTAGCAGGCCAGTGCTGGTAATAGAGGTGACTGAACTCTGACATTAGAATCCAAGAGAAGGAAAGACGGTTGGGCCCTACCAGCACCATATGAGGATGTAGTGTAGGAGATAGGGTAATGGAAAAGTCAGGTGAAGTCATAATTAGAAATGCATGGTCAATAATTCTGTATTTCAGCAGTCTCACAGACTCCCATAAATATACCGAAGAAGAAAACGGAAAGCCTGCAAGAGATAGTCTTATAGCTCTTGCAGCTGGCAGGATGAATTGGCCTATAAGCTGTGAGGTAAACTGAGGACCAGCATGAAGTCAATAGTGAATTGATGGCATAATCCATTACTGGCAATGGAAGGATATAGCTCCTTGATTATCTGAAAGCAAAAAAGCGAAACCTCTTCGTAGTGTTTCCACTGGAGTCAGACTGCCTTCATCAGACTGTTTGGAGATACCCATGAGTACAAACACCTAAAGACGTCAGTCACCTCCAGTGCTCTTCTTGTGTCAATTGAACTAGGCACTAGAGGGACTCCCAAGCATTCATGAGAATTAATGTTTATAAAGTGCTTGTGTGAGGCAAATCGGAAGGCTACAGAAATGTGAATGAGTTATCCAAGAAGAATAGATCTGTCTTTGGAGGAGCCACTGAAGATACAGATTCATACCTCAAATCTCCTAATTTGGGACAGTATCAATTAACATCCTGAGTGATGTGAGTGAGAATGAGCAAGAAGGAGGTAGCTTCTTGTTTGCTTTGTGCACTGCTCAATTGAATTGGCAAGTTGAAATGATTCAGATATATCTGAGAACCTCTTTCATTTCATTTGTTCTTTTTCAGGACATCAAAGAATTGTAGAGAAAATGGGACCATCTGCTGAATCATAACATCTGAAACAAAACCCGGCCTTTCTCTTGGTTTGGTACCTGGATAAAAGGTTTATTTACACAAGATGTTGGATTGCTTTGTGAACTAGTTCAGTAGGCCAAGACAAGTTGGTCTTCTAGCACCATGAATTTATGTCCTTACTCTGGCTTTCTGCCAGCATCCTCTCGATTGAACTGTGTTTACGTTAGCACTGTAAAACATTACTTCATTCAAGTGTCTGAAGTAAAGCACTCTCACTCTGTGCTCTTAGTTCTTGATCATTGCCAGCTGGTGAGACATTAGCTGATTGCCTTTCCCAGCTGGGCTCTGCCATTCTGAATATAATGAGAATCAAATATGCTGATTCATTGAGGCTGATGAAATCTCAGTGTTTCTTTAGTTGTGTGCAACTGGCACAAGTGTAAAATATTGGACAATTAGTTTTTTCCAACTTAGATTGTAAGACAAATCCCTTTACCAGCCTCAGCAGGCATTGCCTTTGGCATCTGATTTTGGCATCATTGAGTCCGTATAAACATAGGTGGTCTGGATGATGATTCACAGCATTTCAGTCTTGTTCTTCTCTTGTAGATTTCCAAGCTCTTTACAAAGTGGAAGCATTTTCATTTTATGGAATGCAGAAATGGAGAAAGAAAGAGGTAGATGTCTAACCTGGCAAAGATTATCTTCTGAAGCATTTCACTGAATCAAGGGAATGCTCTTATGGTCTCTTGATGACAGAACTAAGAGAAGCTACCAGATACAAAACTTCTGCAGGAATGAGCAGTCACACTGTAAGTAGGAATCTCCTTTATGGTCCAACAGACAGGCTATATTACTTTTCCTAAATAAACACTTCAGGATGGAGCCAAAATCAAATGTTCTGCTATATGTTCTAAAAGATCTGAATAAGTATCTTTATCCTTAAATTTCATTCAGTATATTTAAGCTATTCTGATTCCTCTGTATCTCACTGTAATTTCAACAGGCATATAGATTTTGCTAATTCACATCAACCAGAAAGCAGAAACATTTGGTCTTGTGAGCAGAAATAGGTGAATGATGCCAGCTGATGAATAGAATACTACTATATTTTGATTCAAATTTAATAATAAAATAAGTAACCTTAACTGGAAGTTCAAATACCACTTTATGCTGTTAACACTAAGTACTATGTAAAAGCTAATTTAAGCAGACTAGTTGTTAAAAAGATAGGAAATATGATTAATCATATTAAGTGTCTCTGTTTTGGAACATTTAATTATCTCAGTGCTAACATGTAGACTGAGGCATTGCAAACTCTTCCTATAACAATCCATCTCCGGTTTAAAACACAGATCTGAGTATCAGGAAATTGCTTTTCACTTTCTGGCTCAGTGACTCCTGCTTTGTGACTCCTGCTTGAAAAGGGGAATAGTGCTTACATATAACATCAGGGCTGCGTGAAATGCTTTAAGTTCCTCAGACAGAAGATTAAAAGGAGGTTATAAATACTACTATCTCTCTTGGAATCATGATTTCTGTTTGCTCACTTCCTAAATCTTGATTTGCTCAGATTTTATCTTCAGTCTGAAGAAACCACAAGCAAAGAATAAGGAAATGTTTTCATGACTTTTGGGAGGCAAGCAGAAGAGGTGGGGGTGAGCTATAAGAATAGTCAGCAATGGCAATGACTGGTTATCTCTTCTTTCCTAGGGGAGGGAAAAAAAAAAGAAACATTTTCATTAGTGCTGTGGTACTTATCAGTGCAACACTGGTATTTGGCACCTAAGGCCTCTGCATGACATTTCCAGGGTTCATAAAAAATGATTGAGTGAAATGAATGGAGTTCTTTAGTTTTAAACTTAGTGTACAGATGTTTGCACCTTTATGGAAATGTTGTCAGAAAGCAAAAACAGTAGTATCACACTGACTAGAAGTAACCTCAGGCCCTCTACCATGGCCCTATGCAGAACCTTAATGGAGGTAAAAACAGCCTCTTTTTTCTTGCATACAGGCAGCTGCCTTTCGCTTTCCCATTCAAACAATTTTCAAGTGCTGTGAGCCAGATTTAGGTTTAGTCTACATTGCTGCAGTAGGTCTCTCTTTCTGAATCTTGAGCATATTGTTAGCACCAGCTCTGACTGGCAGAAAATATATATTCCCTTCTGCATTACCTGTTACAGGCCTGACCCAGGAAGGGTCAGAATGATTCTCTTGGAGAAAGCACAGATGACACCAGTGGTGATGCATTTAAATTTGTCTGGGAACTTGGCCTTATTTCTAATGGTGAATATATTGACTTCTTTTGTCTACAAGGTCATGGCTGTTCAGTGGTGAGGGAACATTAAAGGCTGTGGAAGTCCATTTTGGCTCAGTCCCACAGCATGAGCATTTTTATTTATTTATTGATTTCTCCTCTTCTCTTTGGTGTAGATTAGAGCTAAAAATCTCCAGAGAGCGGATTCCTCATTAAGATTGTTGATACCTCCTGGTATGCAGACTCTGGGATTACCACATGAAGGGCATCCTGCTATTTTTGCCTCTAGTCCAGTCCCTTTGAAGGGACCTTGGAACATTTTACAGTCTTGCAGATTTATGAGCACAGTACAGCCTGCCAGAGCCTTTCCGATATATTCCTGTAAGCTAATTAGGGGAAATTGCCCTGGGCCTCTGTCATTAAAAATACATTCTTAGCATTTCATCAACAAAGCTTGGTTTCCTGCTTCTGTTCCTATAGGATATGATCTACTTCCTGACAGATGTTTATCCTACAACATCAAGTGGTATCACCTAGGATGAGTCTCAACATGAATTCTGAACTTCCAATTTGATCTGAACTTCCCCAGTGCCCAAGGAAGTTGCTCTTTAGGATTTTGATTTGTTTAAATCTGTTGTAATTTGAGATTAGGCACTTGAATTTGAGTACTTTATCCTCAAGCCTTCCTTTTCAATGCTGTCTTGGCATGGCTGAACAAAAGCCATTACCCACCCACTGTCTGTCTGGGCACCTGGACAAAATAAGTTGATCCATCCAACCACTTGTGTGTTACTGGCTTTTAGACACTACTACTTGGGATGCCAAGACAGACAGACAGATATGGAGTAAACAAGGAAGACTGTTGGCAGGAGCAGAGGACTGGCTCACGTAAGCAGTTCAATTCAGTTTTAGGATGCATGCCTGTGGAGCAAGACTGAGGCACCTCCTGGCTCTGACAGGTGATTAGATTATCACCATTTACCTAATTATCTCAGGCTAGCTGAACTGCCATGACTGTGTATGCTTTAGACTGCCTGCCCTGTTAATTACTGTATTTTAGCTCAAACCTGAGTGAAAGGCCTGACATATGTCAGCTCATTAACCTCAATTGTAACTTAGTTTTTCATTTGATCAGTGAATATCATGTGTGTAAAAACTTCAACTTGTTGCTGTTGCTTGTGGATGGTATCAGCTGAGGCCCTAATTCCTCTTAGAACTTGAACTACCACGTGCAATTTAGAAATAATGCGTAGTGCACATGCAGATTTTGATTTTACAAGATCTTAACATTCCAGGGTGGTGTTCTTCCCAAGGCTTTCCGTTTGTATGTAGGTCAAATACTAGATGGTGTACTACAGTACAAAGCTTTAAAGTGACTCCTGAAAACCTAAAATCATCTTCCTGCTATAAGATTTCAAGCTGCTGAGTAAAATGCGCTGGGAAAAACAATGTGCTGAGGGATGTCCGTATTTTACATCTGTAAATGCTTGCAACCAAAGTTCGCAGAAGAATAGACTTATCTATATTGTGGTATGCTACTACTTAGGTCCCAATTTCATATTTTTCCCTATTTTTGTATCTTACAAGGAATGTAGTTCAGTATTGGGAGCTGGGCCAAAACAGCATGCCTACTAGCCTTCTACAGCAAAGACTGTTTTCCTGCAAATAAGTCAGAAATTCTCCCACGGAGTGAGAGCAAAGCAGAAAGAGAAGCTGAAATACTCCCCTGCCACAAATGCACACACACACACACACACACACGCATGCACACACATGCTCACACGCATGCACACACATACACAGAGGAGGAAGTACGGAGAAGGATTTTTATATGTGATGAAGGTGGTATGAGGTAGAAGGCCTCCTACAGATGCTATTGGAGATGGCAGGAGGTGCAGAGAAAAGTCAGTGAGAGAAAGGGGGCTAAGAGATAATGTGAAGGAACATTCAACTGCTGGTACATGTCTAGGCAAACTGAGGCAGGACTAGAGAAGAATCTCAGGGCCCTGTTCCCAACAGTGTGCTGTAGAGGAGAGCCTCAGCATGATTTCACAGAATCACAGAGTAGTTGAGGTTGGAAAGGACCTCTGGAGATCATCTAGTCCAACCTCCCTGCTCAAGCAGGGTCACCTAGAGCACATTGCACAGAATTGTGTCCAGGCGGGTTTTGAATATCTCCAGAGAAGGAGACTCCACCACCTCTCCGGGCAACCCGTTCCAGTACTCCGTCACTCTCACAGTAAAGAGGTTTTTCCTAATATTCAGGCAGAACTTCCTGTGGTTCAGTTTGTGCCCATTGCCTCTTCTCTTGTCACTTGGCACCACTGAAAAGAGTCTGGCCCCATCCGCTTGACACTCCATCCTAGGAGGATGTTATGGGAGACAGTGTCGAAAGCTTTGCTGGAGTCAAGCTACACAACGTCCACTGCTCTCCCCTCGTCCACCCAGCCAGTCATGCCACCACAGAAGGCTATCAGATTGTTGAAGCAGGATTTCCCCTTGGTGAATCCACAGTGGCTACTCCTGATCACCTTCTTTTCCTCTATGTGCTTGGAGATGACATCCAGAAGGAGCTGTTCCAGCACCTTTCCAAGGATGGAGGTGAGGCTGACCAGCCTGTAGTTTCCTGGGTCCTCCTTCTTGCCCTTTTGAAGACTGGAGTGACACTGGCTTTCTTCCAGTCCGCAGGCACCTCTCCAGTTCTCCACGTCTTTTCAAAGATGACGGAGAGCGGCCTGGCAACAACATCCACCATCTCCTTCAGTACTCATGGGGGCACCCCCTAAGGGCCCATGGATTTGGAGACATCAGATTTGTCTAAAAGATCTCTAACCTGATCCCCCTCAACCAAAGGATTGTCTTCCTTTCTCCAGACCTTCTCTCTCGTCTCCAGGCTCTGGGATTCCTGGGGGCTGCCCTTAGCAGTGAAGACTGAAGCAAAGGCAGCATTCAGTAACTCTGCCTCCTCTGTATCCTTTGTCACTAGGGCACTCACCCCATTCAGTTGTGGGCCCACATTTTCCCTTGTCTTCCTCTTGCTACTGATGTGTTTGAAGAAGCCTTTCTTGTTGTCCTTGACATCTTAATTCCAAATTGGCCTTAGCCTTCCTCGTTACAATCCTGCCTACTCTGACAACATTCCTATAATCCTCCCAAGTGGCCTGTCCCCTCTTCCACATTCTGTGTACTTTCTTCTTCTGTCTGAGTTCGGCCAGGAGCTCCTTGCTCATCCATGTAGGTCTCCTGCCCCCTTTGCTGGGCTTCTTTCTCCTTGGGATGCACCGCTCTTGAGCTTGGAGGAAGTGATGCTTGAACACTAACCAGCTCTCCTGGACTACCCTTCCTTCTAGGACCTTAACCCATGGGATTTCTCCCAGTAGATCCCTGAAGAGGCCAAAGTCTGCTCTCCTGAAGTCCAGAGTTGCAATCCTGCTTATTGCCTTGCTTCCTCCACACAGGATCCTGAACTCCACCATCTCATGGTCTCTGCAGCCAAATCTGCCTTCAACCTTCATGTCTCTAACCAGTTCTTCTTTGTTGGTTAGGACAAGGTCCATCAGGACACCCTTCCTCATAGGCTCCTCCACCACTTGTGTCAAAAAGTTATTATTGATCTTCTGCAGGAGCCTCCTGGACTGTTTGTGCCTAGCTGTGTTGTCCTTCCAGCAGATGTCAGGTTGGTTGAAGTCTCCCATGAGAACTAGGGCCTACGATCATGAGGCTACTTCCAGCTGTCTGTAGAAGGCCTCATTGACTTCCTCTTTCTGATCAGGTGGTGTAGTAGACACCCACAACAGTGTCACTCATGCTAGCCTGCCCTTTAATCCTTAACCGTAAGCTCTCAGCTGGCTCTTCCTCCACCCCTAGGCAGAGCTTGATGCGTTCCAGTTGCTCTCTCACTTAAAGAGCAACTCCACCACCTCGCCTTCCTGGCCTGTCTTTCCTAAAAAGCAAAAGCACGTAGCCATCCATGACAGCATTCCAGTCGTGTGAGCTGCCCCACCTCACTAATTTTGATGGTGCTTATTTGATTTTCATTAGCTGAAAGTCTGGCTCTTGACCTAATAGTTTTCTACTCGCTCTTAGTATTGATGTAAATGATTAAAGAAACAGAGGAACAGAAAATCAGGCTGTGAGTCCGTGAGAGTGCTGGAGAAGCAGCACAGCATGATCCCTAGTCTGAAATGGGTGAGGCAGTAATTGAGGTGTCGAGGGAGGAGAGCAATGGGATCCTGCAAAAAATTGGCAGAATCAGCTGTCTGTTTGTGCATGTGACTACTTTGGCTGTTTTTTCTTTTTTTCAGCAGCACAGTTTGGATCTGAGCCTATTTCAGATAATCCTAGCTTTGCCCTTCCTTGTTTCCCATGGTAAAGGTTGAATAAAATCAAATGATAAGCAAACTATAGGTTCAAACTTTCCTCTAGGACTTATTTTAGAGGAAAAGCACTTTTATTTTTTTTTTTTTATTTCTCACATTTTTTCACCTTGTTCTGTGAAGACTTCGTTCTTCTCAGGCTTCATTCTTGAAAGCCCAGGTTGATAGGCTACCACTGCAAAGGGTATTCCCACAGCAGAAAGGACAGAGCTGGGTGCGTCCTTATGGTTTTCTAGAAAGGGAAAGTGAGGGAAAGGGAAATAGGCTATTTCTTCATTTGGGGTCCACCACTGTGTGAGACAAGATGCTGAACAAAGAACCCAGCTCAGATTTCATGGAAACCCATCGGGGGAAAAAAAGTAGTGATTTTTGATGAGCCGTGGATCAGCTGATAAGCATGCCACAGGGGCTGTATTCTGCAAGAAGCCTTCCTGACTCAAATCCTCCAAACCCATCACCTGCAAGCAAACATAAACCAAACAAGGCTTACATTAGAGGTGGTTGAAAAACTGCACAAGAACCTGTGAGGTGGCATGAAAGAAATGCTTTTCATTTTGTTTTGTTTTTACACAAAAATGTGTGATATAACAGTACTGCCTCCATTCCAGAGCCAGCACAGCAAATGCTAACTTGAGGTGTCTTTCCACCATCGGCCTTTGCTCAGGCTGGAAATGCTGTTATGTGATGCTCCTACTTCATGGGGGGTGTGTGCACGATCTCATCTCATGTTGTCGTGGCTCTACTTCATCAGCATCAGACCATAGCATTTGGCACTGACTGCTTTCTAGAAATAGGGAAAGAGATGTCTTATTACTGACTGACTTGTGAAAGCATGAACAGATGAAACAGCCGGTCCCTATTGCTGCCTCTTCCATCTACCTCCACTCCAGAAGAAACCTTGGGTAGAAACAACATATGTGGTCTCACCTAATCCATCTCTGACAGTACAGGATGACTCCTACTATTCAGCTGGTGGTACTGAAGTTGCTATATTTCTTACAGTAGGGAATGTTCTCACTTCTCTGGAAGTCTGATCCCTAACATACCACCCTATTGGATGCACTGCATTGTAAGAGATATAGACAAAGGGGAAAGCCTAACAGGAAAGAAGGCTTATATTAGATACTTAGAGAGAGGGAAAAAAAAAATCTAGCTGTAATGACAGTGGAGCATTGACTGTCAAGGGACTTACAGAATTATTGTTACTGGAGGTTCATAGGAACAGGGTGGAGAGCTGAAAACTGAAAAAAATGGATCATAAAATTTTACCGTATTTCCCCAGTCACACTTCCCCACCAAGACAAATTGCTGCTTGGTATTGTGCCTTTTCAGATGGTTGTGATCAGCTGTCTTCTTCTCCCATCTTTCTCTCTCACTGAATTTAGGTGTTGTTTTATATCATCCTCCTAAGCCAGCTCATATTGCTAAATTGAATGACTGGATGGTAGTGGATACAAATGGTCCTGTCAAAAGCAAGTTTCTGTAACTGAACTACATCGACTTTGAACACAATGTTTTCTTCTCAGGGAACACATTTCAGTATTTAGCTTTGTTTTTTTATGGCAACTAGCAGAGGGAGGTTCTGGTCTGTTATTGGGACCCCCAAGGATGCCATAGGAGAAATAGGTACTGATAACTGTACTAGCTACTCTTACCCTACCATGAATAGCTGTTTTATCTGCAGCTGCAGTTAAGTGTTAGAGCAAGAATAGGGTGTTTGGTGTGTTATACGCGATGAAATATTATTTCTAATCTACAGCAGGATGACTACAATACAGAAGGTACTGTCTATTGCCGTTGAAGGGACCATGGCAGATTATCTAATACTTCATGAGGAACACATTTGGTGTTTTATAAGTATTCATCAGAGTGTGGCAAGTCAGCATCTCACACTTTGGAAGAATACACTGTGCTACGTACTCATTTGTTTTTCTTTGAACTTGTGTAACTCATCTGTGTTGAAAGGAATTCACTGAAGACACATGATGCAACCAGACCTCATGTGTCAGCTAACCTATGATTGCTGCCTACTGAAGGAGGACCTGCATGCTGCAAGGCTACATTAGGTCAGCCCCTGATCCTAATTGAAACACACTGGAGGCAAAAAGAGGGGAAACAAGTGGTGTATCATGTGTCCTGCTTAACTACTTAATGTCTTTCAGCAAGCCACAAACTGCCCTGTGCTTGATAATGCCTTTACAGAGGCTTTACCATGACTCTTCCTAATGAGGAAGAAATGGCTGAATCCCTGGGGCCCCAGGCAGCAGAGCAGCACCCTGGTAGCTACCATTCCCAGCCTGTCACAGCTGCATCATGCCAACCATGGAAGGCCATGGGCAAACCGAGTGCAGCTCTGCTCCTGGCTCTGCTGGCCTACCACAGCCCTGTCTGCCATAAGGGGTACAGGGGAAGGAAACCCAGGCAGGGCCTGGCCCCTGGCTTCAGGATGGGAGCAAGTTAGTCTAAGCGTTTGTCTCACTAAACTTCAATGTGGCAGGCACCATGCCTCACAGTATCTGGGCGTTTGTTGGAGGTGGTGGAGCAGCACCACCACCGACCCACACAGAGATTGCCATGAGGCAGCCTCTGGCCCAGTATTTTCTGCCTGCTAATAGCTGCTCAGTGTGGCTTGAATTGCTTATACCTGAGTTGTGCCATTTTGTGAGACTGATCTTTAGGGGAACAGTGGTCAAAGTTTGGAGATTTGTGGTGTCTGGATTTGAGGCTAGTATGTAGAAAATGTGGAGTGCCTTCTGGTAATGAAGCTCTTTTGAAAGTGTTTCAGCTTGGGCACACAGCCTCCGAGCCATTCACATGCTGCTTTCAAAACCCATGGCTTTAGTTTCTCGCTGCATTTTCCATAGTCCCTTTGAGGTGTTAGCAGCACTGCGCTCTGCGAAAGTGCTTCTTTCTCCATTTGCAGTTCCCCTTACTGAAGTACTTAACAGTTGTCATGCATATATGTTGTTTTTCAGGCTTTTCACTGGGTGAGGCAGTGAGAAGTTACGATTTAAATTAGCCTGTAGCATGGTGATGACTTTTTCCCCTTCTGTACTTTAGACCATGTTGGCTCGAGCCATCTTGCATCTATCCAGAGTTATTGCAGGCAAGACAGACTTTGATCTTTCCAAAAGTGCAGAAACATATGTCTGCCAGTAATGTGATGTCTCTCCTATTATTGCTGAGCCTGGAACACAATAATGTCTTACAGAGGGCTTTGGAGTTTAGATTACAGCCCATTTATTTATTTTGCTGGAGCACTGTCCCATAAGGAAAATCCTATGCTGGATTTAAAGAGCCAGACAATGGAGCAGCCGTCACATTTAGATGTTGCTTTTGCAACAATAAGCTAATGCTACATCACTTTGCTCTGCTGGGTTCTGCTCCTAATTGCCGATGGCAGAAATCACAAGATCAGAATTAGTGAAAGGGCTTTAGTGATGATTAATGTGAAGCATGCTGAAAATAAAAACGTCTACTCAACAATGCTAAAAAAGCAGCTCTCGCCTTCCTAGGTTTCTTCTTAACCAGTGGATATAGGCATCACCTCATATTCAGTACAGAGCTGGGCAATGGATTGTCCATCTCAGGTTTTTGCAAGAAAAATGTAATGTTACGCTTAGAGTAAATACTAATAGTGCCAAATATATGTGAAAGATATAGTCCCTCTCTTACCAATGAACGGGGCTCTAGAGTTCCAGCTTTTATAGAAAAGAAAAAAATAAAGTGTCTGGTCCTACCGCGTGTGAAAATAATATTAAAAACAATTATCAATACCAGATTATTTTTCTGAGTCTGCAGATAGCCTGAAATAATAACTCACTGTGTTTATAGTTGATGGATTTTCAGTGATGAAATGAAAAATGAGCAATATTTTTAACTAAAATATTTTGTTGAAAAACTTTTTGAAAAACACTTTTTAGTGAAAAATTTTGGTACTGTTGTGCTTGTTAAGTTCCTCCCTTCTTCCTTGTCCCCCAATTTTTAAAAATATAAAAGTGGTAAATATAACCAGGTGAAAGCAGCTGAGTACTGCAAAGGGGATTTGGATTTCTAAGATATTCTGATAACCTTTTCATTCACTAAAAATGTATAGAACACATGATTGAAATGGGTGAAAAAAGACATTGAAAAGTAATCACTTGAAATTTATTCTTGAAGGTGGGCTTTAAATTCTCAGTAGCTTGAATTAAAACAATTTTGCTGACAATTTCTCTGCGGTGTCATGCACCTCAAATGGATTGCTTAATATTTTAGACATCTTAAAGTAGCTTAAGTGGCCCTTCAAACACCCCTACTAAACTCACCAAATCTCACTGCTCTCTTAAGCTCAATGACTTATGCTGTGCAATTACGTGCAAGGATTTTGAAAACTGGTGTGTGCATGTATCTGTAAATATCTATCCAAGATAGATGCTAAAATTCTAAAGCAAAGGGAATTCTGCCCTAAATATTTATTCATTACCTTATTAATCCATTGCTGATGTTACTATTTTAGAATTTGTGTGAATTGAGATCCCTCTGTCACACCATATTGCTGCAGAATATGGGAATCTTGCCATGGAAATTAGGGCTAGTTGGACATGGATTACATGAGTATTTTCTTAGTAATTAAAGGAAAAGCACATTTGGTGAGCTGATTTTTGATCTATATACAAGTATGACAGGTCAACCAGGGTAAGAGGAAGTAGTGGGAGCACCTCTTTCAGCCAAGTTTTCTTTCTTAAAGAACCAAATCAGCAATAACAGACTAAACTGAAAAGCGTAAATATAAAACAGAGCAGCAAAAAATTCATGTGATATCCCACTTAATTGATTAAATCCTACTTACTTATTGTTACTTTTGTTTAGAGCCCTGTGTTTGCTATGAGTGCAAATGAAGTTCCTGAGTCCTTACTCTAAAAATGGAGTAATCTTATGTGAAGCTGCTAAGATCCATATAAAACCTCCTTAATTTGTGCACAGGGATACTCTGTTAGATAGTTTGAGAAATACCAGGTGATAATGAAACTAAAAATGTAACACACATGCTCGGGAACAAAGCAAATGTGGACAATTCAACTGGACTGCTGAAATGCCTAACTTCTGAATGATTAACTGTGCAGCCTTTGGGGAGCCCATATTGCAGGACCCTCATATGGTCAAGATTTCTGTGAGATATCAAGAACATATAGCTTTTTATGGTCTTTTTATAGAATAATTCATAGCCTGTAAACATTACATTAGGGACAGAGATATAAAAGGCTTAATCTATTCCTTTTAGCAAAGAGAAAGTGAAGAAGTGACTTGATCAGAGCACGTAAGATTTTAGTGTGGTAGAAGGTTTCTGGCAACAAAGAACTCTTCTGTGTGGCAGAGAGAGTTATAACAAACCCAGTGTCTGGAAGCTGCAACTAGATTTATACAGATGGGGACTGAGGTGCAAAATCATGTGCTTGAGGCAGGAATCACTGGCTGAAATTCTATGCCTGCTGTTACATTGCAAATCAGACTAGGTCATCACAAGCAGCCCTCTTGGCTTTGAAATCTATGATTGCCGTGCTTCCCACATTATATGCACACATCAGCATTACATTTAGTCACTGAAGAAAAGAGACAATGTGACCAATTAGCTCTGGGCTTTCTGCCCAAAAAGGAAAAAATGAAGTGGGATTTTGTTTAAGGACAACCTCCAAATACTTTGAAAAACATCATGGGATCATTAGCACTTGGGCAGAGCGGAAAGGATTTCAAGGTCCACCACAAAAGGCCCTGCAGAAAGAACTGTTCAGTGAGCTGTACAGAAGAAAGGGATGTGCCCTATCCTACTGGTGGTTTAGTTACCGTCCTAGAAAGCATAGAGCATGCTTAGATTACCCAAATCAAAGGTAGGCAGGGCTGGTAGGTAGAAACAACTGGTGCTTGAAAGCCTTTATTTCTGTAGGACCTTGCATAAATAGAAAGAATATCCTCTTCTCTGGGGGGTTGCCATGTTCAAGGGGTGGTCTGGATGATGGCAGTGGCAGGGAACATGATGCTCTCTGGAGAGAGCCAAGTTTAAATGTTCATTTTTGTTTGAAATCCCCTAAGTTCTCATGAAAATTTTGAAAGAAGATCAAAATGCAAATTTTAAAATGAAAAATTGTTTTTCAAGGGCAAAAGACCTTGCCTTTGAAATACCATTTTTTTTTTAAACTACACCATCAAAATTTCATGGAAGTACTTAAATGGAATCAAAATGAAATATTTTGGTGATTCACACAGAATATGTTTTAATAATTTTGGTGCATGTCAGTGCATGTTTGGTGCTTTGTCAGTTTACTCAGTTTGGGAAATTCTTTGAAATTGTTCATGGGACAAGCAAGCCAGTCTTAATCCTGCTGCCATGGGGTGGTAGGGCATTTGTGATTGTCGCCTGTGTGTATAGGTGAGTTCTTTTAATACACTGCTTTGTTTTGCCTTTCCATTCTCCCCAGCAGAGTGGCCAGATATCCCAACACAACACTTGTATTTGCTAAACATTTCCTGTCATCTGATTCCAAGGTCCTCCACACAAGCAGAGTGCTAAGGCATGGATAATTGTATTCACTCATGTAGGCGTTCACGGTATTGCTTGCTTTTCTCTCTTACATCCAAACTGAATAAGAGAGGAGGCTGGTCTGGTCTGGGGTTTTCACATTCTATTTTCCAGCCACCTTGAGGAGAAAGTATCATATGGAGCCATGCTTTTGATCTCACCTAGGATGGTAGGGCTGCGCTATGCAGATCTGCAGTAACTGTTTTAAAGAAACTTTTCATTTTCATCTTGTTGCTATTGGCAGGAATAAAACTGTGCAAAGGCAAGAGAAGAATTTGTTCTTGGCTGATTTGAAAACTGAATGGCCCCCTGTTTGCTTTTCTAAAAGTCCTTTACGTGCAACTGGTTTTTGAGGGCTTGTGATCACACGAGTAGTTTGCTTTCTGTCTAGCCACAGCAGTTTACCACATTTACAAAAGAGTCTTTCAGCACCTGACCCTATATTGCCCTATATTCAGGGCAAGTTCTGCAACCTTTAATTGTTTAATTAGCCAGTGTTAGTTTAAAAATCTTTTAACAGTGCTCTTTTAGGTGAATAGGTTATTTCAGGGAGTGTCCCCACCAAATGTTTTCATTCCTGTTTTATTTCCTCTTTCTTTGCTACATTACACAGAAGAAGGAAGCAATGGCCATGATCTTTGAGAGTGAACAACCCATCTTTAAATACCTGAAAGTGGTCCTCATCTTCACAGCTGATGAAATAAAAGTCTTCTATCTGAACACTTAAGCTGAGGATATTTGTCTGATGTGCTCTCTGCTGGTGTGTGGAATAAAATGACCTTGCATCTTTTCATTGCTTCTTAGGTTGTTTAGGGGTGAGTGGGGAATCCCTCCATTTGAAGCCTCATTTGTTCTTTCTTTCTCCATAAAACTGTGGAATTAAAAAAAAAAAAACTCAAGGAGGTGTTGAGGTATTTTACATGCAGTAATAAACAGCATATGGAAGGCAGTCTGATTGTTCTGACTTGCTCTGTCAAGAATAAGAGGACATTGAGTAAAAGTGAAAGGCAGCCACTTACGAAGTTGATTAAAACATACTCTTTTAAACATCAGCTAACTGAAGAAGGTGGCACTGACAGAATTTGAGGTTTTGCCTTATATGTTGGCAAATTTTGTTGTTGAGGAGAAAATTGGTCTATGGAGAAGCTTTTTTACTTTTAATGCCATCTGGCCAGTCCTGCTACCAGAAGATGAGTTAGCACTTACTTGCCTTCTTCATCAGACTGTCAGCTGATTTTTTCTGATTTATTCCTGGCAGAATTTCAGATATTTTTAATACTAAGTCACTGGCAGCTAAAAAATAGAGAATAGACTGTTTTCTTCTGCCCACATCCATTCTGAAAGGGGTAAACATAAAGCATCATAATATCACTTTCACTGAATCACTTTTTTAGACTGTTTAGACTTTTTAGACACTTTTTTAGAGCCTTTTAAAGCTGGCTTTGCACTTGGCTCAAATGATGAAGTATTGACACTAAACACTAGTCAGGCAGAGCCAGTGTTAATATTTTCAGTGCCCTAGAAAAAAGGAAAGTATGTAAACTAATTCTATTTCTGTTATGGTGAAGTTACTTCGTAACATCTGAACAAAATCAAAGCTGTGTTTAAGAACTTAGGTGAAGTATAACTTTTCCACTGTTTACTTCTTTGAGGAGGGGGAATGATTCCTAAGTTGCTTGGTGAGAGTCAACTTCCTTTCGTCATCTCTGTTTGAAAGTATCCAAAAAAGGGTATAAAGAAATCAGATTGACTCCTGTGGTCAACAGCAGACAATGCTAAGTGAATACACACACTGCTGCTCATAATCCACGTGTACCAGAACTGAGATGATAGAAACAAAAGCAACAACCTTTCAAATCCAAATATATCACTGAGGTAAATTCTGCTGTCATGACTAAGAAAAGATTGATCTAAAGAAATTGCTATGCAAGAGAAAATCTCCTTGTCTAGCACCCTAACTTTCCTTTCCCTTAGTTAGTGCCTAATGATAGAAGGAACAGCTCAGTTACCCCACAGTGCTCTTAACTGTGTGCTGTTACTTAGCTACATTAAAAAACAATAACCACCCCCCATGATTCCTGCAGCAGCTGTGCATTTATGAAAATTGATGTGTTAATTCTGGTAACCTCACTGCAAGGTACTGATGTGTTAGTCTTCTGCATCTGACAGATGAAGAAAAGGGGCAAATACTAAGGTTGCACCTTCATTTCAGAGTTAATTTGATGTGCCCTGAGCAGAGTTACTTTGATCTGCCCTGAGGCTTGCCCATATGGGCTGGCATTTTTTAACTCTGCATAGCTCATCTGCCATGTGCGTGCTCTGTAGCTGGAGTTAATCCAATTCCTCCAGTTTGTATTGCTAAAGCAGTACTCTGCAGTTCATGTTAGTTGAGTGTGGCCAGCCCCGGCTTCTGCTACACTAATGCAAAGGTGCATCTCCAAATGGGTAATTCTAGTGCTTGCTTCAAGAAGAAACGAGCTTCCCCAGCTACATGGCAGCTGGGACCAGGTGTTTGCAATACCTGTGGACTAAACCAAACTGTATTTAAACCAGCATCTGAAACCCACTGTAAGAACTGTTGTTCTTACAAGTATTCTATGCAGTTGAATAGCTGCAGCCACGTCTCCCAGATGCAGGGCAGATATTCATATAGCTTGCATAGTTTTTTTTCTGAGGTGTTCAATAAATGTCTGAGAGATTAACCTGTTTTACCGAAGACCTGACTCAGCACTCAGACATCTGAATCGTTTCTTCCTCTCTCATCCATATTATACTGAGGGGAGGTTAACAGTTTCTAACCATAGCAAGTTAATGTCTCTAATAGGTTATGGGCATTGTACTTCATCCGAAGAAGGTCTCTCTTGTGAAGGTCTGGAAATGAAGACTGATGACTAGGAAGTGACCACCAGACTATATGAGAACGGGACTATCCAATGAACATTGTTTTAACAGGTAGCTGGGATAAAACAGGATAAACCAGTATCATTCAGGCATCTCGGCTTATCTTCTACAGTCCTTCTATAGCTTATGGTGACTAATCTTATGAATGGCAAATCCTTTCCAAACACTCCAAGAATAAGTGTTGTCCCAGGTTAGTGATTGAATCAAAGGTCTAGAGAAAGGAAGACTTTTCCCTGGCTGAGGAGGATTGGCTTAGAGACCATTTAGGCAAACGTCCACAAATCCATGGGCCCTTAGGGGGTGCTCCCATGAGTGCTGAAGGAGATGGTGGATGTTATTGCTTGGCCACTCCCCATCATTTTTGAAAAGACGTGGAGAACTGGAGAGGTGCCTGCGGACTGGAAGAAAGCCAGTGTCACTCCAGTCTTCAAAAAGGGCAAGAAGGAGGACCCAGGAAACTACAGGCTGGTCAGCCTCACCTTCGTCCTTGTAAGGTGCTGGAACAGCTCCTTCTGGATGTCATCTCCAAGCACATAGAGGAAAAGAAGGTGATCAGGAGTAGCCACTGTGGATTCACCAAGGGGAAATCCTGCTTCAACAATCTGATAGCCTTCTGTGGTGGCATGACTGGCTGGGTGGACGAGGGGAGAGCAGTGGACGTTGTGTAGCTTGACTCCAGCAAGGCTTTCGACACTGTCTCCCATAACATCCTCCTAGGATGGAGTGTCAAGCGGATGGGGCCAGACTCTTTTCAGTGGTGCCAAGTGACAAGAGAAGAGGCAATGGGCACAAACTGAACCACAGGAAGTTCTGCCTGAATATTAGGAAAAACCTCTTTACTGTGAGAGTGACGGAGTACTGGAACGGGTTGCCCGGAGAGGTGGTGGAGTCTCCTTCTCTGGAGATATTCAAAACCCGCCTGGACGCAATTCTGTGCAATGTGCTCTAGGTGACCCTGCTTGAGCAGGGAGGTTGGACTAGATGATCTCCAGAGGTCTCTTCTAACCTCAACTATTCTGTGAGTCTGTAATTCTGTAATTTCTCTGTTACAGTGGAAGAGGCAGGTCTCACTTCACTGCCTTGGACATTACTGTTCTTTTTATTTAACCACTGTCTTAGTTCAGCAGCCATTTATAACCTCATAAAATTCTCTTTTTAAAATATTTCTTCTGTTCTGGGCCTTTTTTGCTACCTGTCTCAAGAATCTATCTACCTGGCTGTGCTACAGATTTGTATTGGACAAGTTGCATTCGGCGAGACTGCAGTGCCCTTGGCCATGCTAAAGAGCGCCTTGCTACACATATAGGCCTGCTGTCATGAGTTGTAGTGCTCAGCAGAGGAGGTATTAGCTAGCTGCAGTGGAAGCCCTTGACTTTTGTGCTGAGAATCCTCTCTGTGAAAAGAGTCTTCCCCATCTGGCTGATGAAAATCTGTTCCTCTCTCCTTTGCTGAGCGTGTTGAGTCCTACAGATCAAAACCTGTCTATACATGCTAAACAAATATGAGTATTTATATGCTAAACAAATATATCTGTGGTATTCAGAGTCAACAGTGTTATGAAAGAACCTGTCAGGGAGTAGGGAAATTACCTTCAAGAAGCTGGGGATATTTCTTTTAAATATCCAGAGGAAATGACAAAGCCAAAAATTTCCTGGGAGCAATTTTTGAGAACATTTAGTTTGATGATTTACTTGTTCCTAGATGTATTTGGTGAAATCAGTCTTCTGTGTATTAGAAATAACTACCTGTACTTCAATGACTATTTATGGAAAAGCCAAGTCCTACTCCTAGACTTGTCTCTGCTTTTCTTTTTTTAAGGCTTAGTATTTATATCATTTAACCATAGGATAGTTTTGGTTGTGAAACTGTGGCTGACCAAAGTCCTGAGGGACTGGTATAAGAAAGAAAACTTTTCTACTGATTAAAAACTATCAATAGCTTTTCCACTGGATGTGTAGTGAAATATCTTACTGAATGAACTGACTTTTCTAAAGAGTGGACAGCTCTATTTGTGGTATAATTCTGCTGACTACACTGAACGTCTACCTCAGAAGGATTCTGGCTCTCTGTCTCATGCCTTTGTCATCATAAAATCTTCTGATTTTTAATGGGTAATTGAATCTTGTTGAGTTTCTTGTGAGATGAGTCTTACTTGAGAGATAAGACTTTAACAAGATTTTCTACGTGGCAGCAAGTTGCAAAGAAGAATACATCACTAAAGTAATTTTAATAGAAGCAAAGAACAGTGACTCATTATTATACCCTCTGCTGCTTGAAAAGCCCAATAAGATATATATAAAAAGCAGAGACTATAGCTCCTGTTTTAGAACAACAAAAAAAAGTGAGATCCTCAAAGTTACACCAAGTTCTACCCCTGCAGTAGCCAAAATTAGCTTCATTTGAGGTAATTGGCCATAGTCATAGCCAGGGTCATATATGTTTTATAAATAGAGGTTATCTAAAATTGGAACTTTCCATCTTACCCATCCAACCGCTGATGTTTAGTTATAAAGGAACACTGCTCTAAGCCATCTCATGTTTGAATTAGCAGAACAAAAACAAAACTGATGAGGGTTAGCAAAACCAGACCAAACCTACCACTCATAACAGAGATGAGACAAAGCTGAAATGTTTTATCTGAGTCCCAAGCTGTGGTGGTTTGGACAAAAAGGGACCAGAGGCCAATTACCCTCAGAAGGTAGAATATAGCCACCCAGGTCAGAATCTGGTCACAACAGTAGTTGTGACTTGTGACTTGAAGATTTCTTGTAGTTTCTGAAATGAGAACTGGAGTATCTCTCATTACCAGAAAGCTCACTTTCTGTTTAGAGGAACTCTAAGTGTTGATGTCATGATACCAAGCTGCAACTAGTGTATCTGGAGAACAAGCTCTCTCTTTTGCCAGTCACAGCAGGGCACTGTTGTGAGCTGTTTTTGGAAGCAGTAGCCTCCTCCATAATTAGTGGCTGAGTGGCTATACATACAAAATACTCTTTAAACATTCTGACCTTACATTAATTCCTAAACTTCAGAGACCTTCATCTTTCATTTGGATTTATTCATCTCATGACCACCTGTAGCCCCACAGTGAAGCTTGGCTCACCCAACCTGGCTACTTGATGACATCACTGTTTATCCATAGTTGTCCACTGTTTTTCATCTCCATGCTCCAGATAGGTTTGCTTGGCCTCCATTAATATTCCGATACAGACAATATTTCTCTCTAGTGTTTTTCCTGTCCTTCTCACATCCACTGTTTGGAGCATCAAAAAATAATATTTTTGCCATTCACTGCTGTAGAGTGAACTGTAAACATTTGTCAGAAGAATTCCCTTCCTGGAAACACACAGTTATCCTAAAGATGAAATGTGAAAAGGTCTCAAGCATCACTTTCTCCAAGCTCAAGAGCGGTGCATCCCAAGGAGAAAGAAGTCCAGCAAAGGGGGCAGGAGACCTACATGGATGAGCAAGGAGCTCCTGGCCGAACTCAGACAGAAGAAGAAAGTACACAGAATGTGGAAGAGGGGACAGGCCACTTGGGAGGATCATAGGAATGTTGTCAGAGTAGGCAGGATTGTAACGAGGAAGGCTAAGGCCCATTTGGAATTAAATCTGGCAAGAGATGTCAAGGACAACAAGAAAGGCTTCTTCAAATACATCAGTAGCAAGAGGAAGACAAGGGAAAATGTGGGCCCACAACTGAATGGGGTGAGTGCCCTGGTGACAAAGGATACAGAGGAGGCAGAATTACTGAATGCTGCCTTTGCTTCAGTCTTCACTGCTAAGGGCAGCCCCCAGGAATCCCAGAGCCTGGAGACGAGAGAGAAGGTCTAGAGAAAGGAAGACAATCCTTTGGTTGAGGAGGATCAGGTTAGAGATCTTTTAGACAAATCTGATGTCTCCAAATCCATGGGCCCTTAGGGGGTGCCCCCATGAGTACTGAGGGAGCTGGTGGATGTTGTTGCCAGGCCGCTCTCCATCATCTTTGAAAAGACGTGGAGAACTGGAGAGGTGCCTGTGGACTGGAAGAAAGCCAGTGTCACTCCAGTCTTCAAAAAGGGCAAGAAGGAGGATCCAGGAAACTACAGACCAGTCAGCCTCACCTCCATCCCTGCAAAGGTGATGGAACAGCTCCTTCTGGATGTCATCTCCAAGCACATAGAGGAAAAGAAGGTGATCAGGAGTAGCCACTGTGGATTCACCAAGGGGAAATCCTGCTTCAACAATCTGATAGCCTTCTGTGGTGGCATGACTGGCTGGGTAGACGAGGGGAGAGCAGTGGATGTTGTGTAGCTTGACTTCAGCAAAGCTTTCGACACTGTCTGCCATAACATCCTGCTAGATAACCTCAGGAAGTGTGGGTTAGATGAATGAACAGTGAGGTGGATTGAGAACTGGCTGTAAGGCAGAGCTCAGAGGGTTGTCATCAATGGCGTGGAGTCTAGTTGGAGGCCTCTGGCTCGTGGAGTTCCCCAGGGCTGAGTACCGGGTCCTGTCTTGTTCAACTTACTCATCAGTGAAATGGATGAGGGGACAGAGTGCCTCCTCAGCAAGTTTGCCTAGGATACTAAGCTGGGAGGAGTGGCTGACACACCTGAGGGCTGTGCTGCCATTCAGAGAGACCTGGACAGGCTGGAGAGTTGGGTGGAGAGAAACCTCCTGAGGCCCAACAAGGGCAAGTGCAGAGTCCTGCACCTAGGGAGAAATAACCCCAGGCACCAGTACAAGGTGGGGGCTGACCTGCTGGAGAGCAGCTCTGTAGAGAAGGACCTGGGAGTGCTGGTGGATGACAAGTTGACCATGAGCCAGCAATGTGCCTTTGTGGCCAGGGAGGCCAATGGATAAATGGACATTGGGCTGCACCTCCCTATACAGGGAATCCTTCTGCAGGCTATGCCAGGGGGGGGGACTCTGTCTGGGAGATGGCAGATTTTAGGGAATGTCTCCTCCTCTGCCAAGTTGGCTTTTTGTGGAGCACAGGTCTTCAACATCTCAAAGCAACAAATTGTATGAGATCAGAGTGCAGCTCTGGGCTTGGTCACCCCAGTTTCTAGCCAGATAAGCTCCCAAGCAGAAGGTTTGACTTGATTGAAATCAACATCCTTGAAGTGGGGGCATTTCTCACTTCTCTAAAATGAGTGCAGCTGAATGGGGAAGAGTGGGGAGAGCTGAGGGCAGAATTTAGCCTGTTGCACATTTTACGTGATGAAATTTCCATCACTAAAGCAAATCAAACCAAAAGGGAGAGAAAAGGGAACAGAGAGAACTGCAGAACTGTGAATTTTCTTTGGTAAAGCTATGCTTCACGTGCTGTTCTGCATTATGAAATGAATTCAACCATACCCAGTAGACTTTAATTAACTTTTTATTAAGGGGAAAAAATAAGCTCTACAATACAGAAGACTATTTCAAAAATGAAGTATTGTGGCTATTTTTAATCCTAAATGCACAAAAGATCCAGACTGCAATACATTCCAGTGGCTTCAAATATTTCAGCTGGAATAAAATAGTGAAGCTAGTTTTGAGTCATATGAGAAGACATTGCCATATTCTTAGGGTTTTTTGCCTTTATTTGTACTGAAATAAATTGAAACAATTAATGTTAAATCCTGAAGAGAATGTAGTCCCAAGGAAAAGACCTTAATTACAGTTTTCATCTTGGAAAGAAATACCTAGAGTTAAATTGTTAGGATCTTTGAAAAACCTTTAGCTGAATTAGATAAGTCCATGATGGAAAATGCTGATTTTGGGCTTAGTATCATCTGTGCCTCTGGCCATGTCAGTGATCACAGAAATACAGAAGGCAACATGAACTTGGCAGCCTTCATGGTTTTGTTCCCCATGTTTATAAATGGCTGAGTTACTTCTATGCTGTGGTTAAGTTTCTAACCTACCCTCACCTCACTTTAATTTCCATAGGCAAATTCTCACTAATACAATGTTTTCTCAACATGTAGTAAATGAAGGTAAATTTTTTTTGCAAATGAGTTAGTGGGATATCTTTCAGAACTCAGTTTTTCAGTCCCACCTAATAAATTTTGAACCTGCTGGAAATCTCAGCGATAATTGACTGTATTTCTACAAGTTCTGTGAAAATCAACAGCTGAGAAGAAAGAAAAGGTCCAAAGTAATGCCTTTATGAAGAAGAGAGACAGAAAGCAAGTGTCCTCCTTACATTCTGTTTCATCAGCAATGCTCTCTCTTATGCAGGGATGAGCAAAGAAGACATTTCATAGAGAACGTAGTGTGAAATTGGCTTTATTGCAGTGGGGAACACAAGAGGCAGAGGACAAGAGCTTTACAAAGTCATTATATGAAGTTCTCCAAGAGAGCTTGCTTTTTTTGCAATTCTGGGGCAAAGTGAGTGAACTAATTTTGGACAAAATATTAACAACCTCCTCCAATCCTCGAAAAGGTAGAAAGGAACATTTACACATTTATCCCTTATCTGAAGAGTTAGGCATTTCTGTCTCAGACTTGACTGATTGAATTTTGTTCAGACTCAGCTTACTTCTAGATATATAGGAATATTCTAGAATGTGTGTGTATATATATATATATATATTCTATATAGGCCTACAGAATAATGAATGAACGAGACTTGAAATAAATTTGAAAGAATTTAAAGGATTTTAATTGGACCCAACTTTTTTCAGCTCTCAAGGACATACAGTACCCAGAATCCAGAGATTGAAAGCATATAAACCAGTGCAAGTATGTCTTTTCTCAAATTTAATTATTTCTGAAGCTGAAATGTATTATATGATACCAAATCAGTCTTTTTGAAATCTGGTACTCCTGTATATTGCTTATTAAGAAATAACAAATTCTACGATATATATTACTTTGTCATAATGAAGCCTAGAAAAAGACTGTGAGAAAAATTGCTTAAGAAGATGAGTATTTGGCCCCATATTCATATTTTGCCACCAAATAATCATTCTTAGGGATTGTTGTCCAGGATAAATGGTAAATTTATGAAGTTCAAAATTAAATCCCAAGCATTTCTATTTTATGGAAAAACGTCTTGCCAAGGGGCATATTTTAAGTCCCTCTCAGTTAAAAACTTCATTGTATCACAGAGAATTCAGCCCTTCCTCCTCACCAAATATTTTGGGCCAGTATTAGAACATTAATTGCATAAATAAATCATTCTACTTATTCTCTCTTGATCTTACAAAGATCTAGTGTAAATAGAGAATCTAACTTTTTTATAGCAAAAGTGATACATTAGAATATAGAAAAGATAGATTGTAAGCCGTAAGCATAGAAAAAGGCCCATAACTGGAGGCCTGTAGCTAAGACATTGAAGAGCTGTCATCTCCTTTTCAGTCCAAAAGGTTAATATTTTAAATTCTAACATTCAGCCTTGTTGGAAAATACATTACTATTTAGTCCTGGATAGGGGAGTACACAACGGGAGAGTGCATTGATGTCTAGCAGCTGTGCACTAGGAAGGCCAGGAGCACTGTTCACAAAGCAAGACACAGCTTCTGCTGTGAAGTGCTTGGGCTAAGACAAGGGTCCCCAGGGCCTCCCACATTGCAGGCTGATGGAGAGCCATGCATGATTTCCCTGCACAACACAACTTCCTCAATATCATTGCCTTCAACAAAGGCTGGGGACCTTCAGTCTAAGCAAAAAATCCAAACTGGGAAGAGGGGAAATTGGAAACTTCTGGCTGCCTGCCCAGGATTCGAACCACACAGCCATCCGGTGTATTGTTCTGTGTATCTGAACCAGGGTTCTGTTTGGGGTCATCTCTAAGATCTGTGTATTCACCCATGCACCAGGCGTTTATACAGCGGCCTTGCTTATGTTGCCCTGCTGCACCCGGAGCCTTCTCTCTGCAAAATCTGCTTTGTTGGTTCATCTCTTTATTGTTCTTTCCCATTCCGTGTTGGTAAAGGCCTTAGCTGTTTCCAGCTGGTACTCTACCGAATTTGCAAGTCACTAAATGCCAAATATCTCTTAAAGCAACTCTCATAGGTTTAATCTGTCCGGTTACCCCCAGTCTCCAGCTTCATGCTTCTGTTCTATTCTCATTGTAAAATAAAGTAGACCCAAAGAGAAAGGCATTTCTTAAAAGAAAACCTGTCTGTCTTTGTAGGGGAATAGGAAGGAAATATCCCTGAAGTAGTTAACTGGGAGATATGTCTGGAATAAGCAGTTCAGATCTGATATGTTGTTTAATTTCCAGGACTTTCAGCTCTCACAAAATCCTTTGAACCACTGTCAAAGTAAATGTAAAATTCTAGAGTTTCTGGTGACCTCACAGTGGTGGCTTACTGGTCACTGCAGCCTCTGCTACAACACAGAAGACACACAACTGAGTGATTAAGGAATATAATGATAATTTTGTATTGAGGCAGCTAGATAAGATTCTGATTGTGTGGTTTTATGTTCTTTGATTTTCAGATCATCCTTCTCTTCACCCTCTGAAGTTAAATATATCTGGACAGACACAAGCAAGGCGAGGAGAATGTGTGGCCACACTGGGACAGCTCAAGGCCTCAGCTAATAAGCCCTGAGGATGATGCAGTATGGGGCGAAAAGGATGATGTTCAGAGAATTCTTCCATCTGGCACTGGGCATTATCAGAAGCTTTCAATGCAGTCACAGCAAGGATGCCTTTTTATGCTGGGCCTCAGGATGGGGAAGAATTTGCTTATCTCCTGCTTCTCTGCTAGGGCTGCAGTAGTACTTATGTTTATGGCACTACTGTTTCACAGTTTCTCTCCACCTCCTGAAATCTGGCTTGCTGAGCAGAAGAACAAGAGTGAAGCTGAAGCACAGAGGTGGGTAGTTAGAGTATTTCAGCAGGGGAGGTAACATGAGGGTTATTTGCTTTGAAGGACTGAGATTCCACAGGCCAGTTCCTCTGCCAACCCTGCTTAATCTGTGCTTGTACAGTGCACAAACATGCATGTGCACACGTACTGAGGTACCCTCTGGGGTATGCTAGGTGCTTGGGCTGGGACGTGCGGACATAAAGGAGACCCAGCAGTCTCACAGGGTATTTCAATTCAGGAGTAAGGGGCATCAATTTAGGCAGGTGCAAAAAGTTACTGTTGTGAATAGCCTGTTGCAAAGATCTGCAGAGCAAAGCAGAATCACAGTGCACATCTGGGTGAGTCATATGTCCCAAGAGAGATAGGAAAGCTGATGAATGTGTGAAGCTGTGAGATACACCTACCAGACGCACACAGTTCCTATCTAAGAAGGTCCCTAGTGAGGATGTCAGCTTCTAGTCTGCTCTTCTGAATCAGAAAAATCAATGTTTGCTCATTCTAGCTCAGCTTCAGCAATCTCATCAAAATAATGGTTCCTCTGTGATCTGGTTCACATTGGATTTCTGTTTGGATTCAGCTCAACACACCCTGTCCAAAATGGGCCTAAGCTCTGGAGGAGCTACCCATTCTCAAGGTGTACCAGTGTGTCTGTATGGTAAGAAGAAAGTTCTAATTACTCAGTTGATTTTCACTTCAATTTTGTCTTCGTTCAGTTGCATCTGCCATTGTGCGAACTGCCATGTTGCTGCTCCCTAGTCCCGCAGCAGTCTCACTGGCATGAGCAGCCTCCTCCCTTTATAAAATTATCACTGTGCTTGTACCTTCGCAGCTGCAAAGACACCACTGGCTGACCAGGCCATGGAAATGGGCTTCTTGCCCTTAAAGGAAGAGTCTGGAGATTAGGATTGCAACACATCAGCATGTGTTGTTTTGGCAGTAGCTGCTGCTGTAGCTAATTTTTGAATACGTGGGAGATATCAGGCTCCAGGATCATCAATTCTACATTCATTTATTTTAATGAAAGGAAAGAAATAAGGCTGCAGTTTCACTGGAAGGGGATAAAGAAAAATTTGACCTAATGCCAGACTGGGAATGATTAAAGAAAGACTGTTGCTTTCCCCAGCTCTATAGAAGTGTATGCTGCCAGCTCATGGGCTCCAGCCACCCATAATAGGAGTGCAGAGTGGAGCAAAAGAGCTCTAGACAGCAAAAGAGTTGTCTTTTTCTGTGCTTTTCTCTGCGCAACAAATGTAATGTTTAGAACAGCTCAGGCTGAAACGAGCATTTTCTCCCTGAAAGCCAACTTCATTGTATTATGCCAGAATCAGCTGGCACTGGGCGATGTTCCTTTACTGAATTATCCCTTCCCATCCTGTCTGCCTCCGCTTCCTGTGACCTGCACACGCTATACTCAGAAGTGTCCTTCAGCATGGCTGCAGTGCTGAGATTCAACTGGCAGCCTCCCCAGAGCTCTGGCAAATAAAGTTTTAGCAGGTTATTCTGCTCTTCCCCACTCCTACCCGAAGCTATACACTTTCTTATTTTATATATACACATGCACAGATGCAGATACATATGTACTTGTACAACAATCTGCTTTATCAGCCTGGGCCTTTACATACAGTCAAGTTTTACACTTGCTGCTGCCATAGTTACAGCCTGACTTCACTGATTAGGAATTAGACTACTGTATGGCCTCCTAAAGCTGAGTAGATTTTTGAAGGGCAGCTGTTTTGCAATGAGCAAACTTCTTTTTGTGCCGAAGGAGGCAAAATGATCAGATCATCAGTTTTATCTTATTTTGGGACAAATCCCTCCTGCTTAAACTCCCTTAAAATCATTGCATACGGGTAACAAATGATAGACTGATATTCAGGGCTGTTGCTGTTAACAGTTACCTTGGCTGTCTAACAGTGATGCAATATACTATACAACAGTTGTTTTCAGATGCATTTTGGCTACAGACCATTGTCTTTTTTTTTTTATTAGAGACTCCCATTTGAACTACAGCTGAATTGGTTTCACTGTTGTTAGTGAACTGTTTCTAAAGAAACTGTATTTTGCCTCGTAAAATGTATCCTGCAGTGATTCTTTCTTTTCCTTGAACTGGTAAAGTTTGTAAAACATTTACTGAGAAGTGTGACAAGATGCAAGTTTTGTTGGATGTGGGCTTATTTTTCACTCAGTCATACCTGTACCTTTGGAGAAAACACTAACCTTGAACTGGTATAACCGAGCACAGAATGTGGATCTGTTTCTTTTTTCAGAAATCATTACAATGGCTTAAGTTTCTTTCAAATTCACCAGTGAAATCATAAGCAGTCCATTTGATAAGTGCATTTCTCTCGCCACTTGATGCAGTTCATTTGATCTTCCTTAGCCTGTATTTTTTTATTTCCAAAATATAAGAATTGCCACGTGAGATTAGATAAGTGTATTCTGGTATTTTGCATCCATATGTAATCACTATTAATTGCTTCAGAAAAGCCGTAAAAGACTCAGCAATAAATACTTACTAAATAGCCTGCTATAGATTAAAATTACTTCCTTCTACCTCTCCTTCAATTGTTGAGAAATTGGTTATGCCAAGCAGAATATATTTCATAGCATCTTCAATGAATCATACTGCCTGTCTCTGCATATTTTCTTTACTCATGAAATTTCCAATTTCTTCCTGTATGCTACTGAATTTTTGGCTTCAGTGACTGCCTGAGTACTTTTTTCTCTCCTGTAGTGTGAGATGTAAAATGGAGTTTGCCATTTCAAAACCATTTAACTTTTCAGATTACTGTTAATCTGGGCCAAATTTCTCCATACTCCTTAAAATCATTGCACATATGTAGCAATGCAATTAGGCCCATTCTTAAGCATATTCATGCTAACCTGAATTGCCTTAATCTCCTGTACGGAAACCTTCACATCCATCACTTAACTCTGGAATGTCCTCTGTTTCTCTGTTGGAGAGTACTCTGGGGGAGCGTGTGCCATTGATTCCTATAACATTTCTACAAGGTTCTATGTGTTACTCCTCATTCTGAAGTAAGCAACACTCTTTTCTAAGTCTTGGGAAATACAGTCAATACAACACTTACTGTCTTCCAGTTATCCATCACAGAAATTGTTATGCATGAGAAACTCCCCTCCCCCCCTTTTTTTTTCATTTGCAGTTCATCTGCTTTATCTTTTGATGTATCTGTTACCCGGCTTCCATGACTTCCTTCTCTTTTATTTGTTCCATTTTGAGCTTCTATGTTCTGACAGTATATTATCTTTATTATCTGGAGAGACTAATTTCAGGGGAGACTTCATACCAGTGTTCACTCTGTCAAATGCTGATGTGATTCAGGTTTGTGCAGCTAAATGCCTTAATGTCTCTGCCTTAAGTACACATGAGGGACATCCAGCTGATTTCAGAAACACCGTAAAAAATAGGTTACACCCAGCTAGATAATTTTGTCAAAGGGAATGAGCAATGAGACAGATTACTACTAATATATGAAGCCTTTCATCTGTAAGTCAGTAGTTCACAGCTCTGATAAAACTTGATTAGTCTCTTTGGTTGATTTGTGCTCACTCTAGTCCTAAAAGCAGTTATATAATAAGAAGCACTAAAAGCTCCAACTAGACCATATTCTGCAGCCATGCAGACTGAATGATCCATGAACACTGAACCCTAAAGACAGTTTTAAGAATTTATTTTGAGATAGACTTGCACTGCTCCCATATAACTTTCACAATGGAGAAGAAGCATCTGGAAAGCTGTCGAATCAGTGAAACAAAATTTTAAAGGAATGCACTTACTGATCACTTAGATATTCAGGTGTGAATTCTTGGCCTCATGTAAACTTTGAGAAAACTCCCCCTGAGTTCTGCTGGATTTAGCCAAAGTTCTGTGGAAGATTCATGTGAGTAAACATTGGATCTGTTGCAGATGGCTCCTAGGCAATGTGATAAGGGCCTCTGCCTGACAAAGTGGCTGTTAGAAGATTTTTCATCTAAAGTTTTGGGTTTTGGTATATATCTATTTTTTAAAAATTGCTTGGGAGGGCAAAGTCAGGAAAAAGTAGATGGGATTGCATATTACCTGATTGCTCTTCCACAGCTTTGATTAACCCCACTGATTTACCATGATTAGCAAGGAGAAATTACAGTGGAGTCTGTAACATTGCCCTGACCTCAGCCACAGCCTCTCCCTGGATATGGGCTCGTGTATTTCTATATGATGCTTGTGCTGACTATTTACAGACAGGAATGGCAGTCTGAACAGCTCTCAAGCCAGAAAGGAGAGCCGAGGTGCATTACATCATATGTTAGTAATTCAACCAAGAGGCAGTTCTGCCAGTGCTCACTGAGTTTCTCTTTTTCTCTCTCTCCTTCTCCTGGGAAGAAAGCTGATTTACATTATAGCAGGTGCCAATCACATTTTATGGCTTTCCTGGACTGCCCAGGCAGCTTGTGGACAAAAAATAGGTCACTACTACTTGAGGCAGGGAACAATATGACATTAAGCAAGTAAAGACGAATCACAGCTCTGTAGCCAAAATGGTGATCATGAACTTATTCCCCTGCCCTCTGTAGTGCACATAAGCACTCCATGAATAGCTGTCTGACTGTTTTAATATAGTATTTAATGTGGGAATATCTACATCTGTATTGACCTTTATAGGCAGAGTCTCTTAAATGTTTGTACAACTAGTGAGTTACTAAATAAGTAAACAGTTGTTACACTGAGAAAACTGTGATCATAACCCATCTTCCATTCTATGTAGCCTAAGATTTCATGGTAATCTCTTCTGCAAATCCGTAACTATCTCAGCTAGCACTTACCTCCAAGAAAGACATCCAAGAAAGTCTTCAAGCAGAGGAGAGTGTATTACACATCACATAACAAATTACACATGTTCAAATGGCTGACATCCTTCATATTCATTTTTTGCATATTGCATCTAATCTGAATTTGCCCTTGCATTGATTTCCAGTAATCATTTCTCATTAATCTTCTGGGCTACATAGCACATCATTGCTATGTGCAGGCCATAAATTTCCAGTCTTCCTGAGACTCTGAGGTCTTCAAAGTCTCCAAAGTCTTCAGTTCTCATGAGGTAGTGCTTAGCTGCTGAAGACATTGTAGGGAATTCAGGTTAGAGATAAGGGAAATGTCCCACAATTCTTGGGGGAAAGAGTGTGAATGATTAGGTCAAGAAGACTGACTCAACTGAGCACTTTTTTTGCCACAGCAGTGCTATTAGGGAAGGTCTCCAGGAAAGTTAGAGGCAACACATATTAATGGAGCAGATAGGCACTTACTTAAACATCTGGCTGGTGTCCAGTCAAAGATGAGGAAGCATGTCTGTTTTATGAAATGTAAGGTCTGGTCTTTTTGCCTTTTTTAATCAGTGGATATTAGAAGTTAATCCTGCCTTAATGCTTGAGCTATAGTGCATTGCGGAATTAGCACATCCTGCCCTAGGCGACTAACTCTACTTCTGACTCAGCATATCTTATTTCCATGTGTGCAGACATGTCTTTGAAAGTAAGACATTTTAAACTTCAGAAATGGGAAACAAAGGGAGGTAAAGCTAGTATGTGAATATCCTACAACTTGGGGGGAAAGTGGTGGTATTTGTAATTTGACCCCATGGGACTTTCTCACCTATTCTGTTGTATTGCATTTACACTTTGAGTTTGACAAGCCCCCTAGATCAAAATACTATTTTGTATTTTTTATTCGTATTTGTATGTATAAGAGGAGGTTCAAAATCTGAATCTGGAGCCAAACTACGTAAGTCACACTCAATGTTAGTGGAGACTTGCTTTTCTCAAAGCTGATGGCTGGCCCAGTTTGGAGCAGAAATGTTTTAAGCTGGTACAGAGGTCAATCTCTTAATTCTTTTCTTACCTGAATGAGCACATACATAAGCTATATAGAAAAAGTAGCATCTTTTTCAAATCCAGGCCTTCATATAGGCATCCTGTGCTTTCCATTCATGCCAGGTGTAGGAGTCAGACCCTCTGAAGCTGTCTGTAGAGGCAGAGGCTTGCTTTGGTTCATTGCCCACATAAAATCACTCAAATTTTTTCTGAGAGCTTTCAAAATCTCCTACAGAGCTTCAGCTCCAGAAGTTGATCCAAAATAACTTGGGAGAGGTACCCAGAGAGCAGTACACTTGAACTGTTGATACTGAACTGGTCACTGATGCATAAACAAAATCAGTGTAGAAGAAAAGAGGAATACAGGGCTGGGTAAGATCTGCAGATTCACTGACTTTACTCCTTGCTGATACTAATCCCCCAGTTTTCCTGATACCCTTTCTGAACTCATCAAACTTCATCCTAAAACAGTAGATTATTATTATTATTATTATTTTGTCATCACTAAAAGTGATTCATTGCAATTTACTTGATGGAGTTCTGTATATCACAGCAACAATCCAGGGAACTTGGAATCAATCTCCTCCTCCATGTTTGGGGTACTAGAGCTCAACTGGCCATAGTTTGAAAAAGGTGCCTAAACTGAAGCACGTGCATTAATTAGTGAGTAGCATCTGTTAGGACAGGTATGTGCTAAGCACCTTGTTGAATTTGCTCCATCATAACTATACCTATAGGGTCTTTCAGAATATCATCAGCACTCCTGATGATCCAGAGAGGTAGGGAGGTTCCTCTGAGATGACAGAAAAGGAATGGAAATACTGTGTAAAATATTAGATGGTTTTAGGTGCTGAACAGCAGGCTGAATTGCCAGTTCTGTGTGATTATGTAATGAAAGACCTTATTGTAATAATGCAATACACGCAGGGGAAAAGGGTTAGAGTTGCTCTGGAAACCTTCAGTCTGAACTTCCTGACTTTTGTGCAATTAAAATTTCAGACTTAGCTTTGCCTGTATGTGTTTTGACACTGCATTCCCTGAGAGGGTAGCTGTTTTAATTTTTGGGCAAGAGACTTGAAAACATTTTTGGATAAATAAGTGTAATTCAGCTGCAGTTGCCATTGTGTGATCATCACTCCTTTCAAAATCTGCTACAAATACTAAATGTCTGTATAATACAACCAGTGGTTTATGTTAATAAGGTAATATGAAAGGTGTTAGGGTGAGGTAGGGGAAAACAAAGAAAGCAGAATGCTTATGATCTTGAGTCTGTTTTTCCTTTCACTAGCAGTGCAGCCAAGTGCTGCACAAAACATACAATTGTTGTCCTCTTCTTTAACTCTAGTTTTCCTCTACAAATTCCAGCAGGCTTAACACTTCTGAGTGTTAAGCATGGCCCTGTTCGTCAGATTGTCCAGCAACTGCTTTTCCAGTTGTAGCTCTCAGTCTTTTATAACTTGTTAAATACATGCTGCATATCTACAAACACTGGTCGACTGTGCAAACTTTATGTCACTTAGTACTTACAGTATATCATCTCCTTCAGGCCCTGTCTGAGTTTGGCCTGGTAATGCTGTCTGATTTGTGCCATATAATATACAAGCCTGCTTTAAGTGTAGTATGTTGGATAAATACCGGAGTTATCAGTAATAACCTCAACATATGTGCAAAGGAGTCTAATATTTCAGCCAGGTCAATTAGCCCAGTGGAATTCCATGCAAAGACAGCTAACTTGTTTCCGAACCAGCTTTGGTATCTGGCTCTCCATATCATATGGCATCCATATAAGAGCTGGTATCTCCATAGGCTGGGCGGTGCAAACATATTCCTCTAGAGACAAGGTCTGGATTTAGGCTGCAGATCTCTTCACTGCCCTTCTTACCAATGCTTGTAAAAACTGTGAACCTCAACTTTAATAACTGTAAGTTAACTTTATTTTCTTAAACTCTGACCATGTAGAAGTCCAGGAGTGGGAAAGTGGGAGAAGCTATCATTTTCTGCCTGAGCAGTGCTGAAGGTTTTAGTGTAAATGGCAATTAAGCCCTTTGATTCTGGATAATATAAGATTGGTGACACTAAGCCCTTGGAATTCATGGAGGTTTTCTTTTCTTTCCCCTGAAATGAGAACAACCCTCCTCTCAGGTCACTGGCTTCTGGGAGTAGAATATTTCCAGATGGAAAATGGACTAAACTTTCCTCAGAGGGAGGCCTCTCTGGTATGAAAAGAATGAATAAACTATGATACATGTTCTCCAGTATTCTGTAAGCTTAGTAACTTCCAATTGAGCTAAGAGTTTTATAGAGAATAAAGCTCACAGGGCAACATACAGTCATTCATTGGGTTCACCTTCATATGTTCTCTTCTCCTATCTCTGAGGATAAGAAGTTTTTAAAAAAATACTCTGGTTATGAGTCATCCAAGTGTCATAATCAAGGCCCTAGTAATACCACACAATGTAACAATCTCATGCAAGCTGTAACTCTCACCGGGATGCAGAGCTATGCAGTGCATCAGTCATACAGTTTCCTGTTCAAATACCGAGATTTCTGCAGCCCAGCTTAGGTCTAGACTCGTGTAAGTCACAAACCAGAGATTCTAAATAGTATTCCTAATTTTAGTAAAAAAAAATCTTATGGAAAAAGAAGCCAATATATGTCAGAACTCAGGAAGCTTAACTAGTACTTTTGGATCCTGTGGGAGAAAGGCAAGTTGTGAAGGCATACATAATCTACAGCCAGCAACAGAAAAGTAAGATGGTGAATGAAATATAGTCCGCCCCCCCCACCAAAAAAAAACCAAAAAAACAAAAAAACAAACAAACAAAAAAAAAAACCTACTTAAATCAGATTTCCCTCTGGTAAATCCATGTGGTTAGGTGATTGCAGCATCAGCAAGGATGTGTCACATCAGGGGGTCTAGTAGCCCAGTTTTTAAGTGTTCACCTTAACCTGGTGTGAAAGAGAACCTCTGCTAGGAAAAAGGTCTCCAAGGCCTCTAAGGCCTAAGGGGAAGGACCTCTAGAGGGTCCACAGAGATGTGCAAAACAGTAGGGCACACAGTCATGGTGCATGCATGATGGTTTGGGAGTTGCTTACTGCTCAGTAGGGTAGTGGGAGAAGGAGAGGCTATAACGTTATGCTGCTCAGCAGGCCCCAGTGACACAGCTCCTGTGCTAAGCAGGTCCATGCCCAGGCATGTCACTGGTTAGCTGAAACGTCATTCTGAACCCACAACCAGAGCAAAAGAAATACATAAATCAGTAAGTATATTTTGGGAAGGTCCAGTTCTGGTTTAGGTTCCAAAAGGCTCCAAAATAACATTCCAGTTCTGGTTCAACAGACAGATAAATAACAGTTCTAGGTAAATTTTGGTTGGGTTCATCTCCCTGGTTGCATTACATGGTAATGCAAAGAGAATGCAATTCTCTTAGGTGTCTTAATCACCTGATATAAGACATACTAGTCATTGTTTGTATGCTGCTGTACCACAAAGAACAGTGGGCAAAAATATTAGATACTACAAACAAAAGAGCCTTACTGACTCATTTGCTTAGAGCCCCTGATAAGGTAGAACCATTTGATTCCTTAATGTGCAATTTTGTAATCCAGCTTAATTGTATATGAAGCAGTCAATGAAGTCTTTGTTACTTAGGAGATCAATCTTGAGTTTAATAGATTTTCCTGTCAGGAAGATCTCTTAATTTTCTTACTATTCCTTCAAGCATCACTGTAAATAATTCTTCTTCCATGGAGGCTAGACCCATTAAAATTTGTGGCAGTTTTTTTCATTCCATACTGAGGGCCAGATTTGGAATGCTCCCAGTGATGAGTTACTCACATGAGTAATCCCACAGAAATGAATATACTTGTATGGCTCAAGTGCTTAACAATATAAAAGTTTCCCCATCTGGACTGAAATTAAAGTACTTTTCTGAGGCTATAAAGAGAGGTAGAATTATAACTCAGGAGTCCCTAATGGCAAATGCCATTCTTTGAGAACTACAGTGTTTTTCCTGTCTAACTAAACTGACCCTGGACAGCAATTTTTTTCTTATAAATTGTTTTTCCTTTAAAAATAAAATACAAAGTGTTGTAGCATTTTACTACATTGCATATTAATTGGGACCTTTCAAGGGTTTCCTCAGTTGTGCACGTCCTGGTTGCATTAAATGCCTGAACATATTGAAGCTCCTGGACATTTGCTTACCAGATTTGTTGAGTTAACAAGCATACTGCTGTATGTTGGCACATACATTACCTCAGCTTAAACTAATTTATGGGATGTGGCACATCCGACACAGTTCTGTTCCAAACAACAGTGTGATGCTTCGCTCCCCCCAACATTCCTGAGGGGGCGGTGGGATGAAGTGCATCCCTCCGCACTCCTCCGCAACAAACAGTTCTAATCAGTCCCACTGAGAAACATGCATACTGCTGAGGAGCTGTAACTACTAGTAGCTTTTTTCCTGATCAGGACTTTGGCACTGGTCCATTATTCAGCTCTTTGTGAACAAACGCGTAAAGCAGTTTGTTGAAGCAGAGATGGCTTGACAGACAGGTCAGTGTTTTTCTTCTGTCAGGAAGAACAAAAATGTGGTGAGATAACAGAGGGACAGGGAAAGTCATACAAGAGAACCTAGCCTATTTCTTTCTAAAACAAACGTGTCTGGAGTGAATCTGTATCAGAACAGCATAACATGGATTTATATTTTCTTGGACACTAAAGTAAGCAGAGCTTACAAAGGTGATGGAATATCTCTACAGTCACTTTAGAAGCGAGGGACACTGGGGCTGGTGCTTTCCTGTGCCTCTTAGAAAACAGAGCAAAGAAAGAACAGCTTGATATAAAGAGGAATAAAAAGTGAATTTATGTCACTATGTTTCCATTGTCATACCAAAGTACTTCCGAGCTTAAGGTAGCCCACAGTATGAGGATGCCCAAGGGGCTGCTCCACCTTACAGTAAATTTATGTATCTGTTTATGGACTACTCCAGAGTTTGGGAGGGCTACGACTTGAGCTGTTTTTCTCTCATCTAGCAGTCTATAACATGCCCTGCCTCTTTTATCTCTGCTACGAACTGCAAAAGAGAGCTGCTTGCTACTCATTGTACAGTTCCTGCATAGGCGGGGGCTACTTATAACTGTTGTGGCACAAAGGGACCACAGCAGGTGCTTCAGTTTGGCCTGACATCCCCTCCAGGACTATTTTTGCTGAGAAAATGGAAGAAGGAGGAGAAATGGAGGGTGATTAATTTAGAGAGATATTCTAGGTACTATCGAGTATAGGCTTTGGTCCATCTGTTCTCTGCAACTTGCCCCGTAAGTCAGGAACAGAACTAAAACAATTAGCTGGAAGAATTAACTTTAAAGAATGGTCAACATTTGGGAAGTCTTTTCCATAAAATTTGCCAAAAATATTTTTCCATTTAACTTGAAATTTCTCACTGCTTCTTCCTTAATTTTCCAACTAGGCAGAATGTTTTAGAAAATAGTTGACTTTTTCTTCAAGGAAAAAGAAGGAAAAAAAAGGAAGCTAAAAAAGCGGTGAACAAAGCAAAATGAAATTCTGCTCGATTTTGGGTTTGTACCAAATAACTTGAAACTGCGAGAAGCAAGAACTCTATCAAGTTTGGTCCAGCCTGTTTTTCATCCAAAAATGCGTTGACATGCTGTAAGATTGATGCCTCCTGAGGCAGTCTTGAAGGCTGTGAGTGTTATTTGCTGAAGAAGGAGACCCTGAGGGAGGGTGTGAGCAGAGAGCCCAGCATTCACCCCCACCCTGAGAAATCGGCTCCTGTGGAAGGGCCTGCTGGTGGGTATGATGCAACGCTTTCATTTAGCCGATACACCTTGCCCTCCTAGTTAGCACTTTTGCCCTACTGTACCCTACAAAGGACACCTCAAATACCTGGTATTTTACCCCGATTTTATTTATGAGAAAACCCAGTTAAAAAAAGAACAACACGACTCAGGTCTGGGATATTTTTGTCACTTTGGCTAAAGCGGCGTTGCTAGCAGTATACCAGACGTCGCAGTTGGCAGTACGCTGCACCAAGCAGGGCTGCCCAGAAATAGAAAGAAAACAGAACCGGTTTCAAGCCGCCTCGAGCTGCTTTTGCAAAGCAGCCATTTCACACTGTATTAAACCGTGCCTTGATCCTTCTGCCCTCTAAAAGGCCATTCTCCCCTCTGGCAGGGCAATTACTCCATGGCGCTGGTTTTCAGCCGGTGGCTTAGGGCGTGTGGGTTCCTCGCAAACGGGCTGCCAAAAGGTGCCCGAGCGTTTCAGACCCGCTGCCAGGAGGCTGGGGCCTGCCCCGGGGAAGAAGTAGGGGGAAGTGCAGATCGGACAGGCCTGGAGACCCCTTGCGGAGAGGCACGGCGGCGGGGAGGCGAGGGGCCAGCAGTTGGCAGTTGGCTGTTGGCCGTTGGTGGTTGGCCCTGGAACGTTCCGGCACCCAGAGCTGTGTGAAGGGGAGGCGGCAGCCAGGCTGCGTGGGCACTTCGCATGCGATTTAGGTGAGGCTGCGGGCCGCAAGGTGGGGAGGGCAGTCTTGGTCCGTCCTGCCCCTTCTGTCAAGCCCCATTTGCCTCCCTAGTGTCGTCACGTGTCTAGCAAAAATCCTACCATGAAAGTCCCTGGTGTTACCTCCCCCAAAGACTAGCAGGATTTGTAACTGGAGCAACTGCTGCCTGTTATCTGGGCTGCCTCCAAGGTCTTTTGCTACCCCTCTAGAATGAGCTAGGAGGAACAGGGTGGACAACATGTGATTTTTGAAAAGAGACATGGGCACAGGTGAGTCCATTTTTCTCAGCAAATAATGTCACCCGAGAACTAAAACAGAACATGAAAAAGGGGCAAGAAAAATGATGCTTGCAGGAAAAATTGAAAATACCTCTGGTATTTTGGCTATACTGTTCAGAATTGCATCCCCTTAACAATCTGCAAATATTCTCCCCATCCCTCTGATTTAAAGGGTTGAAGGGTTTGATTGCACACTGTGGGCTGAAGAAAACAGGAAGGGCGGAAATTTGTAAGTCACCTTTTCCCTCAGGTTAACTTTCACATACCTAACTTCAGCATGTTAAACTACCTGCAACTCTCTTCTCATTGATAAGTATAAGCACAATTGAAAGACCAAGGACTTCACCTTTGGATATGGTTCTTTCAGTGCACCATGTTTTTGACTCCCATGAGAAGGAAATTGCCATGACTAATAATTTCCATCACACTTCACATGCAGCAGTTTGGTGGCTTTTTCCAGAGCCTTAAACTGAATCAGGGATAAGCCAACAAAGAGATTACAGACATATCAAGAGTTTACTTTGCGTGATTGCCACATATTTGCTGCCAGATACAGTATCCTGTTTTCTCTCTACGCCTCATTTGGAGATCACATCAAATAACTCTGAACTTCTCAGTTATGTAGAAATAAAGCAAGCTGCCCTCTGCTTTTGAAATTCATTTTATTTAGCAAGAAGTGAAAAAAACAGGCACTGTGTTGCAGGAATTCACTGTGATTTGGGAAGAGATCATGATGAAAGGTTTTTTCAGGTCTCTTCGGGAGACGGCCTTAGAGCTCAAATCATGACAAACAGGATTTTTGTTGGGGGACAGAAAAACAACTCACTGTGGACTTTTTCACATAAAAATGCTGTGGTTATTTACTGTCAGCTTTTCCTTTGAGGCCTGGCCTGTTTCCACCTGATACATGGCATTTGATGAAACAAATTACTAAAATAAATCCAGTGGGAAATAAATTTCCTCATTGGCAGAGGTTAGCTTTTAAGATGCTTTTTAGTAAGGCCTTACAGTTAGCACATTATTTGGATGGATGTTTAGGTTTCTGGGGTAGCTCCTGGGGCTGTCTTTCCTCTTCGGCCTTTCGATACGACTGATCCCAAGTGCCCTTTCCCCTTTGTCTGCAGATACTGGTGCTAGTCTCTGGTGTGTGCCTCTGCTTGGTGCCCAGCAACGAGGAATCTGTAAAAAATACTTCATTTTTTATCTGTCACAATGAAGCTCATTGTGTTGAATTGTCAGTGTAAAACCAGATTCGGGCTAATTATGCTGCAAGCATTGGTATCTTTGAAGAGTTAGATTGTCATTAACGGCAACCGGTAAATAGGAGGACTAAAGTGATCCTACTGCCAAATGCTGTAGCAATAGCCAGAAGCTGGTGGATGCAACAAAACGTGGCAGATGAGCATGTTTGATTCTGTGGGAAATAGAATATCTCCAGTGCCTATATGAACCTGACTTGGAGAAAAATTCCTTCCTTGTTTCCAAATCAGTTGAACTGTGAGCATGTTAGTCATTACTGCACAACTAACACACTCAACAGATTTACGTTTTCTCTCTTAAACTACATATGCACTGCTCTGTTTACAGTTGGGGCCAGGTTGTGAGGCTTCACAGGAGGTCAGATAAATCTACTAGAAACCGGTCACTGTTTTAGCTGGTGGTTAATAAAGTAATCCTTTCTGGCTGCTAGTGGAAAAAATCAGCTGATTCCATGAAATGCAAAATCAAGCACTCCAAATGATCGCACTAGATAAGCCAAATGTGAATGTTGTGATGTGGAGGATGAGGTGTAGAGCTGAGGAAATTCTGTTCATTACCTTTGAGGGATATGAAATGTTTGTATCATTTTGCCATGGATGTGTAGCACTATTTTGTGAGGCAAAATAAGTCCATTCATTCATTTGTGTGAAAATCAGAGAGACAGATTTAAAGGAATTATGGTCATTATAAAGAAAATATTTATGTAGCGGTAGATGTACAGAATACATCAGAATACATTACAGAATAAAAATAAGGCAAATTCTTGTCCCAGGAGATCAGGAGATCATAGATGAGCTCCCAAATACACATGTTGAATTTCGGCATTCAGAATTGCAAGTATTGGGCAGGCCTTCCACATGAGTTGAATTCAGGGATTTGCTTATGATTCAACTCTTTTGCTACGGAGCTGTGACCTTTTCTCTTTTTTCTCTCAGTAGGCTCAGGAGGTTGCTGCACTGTAAGCTGTGTGAGAAAAAATGATTCTAACCAAATTAGATCACTGTTTTCTGGATTCCCAAATCCAATAATTTCCAATTTTCTAGAAGTCTGAAATATAAATGAGAACTGGAATATCAATCTCAAAGTTTTTCTAGAGCTCTGAAATATAAACGAGAACTGCAATGTCAGTCTCAAAGTTTGACATTACCCCCCACTACCTTTGGTAGCTGCATTGTAGAAGTCACTTCTCTGTCAGGACCTTGGGTGCTTTTACAGTGATCCCCAAGGTCTGGCTTCATTGTTACTGGTTAGAAACATGTGTGATCCAGAATCTAATGTCTTCACATCTCAGCATTTGGGGGAAGAGGTTGAAATTCAGTAGTAATCTAAATTGTTTGGGACAGATGCAATTATAATAGGGAAAAAATGCCCTAGCAGATATGAGCAAATACTAACATGGTAGGAAAGGGGCTGCACTTTAGGAAAAATGCTGGAAGAGAGGAGTAGGATGGAGATCACCGTGACACACTAAGGAAGATTTGACTTGCTCTGATCTATCATTTTTCAGAGATGCTGCGTTACCACTGATTGTATAACCAGAGAATTTGATTTGTACTGAAGCTAATTCTGTTCTACAAATCCTGATATCGCTAGGAGAGGGATCCTCATTACACGACTTTAATCACTGCTCAGCTTTGTTTATTCTTACCAACATGGTGCATGGATTGTTACCAGGGGTCTGCTGATGGCAGGGTAGTGATTTAAATTAGTACCTTAGAGAACAATTGTTCTAAAGAAAGATGTTTTCTAAAGTTGTTTTCTAAAGAAATCACCATAGCAATCAACTCCAGTTACTGTTTGCCAGAAAAGTGATGTGGACTGAAAAAATCACTCTTAAGTAATCTCTTATCCCTTTACTAAGATTTCTCTGCAGGCTGGGACAGAATGAGAATGAACATGGCAGGAGAAAATGAGAGAGAGAGAGAGACACTATGTTTTCCCTGATAGAAGTTCATTTCTAGAACTGTCAAACAACATTAAATTCCTAAGAAAATAATATTGACATTGTCTTAGAAATGCTTTTATCTATCTTGAGGTCAGTAAGTTTTTCTTCTGGAGCTTAAACTGTAGCCCTTGAAACCTGTAGGCTTTATGAAATTGTACTGTGGTGGTTTAGGGAACAGCCTTGCCAGTGGAGACTTACAAGAACTTGCAGTTTGTAGGTAAGTAGCGCTTACAATAACATCATAAATATTTCATTTTACATCACACTTTCGGTTCCTAGCACTGTTAATATAGAAGTATTGTCAATTCCCAGCCACAGGGGAAGGAGAGCTTGTCTGGAAACTGGTTGATTCTTTTAGTGGAAAGCCTATTCCTTCCAAAGTTCAGTAGTGAGCTGGTTGTAAAATGTGGGCCCCTGGTTTCCCTTCTAAGCATGAGGAGATTATTTTTGTTATTTCTTTCCTGGCAAAGGCTTTGGGGTCTCTTATCTGCTTTCCTGTCACCCCTGTTTACCCTGAGGTTGAATAAGTTCTCCACCTTGTTAAGCCACAGACAGATGAATGCGTAGAATTTCCATTTCCTTAAATCCGTTGCTGGATATGTGCTGGGATCATTTTTGCTGCCAATTTGATCCGTAATCTTATGTAAGCAGGACTGTAGCATCAGTAAAACACCACTGAAAATGATGAATATTTTTCCCTTGCAAGGCAGTGTCTACAAATACACATTAGAATCCCAGCAAGCTTGCTTAATCTGTTTGTGTTTGTGTATAATTTACCATTTTTATAAGTGGTCAGTTAAGACCAAAAAAATAATCTGAAATATATATCTGAGGAGTGAGCACAATTTTACCACTTAAGTTTGTTTTTGTAACTCTCTTGATAAAAAAAATCAAAAAACACTATTTGTATTGAGTCTGAACAAAGAGTGAATCTGAAAAAAGAGCTGATTTTGCTCTCTAAAAGTTTTGATGAGCCACTGTGGTGGTATCTTGGGTGGACTTCTCAGAACCCAAGTACGGACATCAAGGCTCACTTTTCAAATTTGGAGAGACCTGTGTCACTGGAACTGCTCCATCACCATCTCCAAGAGCTAGCTTGGCATTCACAACTGTGAGTCCAGCAATACAGATTTTTACTGTGCCAGGTTGCACTCTACATCAGGTAGTGGCCCAGAAAATTTGACTGTTACAGTCCAGCCCAGGTCTTTTAACCAAAGACCATTGTTTTTCCTATGCTCTGCCAAAAGAGTTGTCAGCAAGTGATACCAGGTCTGGTGGTCCTCAGTTTGAGCTGCATTTGCCTTGGCAAAGCTCCATGGAAATGAAAAACAAAGATGGTGATACTGAAATGAGTTTTGCCTAAGAGCTCAAGACATGACTTTAGGTTAATGTTATACAACCTCAGTAATTCTAAAATCTTTGAATGACCTTGAACATAGACTTCAGAGCCTGCAGGGCCTACATTTTAACTGTGTCATTGAAGAAGCCCATTGGCTTTGCACCTGTAACCTTGCAGAATTTCCATGTTTCACAGGGTTGAGGCATGTGAAGCTGCAGCTTTTTCTGAGTACCCAAACCATACCAAGAAATAAGAGCTTTAATGCAGGCCTCTTTAGTTGCTCTTTTAAAACCTGCAGGGGCAAAAGCTGCAGTTAAAACCTGCTACGGGGATATCACAAACTCTGTCTTTCTACGTGGCATTTAGATCCTTGTGATTTGGCTATCATAAAACTGACACTGCAGGCTTTGAAGAAAACCTTTTGAAACATGATCTGCCTAATGCCACAAAATTTCATATAAATTATTCCAATCATAAGGAAATGTAATGGAACTGGGTAACTTTGAGGTCATGTTCTTTATTTGTGAAGTATATAAATACAGCCACCTGTCCCCTTGAATGCAGTAGCAATCAAGTCTGTGCTTACAGTTCTTTTTGTTCTCTATGCTTACCTGTTTCAGTGGGATCATGCTGAAAGCTGCACCTCTTGACTTTTTTTCTCAGTGTTGCTAGTGCATCTATTGCTGTGTCTAGCTTACTGCTTCTTCTGTGTTTGCTGTCTCCTCAATTTGCGTTTGCGTTACCTCCTTTCCCCGTGTCTACAATCCATGTATAAACATGCATGCCCCTGTGATACTAATGCATATCTAATGAAGCGCTTACACCAATTTATTCGAGATTTCTGACCTGCTTTTCATTAACCCGTGCTTTGAGTGGTTCAGGTGCCTGTGGTTTGAGGTTTCTGTCTCTACTTTTGTTTCAGTTATCAGACTTTGATGATTTGTTGTTTAATGACTTTGCATTTAGTGATTTTGTCCAGAGGACTCAGTGAGCTTTAATCCAGATGTTAAGAGCTCCGTTAATTTCACTCTTTTCCATATGCAGATGGGTAAATTTATGAGGTAAATGTTGATTTTTTTGAAAACCCAGCTGGATGCTTTCAAGCTCTTCCCATACATTAACAGTAAGAAATGTGAAAGTTATTCTAGTAGAGGCTATTGCAGCCTGTACCCCACCTCATTACTGCAGGGTGGTGAGAAGTGGAAACCTGCTTACCAGGAAATAGAGCAGTCAACAATCCAGTCATATGTGGAGTGGAAACCATTTTTTCAAAAAGAGCAAGAGAGGGCTGATGTGGTACCTAAGACTCTTCACAGGAGCAAAAACATATCAGTTTACCGTGTTGATTTTCTACAAATAACCAGATTTTGACAGAGGAATTTATGTCCTATCCCAGAGTCTGTATATTCAGAGTAATGTTTCCTAACATAGACTTTGCCCTTGCCCTGTGTCTTTTGTCCTTTCATCTCCAGCACTCTGTTAGTGTTTTGGTGCTGTGATTTCCTGACTATACATCTGTATTTTATGTGGATGCCTCCAGTTTAGCTAACAGAATGTGCTTTCAGCTATTATTATTGTCTTTCAGCTATTATTATTGTTACTATTATTATTTCTCTCAGAAATACAAAGAGCCTGTAGTTAGAATCAGGGTCTTACAGCAAACAGGTGTTTTATATGCACCATCTCTGATCTGAAGAGCTTGCACTCTCTTGTCTCCATGCTGTGACTGTTGCTGTGCAGTTGAACTAGTATTTGGGACAGAGACCCACTAAGAATTTTCGTATGAAATTAGAAAAAGGATGATGGAACAAATCTAACTTACTAACTGTTCAAAAAAAATTTTTTCTGATTTACTAGCAAACTTTACTAGCAATTTCTTTAAGCAGACATTTTATCCTTTCTTTTATGAACCATAACTTTTCACTTTTTTATTTGCTTTGTAGGAGCTTTTTGTCATTGAGTTTTGCTTTTCCACAATGTCATCTCTATCTGCCTAAGTCTTTCTGTAGATTTCTTTTTGTCAGTATTGTCTTTAAACATGATCAAGGAGGACACCCAAATAAGAAGGAGAAAACGTCTCTGACATTTTGCATTGATTTGTATGAAAAATGGCTGCTGGTCCTTGCAGCCCAGAAAGTCCTAAGATTTTATTGTGTAACATGTAAACAAGCCCCCAGTACACTAAAATACTGTAATGAAATACAGTGTGGTTTTACCTTGTGTGGATCGTGTTGGGCTTAAAGCAAATCTCCAGTTCCTGTAAACCTAAACACTGGGGAAAGTTTGGATCTGGGTGTGAATTTTGTAGCTTAAGATGGCCTATAGAATTTATGTTACTGAATATTGCTATCATTAGTACCTGATGGTTTGAATGCTGACAGTGACTCATTTCCTACTTACTGCCAGATGAGGTATGCTGCAAAATAAGGGAACAGGGAAGAAGAAAAGGTAGGATAAAGTGTCCCACTGCTATTTAATAGATCGCATCTGCCCTAAATTTGTTTACAAGAGGGCATGGTCTGTGAAACCTGGGTTGGAGAATCTCCCTGTTGCTTCTGACTGGAGCAGACTGTGAATATCAAGGATTAATAAACAACAAAGTCATTTTTAGCACCCTTCAAAAAGGAACACTCTGAAGCTTGTAGTTTAGCAAGGAAAATGCAAAATACATTAGTTTCTCTTTAAAAATACATTCTAACTGATACATTCTAAATGGTTATCGTGAACGAGCACCTTGAATTCTAGCACTCCTCTGTTTTTCCAGTGAAGCAGGACAGCTTTATATCTAGTTTTAGAAGGAGGGAAAGAACAGATACTCTCCTTTCCCAAATCCAGTTGGTTCAGAGTGCAGTCTGATGTGGCTGTGCTTCATATCATCACTGTATGAAACAGTATGTTATTTTCTTGACACACAGAAGGTAAGAAGTGAAAAAGGGTGTTACTTTCTCTCTTGCTGGGTTTTCAATTCCTCTTTTACTCTTCTAGAATTCACAGATCTTAAGAACGCATTCAGAAAGTGTTTTTCAGATGATAGGCAGCTCTTTATATCTTATGCCTGTAACAATAGCAAAATATCCTCTAAGTCCTGAATCTGATAAAACAAAATACTAAAGGGGAGAAGCAGATAGGTTTGTGAAGTGTTGGAATAATGTTTCAGCTGCCTTAAGCTGAACGAAGTTCCTAACAGATGAAAAGCATTTTTGTTCACTTGAGATAACTGCAAAGCAGCCAAATGATTGTGTTCAAACTTTCCAATGCTTGCAAAGATTTGCTTCAAAATCAAAGCCAAACATCAGTAACTGTTTCCCAGAAGGGATATTGTTGTTTGGAAAGAGAGAGACAGCTAGAACTGATTACAGTGCTGAGACTGGAAATTCCATCTCAACTTTATCTTCAGCATCATGCTTTTGCAGTGTTGTCATGAGCTCCACTGCTGCTGAAGCGGTAATCCGGGAGCAGCAGGAGACTCACCTTTATGATGCAATGAGCTACTTCAACAAAAATGCATAGAATTCCTACATCACAAAAAACATAGTCTAGCAAGCAGGGTAGCCTGGAGAATAGAAAATATTTGTCAGTGTTTTCTTCCAAAGAATATATATTTATTACATAATACTCAACAATTTGCCCTTTTTTGGTTTGAAAAAACACATGGCCAAACAAGATGGTCTGCCAGAATTGAATACAGGTTAATGTCTATCAAATGACTGTGAATAGTTGGCTCTTATGGGGTCTTTTGGCCTTCAGATCTTGACCTTTTGCAATTTAATTTTGTGTGTTTTTATTGCTAATGAGATTTCATCTGTCCTTTTAAAAACAGCACCTCTTGGAATCAGAACTAAAGTTCCAAGCAGCTGTCATAAATTAAAAGGAAGCAGGTGCAATCTCTGCAGAAACAAGTCAGGGTAGGAAATACTGTCAAAAAAACCTAATATGGAACTGAGAGGAGATGTTAATTCCAGGATATTTGCAGAGAATCAAAAAATAACAGTCATGAGTTATTTGGTTCTTAACATTACTGACATGTCTTTACCTAATCTTTCCCAGGAAGCCTTTCCTGAAGACCACAGTATAGTCTTCTCTTCTTGAGCACCCTGCCACTTTTAATGGAAGAAAGACTCAACATTAGAAAACAGACCAGAAAAACCCACCCCCACCGAAAAACACTCTTCTTTCTGTGGTACTTCTAATGTGCACATGGATTTCAGTAATCATAAACTATAATAATCCTTTTCTGAGAGGAGGAGCCAACTCTTGTAAAGGATTAAGAAGATTTTGAGCATCTGGCATTTCTCCTTGCTGCCAACTCTTCAGTTAAATCTAGTTGCAGACTCTCCACTGTGGGTATGAGGATAAAAAACAGATGTCTTTCAAATCCCGTGTGGAGTTTCTGTAACTGTCATTTAAAAGAAAACACCTTTGACTTGTGCACCAGGCAAATCTGAACTGAAACCACAGGGAAAGAATAAATATGATCCTCCTGGTGTTATTTTAACAGCCTCTTTTCTGTCCGTAACTGCTCTTTAAATGTAAATAAACCCTATTCTCTTAATATGTGAATTTCTGCCCTGAGAACACTATTATGGTTTGCACAAATATTACCTCAGTGTATATTCAGACATTATTAAAACAAATTACTGCAGTGCAGCTAAGACCCATTCATTCATTCATAATGGTGGAGGACTATGTAATGTCCCTGAGGTATGCCAGAAAGAACAGCTCTGTTGTAAGCTTACACACTGAGTTATTTAAAATTGATTTATTTTGTTAATATCATATAATGGCTCCCAGGAGGAGACAAAAACAAACAAATCAGAGCTGATTATGCCTCCAGGTTATTCCTTGAGACGATGCAGTAACTCTTGGGTCTAGAGCCTGCTGCTGCAGAAAGATACTGCTTTGTGCTTTGTGTGCTTATTTCCCTGCATCCCTTTGAACCTCACTCTATTTGAGTGCCTCAGCTCTTAAACCTCCACAGGTCTGCGTTGTACAGCTTGGCCCACATTCTCCAGATTGCCTAAACTGTACCTGGCAGAAGTCCAAAGGGATCTTGTGTACACAGCAATAGTTATTGTTAAGCCACCCACACAACTCCCTGTTTCTTGTGCTCCTCTAGTCTTGGGCCACCCATTGGAACAGAGTAAATTTTCCCCCCCTACCCCTCCCCCCCCCAAAAAAAACTCTAGTTGTTGAGTATTCCCACTGGACAGGGTCAACCAGATTCCCCGCCTTTTCTGTGTGTTGAATACACAAAGGATTTGAGCTAGAACATAACGGTCTATATTAGCTTTTGGGTCAGCCTAGAGATTCCTGCCGGCTAGGAAATTTGGATCTATGTTCAAATTCAGCTCCAAAGAAAAGTTTTAACATCTGGACACGTCTGTCTTCCTCTCAAAACCACTGTAGAATGCACATGTTGCATGTTCTGTAGCACCTCCTGACCCTCTGTTTGTTTCCATATTCCTGTCAGTGTAGATTTTTGTAGACTTTAATCTGTAGTTCAGTGATATGGCTATATAGCAGCTTTCCCTTGCCACAGGAGTGCTGAGTCCTAACTCTGCTACTGCAAGGCAGGTAGTAATCAGCCCAGGAAGTATTTTTGCAGGAAGACAGCAAAATGCTGGAAACAGAATGGGAGTAATGTGCTGTGTCCTGTGCCTCCACACTCTGAAACCTCTCAAATGCTCTCAAAGTGGATGTTCTTAAGCAAGCCGAATAGGACCCACTAAAAACAGTGGTAAGAATGTCATTTACTGAATAAGACTGTTACACTAGCTGTTGCCATTATGGCCTTTGGGCCTTGTAGCTGCAGTAACAGATCAAGAGCCCATTATAATGGGAGTTGCTTTGATCCTGGAAATGCTCCCGTAAGCAAAATGAAATGATATGTGTCATACTATCCACTATCCTGGCAAAGCTGTAGACGGACTGTCAGATTTTTGCAGTAAACTTGTAATTTACACCTTATTGCTACTTGACTGCTGATCATTTTGCAGACCATGAAAGAGTCAGTCCTTGAGATTTTGTTGTCTGGCTGTGATTTCCTCTGTAAGCTGCTTTTGAAACAGTCCCAGGAGCAAAGAAGCTGCCTGGCCTGAAAGATCATAGACAGACTGCAGAAAGCAAAGTAGTTTTCTATCTAAAAGAGAATCATGGGAGTTTGCTTGTATTTCTGGACCCTTGAGGCTTCAGTGGAAAAGACTACTTTATTTAAGAAGACTTTATTTAGATTCCTCGGCACCAATGAGCAATCTAGGGAGCTATGCTATAAAACAGTTGTAATGCTGCCAACTAAGATGAGACAGGGAGAAGGGCACATTTCTGATTTTTTAATGTGTACATTAAATGTTGCTATTTTGCTATCTGATGCAAATCTCTGAGGACACTGTTAATTCTGTCTAGAACTCTTTAGTAGCTGTATCAAGTTTTTGTATTGTATTGTATGTTTGGGTAAAGCTGACACAATTTTGACCCTAGAATGTATCTACATCTGTGACTGACATTAAGTATTTCCTAGGAATGCTAGTCAAAAGTGTTTTTCAACGGTCTTATTAATACTGAGATTCATCATTTTATAGCAGATAGTAGGAATGAAACATTCTCTGGTGCTGTCTAGTATTAACGTATCCTTTTCAGAAAAGAGGTAACTTCTGGAAGTGAGTATGTTCTCTACTGTGGGTAAACTGTCTACTGTGTATTTGTTTAATCCATGGCCCCCAATTTAAAATTATTACACCAGATTATCACTCCAGTTGTTCCCAATAGTGACGGGAGGTTTGTGAGCTCATGCTGTGCCATCAGTTTTCAGCTTCTGCTGAACTAGAAATGAATGCTGTCGTTTGAGTCTCATTAGCCAATGAATGCCCAAGCCTTCCCATTTTTATGAGTTTTCACCTGCTTTCTGTGATAGCCCCACTTTTTTCTCATGGATAGACACTAACATTTAATTCAGGAGATTAATTTGTATCCTCCGGTGAAAGAATCAGGTTTACAGGGTCTGAACAGGTAATTTGTGATGCTCCCTTGAAAAAGGGGACAAAATATTTTGGATGAAATCAGAACCTCTCTTCTTTCCTATTTTAATATATCTGTGCTCCACATTTAAGATTAACCCTCATTGAGCTGATAGAAATGTATTTCAAGTAATTTATTTTCAGTTTACTTCTGCTCTGGAAGTAGGAACTAATAAACTCGGAGAAACCTGACCATATGAAAGCCGAAGACATTGTGTAAACATTTTGAATGAGCCTTTTTCAGAGAAGGCCCAGGTAGCACCAGCACATTTAAAAGCTATTAGAAATTCCTGCATTGTCTGAGGTCTGCCCAGTGCTAGTTAGAGCCTTGCAGTTTGTTTTCCTTACAATTATTTTTGCACTGGTGCAGGGGCCCTGATGCACGAATGCTGTTGCAAGCTCCTAAAGCATTCACATCACACTGGGCTGACAATGGCTTCATTCTTTGGGCCCTGCCTGTTACAGATTTTTTTCTGTTGATGGGTATAAAGTTAACTGTGTTATTTATTTTGCCAGTTCCTTTTGAGTTGCAGGAAAGAAACAGAACAAAAAGGATTGAGAGCATACATCTGTCATGAAGACATGAAGTTATTTTCTTCGGTGTTGTGTCTATTTTGACTATTCATATTGTAAACTCTACAAGGAAGACTTTTATACCTGTTTTCTGTGGGATCTCTAAATTTACCGGTAATACAAATAAATAATAATAATGTTACATATGCATATTTATCGGTACATACAGTATATCTATGTCACAAATCTATTTTGTAAATGCTAAATTAGGATTATGCTCTTTTATTTACAGATTCTTTTATCAAAGTCAACCTTTGGTAAAATTTAAAAGCAGATGGAATTTCCAATAAAATACAAACCCTGGAAATACAACAGAGTAGGGATAGGACAGAAATGATGAGCAAATAGTGAAGTTAATATATGGGGTATGGGCCAGATTTCAAAAGCAAATAGAAAACTTAAGCAAAACCAGGTGTATTCCAAATGGAACTAGCTGTAACATTAGGAGAAATCCATGTACCTCCTATTATAAATATTTACACTTTTGAATTTCCTTAGTAAACACATATGATTCCCAACAGAATATTGTTTATTTGTATTAGGTTTTAGATCATCTGCTCTTAAATTCTCCTGCAAGATCAAATTCTCGTATTACTGAGACATGGGGTTTTTTGTATTGTAGATCAAGGAGGACAACAATTTGTACACACATTACAACATCATCTATTAACACCTAGCATGCTCTAGTGACTAGAATTTGACTTAATAGTGCATAAAATATGATTGTGATGCCAGAAGAAGTACCACAAACCTCTCTCAGAACTGGAATCCACTGCTGAGCCTCATCCTGAAGGAAGTTCTGTGCACTCTTCCCTATCCTAATTTGCTGCCTGTACTTCAACACAACTTCAAAGGGAGAACTTCATGTACCAATGATCAGGGGCCTATTGGTGCAGGAACTGCTCAACTCAGATTTACATATGACTTTCCATACTGTCTCACTGTACCTGCAGTTATTAGACTTCTGACAATATGCAGTGTAGCTCAAGCTTGGAGTGGCCAGACTGAATTCCGTCCTACCACTTTAATTCTGAGCTATTATGTAGCCTTAGTTAATTCCTGTCCCATCTTTTGTGCCTTAAATTTCATCTTCTGCCTGCTTTCCCCTCACCAAAGAAGGAAGATAGCAAGACTTACCTGCTTTTCGCTTACCTACCTTGATGTCTGCCCAAGAAAAGTTCTCATAAAAACTGCTGCTTTTTCAATTTCTGACATACGGTTACTTAGCTTGTTGTTTGTGTTCTGATCTGCTAATTGGAAAATGTGCTGTTAACGTCAGTGGCACAGGATTTAGCATTTGTTTCTACAGGGTGTTGAAAGGGAAGCTCTTTATCAGTGAAGAGCATATCCACTCACAGAGTTAGTAATTTAAGGTGACTTTCTCAATATATTTGTGTATTCCAAACCTTCCTGTGCTTTTGGAAATCTTCCCGTTGATCCAGGAAGGAGTAACTGGGGATTAAAATATTGAGCACACTGCCACGATTGCATGTGCTTTCAAACATCGCTGATGATATCATGTTCTGTCATGTTTGGAGTATCTGTTTAGATTATAAGTTCTTTGGGTCAAGGACTGTCTACAGCTCCCTGCTTGTACAGGGCTTGCTGTATCTGTGTTCATCTTGATTAGTCCCTGAATATTACTCTAATAATCACAAGTAATAACAAAATAATTAGTAATCTTTACGGACTTCTGATTTGAGCTAGCAGCACAGAAACAAAACCTCATCATCCCTTGAAACATCTGTTCAATCTTTTAAAGGCAAATTGTTAAACAGTACAAGTCATTTCCCCCTTCTTCCCAATCCTGCCTCTTTTTCTTAATTAAAAGGCAAGTGATAACTTCAAAATCTCTTGGGAAAAATCTGTCTCCACAGCCCCTCCAGGTGCTGATGACAACACAAAAACAAGCAAAAATTCTAGTCTGGCGAAACAATTTTGACTGAAATGACTAAAATTTCCAAGTACTAAATTTGGTCTACTGTCCTGCAGAGGTAAGAATTGGACAGTGGCTCTTTATTATTTCACAGTCCTCTGGGGAGGCTGCCAAAGTAAGCATGTTTTGGATGAAAGTCTGAAAAAGGAGGGGAAAAAAAGAGCTAAGCTTGGCACCAAAGAACATTTTCGTGTCCACCTCCCGCCTGGAGAGTTTTCTTTTAATCTTTAGCCAGGGTATGGGAAATACAATCCTTCTGCATTAAAAGCAACTAAGTGATCATATGTTGGGCTGTATGTGACTTGAGATATGCTCCCTGGATGGAATGAATAAGGTTAATGGAATCTGACTGTAAGCTGAAAAGTCACCATGGAAATTACTGCAAACTTTCTCTCCTCTTTAACCCCCAAGGTAACTTGTTCCTTTCTATTTTTTTTTTCTTTTTTTGATGACATGTGACTGATAGAGTGAGGAGGGCACATATCTTCCTGAAATAATATCTAAGAATTCTTTTGAGTTATCCTACTGTATTTCAGCTCCGTAGAGCTAATATCTTGGACAATCTTTCACTCTCATACAGTCATCTATGTGATTTTATATTTCCTGTTCCATGGTTATGATACAAATTATAAAAAGGAGAAATAGGATTTTTCTTCAGCTGGTGCAATAGAGCTTGAAATGGTAAATGAAAGCAGATGATGTGCAACCGAAGTCCCAGTGCAATACATTGTTTTTGTGGATTTTTTTTCTAGCTTTTTAAAACCACCCCTCCCTACCCCACCCCCTCAATGCATACACGTGGCAGTATTTGTAGATTTTCAGCCTGGGGAATGTTAGCAGCTGAGTCTTGTGTAACTCTTCCACTTCAGGGCATGAACTCATCAGCTTATACAAGGAAAACACTGCTGGTCGCTGGTCAGCATGAAGTGGGGAGGCCATGGGAAAACAAGCAAAGAAAAAAAGTGTCCTATGGAAAGCATTACTTAATAAATGAAGAAAAAACAGTAGTTCAGTTGCTTCGAGGTGACATCTGAAGTCAAATAACAAATGACATAAAACTTCTGTTTCTTAAAAGCTTGGTTTTATTCTCTGTAAGAGGATAACACACTTTTATGACACAGTGCAAATATGGGGTGAGAAGGGCAGATTGCCCATCTAAATTCCATTCGGCAGTTTCAATTTGGTGTTCCAATTTTCATTTTTTGCTCTAAAACTTCAAAATAAATTGGCTGTTCTCGCAGCTTGCTATGCTCAAATCCAGAGGGGGCTGTACTTTACCAATAAAAGTAATACTTGGTTGCTACACAGCATTTTTCATGAGTAGAACTCCATGCCCCTCACAAAGTAGGTCAGTAACATTACGCTGTTTTACACGAGGGAAAAACAAGACTCCTGTAGGTGAAGAAATTTGCCTATGGTTACTCAGAGGTAGCTTTTTTCATAGAGGATTAGAGGGTGCTTTTTTGTGTATATATTTTTTGTACTATTGCAGTTAGTCTTTTGTGATTTTTGTGTGAGCACAAAGTGGTACTCGCTTATTATGTGTAAATCACCAAATCCCTCTTTCCCTTTATTTTCTTATAGATGATATATAAATAGATGATATTTACCTAATTCAGAAGGGATTGGTATGTTAAATATGTAAGTAACGGTAAAGTGATGTAAGATCTTTGGCTGGGAAGTGTTACTGACAGGCAAAGCAATATTACTCTTCTGCTACAGCATTCTGACCTGTTCCTTAAATGCTAATAGTAAGCCCAGAGAGCCAGGCAAGCCTACTTACACCTCCTGTGTGGATCAGCTAGGTACAGAGAGCTATTTGAAAGGAACCCACTCTTATTATTGCCTCTTATCGTGCTCCGCCATAGCACTGGCAAATCCTACGTTTGCAGCATGCTGATGCTTTTTGCTCCCCCCACACCACACACAGCTTGTAGCCGAGTAGCTCTCCTGTGATGCAGGTCCTGGAGCAGGAAAGGGGCAGCAGCACTACACTGCAGCCCATGGTGTATACTCCTAAAAAGCGTGCGCCTATGGTGGTTTGCCTATAAGCCACCATGTCTTGTGTGAGAGTATGCTGAGGAGCATGATGGGCCAACAGCTCCATGCCCAGGCATGTTTGCTGTGCAGCTGGATGTCCAGCTTTTCATACCATGCAACCCAGTGTGCCCGTCTTCAGACCCTTGCAAGGTACCTGTAATGTGACTCGACACAGGAGCCTTATTTTGGCAGTGTTCCATATTTTGTCGACATTTCAGTATTGAGAGTTTGCAGAGAAGGGAAGAGAGAGAAGAAAAGCAGAGATGGGTGGGTTGAATTGAGGGTGGGAGGTGGTTACTTGTAAGAAAGGTGAAGGGCTTAAGGTATGTGACTGTAATGGGATATAAACTTTTAAAAAGTAATTGATCCATGGTGGTTGCAGTGAGAGAACTATGAAGGTGCAGGGGAAGGGGCAAAGGGTTGGTGGAAGAAATGCACCTACTAAGTGTATATACTTATGTTTTCCTGTGATCAGAAATTCTTGGCCATGTTTCATAGGATTTTCTCAAAAAGAGAAACCATGTATAGCAGGGCAGGAATCCCTTGGGCCTGTATTTAAAAAGCAGAGGCAGTGTCAGCTCTCTGTAGTTTACCAGCCCCTTACCACCTTAATCTTTCTTGGAAGCTGAAAGTGTGGCTGCTGCATGCTTTCCCTGTGATGTTTTGATGACTCTTTCCCACTGAGCTGCTATGCAGTGATCTCTTACCATTTTCCCTTCCTCTCCCAATATGAGAAGATGGAGATTTGACTTGATAGCAACTCACATGTGATGCCAATGGATCCTGTAGAAGGCTCCCATTTCTTCATGTACTGTATAGTGGTTAGGGTAAAAAGTGAGCTGTATGTAAGGGAGAAGACTAGGAAATTTGGACAAGGCTGATCTCAGATACAAGCAAAACAGACCTATTTATTTTGTCTGTGCAGGGACTATAAGGACCAATTGTCTGAGCAGAGTAACCACTAGAGTGGATAATCTTTGCTTCACATGTGCATGGCATTCTGCTCTGCTGCTAACCCTGCTGAGGCCAGGGGACTGTGAAAGTGAGGAGATGGCTTTTACTGAAGGCAGGACCTCTCCTGAAGTTCCTGCTGCAGACAACTGGACTAGCTAACCCAGATCTCCCTATTCCTTGCTGTCTCTCTGCTGGGATCCCATATTGACTTACTTCACTTTCCTGCAACAGCAGCACAGGAGGTTTGGGAACAGGAGGTTTTGCAGGAGGCAATTAACTGCTCTGTGAACCTGAGATAGTAGACTAATTTGGATTCCTATACTGAAGAGGAAAAGAAGGAGCTTTCCAATTAAGAAGATGGAGTGCCAGACAGAGAAGGAGAGGAACTCCTGTTCCTACCTGCCGTCCTTTGAATTCTTATTAATTACTCCGTCATCTTCTCCCCAAGCTGTCTTTTACTCTGCTACCCTAGAGCTCCCACTTTTTTACCCCATTCTCCTCTGTATCCCCTCAGAACCTACTTACCATTGCACAGTTTCTGTTATACCGTGAAGATACCTCCAGCCATCTCTGAATGAAGTCTTTGGTGTTTATCATCTTAATTTTTGTTGATTTCCCTTAGTATTGCTTTATATACCACTATTGCTCAACAGTGCCCTGCACAGGGAAATGTGGGTTTTGGAGAAATCCCGGTACAAATGAAGGCTCGCACATTGAAAAAGAGCTTTTGTAATACCAAATCCAATGGAAAGTATGTGGAGAACTAATGCTTCCCATATGGCAAATTTTTCTTAGTGTGAGGTGAAACCGTCATCTAGTGGTCATAATAGGTCTTAACTTATGTTCCTGAATAACTGTTTTCATCTGGATATAGCTAGAATGTTTCTTATTCTCAGGATATATCAACTGAAGTTGCTGAAAGAAAAAAATATGAGAGCCTTTGAGGTGAAGGGAAAAACCCAAGAATCTTTGATCGAGAGGACGCAAATTTATAACTTTGTACAGAAGGCTGTGAACTCCCTCTTCCCTGTCTCCCACAATTTACCACAGTGACATATCAGCACCAGCCTTACTGAACTGCTGTGGGAGGCTGAAGATCAAGATAAATGAAGCTAAAACAGGGCATCAAAAGAACGTACCTTGCTAGATACTCTGCTACAATCATTTTTACGGATAAGCTTCAATGTTAGATTCCCCTCTTAAGAATAATAGCACTACTCCACTCTAACTCATCCTAGATGATCAAGCTTTGTTGCAGCAACAGCACAAAGCCAGTGGTTTCAGTTAGGCAAGCACAGGTTATAAGGGGAAAGAGCATTCAATCTAGAGGGTACAGGGCTCCTGCTGTTCGCTCACTTCGATAAGCTGTAGTAAACCTGCTGGTAAATACGAGGAAAATCCACATACCTCAGATGGGCACAGCCTCATACCCCTAGGTCTGAGAGTCTGGGTGTCTTTCTTTGCAAGCTGCCCTGCAGCAAGGAGATTGATACTGTCACAAGAAAGTTGCCAATGTGCATCTCCTTGCAATGGACTCGTTAATATACGGATGTTTTACAGTTCACTGACTAGTAAAGCTAATACTAACCCCTAGACACTAATGACTGCAGTTAAGAGAGTAAATATGTAAAAAGTGTGGCTGGCAACACAGTGTAATAAGAATGCATTCTCACAAGGAGGAAAACTATCAGAGCAAAGTGCAGTGGTATGAGTTTGACATCTCAGACTGAAATACTGCTGTGTAGCATTAGCACGAATATCCAGTATCTGTGAAATGATCCAGCTTCCAAACAGAACTGATGGGGGACAGAAGCAAGTGTGAATTTTCTTTTTGTATGGAAAAATTTATGTGTAGTGATCAATGAAGAAGCTTTTGTGCAAGCCAGATCTCTCCTGGAGTAAAATGGATAATATACGGCATAATATTTACTTACAAACTTCACATCTTGCTCAGTTTTCAGATTCTATGTCTTTACATTTTCACAGTGTGTTGAGGTCCCAGTTGTGGATTAAGATCCCTTTATACAAAGTGCTTTCCAGCTCAGACCCTAAAGATGACATCTGACTTGTAATGCATGCAGTTTTAACTACTAATTGTCAAGGGGCAATGCTGACAGAGGCAGATGACGGACACCCTAAGGGAAGGACAAAATACTATGGCCTGTGGAATGACCAGTAATTTCGGCATACTAACAGCCTAAACAATGTAATTTTTATTAAACAGCTGTCACCACAGAAGTTTAACAAAGACACTGGTGAAAAATAGTGAGGAACCTTCCTGGGTGTTTATGTGGTTTCCTAACAAAGGACTGCCTCATCTGACATGTAAATGAGAAAAAGCGTAAGATAAACTATTTTAAAATAAAAGTAATTATTTTATAATTTAACATGTGGCTAAAGGTAGTTGGCATCTTTGGTCTATCAGAGATAGATGCTTTCTCAATAGTGAATGCAAAGGAGAACAGATTAAACCATGAAAGCCTTTCTTAAATATATTCAGTAGTGAAAATTCTTTGCTCGGTACTTTCTGTGAATTGATCGTGGTCTGACGGCATAGCTTGTTTCTGTGAAAATGTATTTTGGAACTTTCTTTCTGGTTATGACTAAATTCATTGCATTCACTTCTCTACCAGTTAAATGTGACTCTTAGAGTCAGTTCTTACTCTGCTAATAAAAGTTTTAGAATTTTTAAACTTGTTTTCAATAAATATTTTCTGAGTTACTTCTTTGACATTCCCTCACCAACACACTCATTCTCTAGATTTGTGTAATGAAGTCACTGCTGTGTGTAGAGGGAGGTGCTATGTCAATGTTCCTGTGAAAGTCATCCAGCTCTAATGTCAAAACTTAGATTTCTACTGCCAGCATGATAAAAACAGAAGATGCTGAAGTCATTTTAATTCATAACTGGAAGTAAGCTGAGCAGAATACAGAGCAGTCACACACAGAACCAGGTAATCCACCAGGGACAGAAGGTTTGCAACGCAGACCGTGAGTAGTAAGCTACAAATATGACTGGGTGATTCTGGCAGGAAAGTGTATTTGTCTGTCCTGAAACCCACTAGGATCCAGAAATGGGGAAATACCTGAAACGGCACTGTTAATAGATTCTATTTGTAGGAAAACTTTGTGAAGTAGGTAAGTGATGATGCAAGGGCCTTGTGCTAAAAGTTGTGTTTTAGCAAAGTTTAATGTTGCTGTAGCAGGTGAGGAATTATTTCATGCTGTTCCCATGAAATAATCCCTGGCTGGAGAGGCCCGGTAAGTGATGTATTCACAGAAGCTGTGTTCAGTTCCTCAAGACTTTGAGGACACCCATTTTGCAGTACTGCCAGTGCCGTCTTAAAGCACAGGCCCTCAGTCTGAAGGAGGCCTGCTGCACCTCAGCGAGCAGCTCTTCTATGGATGTGCAACAACACATCGACTGACATATACCACTGACTTGCTGTGTATGTGAGCTCAGTGTCTGGGGCTCTCTGTAGTCATAAAATAATTGTGATTATTAGCTGCCTGATTAGAGCAGGAATGGCAGCTGTAAACTGCCAAGAACCTGAACTGTATGTGTAAAGATAAAATAGAGCAGCAAAGGAGGGAGATACAAATTAAGCAAGAGTAAATGCTGCAGCAAGAGATAGCATTGATAAATGTGGTCAAAACCAAAAGATTTGTTTATGGGAGCAGTTGAGAAGCTGCTTGTCTTCTTCCTGTGACTCTGCAACATGCTAGGGAGTTTAGCGAGCAGGCTTGCCTGGCCACTAAGAAACAGTGAACACAGCACTTTTGCATGGAGGATGGCTGCTGCACAGAAGCAGCACATTGCAGAGAGATGTAGCAGCAAGTACTCCAAGGGAGAAAGAGGAGTGCAGAGAGGGAGCCGCTGCTCCAGAGCTTCTCTACTGGTAGGAACAAAGAGCATTTGTGCAAGTATGTGTGCATAAGACACTTAACTAATATGCATTTATCACAGTCACAAAGTATGGACAAATGATCTGCAACTTATTGCAAAGGATGTGGCTAAATCCTTGGCTATGCAAATCACTTAGGCACAGAAACAGTAGCCTTCCTGTCTACATGAAAGGGCAGGAGTAGCTGCTGTGCTGGCTGCCTCATCATGCTAGCTAGGTGGCTCTTTTGTGTCAAAAGACACGCATGCCCCCATCAGCATCCTTGCCATTCCTTGCCTCGGCCTGCCTGATGGCAGGCTTAACTGTGGAACAAAGTAGAGGGCAAAGGAAATAAGCAACTGCTTAGCAACTTATCAAAGTCCAGGTCAGGATCATACATGAATTGGCTGGCTCTATCCCTTCGTAAGTAACTGGAAGATGAGATTCCTTTAAAACTTTCTGTCTGTCGTTGACTGATATTCTGTGCTTTAAATACAGTTTTCAGCTTCGTTCTCTTCTGTCCCAAAATGACACAAAGAAACAGAGAAGAGTAATAATTGCATGCAGACATGATCAGGTCAGAAGTGCTTATTTCGTAGTTGGGAGCATGAGATGCACACTGTTTGTATTGGTTTAGTTGAGCAACACATTTAAGAACTATAATAAATTTAAAACTGTGTTTTCCAAGCACTGGATCATGGCCTTCAGGGACTATCTCAAAAGAGAGCTAGAGGAAAGTGTATCAAAGACATTTCTACTGTTGAAAGGAAAAATCTAGTTCTTGTGATTCTACCATCAGATCAAGTACTCTGTCAGTCTTTTAAAATACTGAAGAAAAAAGGTAGTAAACAGAGATTTACAATGTATCTCTACTCTTACTGGAGAGTTAGTTCACACTTTAGCTAGTAAGTAATCAACCCAAAAGTTTAAAAGCTTTTAGTTTATTGAAAACAATTTAATTCATTTGATTTACTCCCAAAAGACATTTTGGGAAGGTAAGAAGTCACCTTAACAGGAAAAATATTGAGATATATAAGGTATTTTACATACAACAAAGTGAACTTGCAAGTATATTTAGAAGACTATATTAAGAGTCAAGAAAAGATCTATATGTATGAATGAAAATATCTTCAGCTGTGGTAGTTAAAATAAATATGACTAGAATTAGCATGCATTTTATCCCTTTTGTACATTATTGCACTGTTATAGAGAATATTGGAACTTGTTTCTTTTTGTGAAATATTTGCTGTTAGTTTCTCTTAGAAATAGCTTACTGGATTTGATTAATATAATTATTATACAGTATACTAATGCCAATACTCCAAAACAGAAAGTAACACCCCTCCTTGGAGAAACTTAAGGAAATGTAATCATAGGGATAATGTGAAATATGGAATGAAGGCTTATAGGGGAAATACTGAACATGAACCGAAGAGGTTAATTCAACATGTCAGTCTCTTTTCTAGTGAATGACCTTGTAAATTCATCACTTGTTTCCATTTTCAAAACCAAGGGATTAAAGGTCTTCCCTATTGATAACTTCTGCCAGTTGAGCTATTCTGTGATGATTAATACTCAGAGCCATTGTATTAGCAACTTATAAATTAGAACAAAGTGGATATTGGTTGGAGGGTGTTTCATTTTAGCTCAGACTTAACACTCCTGTCTCCCAAATATGTGCAATATAGTGTCAAGTGTATCAAAGTAATGCCTGGAAGTAACTGACAAAAGTAGGATTCCTGAGGTAAAAATGCCAAAGACAAGACTGGTCACAGGAGATTTGCCAGTAAAAGCTATGGCATGAGGTCAGTCAGATTTTCCCAGCATCATTTTAAGTGGTGCAAAACAGGAGTGAAAAAAAAATGAAGTACAGACTTATCAGCAAGCACAGGTATTTGAAGAGATCTGGTGGTCTATTTTGCTTCAAATTCTGAAGAAATCCTCTGAGAAGATGCTTCCTGTGGCCAGTCTTCTGTAAAATGTCTCTCCTCCTTTCCAGTGTTGTTGAATCATTCATGTGACTGGTAATAGTCCTCGTGGAAGATTCTGCTGCACTGTCAGATTTACAGCTCCACTGAGCTGTATATTACATTTTCTTTCTGCACATAAGTAGTATAAGGTTCCACCTCCATGGAGTCATCCTAGCAAAACAAAACCAAAAAACTGAGTGCAATGAATATTTTAGCTTGGCAAGACTCTGCAAACCTTTCATCTGAACTGAACAATGTAACTGGGAAATAATGCTCCTATGTTTATTCCTCATGCATGCAAAAAAAAATCCTGTATTGTTTTTTCTGCTAAAGAACCTGTATTGCTGTTTTTGCCAAAGACTTGATGAGTAAAACTGAGGTATTAATTTGTCTGCTTCCTTTTCCTCTTCTCCCTCCTACCCTTCTCCCTCATTCATTTTGGCCTGCAAAATTTTGGATTAGGATCTCATTTTCTAAAAGGATCAAATAACACACTAGGGTTCTGACCACGATTGATTCACCATTAGACTACAATCTCAATATATAGTCATACTAATGAAAGTTTTATGATGTGCCAGCAAGAACCAATCATTTTGCATTAGTGAGCTGTGTCTGTCAGCAACAGTTGGGAGGTCGGACAGCAGAATAGGAGGGGCAAGAATAGCTAGAATTGACCAAGTTACTTCAAAAATTGAAACTGAAGCATCCTTTTAACCCAGTGACAGAATTTCAGCCTAGTGTCTTCTGTAGATACACAGACATTGACAGTATAGATGTCTCACATGGTAATAGTCTCACAACTTGCTTGCAAGGAATTGACATTATTTATATCTGGTAACTGAGAACAGAGACACAAAGCTGATGAGTGAATCGCTCAGTTACACAGGAGGCCTGTAATAGCCTAGGAAATTCAAGAATGTCCCCTAACTTGCAGCTCAGCATCCCAGACATTGTTTTGTAAAATGTTTTGACTTGAGTACAATTGACTTTTTGATTGTGAATTGATCATACAAGAGAGCAAGTGGTTTTAAAAGCTTACACGTTATCATTCTGGACATAATAGATGTACGTGGTTTAAATCTGTCTACTTTTTGAGTGATCCTTTCATTTACTTGTAGCTTTCTTAATATTCCCTTACCCATGATATAGCCACCCTCCCCAAGGATCTCTTGCAGCATAGTTGTGGTCAGTGCATCAGATATGACCAGGGAGTTGTGGTGGGACTTGCTCCTTACAGAGATAAACAATGGCGGTTACTGAGCCTTTCCTCTTGGAAAATGCCTCTAGTGTTTGCTCCATTTCTAAATTATGGTGAGGATAGGCTCTGTTTTCTCCTGAGACATTGCTAAGGACAAACATATAAGACACAGCAGCAGCTGCAGAAAGCAGAGAGTAAAAATCTAATGGTTTGCCTTTAGCGACCATGTTCTCAGGGATACTAGAAGATCCCTGATTTGGTGATCGTCTGAGCTGTATCAGTCTCCTTACCTGTGAGGATTGTGTAGGAGTGGTCTCAGGAGGTTTGCTTTTGTGGCACAGTCTGTGAAAAAGAAAACAAACACGATAACAAATTCCTTCCTCAGTACTAGATCAGGCTAGAGGGGCTTTTGACCTTCTCTGATCACAAGGTCATAAACTATTTCTCTTTTTTGCCATCAAGAATAAAGCTGAAAAGTGTTCTTGTGCCTCTCTCTCCTTGACTTTTGATCCTGAAATTCTGGCACCCTGACTTTGCTGGGAGGTCTCCTCTGGTGTTCCTGGGAGCTTAAGCACAAAGTGGAAGCAAAAGACTAAAATCAAAGTTCTCTGAAGGTAAATTTTTCCTTCAGTGAAACTGTATTGAACTATCTCTTCTCTGAAGGAGGAGAATGGGGAAAAAAGCAGTTTTGAAGTAGGGGCTAGAGGGAACACAGTATCTGATGAACAGCTTTACTCTCTGAGTTTCCTGTCAGAATGAAGAGCTCCCTTCAGTACTGGAGGCAATGCAGTGAGGGCCCCTGCCAACCCTTGCCCATCTACATTTTTCTCAGTCAGATGCATTATTCAGGGATAACAAGTGCAGTACAAAGTGACTGCAGTGTAAAGTAGAAATATTTGATCTAGTAAATTCAGTTACTCATAGCAGCACAGAGTGACTCCATCAGATGATTTCAAGACATATGACATCAGTACTTTAAGATTTCTCGCAGCTCTAGGCAAGCTTTCCTTAGCACTCTATCATACATACCTGTCACCACGGAACTTAAACCAGTAAATGAGAGCGATGAAGATGACAGTGCCGAGGAAACCAGGAATGATGGCGGTATATGGAGTAAAGTTCTCTAAACAGAAGAAGTCAGTCTCAGTTATGTCTTTTCACTGATCTGTTTCTTTACTCTATCTGTATGAGATTAAAGCTGTTGTAGCATATAAGTTTTCTGCCTGCCTGTAAAATAAATATAATCCCCTTTGGCAGGAAGAAAAGTAATAAAACCTGTCTGAGAAACCCAAATGGAGTCTGTGACAGAAAAAAAAGCAGAGCTCCAAAATCCTACAGTGGACACTGAGATCTGTTATCCTCTGGGCCATATTCAATCTCCCTGCAAGGACTCAGCATATCTTAGTATTGCAACTCGTGTAGTTCTCCAAAGCAAAAAAGGCAAAAACCAAAAACCAGATGTCACACAGTCAATTATTGTACATTCACAACACAGGCTGAAGTGATTTATTTGTTTCTGCTGGCCAATTAACAGTAGTTCTCCTTCTTTCTCTTTCCACAGTCTAAGGAGGAGACCTTGCCTTTGCAGCTCAACAAATTTTGCTGATGTTCAGCTTCCAACAGCTTAGTTTAACAGTAAGAGCATGACAGCTGTCAGTCAACTTCCAACAGCTTTCCAATTGCCAAAAGAATACTACCAGACTTAACTACAGAGATATTTCTTAGGGAAAAAGCCATTTGGAAATGGTGTCTGGAACACTAACATGCTCGTGATGATTGCGGGCAAAGACAGTTGGGGATGGTACTCTTGTCTATATGGGACTTCACTGAAGGTTTCTATAGCTTTTATAAATTTCCTCCCTCAGAAGGAGCAAGAGTCCAAACAGAGGGCTACTGAGATTTTGAATGCAGAATGCATAGAGGGAAGCTTACTTGGGAGGCAGGCTATTGACTTGTTGTGCCTCATAGCTGGGTGGAACACAAAGCAGGTTGTGCTATTCACATCGGTGCCATTTCCTGTGAATGTGCTGAGAACAGTCACTGTCCCGTCACCGTGGTCTTCCCAATCAGGGCTGGAGTTGCTCTCTGGCACCCACCGGATCTGAGCAGCTGGCTTCCCCGCCACTGCCTTGCACACAGGGTTCCCACGGCTGTCACAGTACGCAGTCAGCTTGGGGGGGACTGCGAAGCATTGGGAAGGGGAGTTAGTTTGCTGCAGTTGTAATAGGATGCTTTTATTCCTCACCCAAAATGAACACAGTGAAATGAGAATAATAAGGTGCAAGGTGCCCTTTTATCACACCAACATGTGCCAAAGTCAAAGATCATCTATCTTTTCTCATCTGGGGCAACCGTCCCAGAATCAGCATTGTTGCCCCAGCCAAGTACCATTAGAGAAGGTATCCCTGGACACTGAAGTAAGGAATGATGCAAAATAGAGGGCTGAATTAGACTTTTGTCCTAAGTGTGCATGGTTTAAAATGTATTTGAATGACAGCATAAGAGGAAATTGGGCCATTCTTACTGTCTGGGTAATACCATCCCATGTTTGAGAGAATGTCACAGTAGCTGGAACTGTTACTCTGACACACGTTAGTTATATTAAAGCAGTAGCATCTTACTAACTGACTTTACAGGAGAACCAGATGAACATGCAGAATCCTTCTTCAGTACATTGGAAGTTTCTTCATACCTGTCATTTCTAACTGCACAGAGGAAAGGGGGTCAGAAGAAGGGAAAAGAGTTTTGGCAAATAAGGAGAGGGGAGAAACAAAGGGACTAGAAATGAAATGCATTGTAGTTTGCCCCAGCAGCAATGCTCTTCTTACTGCATGCTTCCTCCTGTGCTTGGGGAGAGAGAGGAGCTTCCTCTGTCCAGGCTTGGATATGATTCTCTGGAGAACTAAAATGAGGAAGGAGTCCCTTACCTAACACAGTCAAGTGGTAGGTCAGGTGGAAATTCCCTTCCCTTGCGGCCATCTCACAGGTGTAATTTCCCTCACTGGCCCTTCCCACTGGCTGTATCTGAAGGGTAGGGTCATGATCTGGTCTTGATTTCCAGCTCGTGTTCTCAGTGCAGTTTGTTCTGTTTGTCTGGTTCAGATCAGCCCTGTATCCCAAGGTGCAGTGGCCTCCGGTCTTGGGGTTTATTTTCCAGGTTACCATAATTACATCCGATTTGTTAGGGCAAATCAGCACAGAGCTGTCACCAACTGCTGCTGACACTCCGATGTTCCCTGGAGGAGACAGAAAGACATGTGAAAATGTGCCTGAGGATGTTACTCGTAACCTTAGAGTTGTGGTCTGTGCTTCACAGGGAAATGTCTGCACTATTATGCTCCTGAGTGAGGCCCTGCCTGCCAACCCAAAAGCTCTCTGTAATCTGGGATTAGAGCTGTGGATTATAAAGCCAGTGGGCTATCACACCCCACTCTCTCGAAACTAACAGTAAATGCCCTACTGGAGCTCATCTTAGTGGATCAGACAGGTAATGGAGAAGTGCTCTGCTCTTACACTTTGGCTTAAGCAGGGGAGCAGCTGGATAATATGTTTCTGTTGGCAAATCATCCAGTGAGCTTCTTACTGCTGAAATACTTGTTGGCACTATGCAGGCAGTAGTTTCCTGCTTTTCATAAACCTTATGCAGCTGTGATCTCTGTCATACTCTGTATGTACAGTTGCCCCTTTTCTAGATTTGAAACCTACTTTGTATCTGCTCCTTCAGTGGGGATATATTCTCTGCTGGCAATCGTCCTTTGGAAAGGTCTTCTGTTTCCACATTTCTGATAAGATATCAGGGATACAAACTAATCTCATCTACCAATACCACAAAAGAAGAATTTCCATTTTCTTAAGGTAACTTCTCTCATGAAGAGTAGTAGAGTAAGCACGCCTACCCTCTTTCTTAGCTGAATATATATTATCTTTTCCTTCTCTTATTGGGTTTCTAGATGTGTGACTTTTGACTGCTTTGGGCTTACATTAAAATTCTCATGCCTACTGGCACATAATCTGCCCCATCATGGAGCCCTCATAAAAATTCAACACTGATCCAAGGGCTGAGTCCCTATAATGAGTTCTGTGGATATATTGAATACATTACAGCAGTCAAAGCAAACTTGTTCTCAATCCCCAATGAGTTGTACAGAGTAAAGGCTGCATCAGATCCTGGATTTTTCTTATTCTTACTTTTGCATCAGCATCAACAATAGCTTTCCTGTGACCATCAGCTTCACTAGGAGAGGCACATTTTTTTCTGCCTTGGCCAGAGCAGAGAGCATGGGAGTCAGTGGTTATTCTATAATAGATCTTTTAATAACATCTTAAAAGGAGTTGCTCCACAGATAATGCAACATTACAAGATGACCTGAAGAATGCCAGGGTAGACAAATCCTCGGGAAAGACAGATAGTAGTAATGATGCTTTCAGTGGGGGGGGGGGGGGGGGAAGGGAGTTATATCTGCTTGGTCTCTCCTAACTGGGAGGAGATGGGTTAATCCCAGAAAGTAGTGCAGGTATCTTCTTGAAAAACAAATTAATTGTTCAAACTTAGGTGGGAATGAGGTCCTGTAGGTTGCTTTTTGAAGATGCATGCCTGCTCTTAACATATGGCACTTATCTGTATGTAAAGGCCAGGATTCAGGATCTTCACGATGGCCAAAATCTGGCTACACTTTCACAGCAGTTTTTGTCTTTATGGACAAAAAAATATTGAACTTCATTAGGACTCTTCATATCCCTAATATTAAGCACAGAAATGAGGGTTCTGCTGATTGAAATCTCATATAAGGACTCACCTCCACTGGAGAAGAAAAGCAACACTAATTCTTTGGGGTAAACTCTGCCTGCTTTCATATATCTTCTAGTGATCTGCCCAGTACTCTTGTTCTGCACCATAACAGCCTTTTCATGTGTAGGTGGTGTAAGATGACACCTTATGATGTAGGAGGAGAGAGAGATCTCCACATACTCAATATTCTTATTTTTTTAGCAAATTTTACCCTGTGGGCCATTAAAAAAATTAAAAAGGCTTGTTTTTCCCTGTCAGAGGGCGAAATTTGTCAGAAATGGGACGGCATAGCTTGAGAAAGAGATAAACTGGCATGTTTCCATATTGCCACAAACAGTCTGTGTGGAAAAAGTATTGACTGCATACTAAAACTAGCAGTGCGTGCAGGGTGATTCATTAGATGACTGGATTTGTGTGCACTTCTCACCAGTGACCCCTTTTGCCACTCCTTGTAGAACTGTGTCTGAACTGTCTAGGGCTGTTTCTGTGGGTTGAAATAGTTGAAATAGTTGAAGTCTGACTTTTTCATTTGGCCACCTCATAATGACTTTTCTCTGGAACTATTATTTCCAGGAAACTGAACAAATTTTAGTTCTGCTTTTGTACAAAATCCAGGACTGTGGGCAAAGACCATATCTGTGGTCTCTCAGGCATGACCAAAGCACAGATAAGAACGATGGAGCTTCGTGCAGGAGGGAAGGGATTTGCTTTACGGGGGCAGTGTGCCTTGTCATTTTCCTGAATCTTTATGCACATATACATTCACACTCTGACTGTACTTGGAGGGCTTTTTTAACTGCAGTGGTCCCCACAGGACACGTATGTAAATCCTGCCCATCTGTTTGCCATGCATGCAGCTGTGAAGGTGTAAAATGTGCCCATATCTCTATTTCTCTGTGAGGATAATTGCAGAGAAACTTTATTCAGCTGATACAACAACTCTGTTGATTGTCTAGTAGTGAGAATGTCTTGTTCTTGCATTCTGTCTTGCTTTTGCTTGGAAGCATGTTCTCTTTATTTATTTATTTTTTCCTCTTATTACAATGACTCTTCTGCGGGGCTTTAAAGGGTGACTCTTGCGCAGAGTTAGACACAATGCTCACTTTCTTTATCTTCTCATGATCTGGGAATGATGGGCTGTAAGAAACTAGATATCTGCTTGGAAAAGCCTGGGCCTAGTCCTCCTGTCCCTTCTGGAAGTTATCATATTGGTCAGTGAAGGGGTGAGAGCCAGTCCACTATTATGACCCCTCTGTGTGCTATATTTTTTCACGGCAAATTACACACTCAGGCCTGCCTTCAAATTTTTGCTTAAGGTCTCTGAATTTGTTCTGAGCCAGGGAACAAATCTACCTGGATTTTTTTTTCCCATAAGTTTTCAGAGCTGAATCATTTTGCACATGTTGAATATCAGTCATACTTGCTCTCTTTATATTGATCAGGCTCAGGACCCTTCATCTATCTTTGGCTGATACGTCCATGGGGTCAGCTAACCCCAAGACACTCTAACTGGATAGCTGACTGTGTGAGATCTTGTTATGAAGTGGCCACCCAGGCATGTGCTGTCGGATTTCTACATTCCTGAGATCTGCCGTGCTTTCACGCAGCTCCTTCGACTATTTCCTTGACCTTCTCCGCTGTGGAGCCTCTCAACATGATGCCACTTTTGGGAGAGTAGGTTCTTTTGTTTGGATTCAACTAGTCACATTGGGAGCTTGTCTTTAAGGGTATGATCTGCCTGGTACCACTCACAGTAAACATACATGCAGCAAAGCACTCCGAGATGAAAGAAAGGTTACTTGTAACTGTTCTTCTTTACAATGAGTTGCTTATATGTGCATTAGTGTTGCCTACAGTTACACACACAGTTCCTTCCTCTGTGAGGCAGTTTTGAGGTTGAGAAAAACAAGGGCCTGAGGCACAGGTTGTAAAGCAGTGTCAGTGGCAGGTGAGACTTAGGCGCCCTTTGGGTATTGCTGAAGCAAAAGGTAAACAACTAAAAAAAGCCCACAATGTATATGTATATGTATATGTATATGTATATGTATATGTATATGTATATGTATATGTATATGTATATGTATAAATAACCAGTTCTGAGGACGACCTGTTACAGATAGCCTTTCTTTTTCAAAATCTTTTAGGGGCATAACTAATGAATTAATGGAAGTAATACCCACAGTTGTAGTCTAAGCCAGCTTCCATTTTAGCACTCTTTTCTTCTTTTAATGAGAGGCCATTATATTAACCACTGATTTCCGAGTGCTCTCTTTCTCTAGTGGAACCTTGAGTTGCTCTTTGCTTGGGCAAGGTAATAATTTTAGTGGCAGTCTTAGACAGCCGTGTGTGTAAGGAGAAAATAAGTGTACTGCTTTCAAACCAAGCATCAATCTGAGAGGAAACAGAAGTTAACCAACTTGATTTGTTGCTGATAATTCATTTTTTTTCACAAATTATTCAAAAAATGCTTAACCCCCCCAAACTCTTCAAGCAGAGAAACTAAAGAAGAAATTGAAAGTTCAGTTGGAATAAGCAAAGGATTAGGAGGCGTAACTTTTGAGCGGTTAATCAAGCTTTTCTCAAAATCTTCCTCAGAGCTACCAGACCTGACCTTGCTGTGTTTCTTTATTGCCCTGCCTACAACTAGGGTTCTACGACATCTGTGGGCACAACACGAAGCACAGCTCCTGAACGTTTGAAACAGTGTTTAAGCAAAAGTCATAATGAGCACCAACTTCAAGTTCTTAATGAAGTCATTACTAGTAGTCTGTCCAGGAAAACTACTGTTGGTTTTCTCTTAATTATATTGTCTGAAATCTCATTATTTTATGGAATGCAGCTAAATAAACCATTCTAGCACAACCACTTTTCCCTCTTTTTAACCGTTATTGGGAAATTATTTATAACTTGCAAAAGGAACACAGTTCACTGCATTTTTACTAATTAAAGATTCCCTTAGAAGTTTTTTGCCTTTTCATTTTGAGGATCAAGTATCCTTTAAGTGAAGATTTTTCCACATTTAGTCCTAGCTCCTGCATATTGATAGGAGATGTAGCTGCAATATTGCCCTACACTATAGCACATAGTGTGATGCTATAATCTATTAGTTATTCCAGCTGTATAACTTGGAAATCAGAGTTTAACTGCCACGAGTTTTGTTCTGGGGAGAAGAGGAAAAATAGATGGGAGTAACATTTTACGCAAGCCACCCACTTCCCATTTTTGCTAAATAAAATCCTGCTGCTCAGCACTGGCAGGATTCATTGATTAATGTTTCCAAGCAGCACTGAGGATGAAAATCCATTTTCTGATATACGAAATAGCCACTGGCCACACAAATCTTTGTTTTCTTAATTCAATTGCCAGCAGTATTCTGTGATACATTAATACACTAGAAATATTTTGAAATGACAAATATTTTCTACTAACTGGTACTTTTTGAAAATATGAGGTGTATATTTAAAATTCAGATGAAATTACCAAAAGGGAACTGAAAGAAGCCTTTCGTCTTGCCGTGGCTTCTGGATATGAGTTCTGTGAATGTCTCTGAAAATTGGAGAACAAAGTGCTTCCTCTCCCAGCTCTACACCACCAAGTGCCCCAGAGTGCCGAGTCATAGAATTAAGGTCAGTATGAATTACTTCATCTAAACATGACTAAGTAAACCTAAGCATTCACACAGACTGTGCCTTGGGGCTATTTTTTCTTTGGAAAACGTTTGCAAATGTTGCACAGAAACGACAAAGTTGTCCACATTCAACAGGATACACTGTCTTTGACATATATTGGCAGTATTGTTTTACTTGTCTTTCAATTCTGTAGCTCTTAAGCAGCCTATCGCAATGCACAACTTCACCAAAATAATGGCCTGAGTGCTTCAAGACTGGAAAGAAAGCAGGAGTGAAAGTGGTGCTTTCTGCTACTTTTCTTCCATCTTCTCTCCTGAATGAGTCAGGTATTATTCACTTGAAAATGATAAGCCACATCAGTCAGCTTAAAATCTGATGAATCATGCTGAAGTACAATTATAGGTTTACAGTAAATTTGTAGAAGGATTCTGAATTCCCCTGGATCTTGTTATTAAGTAGAAGATTTTTAGCAAGATGGTATTTTTTTCACAGAGATTGGATTAACAGTAAAAAATATTCTGGGCCTGATTTTTGTTGATCTCCTGCCATTACAGAGAGGCCCTGCAAGTATAACATAAACCGCTCTCACTTTAATATGTCCTTTTGTTCCTGGAGTGCAGGCAAGTGGCATTAACATGAATATGATTGGGTGCTTTCTTCTTGTCTTTGCTTCTTTTTTCACATATGCTGCTAGAAATACGGTCTTTAGATCCCTTTTAGAGAAGAAGAATGTGTGTGTCAGAGATACTGAAAGGTTTGGTTAAATCGTATTTCTGAATTACTTTGTAGACTTCCTCTTAAAAGTGGAACAGAGAGTATATTTTTATCTCTGTAGGACAGAAACATATTAGAAGAAGCTTTTGTCTTATATTATGACCCTGCTAACATTTTCCCAAGAATGGTCTAAAACTCTGTCTGTCCACTGTTGTGTTGAAGACAGAGAAAGTGAGAAAATAGTAAAGGAGGAAGATATAATTTGCACCTATTTTGAGCCTCTTCTGGTTTAAGATAGCATGGAAGTGTGGAAGCGTGTGATTACAGCAGAGTGCTGTGGAGAGCTAGTAGACTGAATCCCAAAAGCAGTGTACCCAGGCTTATAGTATTCTGGATCTTTACTCACTAGCCCGCATTGTCAGCCATGTAGGTAGTTATTGGGCTTTCATTTCTGTAGATGGTCATTCACATCATCGTATGGTGCAGAAATATTCCAGCATACTCGCCATCCTCCCAAGAAAGTATATGCAAAATGTGAGCTCTGCTTCCTTTAACAACAGAGCATAGCACCAAGTTCAGTTTGAACTGCATGAGCTAAAATCTTCTGACTCACAGGCAAAATAGAGCTGGGCTTGGGTAATACTTGAGAATCTTCTGAAAAGGAATTCATAAAGAATAGTATTAGCCCTTTTCTTAATAGTTTCATAGGGAAAGAAGATTTTCCTTTCTTTCTATTTCATGTTAAAATATAGTCTAATGAGATTTCAAGAGTAGCTATTTTTTACCTCAGCATTAGCTTCATTTAAAGACAGTCCAAAATGTAAATGCCGAGGAATGAGTCTGCAAACAGCTATGGGATCCACCAGCATAAAGACTGTTCTCTACATGGAAATTAACCTCATCCCTATCCGTTCCTCCTTGGCAGCCATAACATTTTCTTTAATGCGGAGATACTGATAGGACCTCATATCGGTCAAGGGCTGAAGTTGGACATGCCACACCTTTTCTTTCTAGTGAGCATATCGAAAGTCTGCTAGACTCTAGAAGAACATTTTATTAGCACGTGTATCAATTTATTATGAAATGATAGTTCTTTAGGGAACTCAGAACTGCTGGTTAAAGAAAATGGCCTGAACACAAATCTTCCTTGCCCTCTGTGCCCCTGCAAAATAGGTTTTTTCCTCCAGTCCTTTTTTCTAGTCCACAAGGTTTCAATAACTTCTCAGGGTGCACAGACTCCGCATAATCTCTTCTGGGCCACTTTTTCCATCACTTTTATGACTTGTGGTTCTGCTCTAACCAAGCCCTTTGCATGGGTCTCCTAGTCAACTTTGTTTGTCTTCTCTCTGCTGCCTGTCCCAACCTGCACTCTTGGGGTATGTGTTCAGCAGCTCTGAGAGAAGACACCATCTCTCCTTCCCTCCAGGGATTTCCCAGAACCTAAATGGCATGTGTCTGCTGCCAGACAAACTAAATAAACAACCCCTATCCACTGTCTGTTAAAGGGAGGAAAAGTTCAGTCCTGCAGGCATTTTAATTCAGACCTGTCACTGCACCTTTGCTCATTGGAATGGTGCTTCTGTACTGTAAAATAGGTAAAAGTCAGTTGCTGTGATGGGTGATTGGTTGATGACCTAAACCATCAGAGCACATATGCTGTGCGTGTCAGTATTAACCTATTCGAATGAAGGCTCCAAAACAAGCCCGTACACTGCACTGCTACTTCTCTGAAGGTGAAATCCCATCTTATAGCTGAGCTGAGCTGAGCTGAGCTGAGCTTGCTGCTGTTGAAGAAGGCAATAACTAGTGCAGCAAAGGCCTCATTCTCTGTGGGTCTGTGAAGAACAAGAGAATTGAAGAGGTGTGAGCTATCTAGTTCATCTCAGTGCAGTGATAACTGAAGGACAACAGCAAAATGTCAGCACTTTTAACTATTTCATTACACACACGAGAGATGAGATGAAGAATCGTACATCTATACATTTATTGTAAATAACCTCTCGTTTTCAATCTTATTCTTCACAAATGAGTGGATCCTGGAAGATAACAGTCATTTTTTTTCTGTTAGTCAGAAGGAGCAGAGCCTGGGAGCCCAGGAAAGCGTACTGACACACTGATGTAGAAAATGGGCAAGTCACGATCAGGGAGTTCTGCGCAGCTCCGAGCTGAACTATCCCATTTCGGTGACTGACACAAATCCAGAGTGAGCAGGTTTCACCTTGGAGACTCATTTGACAGATATTACAGGTGGATATAGTCGGAAGCTTTCAGTTCGGCTTCAGCTGAAGTTCCTCTAATTAAAGTCCAAACAGTATTGTGTAGTCAGCCAGGGTCTCCCCCGAGCCGTACGTTGAGCGTACATCCCAGTGCATGGAGGATTCCATTTTTATATTTGCAAATGAGCATATCCTATCTCAGGAAAAAACACAGTCAATTGAGCAGTTCGTATGCGTGTTTCAAAAACGTGTTGGCTACTATTGTCATGCTAAGATTACTGTAATCGAAAAAGATTGAGGGGAAATACTTTGCTCTTTTTCACTTTGTTTATGTTGTGTGTTTGACAGTTCTTGGGGATAACTAGGGGCACTTTGCAATGACAGTTACTTAGTCATTTCTCCTGTTTCTCAGCCTGTTACACAGTCAAAGGGGAGAGAAATATATTAAAACATGAAAATTTAATTGTGAAACCACTAAAATTTTCAGTGCACAATCAGAGACAGCTAAAGAGCTTTAAAGTGCTTTTGATTCCTTTCAAATAGGAAAGATTTCCAGTCTCTGGTATTTTTTACAGCAAGTTTTAACCCATAGCAGAACCTTTTCTTGTTCCCAAATGACTCAAGTTCTATGACCATTTCTTTAGAAATTAAGCTTTTAAAGAGCTTTTTTTGCACTCAGGAGACTGCTTTACTTTCTTGGATATAATCCTAGTGTGTCTTTATTTCTTGCAGTAACAATCTACCCCAACTTTTTGATGTATCTCCCCCACATGTAGCAGATCATGATATATTAAGCTTAGAGGAGTAATGTATTGAAACAGTGATATACCACAAGCAAATGACTAACTGTATCTTGTAAGGAATATATTATATGACTCATAGTAAGTTATAACCAAAAAGGCAGTACCGGATGCTTGGAAGAGGCCAGATACAACAGGTTAAGCTCTGCGTCTGTTTTCCCCTTCTACTGCCTTTGACACTTAGCAAGGCTCGTCTGGAACAAAGTGAAAGATAAACAGAATTGCTTTGAGCTATGGTAGGGATTGCTAGAGCACTGATGGTTTTAAATGTGATAGCTTGGTTAATCTGAAAACATAGCCACAACAGCACACAGCAGTGTGGTCTGCAAACCTACTCTACCGACCCAGTAAGTGCTCCTGCTCTAAACCCCTCGATAGCAACATCTGAACTAGCTGGCTTTAGCTCATGTGATTCTGTCTCTTGGAGCTGCAATCCAAGCTTCGTCACTGTGACCATATCTTTAAAATGGCAGCTTTGGACACAGTAAGACCTGCACTGACTTATGCCTTTATCATTAGCTACCCACTCGCACTCTATTATTCATATTCCTCCTTGTTTTTTGAAAACTTCTATTCCCATTTGAGTCTATTTAGACTTTTTTGCTTTCTTCAAAAACTCCCTTCTGTCTCAAACTCAACTTTTTCTTTTGTTCTTTAAACATGTTTCTCTTCTGCCACCATTACTATGTCAATTGCACAGTGTGAATCTCTTTCCTGTCCTCTCACTCAGGCTCAAAGAGTAACCTTAAAACACACTGAAAATGGCACATTTTCTGTGCAAACCTTGCTCTTCCAAAATGAAGTGTTTGCAGCATGGCTGGAATTTTTTTAGATGGCAAGCTTTAAAAATCAAGGAGTGGCTTTATATATTGTACTAAGCTGAGCACACTCACAGACTTTAATGATGAATCCAAGTTTTTAGTGTTCTTCCCTTTCAAGATTGAATATACTTTTGCAGTTATCAGTTCCTTGTTCTTATTTTTCTCATGATCCTCACATTCTCTTTAACTTTCACAGGCATCCTGTGAAAGTAGTCATTCAAGTAGTCATTCAAGACCGCTGATTTTCTAGGCAAAGGATAGATGCTAAATCTCATCTGATTTGAGCTGAAGTTTTGATATAGTGTCCTCTGGAAAATCACCAATGTCGGTCTGGAGAGCTGGTTAAACTGGAATGCCACGCTGGAGAGAGTCAATTGGAGGAAAGTAAGGTGGATAAAGAACTGGATCAAGAAGAGAAAGCCACTGGCAGTGTTCAAAGGAGGTGTCAGGTTGGAGGGAAATTGCTAATAATGTTTATCAGCAGACAATTTTTATACTAATTCTGTTTAATGGTTTTACTCATGGCACTGGCACAGTATTAGGAGTGTGTGAGGAAATTTCTTTATGGCAGGAAGTATAAGGTATCATTAATATAAAGAATGGAAATTATGCACAGAAAGAACCAGATGAACTCATCCCTTGATGAGTGGAATAGTAGACATGAGCTGAAATCCAGCAGTTCAGAATGTAATAATATGAAAACAGAAGTATAACAAAGTGAGACTGGAAATTAGAATGAGGTATTTGCCACAATCAGGATCCAAAATAGCCTTTCAATCAGGTTAATGTGCTTTCACGCTGGTACTCAAATTATTTTTGAAAAGTGTTTCATGATACAATGTCGGCAAAAGAAGGTGATTTGATCTAGTGATTTAGGGTTCCTTTCTGAGGTTGTGTTGCTACTCGTAAATAAATGGGCTGTGCTTGAATGCAAACACTGCTCGGTAGAAAGAAGACAGCTACACTTCCTCAGTGCAGGAATTGGTCAGCGTTTAAAGTAGGTGTTAAAATTATATAATCTTGCAGAACTTCCTGTAAATTTTAAACTTGGTATAGTGCAGTATATCTTCCTCTTGCAGAACGTGAGCTGCGATGGATGAGAAGAAAAGGGATTGACACTAGATGCCAAAGAAGACTGGGTAGTATTTCTTTCAGAATACAATTGTAACACTCTGTGTAACAAAAAGGGCCTTCTGGGCACTTCTCACTCTTGAAACAGAGTGTTTCATATTTTGTTTTGCATGCTGAGCTCAATTTTTTTTCCTTACAAGAAGACGAATAAACAAATGTTGTACTGTTTATTTATGCTTAAGTGGCATTTTCCTGGTATTCTAAACAAAAATAGAATATTGACTGTAAGCAAAGTGTTGTAGGCCCTCCTTTAATTCATACTGTGAAACAAGTAGATCTGGGACGCTATGAAAACACGCTTACAACCTTGCATTTATATGGTTAAAAATCTCAGCTATATCTTGTTTAGTAATTAACTTTAGTGTAATACCTTTTTTTTCTAGCATTTTCTTACTGAATGCAAAAATGTGGCAGCATAAGAAGATTCCCCACACTTTATTCTTAGGAATTATTGTGCCTCTAAATACAAACTTAACTTCCCTGTTTCTGAGGTTTTGAAACTAGACACCATCAGGCATTGTGTTTGGGCCAGAAAAAAGTAAAATATTAATGTCAATGTCACAAGACATGCTTTGAAGATTGTATGAGGGCAATTTAGAGGTTTTCTTAGAAAAACTGCTTAATTTAATAGTACAGCATTCTGAGTATTTGCACAAGAAAAACAAGTTGTTTGGATTTATGTGTTTTTAGTGTAAAAGAAGCCAGAATGATTTCAGCATATAGATTCAGAGGAGCAGTAGAGCAATACGAAATGGAGACAAATGTAAGTTTATCAGAATAGCTTTTTAGCCTGCAAATTTTATAGTTGGAGCAAGATTACAGAGTAAAATAGAGGCAGCTGCACGGCAACACAGTGAGGCAGAGGAAGTAAGAAGATAATAAAACATCAGTTCACTAGTGAATGAGAGTTTAAAATTATATTAAGGAAAGAAGCTAACTGAAAGCAGTAGCATACAAGAAAGTCAGGTATGTGGATGAGAACATGTACTCTAGCCAGGTTGGTCTGTAAGCCTCCTTCACTTGAATTCATCTCACTGACTCCAGTTGCAGCGCAGATGCAATGCCATTGATTTCCATTTGTTACCATCAGTAAAACTGAACTAACCACAGAGAATTATATCCCATTACAAGCAAAAATGGATTTCTTGCAGCTCCACCTGAAGTCCTTGGTCCCATCTATTATTTGAGGATAGTACTGCAGACAGAGGACTTGGGCAATGTTGTGAATGTTACTCCCATAAAAAAGCTTTGCTGTGTGAATCCCTCATGGAAGATCTTGCACTCCCTTATCCTCTTTCTTTCAGAGTATGGACACAACCACCTGAGGTGTCCTATCTGCTTAGTTAAACCAGGAAACTGTTTAAAATTTTTCTTACAGGATTTTAATTCTGAGTCTTTCCCACTGCTGCAACTATGAGGATTGTGGTAGAAGGGTAGTTAGTACAGATCATGCACCAGCAGATTCAATAGCATATCATCCAGCTCTGCTTGGGGCAGATCTAGATGTGACCGTCATGAAATGTTCTTGACCTTGCATCTGAGCTACCCCTTCCACTGCTGTTAAAACTGACCAAGCCACACAGATAACAGCGGAAATATTAAGGAAAGTGCAGATAAAGCCTGGTTATGCAGGACAGTTTTACACAGCCTCGTTACATTCACAGCAGCTTGCTCAGGTCTTCAGAAGGGGTATAGTTCCTTCTGAGCCTCTTAAAACATTAAAGTTCTCTGCGTAGAGTACACACACTGAATCAGCTCTAAACATTTAGCCAGTGAGGAGAAAACCTTGTCACTACACCTTACTCAGAACAGCCACCCTAATATTGGAAGAAAACATGTTTAGGAGCAGTGTTAGCTAAAAATTTTCCATGAAATTTTTTCTCTTTCTTACTTTTTTTTTTTTTTTTTGGGGGGGGGGGTCAAGCATTAAATTAGGTTATGGATAAACAACTTCTTTTATGGTGAAAGTTGTCTGCTTTGAAGGGGAACACCACTGACTCATCAAGACACCAAGAAGTTAAAGTCTAGTTACTTTTTGTCTGAAACAGAAAACTTTCTGGCACTGGATTTTTTTTTTCCTAACAAAGTCTATTTTTAAAAGAAATATTGCCAATAGGATATCCCCATAGTCTACTGCATTTTCAAGACATGTCCATACACCTTGACTTTTTGAGCAGCTGTACATAAAATTGCAGACTGTCTCTGCTGCTACTGTAGTCTAAATGTGTGACCTTAAGCGTGTTCCTCAATATTCTGCTGAGACAGTTTCTTTACCTACAGAATGGGGGCAGTGTGCCTGTTACAAGGTTATTGACATAGAGTTTAATGGTGTTTGTCAGGTATTTCAGACTTTTCCAATGGATGGCACTGAGGTACCCATTTTGGACCCCTTACTTTATCACCCAAAATAGGCCAATGTTTCCTTATTGTTGACAATAGCTACATCTGTTTTGCTCAACAAGGAACCATTCCTAATTCTCTGGCCACGTGGAGCTGATTGGCTCATGTCCATGCAATTTAATTCAATCCATCCATAATGGGTTTGGACGCATGCACATCACATATTATTTGGAGATGTCCCTGGTTAAATACAGATCATAGAGACCTACCTGCCTTCTCCCTCCATACTTAATGCTGATAGTTTAGGTTTCTGGAACAGCTGCTCAAATCCCTAACTATGTTAGGGAGTCCCTAGGCTGGTGTGTGGTATCTGGCAGAACACAAACTCCACAAATGCAAATGATAGTGGCTAGGAGACATTAACTGCCATAGCTAGAATATATTAAAATTAAGACAGCTGCACTAAATGTTTAGAAAGAGTGAGGTATGCTGCTGTCTTTGGTGCAAATGTCCATGCCTGCTCTCAATGATAATCATTCCTATCAGCCTCAGAAGGAAATTCCAGTAACTGTCCTCTACTGTCAACACACCAGCAATCTCCCAGCAGTCATCAGAAGAGCGTAAGAGATGCCTGCCCAGTTCACAGTACCTGCCACCTCTCTTTCAGTAGAAACCCAGAACAGACCACCTGACCAAAAACTTCAAGTTCACAGACACTTTCTAGTGAATATTTTTAATACGTTAAATGGATCAGGTTCTCATAAGATATGGATTTAGATGTTTGAGTAAATAATACTTTATCTATGAAAAATGGTACATTCTTAGCTAACGGTCAATAAGTAATTGCTGACATGGAGATGATGATTGGCAGCCTTGTGACCACTGAGAAAGGAGGAGCAGGAGTGGCTATAATAGATGCTTATTTTAATTATGCTCTATAATCTTCAGCAACTAAAGAAAGGCACAGCATGATGCACAGCCTTTATAGGAAGAAAATACTAGTGCACGTTTCCCTCTTTTCCACGCTGATGGCTGGTCAGTCCCAGACAACAGTCAGACTCACCCTCTGTTCCCGGGAGCTTGGTAATGATGAGCAGCAGAGACACACACACAATCTTCCCAGCAATCTTCATGTCAACTCCTGCTTTCATGGCTCAGGCAGCTTCATCTCTCCATCCATCCCACTGCAAACCTAGCAGTAGTCATAGGGAGTTTTCCTTGTCTGCCAGTACATCCTCACCAGCCAGCATCAGCGTTTTCTCTCTCCTTCTCCCACTCCTCTACTCTAGCTGTGTGTGGTCCTGACTTAGTAGCTCCTCAAAGCTGGAGAGGTTCCTCCTTCTGACTTTTCGCTGCACTAGGCTTCCTGTGCTGAGAGCCTAAGCGAACGCTGAGGAAGCAGACTGAACAACTCTGCCTTCCGTTCATTGGCTCTTCTCACAAGGCTGATGAGTGAAGATAAACCCTGCAACAGAGCTCAGATGGGGTAAAACTAAGGAAGATTAATCAAGGCGGGGTTTAATATCAAGAAGGAAATCTTAATCTCAGTGAGCTAGAGAAAAACATTCTTTATCCAGTGTTACACCACAACCTCAGAGAAAATTCCTCCTTATGTCTCTCTGAAAAGAATAGCAGTTTTAAGTCTTCTCTTCAAGTGACATTTTAAATGATTTTTCTCCTCAGCAGATGCTTAGCTACTGGCAACTCTGTTCTCATTTTGAACAGGAAGGCTTTTCAGACCCTGGGGGAGAGACTGTGTGCTAAGGGAAAAGAAAATGCTGTTTTGCCTACCTCGCAACAGAAATAATACAGATATTGAAGCTGGTCCACCTTTCACTGAAAAACTGTTGACATTTTTTTAGAATACTCTTGATTTTTTTAGAACATTGTACCTATTTCTCCACTTCCTCATTGTTATAGTCATTCCAAATTCTGTTTTTCCCTTCCCTCCCTTCCCTTACCTCCCCTCCCCTCCCCTCCTCTCCCCTTCCCTTCCCATCCTGTCCCGTCCCGTCCCGTCCCTTCCCATCCCATCCCTTCTTTTCTCAGCATAATCAGGTAAGGCAGAAATTCATCTGGATCTTCTTGGTCTCAGATTCTTACTATTGACTGCAGTTCTGTGCAGGAGAGAGTACTATGAATTTTTCCCAATTAATAGTATAAATTCAGTTTAACATTTTAGCACTTCTGTGCACTGTTCTGTGGCTTTCAATGTGCTATTCACATTTACACTTTGGTTTATTTCTTGAGTATTTACTGTTGATCTAGAAATTAGTAATGCATGTGAACAGCTGGTTTTTAGACAAGGACATGGAGAAGAAAGGGAGGTGATTACATAGGCAGAGATTAAGACACAAAGATGGAGAGAGAAGTAGGCAAAATGTGAGCAGGCAAGGCCTTAAGTATGAAAGAAATGGTGCTGAAACTTGATGCAAATCCCAGAGAAAGCAGAAGTGGAGCAAAATGCACAGATATTTGACAGACTGGATAGATGACTGCTGCATGAACTGAAAGACCTGAAGAAATGAATGGCGCAATAGGGTAGAGGAGGTTTTGGAAGAGAGTGAGCAACCTTTTTAATAAGAAAAATTCTACTTTAAATTGTCCAGTGAAAGGTCTCTGCCATTCCTGTAGGAATTCATTCAGAACCAGAAGGAGTTAGACAGCTGGATTCTTTTAGTGGGCAAATATCATTTAAGATGTCATTAAGAACCTTTGGGAACATCTTTCTGGTTGAAGCCTGAGTGTCCAGGGAAAGTGAGGTGCTCATAGGAAGAGCTAGTGCAGAAATCTGGGGAGGGCTGAGTCTGGGATGCACTGCAACAGTTCCTTTTTTTTACCACATGAAAAATCTACAGCGGACAACAGAAGTTAAGAAGTGAGATACGAGAAGTCTGTGATGGAACAGTACTAAAAACATAAATTTATCATCAGAAGTGGTGAGGGCTTTTTATTTCTTCCTTGTTGAAGCCTGGCCTGTCAGTTGTACATGGGGAGCTAGGATCCAGCAACACAGGAAGTGACCCTAAGAAAGTGGAAGGGAGGATGACCCAGATGGAGAAATCAGCATGGATGATGGGATGCACGTAGAGGTGAGGAAAGTAAGGGTTTTCTGGGTGCATCAGTCAGAAAGGTAGTGTGCATCTGACAAAAAGGAGAAGGAGAGAGAGAAATTGATTATAATAGCAAAAATTGAAGCCTGAGGCATAGCTGAGAATGATGAAATTGCCAAAAAGGTGCAGCTGAAGACCCACTTTCAGTAAATGCACGTTTCCACACCGCAGCAGAGAAAACTGGAGGATCATTTAAGGTGGAATGAAGAGCCTCTATTCACAGCTTTCTGGCCTCTGAGTTTTCCCTGTTTTCTGTGTCTTAAGAGAACAGGTCTGGGCTCTGCCTGTGGTTTTCAGCGTGGGTATTGCAGAGCCATTTTATGTTAATTATCATAATGTCATCAGATATTATTTGACAAAGGCACAGTCTGTGATCTGCTCTGTTTGAAGTGGTTTTGCTCAGCCCTAAAGTTCTTGCTGATGGCAGATTCCATACTAATAACTTATTCAATAAGTAGTACTGGACATGTAAAGCTGGTTTTTAATTTTCAAGGTGCAGACAGAAATTGAATTACTTTTTAAGAGCTTAATTTCCAGTGATGACAGGTTGTACATAAATGGGTCAATCAAATTATCTCTCAAATTGGAAATGATTCTGGAAAAGTAATATAATTCTCTCTGCTACTGACAGATCTACTTTACTCACAGAATAAGTGTACACCCTAGGAATGAAATATAATGGTCTTGTCTGGGAAGGAAGTGGAACTAAGACTGTGTTACATTATGCAATCAGCTTCTCCCAATGTACTTTAGCATTAAAAACACTTTAATTCTTTTAGAGATAGCAGTGTCTGTCACACTTGTTGGTGAATTTCCTGCCTTTTGATGTTCTTAGATCATAAAAATAGTTGTTTTTATAATGAAGGAAAAATATTTTTGTAAGTTTTATTTTCATCCGCTGCAATGAACTACATTAATTTTGCGTATGAGTGTATGTGAAAGAGAAAGCAAAAATATTGGATAGCATCACTTTTTGTGTGGGCAGATGCAAAACTTCTCCTACATACACCTTGCTAATGCACTTTGAGTATCTGTTCCTCCTACCATTCCAGTTCTGGTCTTTAATGGACTTCACCCAGTCTGCCTGAAATACGGTTGTCTGATGGTTGCATTTGGCTCTTGTTTTCAGCAGACTGTGAAGGGCGATGTGTGGTGGTCATTTCCTCGCACGCTGGCCCCATCACATGGCGAGTTCCCTAGCAGAATGGCATAATGAAGTAGGCTGGTTCTGGACATAAACTTTGTAACAATAAAGCGCCATGGTATGCTTGTAAAGCCGCTTCCTGGTTGTTCTGTGGTTGAGTGCTGTTTATTCCTGGAAACACCCACACACCTGAAAGCCCTGATGAGAATATGGTTTCTCTGATACAACTCCTACTGGAGGGTAGGTAAGCCTAGGGTAAAGTCCACATTCCCAAAGCCTCCTTTCCTTCAGAAAAGCTTGCATTTGATAGCAAGACTGAAATTGGTAGGACTTGACTTTGAGTTCAGAGCTGTAGTGCGCCCATCATACTCAGGTATAAGTGAAGAAAATTCTACCCATGTTTCAAAATATCTCTGTGGAGGGTGAGCGCAGGACTATAAATGCTAACTACTTCCTTGCAGCCCAGTCTGAGATTGTGCTTCCTGTGGCTCCTTAGACTCCTATCTCAAAAACTCCTGCCAGCCATGTCCATGCTGTGCAGCTGCTGACACTGCAGTGCTCTGTGCACTGGCTTTATCTGAGCAAGCTTCAGAAATGGAAGCAGGGCAGCTGAGTCAGTGCAGCACTGTACCTAGGCAGGGAAGAGCAACTTGGTCATACAACTCACCACTACTCAGCGGGGATGACTATTTCTACCCAGGGCAACACAATGATGTATCAGTTCACTGGGAGCTAGTACTGGGGTCACAAACGTAGTGATAATGAAGTGTTGTACTCTGTTGGAGTTAGCACTAGGATCACGAAAAGGTATGACGTTCACCTGCTCCAAACTCCTGCGTAGGCCACCATGTCTGGGAACTTCACCTTGTCATACCTTGTGGTTGTTTTCTAGCATGTCTCCCAGCAAGGCTTCCCTTGGACCCTGCTCCAGATCGTGCAAAGAAGAGTGGCTTACTTGGAAGAAGTGCATTGAGAGCAGATGACTGAGAAGTGGGGAGGAAGTGACTCAGAGACCGGATGAACTGACGAAACAAATGACTGGTGAGAGGAAAGAAGCAGGAACTTCCAGACGAGTCCTAGCTCCCCTCTTCACTGGAGCACCAAAGCATTGGAGTCAGCCCCTCTTTTCTTTGGTCAAGGAAAGAAACTTGCAAGAGGTTGCAGTAAAACAAGTAATTTTTGTGTCTCTGCTTGAACAGTATGAAGAAGATGATGTCTTACTTCTCTTATTCCTCAAAAGGCTGAAACTTGGCTTGATGGAATGAACAGGTTATTTTTATCTGACGTCAAAGTCTGAGGTTAATTTTTTTGATGGAGATGTGTCCTAACAATATCCTATCTCAGGTAGACAAGCTAAGGATAAGAAGGAGGATGTTCTGCATTTGAATGCCATTTGCAGCACTTATTATGATGTGGCCTGGAAATCAGGTAGCCCAGCGAGGCTGTACTAACCTCTGCACTGCCCTGAGTGTCATGCTATGTCTATTATCCTCAGCAGTGGCTGCACAGAATAAGAAGACTGTATGTGACATATCCTCTATTATTGGAAGCAGCTGGAGTATGGAAACATGAGAAATCTGGGGGAGATTCTTTCTTGACATAAATCAACTGAAGTTAGTGGAAAGAAGCTGGTATATGGAGACATTGCCAAGGTACAGAGACATTAATTTCATTTTCTGCAACAGAAGTTACACATGTAAGCAGAAGCAGGAGTTTCTTCTGCCTGATTTGGCTTTTGGACAGTTGTTTCTTTCTTTTGCTTAATTTATAGTACCAAGGCGGAGAGAAGATAATTCTGATGGTATGGATGTTTCTAATGAAGAAATTAAAATCCAGTGTCCCTCATCAGTAGACAGCATTAGATCATTCACTAGAAAATTTAAGAAACTTTCTAATCCTCAGTAGGTAGGTGCTGATTTAAGTGCCAGTACATAAAGCCTAGTATCTATCTCAATACTGCACCAGAATTGTTCTGATTTCCAATATTTCCATAATTCACAAGTATCTGATGCTTTATGGAGTTGTGCTTATTTTCTTATTTCAATCACATCTTGCAATAAAGAGCTACACAACCCATTTACGCAGTAAATGAAAAGATAACTTCCTTTTATTGGCTTGCAGTTGGCATGAGGTGAAGCTGAGCGTTCTGCTGTTTTTGCATTATGCAGATCAAATAAAAAGAAACTCATTTCTAGCCCTAATAATAATTAGCTATCCTAGCTTGAATCGTGATCTTCCTGCCCTTGTAGAAGGCCTGGTGTCTCTCCAGTTCTTTGCAGATTGCTTTTCACATCATCCTGAATCCCCCCTTTTCCCTCTACTCCTTTAATGCCTTTTTGAATCAGAGGGCTTCATTCACTAAAATTGCATGCCTCTAATGAGCCTCCGGGGTTGCCTCTTTTTCAGGATGGTTTGGTAGAGGCCTGCCACTCAACCTTTTGCTAAAGAAGGATTCCCCTGCAGAACCAAGAGCTTTTCGAGGACTGAGCCAGGAAACAACGGCAAGCTGGCCCGCCAGCTGTGGTAGTCACCGTTCAGCGTAACTATTGAGATTCACGTTCTGTCTGCACCTCAGATTCCGTCTATTAAATGAGGATGGCAACAGGCACCTCTTTCACAGGGGAAATGCCAGAGGTACTGTGATCGTAACCTCAGGCAGATGAGCCTGCTTTCACCAGATAGCTGTCTGTTTGAGGAAATCCTGTTCTCCTTACAGGAAGTGATTGGGTTTCCGTGTAATCCTCTGGCGGGCAGGAGGACCAAAAGACAGATAATGTGGGCCTAGATTCTTTGATTAAAGGTGCAAACTAGGGGAAGATGAAACTTGCTGTTTTCGATTCTTTGGGGGAGGAAAAAAAAATACGAGCAATTTCTAGATATACCGTGAGGAGTTTTCCCACTGCTCTTTAATTTTCAAACACTTTATTAATAACCTGTCTGGGAATTTAGAAATCTACATGGCCTAGGCAGGAACAATACTTAAGTGCTTAACACAGGGAAACTGAGGACAGACCTGGTGCTTTTATCTCCCTTCTGCTGAAGAAGGGCTAATATTGGAGGAGGAAGTAAATAAGCCACAGATCAGAGATAAGTAGATTGCAGATAGAACCAGGTACCATGGCCTGGTAGATTCTGGCATATGAGTTTGAAGCTTTGGCGTCTGTGAATGAGATGAGATCACTGGCCACATAGACAAAGTGGGTCAAGACAGCAGAAGGATGCAGACTGTTTCTCAGTGCGCTTCAGCTAAATAGTCAACCAGTATGGAGGAATGTAGGTGGAAGATACAACTTAAAGCTGAAAAGAAAACGGGAAGTAAACAGCAGCATTTGATTCAAGTCCAAAATACCTAACTGCGGTGGGATGTCAGGGGCTTTTAAGGCTGCTATGAAATGATAATCTAAGTTTATGAGAGACACTTGTGCCAAACATATCCCCTGCCATGCTTCTTAAAGAAAGACAGAGAACTGAAAGAGCTGCCAAGTCTAAATGTCTATCATGACTATAGTCTTTCGGAAGTATGGTCAAGGCACACAGTAAGGCACTTTGCGTGTGGGGGGTGTGTGTATGCATGTAAAATAGCACGTTTTGCTGCTGTTACTGTCTATTGACAATTGTAGCCAATCACGGACCTTTGATGTGCAGGAGGGCCACAATATTGATTAAAATTACATGCTAGAATCTGTGTCATTTTCCCAAAGACAGCTATATTGCCACAGAGAACTAGCAAAACCTGCACTTAGTCATTTAAAATTACCATTTTCAGCATCTTACCTCTGAACGCTAGAGAAAAAACCTCTCTCAGTTCCTCTGGTTTATTCGTGCTGCCTATTTTCTCTGTGCAGTTTAGCTCATACCACCCACTTACACACAGACACGCACAAGAATCTCACAGCTCAGGATCATTCTTCAACGGTATAAATTCCATTGAGATCTATCATAATGTTAACCTTTTGTGAACACAGCAATCATGGACAGAGGAAATCGGTGTCTTTTTTTCATATACCAAAAAGCTGCCAGGAATCCAAGAGGTATTACAGTTGTATTAAAACTTTTGGACACAAAGTAAGTGGAATTTTAGAGAAGAGGGGAAGGAGGCAGACACCTCTTCTCCAGCCTCACTAACCCTTCCCCGTTGTCAGAGTGATCTGATCTCACAAATGGGGATGCGCAGAACTTTTCTGTAGGAGACTTGTTTCTACAACCAAAGCAGACAGCGCAGAAGTTGCTAGGACTCCCTCCTCTCTGACTCCTTCCTCTTGGGGAAAAAAACTCTTCCTGCTCCTCTGCCCCTAGGACTCACTGACAGCATGACAACTCCATTCTTACACATGGCTGGGAAAGAAAAAATGCCACCAGCTGGGACATAGGGGCAGAAGAGTACCCTTCCTCTATCCTCCCTCGTTCTGATGGAGCGGAGAAAACATGTAAGGATGTTGAGGTGGAGATAGAGTTGAGAGGCTGGGTGGAGTACATGCAGCAAGGGAGGCAGTGTGCAGAGAAGGGAACCAAAACAATGTTGTGGGTGTTGCCATCCGCATTCATGTTAGTGGCAAATAGCTAGAAGCAGGACACTGTTGTACTGTATGCCTTTTCCTAGCAGTAAAGAGCGGAGCTTTGTGAAATCCGGTTGAGCAGTAGGACTAGAAATGGGAAATAAAGTTTGTCTTTATAGAGTCACCACCACTCAATTGGCCTAGATCATTCAGTGATACATCTCATCCTGGAAGACCAAACTCTTCAAGCTAAATGGGGACAAATTCATTAGTTGCAGTGTGATTTTACCTCAAGGTCTGAAGCAACCTCTGTAAAATAAACTGGCAAGTTATCCTGTGACTTGCACATATTAATTTCCTCAAACACATTAAGAAATCCCTTTCTAGAACCTCTAACCCCTCAGCTAGATAGATACAGTAGCACATAAACAACCAAATGGAAACATGACAGGTTAAAATGTGATCAGATCACATCATGCAAATATGTGCACAGAGGAAAAGTGCAAGTAGTAAAAGACTTTTTCACTGAGTGAGAAAGGTGCAACACCCCCAGGTTAGAGCCAGTCAAATTCAAACTGTAAATCAGGCACGTATTATTAACAGTGAGCATGACTAAGCGTTGGAAAAAACTACCATAGGAAGTGATGATTCCCATACCTTGAAGTCTTCAGGTAAAGACTAGCTGTCTTCTTAGAAGTGCTCTGCTACATCTTAGGTTATCTCACCACAGAGAATGAGTACTAATAGTACCTCTGCTGAGATGAAGAGCAGAATACTTAGGCAATCTGAAATACCCTTTATTCCCATGCATTCACTCCTACCAAGATTGGTCTTAAACACATCAGGAAATAGTATAGCATTGATGTACCCAATCTATAGGTAATTAAGGGAAGTTATGGGTTGTCAGCTTTAGGCTTTTACCCTGCATTATTTCTTATTTTTGCAGTGAAAGAAAGAGAACTACAGAGCAGAGACAAGAATAAACTGAAAAATAAAGGGAAACTCATCATTTCCTCAAGGTCACAAGAAAACTGAATGAAGACATAATTGCTGAATCTTGTACCATGCTTTTCCTCAGTTCATCTCTGGGTGTCTCCTGCTGAAAGGTCCTGATAAAAGCTTCTGCAGCCTCTAGAATCTGAAGTGGAGAAGGAGAGTGTGCATCATCTCCATTCTGGGCACACTCATCTTATCTTTGAAGGAAATAGTCCCTGAAAGAGGAATCCTAGCAAAGGATCTATGTGGTGACCCAGACCACACTGAAACTCTGGATTGGCTCTCAGGCAGGAGAGTTTTGAAAATATTCATGAGGTTTGGAAATATTCCATATTTTACTGATAACTTCTGTGCCTTCTTTTCATCCTTGTATGATCAACGCTTGTGTCACTAACTCTTCAGGAAAAAAATTATTTATTAGTTTATATCTAACAGGGGGAAAACCCCACCCAGTTAACTGAAGAACTTACCGTTGAAGCAGTAAATTAACTATTTAGCATTTGAGGAAGTGCTCACAATGGGAATTTTCCTTAGATTTTACTGTTAGGCATAGAAGATTTCAGTTATAAATGTTTTAATTAAAAGGTTTAGAATCTCAGTTAATCTCTATTATAACTCCAGAAAGTCCAATTTATTTATTAAGGCTTGATTTAATTAATATCTATTTTTCCTGCTCCTCCCAATGTTTTTAATGTGTAGGATGGAATTTCCTGATTCAGTAGTGCTGTTCTTGCTGCTGTCTGAGGAAGGGAGGAGTCACGATGTGGGGGATTCAGAGTGGCCTGGAGCTAATGATGTCTCTTCCAACTTTGCCACTGACTGATTCTATAATCTTCATTTTCTACAAGCGAATAATAAAAACTGCTTGTGTCAGTAGAGAAGCCTGACCCCCAAGGCTACATGCTTTTTCAGTACATATAGTGCTTATGTTATGATGGAGGTGCATCTATGGAATTTGAGAATCGCTGGGCTTCTCCCATGTCAGCAGACTTGTTAACTTAAACTATTCACTTTTTCTGATATTGATATGTGACTAGGAATCAGCCCTGTTTTTCACAGCAAAACAAACAAGTCCTGTCTGGCAGAGGGAAATGCTAGCTTGAATTGTTAGCAAGTAACTCACTGGGGCACAACATCAGCATAACGTGGAAAACAGAGTCTTGCCAACCCTGAAGACAGAGAAACCATGACTCAGCCTGCTAGCTCCAATTCACATGACTCTAAAATAATGCATTTGTTTGGGGTTTTTTCCCCTTCTGTAACAACAAAGGCTAGAATATGAGATCTCAGAGAATCATGTGACTCCAGAAGCTGAAGCAGAAGAGCTCCAAATATCACTAAATTTGGGAACTTGGCAACAGTGAGCATGCTTCAGGTAAAGGAAGGAACAAAACGGTAAAATTCTGATAATTACAAAAAATTCAGCTTTCATATTATCTTATCAGGTTAGACTTTCTAAAGTAAATATTGGTGAACAAAAGTGATGACATTTGAACTCTACATTTCTCCAGCACTGGGCAAACTTGTCTGAAGAATAATAAGCGAGAGGCATAGAAGCAAAAGCTCAAAAATAAGAATTTGGGAACTAGCAAGGACATGTGCCTCTTACTATTTGTTCTTTTTTTTAGAAACTGCTGCAGTAACTATTTGGGAAGAAAGTGCTGAAATCCTTGTGTAAGGTGAAACAGCACTGAACTCCAGGAAATACGCCAACGTGAATTTTGTTGAGACCGAAGAGTTGTGTTGAGCAGAGCATTCAAAGCTTCCCGTTTTGGAGTGGTTTTCTGAACCTTGTGCCCTTTGATTACAGTAACAACTTGTGATGAGTTCTGTAAAGAGCAACTGTATGCCCTGATAAGCTATAAATACCAACAGCAGTTAACTACTGAATTTGTCTTTTTTGTCACTAAGCATGCAGCAGGAGTACAGCAGTTTTTCCTCCCCCAAATCACTTTTTTGATAGATTGCTGTAATCTAAATCCTTGTCTAAACTGAGTTCAACTTTACATTAAGTCTTCTGTAATTAATTCTTCTGTTTGCTTTTAAAGTAGGTAGAGGGACATATATTGTTTGTAATTATTTAGACCAGCTGAACTTTCCCAAGTTTCCTCTGCAGAGGCTTGGTTCAACCATATCATTTAGAAGATAGTATGACTTTATATGAAATGGAATATACACTTAATGTATGTTAAATTGCAGAGACATTTGGGCATATATCAATATTTGATTTCTGTAAGAATTGATCATCTAAATCTAAGTCCAGAAGGACCTGGATTCATGTTTAGAACAGACAGAAAAGCTAATGGAGAACACTTTGCAATGTGAGGTTCAACCCAAGAGATGTAGCCTACAGACACCCCAAATATTTTCACAGTTACTGCCTTGATGAATAAAAATAATGATTTGAGAACTCATTCATGTGGCTGACTTAAAAATAACTATCTTGTGTTCTTTTAATTTACCTTATCTTTTTTAAGTCTTTGGGCTTTGCTCTATTGTTTTCTGAAACCACAAAAACTAAATAATTTTTTTGCTTAATTTAAATTTCTTGTAAACCTAATAGTTCCTAACTATGCTTCTGGCACTTGCCAAGGGTGTGAGGGAACTTCAACTATCCTATTTTGAGAGCTGGTGTCACTGTTATGTTCCTGACAGTCAGCTGACTTAACTAACTTCCTAAATTAGTAATTAAGTAAGTAACTTTCTTGCATTGGGCTTTCTATCTGCTGGAATCGAACATCCCACACTACCTGTGAAAATAATTCTTGTGCAAATCTACCAGCCTTCCTTTCCCTCCAGGTTGGGTTCCTCTGCTGATAAAAATGTCACAAGGTCCTGTTTCACTAGAAATACTAAGAGACCAGAAACGACTTTACAATGAACACCTCCTCCGTGTCGCTTGCTTCTCCCACTATACCTACATACATGACATTCCCCCCCCCCTCTTTTTCAGCTAGAGTAGCAGTAGGATCTAAGATTTGGATGGCGTATTTCTTCCAGAGCAGAAAAGTGTCCCCTATTTTCCATTCTATCTTGCAGGTTTTGCTAGAAGTCACAGTAAACTGAAATGTTGTTTCTATCTCTTTCTGAGCTGTTTCAAAGCACGGTGTCAGACAGTCACTGCTCGTTTTTCTTATTGCTCAGTGCATAAACCTAGACAGGTTTCCTAATGTTCATATGACTTGATTGTGAGAAACTTTAATAGAAGTTAAAATATATATATGTATAGTTGCTCTTTCATCTCTGCCTTGTGGTCAAACTAAATCATGCTGTCCTCTTTCAGAAACACATTTTACAATTGAATGAAATACTGTATTCAACTCAAAGTCAAAGATTTAGTTTGTTGGAGGGATTGGGATTTGGCTTTATAAAGGGTTTTTGAAGGTCCACTTTCTGTTAAACTTTAGGAGAAAGTATGTAAAGTTACATGATTTTTATTTAATATAGTTACTTGAATAGGTATGTCATGATGATTGATCATTATTATATGTAGGTTAATTAATTTAAACATATTTAAATCAAAAAGTCTCATTAGAATTTTTAATGCATCCTGTCATTCAACTGCATTTAGACTTCTCTAAAGACTCATCTTTGTCTAAGAAAGAAAAGATCATTCTTCTACGTATGTGATTAAATGAGAAACAACAATAACACGTCATAATGTTAGAGAAATGTTGTGAGAAAAACCTTGCAAATAGTTAACAAGACTCAAGGACAAGGGAGAGAGAAAAACAGTACTGCAAAGGATAAGCAGCTCCGGCTAAATAACCTTGATGAAACCACAGCGCTTTGAAGAATGTGAAGGGTAGGTAAGACAAAAACAGCAGAATAACCCAGAAGTGACCTTAGGTTCATTAAGGCTTATTAACATATTAAACTTCACACCCCTAAATGAATAATGAGATGGAAATGACATGATAATGATGTTACCACCTCTTCTTCGCTTCCTATGCTAATTAACAAGAATGTGAAAGCGCAAGCGCAATTACCTGATGTAATGAAACTGTAACCAATAGAAAGATTTGTATAAAGTACTCCCTAAAAAGTGTGTATAAATCAAGAATGAGAGGGGGAGAAGGTGTGCTGGCTTTGTGGATTTACCACCTAGCACCCATCTCTGCGCAGAAATGAAATAGACAAATATCTCGACCCTGTGTGTCTATTGTTTGCTTGCACACCGGGTAACAGAACCCGGATTTTGGGACAACGATAACAATTGCTGCCTGAACCCCACGGCATATAACATGAAATGAACAGAACTGAGTTTTCTACGGAGAGCATTATCTTGGATGCACCTGACAGCAGTGACTTAATTCATTCTTTTGAAATACGAAGTTAGACTGAGTTTGTAGCTGCCTTTCGGTGCAGTGTATATGCATGGGCCATGGTCTTCACAGTTCTACGGAGTGTCCAGGTTTTTGCTTGCTGGGATGTTTTATAGCCCATATTACAGTAAATAAGCTCTATCTTGACATTACATTTGTATAATTTCCTGCTCTACTCAGTCTAGTCATCCCCCAAAGAACCAAAGCTATCGGTCTGGAGTAAAACACATGAAACTATAATAGATAGACAGTGGAGCTCCTCAAATGATGCATATCAGGTTGCTAATATTTCACAGGAAGTGAGCAGGGGGCTGTGAGGCATTGAAAGCCTTACCAAAACCTAAAATAAAGATAATCTTGCACTGCTAGTCATGGACTCTCAGCCTTTTACAGCAAGGTTTTCTCCCAAGCATTTTTCTTTCTCTCACAAAGATACTCTCATTTACATACACCCAAAACTCACATGGTTTTCAAATCCACCACTGAGGCATAGTTTTCTCTGTGATATATTGTATTACGGAGTTCCACAATGAAGCATTTTTATCTGGTGCAATGGACTACCAGCTTGAAAAAGCTGAGACTGTTTTTGTTTTTCTAGTCTCATAACACATTGCATTTTGATGATATTATCAGGCAAAGGATGAAATGAATAAACTCTGTTCGATGCAATATAAGATAACCTTTTGATGCACAAATGTTAAGCAAATGACTTAATAGGAAAAGGTTCCTGTGCCTGAGTGAAAATATCGCATGCAGTAAAAATAAGCAAGGGCCAACCAGCCTTTTGGTGGAAGGCAGCAATAAGTGAAGATGAGGCAGGCAATGCTTTTTTTTGCATAGTTACACTAGATGTACTGTAAACGCTTGCATCATATTCTAAAGTTTTAGCACTAGGAAGTCCCCTTGGAATTGTCACATCACTGATACGGTTCCAACAAAATCCTTTTGCACAGTTGGTCAGACCAGAAATTGTAGATTTTGAATTCCTTCTGCACAGAGATGTGTAGGGTTATCTCCAGACTCATTATTATCCTAAGAAAGAGCAAAGCATCCATGCAAGAACCAATTCTGGTTGTAAATAGAAGCCTGGATGCTAACAAAGCATACATGGAGGCATGGCATTATGCTTCCTACAGTTTAAGCACAGCTGTGTGGAGCAAGGCTCTGCCCACATTTCTGCATACATTTTTGGACCTCACCTCTGTGTAGCTAGTCTTTGCTTTATAGGACTTTAGGTCATACTGCCAGGGCTCTGAATGCACTAGCAGGTCTCAATGGCCCTGATCAGCCTCACCTGGCACCTTCACCCACACTCTCTGCCCATGGGCACAGGAACACTGTTTGAGCTCAGGCCTGGGCCTTCACTCTCTCCTTGAGCTGTGTTGCAGGAGTAGCAGTCTCCAGCTCAGCCACAGCTGTGCCTGTGCCTGGCTGTGGTTCCTATTGCTCTGGACCCTAACTCATGGATTGATTTCCCAGCTTGACTTTGAGTCTCTGTTGTCACTGTGCACCTGCTTGGCAGTCACTGAACTGTGTCTGACCCTAATTACTCTCACCAGCCCTTGCCTTGATCTGTGGATTTTCTTCCTGAACTGACCTTGGACCTTCCCTATTACCATGTATTTGCCTGGTGATTTGGACTCTTAGTTGAACTTGGCTGCCATCCCCATGTCTGCCCTGCATACTTTGGTCAGGTACTGTAGGACTGGCCTGCTGGCCATGTTATTGTGCTTGGCTCCCCGTTCCTTTAGGAAGTAGCTAGCTCTCACTGCTCCCTGATATGCACAACCTTTAAATCTCTGGTCCACAGTCAGCGAAAGGAACCTATGGTAGAATAACAGATTTTTTTCTTAATTTCTTATTCTCTTCTTTCCTTGTTCTCCAGGAGGTGGCCTGGCCAGTTGCTTAGTTAAAATAACCATTGGTTTACTTTCCTGAATATGTGAATGTTTATTTTTCAGCGATGCTTTTTACACTTGCCAGGATAATGAGGACTTCCTTCCCTCAGTAGAGATAAAAATGTTTCTCCCTCCCCTTATGGTGACTTGCATTTCAATAGGAAACTGTCTTACATATTTCCTTATGCTCTAGGCTTTATGCTCGGCACTGATCCAGAAACATACTTGAAGATGATTAAGGAACTGGAGCACCTCTCATAAGAGGAAAGTCTGAGAAAGCTGGAACTGTTTAGCCTGGAGAAGAGGAGGCTTAGGGGGATATGAGTGATGTTTAGAAGCATCTGATGGAAGGGTGTGAAGAGAAAGGGGCCTGACTTAGTGGTGCCCAGTGACAGGATGAGAGGCAATGAGCACAAATTGAAATACAGGAAGTTCCACCTGAACTTCAGAAAACACTTTCACTTTGGGGGTCAAATACTGGTATAAGTTGTCTAGAGAGGCTATAGAGCCTATGTCTTTGGAGATATTCAAAACCCAAGTGGATGTGGTTCTGGGCAATCTGCTCTAGCAGGGGTTTGGACCAGATGATCTCCAGAGGTCCCTTCCAGCCCCAATTGCTCTGTGATTATGCAATACTTGACATTTGTATCAACATGCCTCATATTTGTGTCCTAGAAGGATAACAAATATAGTTCGTAGCGGCTGTTGACTCCTGATAACTAACATCATGATAACTAACTTCTTTGAAGGTAAAATGAGGCTGGGTGATTGCTTCCCATTTTCTTTCTCCTAATCATCTCATTGAACTGATAGTTTCTCTTCACAGACAATATTCCCAGAACTCCTGGTATGGTGATTGCAGACAATATTCAGCAACACATTTCTTATCAGGCTATTGCATTAGGAAGAGTTTCAAGGGGATTGTTTTATATACTCTGAATTCTTTATGTCAGTTCTTCTATAACAGAAGGAAATAGAGCATATTGAGATACATGAAAAAAATCTGTAATAAATACATCCTTTAATGTAAGGAGAGGAAATGAAATGAACCAGCTGGCATAGGTCTTAAAGGGGCGAGTGAGGAGATGCCTGAGAAGTTTTTTGCTCATGTATGATATACTGTTCTATGGTGCTAGCTTCAGCTCTGCAAGTCAGATAGACATGGAGGCCATCATATCCGGAAGGGAGTGAATGCTGTTAAAAGGAATGAAGCCCTACTGTGCCTGACTACTACAGTCTATTCTTCTGGTGCTACATAACACCCACTGGGTAGGGAAATTTACTGTCCCTCCATACATCTTCATACACAGAGGAAATTAGCTGAGTCCCCAGTCTCCAGTCCTGCCTCATTCATATCGCCTGTCCATGTAGCACCATTTCATATGCTCCAGCAGTGTGACAGAATCAGAGGGGAGTGTCAGGTGACAGCAGTAGTGCCCGAAGTGTCTTTTCCTCTAGACAAGGAACATGGTCATGCCATATCATCCATATCTGCCAACAGCAGATGCATAAAGGTAGACAATAACCAAAATGAAGGGAAGGCCCAGGAGGCCAGCAAAGGTGATGGCACAGCAAGAGAGCTTTATAATATGGTTAACAACGCAGCAGAGTTTGAGACACGTTGTCTCACTAATCTTCTCTGTGTCAATTTGAAGATGGTAAACTGCTTCAACACTTGTCAGCTATGCTTGCCTGGAAAAAATAGTGTTTCATTTGACAGCAGAGGAAAAATAGTCACATGATCAAACTATACATGAGCCTGTGGGCATGACTGAAGATCAAGCCCTGATATCCTGAGGTACTTTCTATACTGCACTTTCCTTACTCTGGGACCTCCACCTGCCTCTGCATGCCACTGCTCTCTTCCAGTGTGCTAAAGCAAAGAAACTGATGGTAACAACATGGGACATTCACTGCAGGATGATGTCTTTGGAGAGCCTAGGGAAGGTCAGTGTTTTTATCACAGCTCAGCTAATATGTCAGCTCATACCTGTGAAAGTAATGTGTCAGGCATTACTCAGGGGCACAAAGTAGGAATTTGTGGTGTAGTTCTTCACAGGTCTTTGGGAATAGGAAGCCTCCTAACCTTGCTATTTTCTCTTGAGGAAGAGTATGAGGGAAGAGACTGAGACAGGGATATAACTAAGGTTACTATGATGATATTGCACCTGACATGCCAGCACTCTTGAGCCCCAGACTGGTGCTACTATTCCATCTACTGCTGGTGCAAAGTTTCCACTTTGGAGTAGATGACAGGTCAATAGCCCATAGTCTTTGCTTTAGTTCAGCTTGAATATTAGACTGGCATCCCGGTTGGTAGGGGGGAGGGATGACAGTTTGTTGCCTATTATAATTTTATTGGCTATGCAGAAATCATTCTGAGTTACACTGGCAGGAATATTTAACTTTTTAAAGCCCCTGCTATTGCCAAGAGCACAACAAAGGTAAAGAAACAACCTGGGCACAGTGCCTGGCCTCAGCTTTTAACAGCAGCTGGGTTCCAAAGGACAGGCTGACCCATGCTTTGCACCCACAGTCGCTTCGCAGAAGACATGCGCTGTCTTTCCAGCAATTTTCAAGTCTGCTCTTGCCTAAATGTCTCATATGGGTCTTCTGTTCAGTTTGGCTTGTGCCAGTACATCTTCAGCAAGCAGAGTCACTGTGCTTCCCTTCTGTGCTGTGACCTCCTGTGCTCCTGGCTGATTAGATCCTTGAAGCTAGAGAGCTTGTATCCCCTGCCTTTTTGCAGAGCTGGGCTTCCTGTGCCTTCTGGGCCCTGCCTCTCTTCACAGGGTTGATTTGTGGCTGATAAACCCCACAGCAGAGCTCAGATGGGGTAAAAGTGAAGGAGTCTTTTCTTGTCTATGTTTCACATCAAAGAGAGAATTTTTATTATGAGCTAGTGGAAGAAACATATTCTGCATTTAGCGCACAAAATGCTCAAATTGTGCAGTCCTTCCCCAGCCCTTCTGTGAAATGCCAACAACTTAAGTCTCTTTTAATTGCATTGTCAATAGTTTCTCTATTGAGAAGGTGTTTAGCATTAGCAGAACTGGAGTCTTGAACCCAAGTACTAAGAGACTTGCCAGATACTTGGAAAGAATCGGAAGAAAGAGGTAGATGTGGACTCCTTGTTTATTTTGCTCAGATTTAGGAACTGGTGACAGTCCTGTTCCATTGCGAGCCTTTTCTAGTGCATGCTATCTGTCTGTGGAAAACTTAGATTTCAGCATAACTGGAAACAAAAACACATAGCTTGGGGGATAGACGTGAGCATTTAGCATATATCACGTCTATTTGTCTATTGAATTTTTGCTTAAGTGAGAAGTTCACTGAAAAGAACCCTGTATTTTTTTAAATTGCTACTGCCACTTCTATGAGGTGGAAAGTATTTCCAGGTCTCATAGGACATCTTATGCTTCTATCCTTCACTCCTCACCTCTAAAATGTTAATTAAATCACTCACTTACCTGAGTGGTAGAGGGTGACCTGCTTAAGTAACAGATAATGATAACTTCAAATCTCTAAGGCTGTGGTCAACAGAATGTTATCTTTCTGAGGAAGTCCCATGCATTAAAATGATGTGGATGGATTTCTGTGTAATCCTTTGAGATGGGCTGACCAAGTAATAATGACATTGGACATCTGTTATGTGCAAGGTAAAAGTATATACATTCACTTAAAACATGAAGCTGGTGAATATACATTTCTGGCAGGGGAAAAATGAAGGCAATTTCTGGATCTCTCAAACTCCAGTATTTATTGCTCTTGCAGTTTGTCTAGATAGCATCTAACCAATTTAGAGAAAACTATAAGTGTCAAGTTGAGCTTAGAATAAGCATAAAGCAAATCTACTGGTTGAAATGCAAATATGTCCAGCACTCAAAAGAAGTAGCTGACATAAAATATTTCTCTGAAAGTTCAATATATTTCTCTGATAGTACCTGAAATCAGAACAAGACCCACAGTTTTATGAGCGAGGACACTGAAGAATGGTTGATGGTAAACCCTTTGCCCAGAATACTCCTGGTCGATAACTTTTCTCAGAGAGGTGTAAATCTGCGTAGGTGTTAAAGTATAAACTAGTCTTGTGCATGGGCAATGACCGGGCTGCATCCTCTGTGTGAGTGAATGTGAACTTGAAGCTTGCTCTGCTCCAAAAAAAGGATTTAAAACAGTTGCATACTTGTCAGCTACAGTAGGTTCACTTTCACTGTACAAACTTGATCTCCGTGGTGATCAAAAATACATACTCAAGTCAGTGTAGCTTTCTGCTCCTGAATTCATTGTGGCTTTCAGTAAGGCAGTTATATTACCACAGAGAACAAGTAGCAACCCCAATATAGTCATGCAAAGTGCTTATTCTGCTGCTTCTCATTTCTCAGTGCAAAGGGGAAAAGGTTTTTTTTACTCTGATGGTTTATTTACACTCTATTTCTGTTTTGTATGGTTTAGGCTCTTTTAAAACTCTACTGCCTACCTGGTCACACAGACAGAAACCTGTATTCCTAAGTAGTATCTCTAAGTAGGTTTCATGTATTTTTCCACAAAATACTTCATAAAACGTGCATGTGGCTGTGCAAAAGTCTCCTTTAACAAATGCCCAAAATCTGTGACTGCATCATGTTGCAATTTGGCTCATGCCCGAGTTCTCCAGCCATGCTGCTGAGGAGAGAGTGGTTCCCTCTGAGGGAACAGCACCAGTACAGACTGGCACGATAGACAACAGCAGGATAGTCCCAGCATCCAATATTTGCTGTATCTAGTCATCTAGGTGGTCATCCTCCTACTTGTAAGACAGTACTGGACAAAAAGAACAAAACAAAGAGGTCTCTGTGCAACACTGCTCCATATCACAGCTCCTGTGGAAATTCCCGGCACTTGTTGCAACCTCGTGTGTCTCAGTGATAAGCGTCAGGGTGAAAACAGGAAGAAACCTCTCTGCAATCTACCTTTTCTCCTACCTGTAGCACCTGCGTGTTCCCAAGGAACAGCTTCTTTCGTCTACATCCCAAAAGAACCAGTAACACTAAAACTTCTCCCTGGAACACGTCTTTACAAGTTCTCTCTTCCGGAGAGGTCCACTTACTGCCATATGAGAGGCCTCCCAGACACTGGGGGAAATACGAAATACTTAAGAAAATGCAGTCTCTTCTACCTAGCGCTGGACATAGGTAGTTCCAGCACTGAAGCTGAGCAGCTCTGTTCCCCATCAACCCCATGTTGAAAGACTGATGTTCCACTTGGTTAGAAAATGGGGCAAACTAGAAGTAGCGGCCACTAGTAATGGTGTTGACACAGCTAAAGCAGACAAAGCAGGGAGGCAAGTGCCTGCCTTTCTGCTTCAGTCATTGACTGCTGTCTTTAGTCCATTTTCTGGGCAAAGGGTCTCCAGCTGGATTACCTTCCTGTAAATGGAATCTGAGGATCCCCAGGACAACTGTTGACCCATGTGGGACGGCCAGAGGTTAGACTTGATTTTCCTAGTGCTTCACCCTTGTGATCTCTCTCTCTTCAGTGACACATCAAGTATACCAAACTTTTCAGGTGGGTTTCTAAACCAAATCCTTTCTACTATGGAGCATAGGACATGGAAATTAAAGTGAGAATGTTTCCATGCCACTCTTCCTTAGTTTCCTTGCTCTTCTTCAGCAGTCTTTGGGCTGATGGTTATGATTTCCTCCTTTAGCTCATTTCTCTTCTGCTGAACTTTTCCTCTGAAGCCCACTCCCTGTGCTTTTCTGTATAGGCAATCTAGCAACTGAAAATCCTAAATTTCCCTGACTTGGGAAATATGAATATTGTTCTGCTCCATCCACGTTTGCAAAGGGCTATGTCACTCCGTTACTCCATCTCCCCTTTCTTAAATTAGCCAGGCTGAGCCCTTTGCTATTTTATTTTGTTCCTCCTTATAGGATTAGAATTGGTCTGGACTTGAATATATGCAGATCCACATCTCTGCCCTTAGAAATGCTTCTGTTCAAAATGATATACTTGCTCTTGCAAAGACTTCTAGGGTCTGGGTTTACAGTCACAGTCCTGTGAATAGAGTAGGTGTGATCTTGCAGCAGTACTGGGCTATACCTGTGCTTTCATTCTCTGTAACGCTTGCACATTCAGTGGGAAGAAGATTCAGTGAATAATGCAGAGCAAGTATGAACTGAACCTTTACAAAGTCTTAAGTCTTATCCTTTGGTCAGTTTTGGCCAGGCTTTTATGGAACTCAGCACAGCATATCACTAACAGAAAGGCAAACATTGTCAACTGTGAACTCCTTGATCTAAATCATCACTGCTACAGCTCTTCAAACAAAAGCTTGTCCACATTTTCTGGTATAGTAAAACATTTCTGCGAGTTATTGATCTAACCTGAAATGTAAAGGAAAAAAAAAAATCAACTATCAGGCTGAGGCAGACATCTACCACAAAGAATTCTAGCACAAACTCTTAACATTTGGCAAGGTTATAAATGCCAAAACAGATCTTTATAACAGGAACCATCACATGTGCTTAAGAGTTGACCTTACCACTCCCATCTACAAGCATCCACTCATAGTACTGCACAGTGCTTGCATAAAGCCTGCTCATAAAAAAACATGCTATAGTTTGATCAAAGTAAAAGGCTTTTCTTCCTACTCTCATTTCAGGGGGTTCATTTCTAGATAAAGGCTTTTTTGCCTTTCTTTTTATCTAATCCTTTTCCAGAGTAAGAAATCTCACTTAGAAGGAGGCCCTTAAGTCACTCTTCCATCACTCATATCACGGGAAAGAAAAGGGGTTAGGGAGTAAGACTGCACCCAGTCTGTAGGATAAACCTGAAATTAGCTTTGTTTCATATTTAAGACTTCCTGTGTTCTGTTGGTTAAGTAATTGTGCATAATTTCCTAGCTATAAGAACATACACATTCAAAGAGCTATTATGTGAGTAAACACTGGAGATTAAGAGCTGCTTATGAATCAAGGTATTGCCAACTTGAGATAGGTACAACAGTGGTCACTGGGGAGCTTGTATGCTGAGAAGCTGTGGGTGGATTTTTCATACTCCTCTGGACAGATTCACTGAGTAAAACAAAGAACCTGTGGTCGCAGATTTGCTATCTTGCAAATAAGAGCATGTGTGGCAGAGGAAGACTTGAAACCTACTGATTTCAATTTGTTTTAGTAATGGAAACTTAGAAGCAAAGTCTGGTTTTCTCATAAGAAGCTCTTCCAACTTGTTGCTCCCTTTGAACAATTAATATAAATAAGTAACATCCAGAAACAAAACAAAAAGAAAACAAAAGTCTAAAAACAAAGAAAATGAAGCCTTTAATAATGTGATTTTAGTATATGAAAATTAAACACTCAGAAAAAGTAAGGAAGGACCAGAACATTGCATCACATACATGCATTATTTTATAGTCTGTAATTACTGATAAAGTGACAGTGTAAGCACACCACTTGGAAAAACCATCCAGAAAGAGTTAATGAGGGGCTTCGTTATTTTGCCTAGCTGTGGCAGTTGCTTGAATGGACTGCAGCTGAGGCAAACTGGTTCTGCGGGAGAAAAGAAACCATAGGGGAAACAGTCCTGAGAGAGTAAGAAGTCTTGGTGATAAATTAGTAGGGTTGACTTTTGTTTGCTTGACACAGTGAAACTCTGCTAGAACTCTAGGTAGTGTCTTTTTCTAGTCTGGATTCTGCCATCTTTCCTCCTCTAAGGAAGGTCAAGAAAGAGTTACGTGCAAATTAGGGAGAAACTCTGGTTTGCCTGAGATTCCATAGCATGCAGGGTGTGATGCTGAGCCTTGTTGCCCTGAGAGGCATGAGACCTGAGGCCACGTATGTAGAAAGGCGTTATTAAAATAGATGCTGGCTATTTGTCTTCCCTTGTGCTGTGGCTAGACACCCAGCTTAATGCAAAAAGGTCACTGCTTCAATCTGACCTTGGCAAGCACTGGTGGGTGGTGACCAGGGTACCTCTTCTGAAGCACTTGTGAAACTATGACTCAGCCTAGCAATGGTACCTGGCTGTAGTGTTTCTTTGCCCATTTGACAATTTGCTGTCATAAAGCTGAATGTACTGTAAGCATGCTTGGTGGGGTATGTGCATGCAAAGCTCAACTGATTTAAATCAGCTGAGCACCTTCCATTGCAGTGGGTTTGTTTCACTGCAGAAACTCAGCCACCAGTGTGAGTACACGTGTGAGTGCAGGCAGCATGTTTTTCTGTGCCTAGACTTCTTGTGGCTTTCAATAATACAGTTCATTTACCATGAAGGAATAACAGCAGCCATAAAAGTGCTATTAGAAATTAAGTCCTTCTCACACCTGTGGTTTACTTACATGTCATCTCTGCCCCGTAGGACTGAAATGATTTGGTGACTCAAGTAACTGTGCACAAATATGCTCACACAGAAATCTATGCTTATGATCAGTCTTGAGTTATACAAGTTTAACGAGATCTTTGCCAGGGCTGAATGCAGCAAGCTTTTGTGGAGACTAAGAGACTTGTGATTTTTCTTCTTATAACTACCACTTTCAGCTCAACTTGTCTCAGAAATTGAGCCATTTTATAGAAAAGCTTTCTATTGGGGTAAATGGGAGTAAATCTGCTTGCCCCAAAGGAAAGCCAATATTATAAGACCTCTAGTCCAGAGGCTTTGAGGATCCCTGCATGAATAACGTGGTGTCTCTCTTCCCCAGTCTTTTAGGGGACCAAAGTTCTCCTCCCACAAGCTGTCATCATGACTGGGCACTAATTTATTTCCTTAACTGTGTTGAAAAGCTCTTGTGTGAAAACGAATTCTTTTGAGAAATAAAAAGAAGTGCTAGCTTTTAAAGGAGTCTTCCATCTGAAAGGTATATTGTTCATTAATGGCTGGAGGGCAAAGCCAAAAAAAATCAAACATGAAGGCAAATATGTATTTATTTTATCTTTAGGTCTACCTGAAGGCTAAAACTAACTCTAGTGCCAGTGTTTTCCAGTAGTCCCATTTTGGCAGTGGGACCTGTACCCACAGAGTCCCTCTGAAGAGGACCACCAGGCTTTTAAAGGATGCTTGGTCTCTTTTGTTGTGAAGGAAAATGTCCATTATTCCTATTCCAGAAGGATCTGTTGGAAAACCCCTGATTTTCTGTTAGGAAAATCTTCCTAAAAGATGTGTTAACAAATAATTGCAGTTCAAATACATTGGGATAAGGGAAAAATACTTGCTTTCTAGAATATAAGCTGCTGTTTCTTTTTTTCTACAATAAAAAGTGTGAGGAAAGACTTGGGTTCATCTCCGAAGAAGAAGAAACAAAAGCAGAGATCTGATTTCCATATAATCCCAGAATCTGAGAGTTTATTTTAATTTCAAGTGCCTCGAGTGTCAGAGGCCATGTTGTCCTTCACATCAAAATTGGGAATGACTATAAACATAGAGCAGTAATTCACCAGCATGACTCCAAATGTTGTGATAGCACAATGAGAGTTCACCTTGTTGCTGTGTCCTGAGCAGAAATGCACAGTACTTAAGCATTTGGGTGAACGAGGAGGATAGGGAGGGTGCCGTCTGCTCTTCACCTCCAGCCTTTTGATTGAAGGCACAGTGTGCAGGCCCGTGTGGAGCTTGCCTCCAAAGTCTCATCCTCAGGTTATTGCTCTCATTCAAATATAGAGTGAAAATCTTTTTTTTCATATGTTCCTGATTGTATGCATTTCTTGATATAAATTGCAGATATTTTTTATCTAGTTATTCACATCATGGTGCATTACACTACACAGACTTGCTAATGTTCCTTCTGACGCATTTGTTGTGTGTAAACCCAAGGTAACTGTTTTAAAAACATACTATCAGCTCTTTAATCTCCATTTTGTGTGTCAAGCAAGTAGTAACACTTACCATTTATGGTGGAATGAGATTTTTCACTGAGCCAAAACAGTACTTGATTCATTGTGGGGATTTTCTGTGCAACCTTTTTTGTTGTTGTTAGATTTAAGTGAAAAGTTAAAGCTCTTAAGCTATTGAATCTAAATGTTTAATTCTGAGGCTTTTTTGGATGAAACAAATGGAGGCATTCTGAAATTCAACATCCATCATAAATACATTCCCCACTCTGCCTTTGGTGTAGGATTCTTCTCTGGTCTCTTCTGCACTGGGCATTTCAATCTGAACCCTGAAGGAGTTTGAAGTCGGTGAATATCTGCTTGTCTAGTGCCCTGAACTTCTGTGCAAGGGACAGCACTGTAGCATGCTGTATCCACTCAGCTATGGAAACCACAGGGCAAACAAAGCCCATTTCAGCCAATCTTGAACAACCTGACTCCTAACATGTGGGTTTTGTTGGGGGCAGGGATAATTCATTTTGGGTTTGTTATGCAATGGTGATGACAAGTAGTCTTTCAAGTGCTTTAACGTAACAGGGTACTTTTCTGGATCTTTGTGGGCGGTTGCTCCCAAAGATGAGGGAGAATTATGGTAGAAGGCATACATGTGGTTATCTGAAAGTCTGTGAGAGCCAGGGGTGGTTGGCATCCTCAGATGATCAAAGACAAAAGGCAACTCTTTTGTGGTGAACCAGAGAAGCCTATGGAGATGAGCCATAAAGGCATTTCTTACATATGTTCTCTTTCCTAAATACTCCACTCAGTGCCTTCAGGGAAGTGTTCTTATTCTGAATACATGCAGTGCTACTATGCATCCTATTAGTAGTGCTACCAAAAATTCCTAGGCAGAATTTCTTCTTTCACCCTTGCCAGTAAAGCACAATGCTTAGATTCGGGCTGCTCTGCATGCATAGTGTAAGGTAGAAACATGCCCCTTGCATGTTGTGGATGGATAGGAGCTGAAGCTGCTGTGTGTCTCTTGAAGCTTTGAGTGCAAAGCACAGCCTCACTTTGAATAGAGCCTTCTGCTTTGGTTATTTTCACTTAATGATGTGTAGGAATGGAGTCAATGGTTTGATTTAGGGGGCAGTATCTTGACGGAGAGGGGTTAAGTATTTCTGAGAGTAAAAGGTCAGAGAAGACTATTTATAGTGATCTGGAAAAGACCATTGCAATGCATGTTTGTCTTTTGTTTTCATAACTAGTGTAATGGAGTGCCATATAGAGAGTTTTGTTCAGGTTTGCTTGTAAACAAGAGAGCTTTTTAGGTTGTTGAATTTGTCATGACAAGTGTCAGGGAGCAGCAAGAGTGAGCTTCTCTACAGGGCTAGGAAAGCCAGAAGCTGAGGGTGATGACAAGGCCGGCAGTGGCAGTGCTCTCACCAAAAAGCAGCACAATCCCACTGTGCTCAAACAAGAAAGGTAGAGCAGGTTGGGTGATGGTAAATCAGGGTCAGCCAAGTGTCCAATGATTGCTGGATGAGTCCTCAGTGATGAGGAAGGTTTGAGGTGAAATCAGGAAATCAAATCAGCAAGGAAAGGTATGGGTGAGGAAATACAAGGCTGGGCACAGGCACACCTATGGCATAGCTCAGGGTTGTGTTTAAATGCAGTTTCTGAGCCATCTAGGGTGGAAGACCCAAGCTTAGGATGACCTCCTATCCTCAGCCTTACGTATTGAGAAGAAACACACAGTTTGGCGTATGGTCTTGGAGTAAGGTTCAGTTGTGAGCTTGTCATCAAAAGATTTCTCATAGAAACATGAAGTTCTGCCTAAATTATTTTGTAGAGAGCCTGAATCCAGAAAAAATATCATCAGCCTATATCAAACACCAAAAAGACCCCCAAAAGTAACTGGCAAATCTTAATATGTAGCTGCAAACCTCTAGGTTGGGGTTTGCCAATTTCCTAAAAAAAAAAAAAAAAACTTAACATTTTCTTAGGGTGGGGTGCTCTCTCCCACCTTCCCCTGCCCTGCAGAATAAAAATCCCATCCTTCACTTCTGCCTCCCTCTCTTTCTATCCAGCATCTCTCTGCTGTGAGTTTGCCCTGTGACCTTGTGCCAAGGAAATCTGGGAAGCAGCCATGTGCCTGGTCCGTTTTTCTGTACAGCCTTCCAGTTCTCAGGGAACATGGGCTAATGCTTTGATATTTAGCCCCTGCAGTGTATTTTCTGCCTTGATTTTTCCATGCAGCTGCTGATCAGTGCCCTGTTCCTGATGTGAATGTGCTATCTAGCCAAGGATACAACAAAAGAGAAGAAACAGCAGGTGCACGTTCCCACGACCTCTAGCTTTAATAGCCGCTAAAGGATAGCTGACTTCTCCCTTGCTCCAAAAGCAAGGAGCTTGAACGCTCACGCAGCCCTCCTGGAAAAACGCATGCCAACAAAACTTTTTTCCTTCTCAAGTGGACCTCTTGCTCAGCTGAGTAGGAGGAACTTGTCACCGTCTTCTCATCAGCCAGCAGCACTACTTGCTGTGCCAGTTCAGCCTGGCCTGTGTGCTCCCGAATGATTAGCTGCTGGGAAATGGAGAGCCATCTTCACAGCACTGAGTTTCCTGTGCTGAGAGTCCAGGAAAGCACTGTGGAAATAGATACAGTGACTACGACTTTGTCACTTCTCGCACAGCTGGCTGAAGATAAATTTTACATTAGATGTTGGAGGGAATAGGAGGAAATACGTTCTTCCTCTAGAAGTGACAGAGTACTATCACCGTGGCCCCGGTCTTTCCCCAAACAGCTAATAACCTGAGACCCTTTCCTTAAAGGGTAGATTTCTGCCAAGACTTTAACATGTCCTGGGACAGAAATTAACAACAGAGGTTTTAAACCTGCTTTTGGAGAAAGTTGCTGTGCCAGCATGGGGGAGATTATAAACAGCAAGGCAAAGAAAGTATCTGTCATTTATTCACCTTTAGACACCAAGGAGCAACAGCATTTTGCTATGTATGTATTCTGCTGATGTAACAAAAAATGTAGACCGAGAGGACAGGCTGGGATGTCTATTGCTTTTAGCTCTAGTTCCCGTACTACCTTTCTCCCTCCCTCGGCCTAAAATGAGGACTTGTGCCAACAACACCCTCAGAATACCCAGCAGGGCAGACCTATTTTTCAAAATGCTCTGCCTATTTGGTCACTCTAGCACACAAGAGGATATGGAGGGTAGAAGCAAAGAGATGCACACTCTTCATAAGGGTTTCTAAAGCAATCCAGCTTCAAAGCATGCCTGAACTAATTCCTCTGATTATAGTGGTATCAAATAGCGTAGTAAAAGAGTAAGTATGACATTTAACTGGATAAATCCACATTCCTGTTTTCTGTTAGATGCAAAGACCATAGATCTCCTGATAGATCACTGCCCTGTGACTTTCTTCCTTGCTTAGTCCTAACAAAAACCCAACATCAGAAACAAACATGAATTTATACTGTAGGGTAGGGAGGAGAAAGGTTGCAGGTGCATTTTCAGATCCCATGTTTTGGGAGCTTGCTTTTGAAAGTATTTAACTGAGCTTGCAAAGGAGAAAGATTTCCCATTAAATCTTAAAATATTTCATCTCAATCTAACATCATAAAATCCTAGTATACTTCTTTTGACAGGACCAGCCCCTGAGTAAAGCTTGACAAGGTGCTTAAGCTGATAAAAGAACCTCCCATTGAGCATGTTTTTCAGACTGAAATTTTTAATGAGTGTCTTAATTACTATGAAAAATGTTCTACTCCAAGAAAATTACTACCAGTTCTCATCAGATCATTGAAAAGCTCAAATCTAGCACCTTCTTGGCTGACAGCTGAAAAGATGTAGTTGCAGCTAGGAATGTTTTGGTTTTCAGGTTACTGGTTTTCCATCAAATATTCCCTTCAGAAATTTATAAAGATTCCTCCCCACCCTACTCCTCTTCTCCCCCCCAAAAAAGAACTCATAGAAGAACTGAGAAGACTTTGCTCTGATACATTCCCCTTCCTCCACCCTGAACAGACGCTTGGTGCTAAAGTACCACCAGAATTACCTCTGGATCCTGATGGCAGTGACGGCAAGCATAAAAATGGTGTATGTGGTCCTCCCACCAACTTTCAAAGCAGCTCTTGCGTTCATGGGTGATGCAGGGTTCTTGCAGCAGCCGACTTGCATCCTCTTCCTGTGGTCCTCAGCAGCTGGAGTTACTGCTCCTCCTTTACTTCTGTGCTGCTGCATGCTCTGATGTTTCCTCCATACATACAGTGGTGAGCTGTGTAACTTTGTTTAGAGCCAGAAGACCTTCTTCGCTTTTACAAGGTCTACTTCTCTCTGCTATCCTTAAAACCTTTTTCTCTAAGTTACTGCTGTTAAGCTACCTATGTGATTAACAGTACTGTCTTATACCAGCCAAGATAATTTTCCTAGATATAAGGTAAACCCCTCTGGAAATTAATGTACTGAAATTAACTTTATCAGAAAAATGCTAGCCTCCCCAAATTTTGAAGCCACCACGCTTAAATGAGTCAGTGCCTATTTGGCTGTTCTTAGGAGGCAAAACTCTTTCCCCAAAACTACAGTCACAGCTGGTTTATATATTTCCTTGGCTGTGCTGAAACATGCCTGGTTGGAAGGCATCTGGTTTGGTCAAACAGATGCAAGACATCCTCTAATGGAGGGGAAGCATCAGCATGCGGCAACCATCCACCCCAAATACTAGGGACAAGTTTACTGAAAAGAGGCAGTAACATCCACTGGTGCTCAAAGGTAAAGCCAAGCAAGTTCAAACAGAAAATGAAGCCCCCTGTGTCCACAGTTCTTATACCCAGAAAAGCCAACAGCAGTGATATAATGAGATCTTTGTCTCTCCCAGCTGCTGTTGCTGTCATTTGACTTTATGAAAGTCGCTTCGTGACAATTTGAGCCAGCTACCTGCTGTTTGGTAACTGTGGCTTGTGTTTCAGTGTTGTGTGGTTTGGTGGTCAGGTGCAACAAGTATTTCTCATGCTTAGAGATGGGTTCCTGATGCCAAGGTCACATTTAACTGATGTGGATATCCCTGCAGCACAGGGCATACCATACCGTAGCTTCAGCCACAGAGTCAGTGGGTGACGTAAGCTGTCAGTAAATGACAGAGGCAGCAAGAAACAAGGGCCCAAGTCATCAAAATTAGAGGCTTTCAGGTTCTTAGTCATGTAAGGTTTAACTGGGAGCAAGGCACCCAAGCACTTGGAAGGATCTGACGTCCACCTAGCAACTAAACCAGGAAAAATACTGAAAAGGGGAAAAGCAGAATTTCCCACAGCATGTGGTGCAATGTAGGTCAGTTATCCTTGGGGTGAGGGTGAGGCCTTCTTTTCTTTTGTTTCCTTTCCCTCAAAGGCATCAGCTCAGTATCAGTACTGTCTAGAGTAAGAACGTAAAGATGCTGCTTGCTCCCTGATACGGGAAGTGATTGCCGCAAAATAATCCAAAACATTCACTTTCATTTTTTTTTTTTTTTTTTTTTTAATTAGCCTTTTGGTTTCTGAGCCTTTGGATTGCAGCCTGGTCACAGCTCAGCAACTTACCGTGTGACTGTGAAGACAAAAAAAAAGAAAAGTATTTGGGGGATTGGGATTGGGGTGGGGGGTTCACTGGGTTTTATTAGAAGCCAAAACTCTCAGCCTGCCTCTAGAGCTGGAGCCAGCCACCAGACAGCACGGTAACACCGCGGCAGCAGCACCGCCCTCGCGTCCCGGGTGGATGCTCCACGTCGCAGAGCTTCTGGCCCCGGCCCTTGGTGCGTTGTTCTCCATCCACCTTCAGCACGACCCTGGAGCTGGACTTAAATGCTGTCGCCCTTTCCGTGTTTGACCGTTTCCTCCTCCTCAGCTGAGGCGACAACAGTGCTTCGAGATCCTGTTGTACTCGGAGGCAGTGCCGTACCACGAGCACGGCGTCCTGTCTCCCTCGTGCCGTTCCTCCCTTGCTACCTGCCTTATTTTTCAGCCTCCCGGGCAGCCCGCGCCCCGCTCCGCCGGCACACACACGCGCGCCCTCCGCCCGGGCTGCTATTCCCCTCTCGCGGGCAAAGCAGGCAACAGCACTCACCTCGGCGCTCCGGAAAGTACTTTTTTTTTTAAAAAAAAAAAATAATAATAATAAAAATGAAAATAAATAAATAAAAGATATTTTTTTCCAGGTTAAAAAAGGAGAAACACCGAGGCTTCCCGAGGCGGCGCGGCGCTTCCTCTTCCCTTCCGGGCAGGAAGAGGCGGCCGCGGCGGGTCGCCGCCGGGCGGGACAGGGCGCAGCCGGGCCACCCGCGCCCGCCCGCGGCGGCAGGAGGCCCCGCGGCGGCGGCGGCGAGGATGCGGCGGGCGCTGCGCCACGGCGGGGCGGCGGCGGCGGGGCGGCTGCACCCGGCGCTGGCCTCGGTGGCGGCGGCGCTGCGCCTGGAGCCGCCGGGGCGCCTGGCCGCCGCCGTGTTCCCGCTGCAGCGGCTGGCGCGCTGCCTGGAGCCCGGCGCCGAGGCGGCGGCCGCGGCCTTCGGGCTCTTCCAGCCGCGGGCGGCGGAGCTGCTGCGCGCCGAGGCGCTGTTCCGGGCCCGCGGGCCGCGGGCCGTGCGCTACGTGGGCTCGGCCACGCGCGTGGGCCACGCGCCGCCGCCCGCGCTGCCCGAGGTGTGCTTCATCGGCCGCAGCAACGTGGGGAAGTCCTCGCTGATCCGCGCCCTCTTCTCGCTCACGCCGGAGGTGGAGGTCAGAGTGTCCAAGACGCCTGTAAGTGCCGCGCTCGCCCCCGCCGCGGCCTTGCCCGCGGTTTAAAGCAGCTTTTTGACCCCGTGCCCTAACCTTGTCCTCTGAAAAAATTCCTCTCCCTCCAGGGCCACACGAAGAAAATGAATTTCTTCAACGTCGGGAAGTCTTTTACTCTGGTGGACATGCCAGGATACGGCTACCGTGCCCCAGAAGACTTCGCAGAGATGGTGGAGGCCTATCTGCAGGAACGGCACAAGTAAGGGAGCCACTGAACGCGCGCTGCAGCGTAACTCCATCTCCACAGAGCAGTCGCGCCTGGACGCTTGCATACAGTGCCGTGTAACTAGATGAAAAAATGCAGAGTAACTTCAAGCAACGGCATTGATTAGTTCCGAAGCGATTTCCCTGGGAACCTCCGTGGTGATCACCGTGGTTTGAGTCTGTCGTTCGTGCTTAGACAGAGCAAAATATTAAAAAGATTAAGGTTTTGACTTAAACTGCTGCTCTGTGCCAGCCCCCTCAGCTCCTATGTATGGCTTATCTTGGCTCTTCCTATCTCCAAATCCTGCTGCTTGTTTTTGCTTATGTCTTTGGAAATAGCACAGTAGCCTTGAAGTAATGGTCATGGTTATTGTTATCTGTATTTCTGGCAGCTTGAAGAGGACTTTCTTACTAGTGGATGGAGTAGTAGGACTCCAGAAAACAGATCACATTGGTATAGAGATGCTGGAAGAGTTTGGGATCCCTTATGTGGTAAGTAACACTGCATTCCTGAAAAGGCAGAAGCAGCATAACCTCTGTAGGTTATACGCCAAAGGTAATCTGTAAATGTATGTACCCTCTTTGGGAGCTTATTTATGCAAGCTGTGTCCTACCTCTGAGTAATAGTGCCCTCCCCTCCTGACCCCGCTCTTCTTTATTGTTTATAAAATAAGCCTAAAGTGTGTATCTTGTCATGGGGAGCTTTTTGAGGGGGGCTGGCTTTATTAATTAAAATGGATTTTTTTTTTTTTTACGAGGGTCTGGAAAGGATCTGGTCCTTACACAGGCTGTAGAAGTGCTTAGATGAATTGTACTAAACCATTTTTCCACTTAAATAAGATCCAGAGCGAATCACTCTTACAGATGTTCCGGGCTAGCAGCAAAATAATCTTTTTCTCTCAATCCTCCCTTTCTGAATCCATGCAGCTGGTGTTAACAAAAATTGACCGAGCTTCTGAGGGACTGTTGTTAAAGAACGTACTGGAGATCCAAGAGTTTGTAAAGGCGAAAACTCAGGGATGTTTTCCTCAACTATTCCTGGTCAGGTAAAGCTTTTCTCCATTGCTGTCATTTCCTTTGACGTGATGATTAGCAATAAGACAAACTACCTGAAATGAGTCTGTCTGTCCTGGAGGTATGCTCCTCTGTGCCCCAAGCATGGAGGGTGGGCTGCCTGTGGGTAATGGCCCTTTCCTTCTTCCTCATCCTCCACAAGTGTGCGGAGTTCAATTTTCAAGGCTGTTGCTTCTTTCGGCCTTTATGCTGAGGGGCAGCCGTACCTACACTGTGCAACAGCAGGCTTTGTCAGGCACGCGTTGCCTGAGGTCCATCACTTCATACAGCAGCGTAGTTTGGAGTTTGCGTTATAGTAGCAACCCTTAATTGTTGGCTTATGTAGCTGAAGTTCTTACTGTATCAAGGTTGTGCTGCATTGTGTGGAGGACGTAATGTAATGTATCCACTGGCTGAGTTTGGTTATATTCATCCAAGATGCAGCAGCATCAGGCGCTGAATGTACACACCTTTGTTCCCGTAGTTCTGTGGAGTTTTCCGGGGTTCACTTGCTGAGGTGTTTCATAGCCCATGTTACGGGAAACCTGCCTATTGCAGAGACCAGCTGAAAAGACCTGTTCCTGCTCTACTCGGCACGACTAGAACAAAAGGTACCAAATCTAGAGCTCTGTCTTTCTTTTCTTTCCTTTTTCCTTTCTTTTCTTTTCTTTCTTTTTTTTTCTTTTTGTAAATAACCTGAAATACTAGAATTTATTTTTTGGATAAACTTGTCTAAATATTTGATTAATATTTATAGGGATAAGCTTTTTAATAAACTCATCATTCAGGAAATTTGCAGTGCAAATTAATGCACTTTATTATCCAATTGTTTTATAAAACCTACGTGATTGTGCCAAGAAAGGAAAAACAAAGGTAACTCTACAGAGGAGCTAGGCTTTAATACAGCATTTCCTCTCTCTCTCTCTTGTGCGCGCTAAGTATTCAAAAAGCTACTACTGCATACCTAAACTCTGCTGTATTTAGGATACTAGAGACAGTCCAGTAATCTGATAAATAAAAAGGCATTTAGTTTAGAAAAGAAAAACTGTAGCTGTAACATTAAACAAGCCATGCTTGCCAACTTGAATTGATGCTATTAAGAAGTTCAGCGGTCTCAGCTTATTTAGCAGCCTGCTGTGAGACTGCCTAGAGTAGAAATGGCCAACACTTTATTTGTGAAAGTGTTTTTAGAGAGATCTGGCTAGGAAGCTGCATTGTGCAACTCCTCTGCCTCATGCATTCAGTAGGTACAGTGTGATAGCATGCCTTACATGTGTACACCAAGTTGTCCCTGTTCCAGGTGGATGAAGGAACGGACACATCTTTAATGGGATCTGCCTTTCAATTGCTGTGGGCTTGGAAGAGAGTGAGATAAATGACTAACACCTAAGGGAGCTGTGTCCTTCTGCACTTTATTGTCAGTCAGTGCTGCACCTACCTTCTGTTTTAAATCCAGCATGAAGTTCTGCAGCTGCACTCTGAACTGCCAGAGATGAGACATGTTTGTTTTAGCCATTTTACTATACGAGGAGCTGAAGCACAGTAGCGAGGCCCTGTATTCTTCAGAGGCACTGTAACAGCTGGCAAAACTTTATCCCACTGCAGCTGTATCTGGCTAACTGCACCTGTCCCAGGGAGTCAGAAGCTGGGTAGTTAAAATATCAGAAAGGGAGACTGTCTTAATAGCAGTGATCATATACAAAAAAAAAGATCAAAACTATTAAGTGCAGATGTCAAACTGCACTCAGTCTTGCTGAGTTTTAGGATTGCCAAGTGTGTATATATATGGTTGTCAGTTACTTATATTAACTGTTTAAACCTCATGAAAGAGTAATTTTTTCATAAACCACTCTGAGGATTAGAAGGTGGTATTCCTAGCGTTCTGCTTTATTATGGAATTTCTTGCAACTCGTAGATTAGACATGAGATAAGGTTTACTTCCAGCATATGTATAGGAAGCAGCAGGATGTGAGGAATGCATTAAAAAGAGGTGGATCTCTTAATTTCCACATCTAAGCAGAGATCACACCTGTAATTCTCGAATACTTCACCTCCAATCCCAACATGCTCCAGAGCAAACTAGCCCATATGGTGCTTGTACAAGAGGAAGTGCAGTAGCATAAGGATGATGGAAGAGATGCAGATCAACGTTTCTGGCATAATCTTTTACTTAAACAATAACAACAAAATAACCCTAGCATCAATCTAGCCTCTAATTTTAAAGGCCTCAGCTCTGATTCAAGAGCCTTTGATGCAAACTGCCAGCCAGTATTATTTCTCAAACTGTTAACTGCTGTGTTAATGAGATACGACTGCAGAAAAAGTGCATTTGAACTGGGAAGATAGCAGTATGTTAAAAAAAAAAATCTATTAACAAGAACTGGTTATCATATGCGATAGATGCTAAGCGACAATATGCTTGCCGTATTGAACAGAGGCTTACGGCCCCAGGTTTCTCGTGGCATCTCGAACAGGCTCAGCAGCTCCTTCGCTGTGGGGCCTTGGACTGTTGGGACCCCTCTTACAGTCATACAGAAGGTTGTTTGATGAGGTGGTGCAGGATTTCAACTCAGGAGGGTTCCTCCCTATCACAAACACTGTAATTAAAAAAAAAAATCACACCTTAAGCTTCTGTGGGAGAAGTTCATCCATCTTTCAGATTTCTTTCAATAGTTTTAGAGAAGGTCTGTTCTCTACTACCTTTGTATTCATCTTCAAGAAATGGTATTCCATTAAAATTGGTTCAGCAACTTATCTGTGGCCCCTTGGTCTCTCCTTTCTCTGACATCTTTTGACCCAGTTTAGGCTAACAGCATGCGACACATCTTAACAAAAAAAAAGAACAGAAAACATTGTTTTGTTTAGGTGTCTACAGAAGTGAAGGATTGCTGCCGAGAAAGTGAAAGAGGATCTACGGTTCACGTTCTGCTTGTTCTTTGGCTCAGGGGAAGTCGTGCGGAGCTGCGCTCGGCACCTGGAGCGGGAGGGACTGCCACGGCCGGGACTTGCGGATGCCGCTCGCTGGCTGCTCCTTGGCCGGACGCTCGGTTGGAGCAGCCCCATGTGTGCGGGAGTCGCCAGAAGACACTGCGCTGACTGAGGCCTGCTTGCGATGGCAGAGCGAACTCCCATCCTCTGGATTAAATTTAATTTAAGAGCTGTGGCTGTGCTTGCGGGGGATTAGCTGCAGTTGCTGTGCTGTTCTGTGATACTCAGCCAATGCCGCTTCGATCTACGGAGTCCTGAGTGTTGGGAAGAGGAGAAACTTAACCAAAAAGACCAAGCGTCGATTCCGTTATTTCCCTAACTCCCGGGGTCGTTAAGTGCCTGTTTTCCTTCTGCGTCTCTGTCCTCGCTGTCAAGAGCGGCGAGACCATCTGGTTGCTTCTCCAAAGCTGCAGCAGTTTCACTCGCCAGCGCTCTGCCTTTAGCATAAAGCTCCTCCTCGTACAGCGCTGGGCCTCCATCCCTCGCTCCTTGGTGAGCTTGCCGATGCACTGCCGGAGTTCATTCTTTTTCCCCTCGTGGTTTAATGTTCCCTTTGCGCCTGTGTAGCGCTCGTCGCCCTCAGTGCGCCGCTTCGGGGTAGCTCTCCCGCTTGCGGCCTCCCGCGCGCCCCGGGGCGGGCGGGCGGCGCCTCCGCCGTACGGCAACATGGTGGCCCCCAGGCGCGGCGGCGGCGGCGCCTCCGGAAGTCCGGCTGGCCCGAGCGGAAGCGGGAGCGGCTGCAAAGAGGAGGGTGGGGCGGGCGGGCAGGCAGGCAGCGATGGCCGATGAGGAGGAGGACGCGCCGGTGAGCGGAGTGGGCCGGGGCCGGGGCCGGGGCCGGGGCCGGGGGGAGAGAGGAGGGAGGACGGTAGCGCCTGTGCGCTGACAGCGCCTTCTGGCTGTGCCGTGCCTTTCCCTAGTTCGAAGAAGACGCCGAGGAGGCGGGAGGAGGCCTGGACGGCGGACAAGGCCGGAGGAAGAGGCTGTTCTCCAAGGAACGTGAGTCCAGCCGCAGGCAGCAGCCTGTGCCCGGCAGCGCCTGGCCCTGGCCGCTCCTTGCGAACCGCACCGCGGCTTTTACGAACAACGTGTGCTCCCTGCGGAGACGGCTGCACGTCTTAGGCAGCTGTAGAGTTTTACAGCTCATTAAGCAACGGCTTACCTTCCCTACCCCCGCTGAAAGCAGAGAAAGCTGTCCTACGGAACAGCACATCTTGGCCAGTACATCATCATCTGAGCCTAACCCTGGCAAGCATCACGCGGCAGTGCAATGTTCAGTATTTGGTAGCTTAAATGCATTTTAAAGTGTCTGACATCAGATGCACTTTTATGCATACATACTATGCTCTGGCTGGGGTCTGTTTTATTTCCCATATGTTCTCCAAAGAGTTGTCCTGTCCAGCAGTCAGGAATGCCATCCTGTTGCATGAATCATAGAATCATAGAATGGTAAGGTTGGAAGGGACCTCTGGAGAGCATCTAGTCCAACCCTCAGCATAGCCCTGTACAGGGATTGAACCCACGACCTTGGCATTAGCAGCACCACACTCTAACCAACCGAGCTTAACCTGCCTGGCACTAGATGCATGCTGCTGGCTGTGCTGAATGACCAGAAAAAAAAAGAGGATCATGCTGAATATTTCTTTTTGCAGTAAGATGCATGATGTATGGATTTGGGGATGACCAGAACCCTTACACAGAATCAGTGGATATTCTGGAAGATCTGGTAATAGAGTTCATCACAGAAATGGTAAGTCAAATTTAGATGTTGTGATCAAAATCTAGCTCATATTATTATTTCAAATGCACTGATTATTACATCTCAGTTGAACAGAGGATAGGATATTTCTTGCAGAACACATCTCAACAAAAGGGGGTGGATTCATTTTCTATAAGCATTAAAAGCAGGTTCAAAGACTCCCATTAAGATTTTCGTTTTCTATAGGCTAATACTTCTAACTCAACTCCTGCATTATCTCAGGCCAGTAACACTAAAGCTAGTAGGAAGATTTGCAGATTAGCTTTTCTCCTCCAAGTGTAAGTGGAAACTAATGCATTTTGCTCCTTTTGGATTTGGAAGAGTGCCTTCATCCTTTGGGGGCAGTTAGACTGATACTTTACAGCTGCAGCTGACTTTATAGCCCACTGTGGCATCACTGCATGTACAGCTGACAGAAGAGGATCAGTTTTGAAAGTTAATCTACTTTTGTGTTTTCCCATTTTTTTAACAAATCTGGGCATGCATCGCTGTCACAAAATGAATACAAACTTCTGCTGGCTTAAGCAATCATTGATCCAGATGTTTGGATGCTGGTAGGATTTCTTTTTTTCTTTTAGCAAGTCTTTCCGGCTGTTTGTGAATCTTGTTTCTCTTGAAAGGTTGGCCTTGCCTTCTCTGTCAAAATGCCCTCCACTGTCCTCAGATTTGGTATTACATATCTTATGCAAGTTCTTAATGCCATTCTTCCTTAAGCACTCTACGTGTTTGGTCTCCCTTGCATATACTCAGGCCTTAGTTTTGGTGTCATTATGGTCATGTATGTATAGAGGTACATGCCAGGTGTGGGCATCAATGACCTGGGAATGACAGCCTGGAAAAAAGGTCATGGGAGTGTACGCCAGAGTGCTTCTGGGACTAGGATGGTGGTGCCCAGAGCCTGAAATTGCTTACCTTTTGCTTATAAAGTGACAAGAAATAAAATGGAATTGAGAGCTTAAGAAATAATTAAGAGTCAAAGGCACAAAAGCACAGCACTAACTTTCTCTTCTTCCTCTAACAGACACACAAGGCAATGTCAATCGGGCGGCAGGGTCGCGTACAGGTTGAGGACATTGTCTTTCTAATCCGCAAGGACCCCCGGAAGTTTGCCAGAGTTAAGGACCTTCTGACTATGAATGAAGAACTGAAACGAGCCAGAAAGGCTTTTGATGAAGCAAATTATGGATCCTGATTCTCTGCACAGGCTGTACAGCTTGGGCACCTCCTGCCCAAAAGCGAGGAATTAACGTGTATTGTTGGAAGGGGGGCGGTTTCTGGGTGGGGATCAGCGCTGGGATATCTGCCTTGACTCTCAGCCTTTACTCAGAAGCATTCAAGTCTCTGAACATTATCTGATTGTATGTGGTATATTTAGGTATTTTTGTATCTTTTTTTTTGACATTCAAGAAGTGCAAACATGAGTTTTAAAGGTTCTTGTAATGGTGAGAAGTCTGTTTGAAGTAGGACTGTGTTCTATCAGGTATCTGGATGGCTAAAGAGAACTGATTCTTTACAACTACTTCAGTCATTATTAGATACTTCCTTGAAAGGAGATCTAGATCTTGGGTGACTGGACAAACTGTGCCTTCAAGCACAAACCACTAGAACTTCTGCTCTCTTCCCTGTCCCTGCTCCATATATGCTCTTTGAAGAAAACATCTTAAGCTCATACCCAATCCTTATAACTAAAATTACACTGATGAATTCACACAAGTTACATCAGACAGATTTCTTAGCACTAATGATCAAGGATTCTCAGTCTGGTAGGATTTTTTTTTTTTTTTTTAATTCTGCCTCACTGGACACAGCGCTCTTGTTCTCAGTTCTCCCTAGGAAAGGAGAGTTCACCTATCTGAGCTTTACTTGCCCTTAGATACTTCCCTCTTCCTGCCCTTGTTAGGCAGATGCACCACAGTAAAGTTGATTCCTGAGAAAGTTTTTTCCATAGCCTTTCTTGGTGATTCAGATCTTGACCCTTAGTTACAAGCAGGAGCCAGACAGAAAATACCAACTGCATTGCTTCTTCTAACAGATACTGTTCCCCCAGTGGATGTTAGAGTAGCTCCTCCTTACTTTGCCAAGCAGGTAGCAGCTGCCATTGCATTAAAAAGATCACAAGACAGTGGGAGACATGCTTGCAGGTAAGGAGTTGACTATTGCAGTCAGCTTTTCACCATTTCTGGAGCAGTTCAAAGGCATATAGTAGATTCAAATAGCCTTCCCCTTTCTCCCCCAATTTGAGAATAAGGATAACAAACGCTGCACAGTGATAACACTGCAAGTCAAGGCTCTGCCCAGTTTAAACAGAAGGAAGACTTCCTTGGAAAATAAGCAGCAAGTCTTTATGCTAAACAGCAGTAGGTGATCAGCTGCAGCCTTCTGCCCTGGATGGTTATTGCTTGCACTGCAGCTTTGACAGCAGCATTTAATAGGTGGTACAACAGTAGAGAAAGGGCACTGAGTTTGAGGTAACTCAAAGCTGCTATCTGGACAAGGCTAGCTCAAAAGATGACAGTAATCTTCTGTTTGGACACTCTTCCATAACAAATGGATTCTCAAAAAAATCTTGGCTTAATATAATTAGTACTTTCTTAGCAGTGCAACCCTACTTGAGTAGAATTCAGGGTGTGAGTAACCAAGCCACTGTCAGGGTTCTGAGGATTTTAATTAGAAAAAAAAGGTAAACAAGATCAGAATGACTTAACGCCTTTCCTGGTCCCAGCCCAGGATCAGACACCCATAGCTGCAAAAATAGAATCAATATCCATGTTCTCAGTAGCTTCTTTGAGCATAGAGCCAGGGTTTTCTTCCAGCAGCAGCCTCATAGGGATCCCTGTTTTGCTTAGTTCTCCAGTGGCTGTATCAGCATTGGCACATCCTTCATGACCCAAAGACCCAGCTTGGTAAACTGGAAGGAAGAGTGAAGCACCTCTCTCACACACTCCAGAAAGCTCAGAAGGTTTTTGCTGAACAGTCTTCAGAGTTTTCTTTGATTGCTTAGACCATTTGATCTTTCTTTGACAGAACCGTGCCCCGAGGTACTGCTTTGGCCGGTGTGCATTTTGTGAGCCAGAGAGGAGGTATTTGCAGACAGACGTTTTGACACAGCAAAGTTTTTTCTGCAGGCTTAAGGGGAGAAAGGTGCACAAAATGTTACTTTAGAAGCTGTTAAAAATAGGTTATTTGGGGTTTTGAGAGATTTGGTGTTAGCCTTCTCTAGCATTTTCCTTATCACACCTTGGGAGATACAGTATCTTGTATGGTAGTAGCCAGGGCATTCACTCCTTACACTATATAATAGCTACCCATTAGACATGCACACAGTTTAAGTTGCATTTTCATCCTGACTCTTAATTATGTATTCATGCATTTGTTAACCTTTTAATGATGCTAAACAATACATTCATATCGGAGTGCCTAATGACCAGAACTGTTGACCCTGTTTAAAATTAAAAAATGTGTTACACCACTGCATTTCCCTACACTGTAGCAAAATACACATTATTAAAATGTAAAGTGTCAGACCAAGAAACCCACATACATACAGAAATTACCTGCATCCCTGAGCCTCCACATGGTGCAGACGGTTGCTTTTCAGTAACTTGTTACGCAGAAAATAAGCTTCTGATTTGAGTTTGTTGCCTTTGCACCACAGAATAGCTTTTCTGAGTGCCTCTGACAATTCCCCAAAAGAGGTAGCTTTTTGAAACATCTGTACAAGAGATCGAGTATGCTGCGGTTTTGCCATACGAGAGCAAAGTGACACTGGCTGTGCTTTAGAAGGTGTGGATGTGAAGCTTACATCCTGAAACAGCAAAATGGAAGTAGTTAGCCTTTTAAAAACACAACACACCTGATACTCTGTTGGAGAGGAGCAGAGCATTGACATATTCGTGACTACATTCTTTATAAGGAGAAGGCAGAAGAGCAGTCTTGTTTACTGGAATACATAGAGGCACACAATTAGAACTTGTATTTCTGTCTACTATTGACTTGCTCTTGTGTTTTCACTTGTACTTCTCCCCCTCTGTGAAATAAAGAAAGATACCAATATATGTTCAAACTCATAAAAAAGATTAATAGTGTTTTTTTCAATGCAAAGCTTCCATGCTGACCTGGCTGGTCAGAAAAGCAGGACTTAAGAAAAGCACAGCTTGTGTTTTAGCAGTAGGTATTCTAGAAGGCAAGGGCAGAGAGGGAGAAGGGGGCATCTTCAATCACAGATACTACATTCAGAGTCTAAAAGTATTTTAATGTTCTAAAAACTGGTGTTAAATGGTGCCACACAAACCTGGGTTGGACGTTTGGACGGTCTAAGCAAGCTCTTCACATCAAACCCCAGATGTCTCCCTACAGAGAGGGGGGAGAATTTCCATTATGAAATAAAGTCTTAAGCCTTCCCACAGAGGTACTGATGTGTTTTGCCGTTAGCAGCAGCCTCACACCTGCACACTCAACACTTTCGGTCCAAACAGCAAAGAAGTGGAAGGGGACTACACTCATGTGGCCACTAGCAGGGGATAAAGAGGATTTAGTAAGTTACACACGGCTGTAAGGGCGACTTCCATCAGTGAAAGCCTCATACAAGAGCCTGGATGCCTGCGGTCACTGCTGTACCCATGACAGCCTGGGGAAAGCCCAGAACTAGCAGGTATAAGACACAACTACGTAAGAACTGCAGACAGTTCTCTTAGCTTCCCTCACTATCCTCAGGTGCCATCTGTAAAGAGGAGGGAAAATACTACTGACTATACACAGGATCTAGTTACTGAACTCATTATAGCAACACTGACATCGTCTACAGCTTTGTGAAGACATGGGTACATAACAGCATTCTCCTCCTTATCCTTGGACAGAGAAAGGGAGTTCATCCGGGGACCACCCTCTGCAGGTGGCAGAAGAGCTTGGCTCTGTTGGACAGAAGTTGGGGTTAATGGCAGTTTCTGAGATGCCAGAAACCAGTAGTACTGTGGCACAATGCTTTACCTGTGCTAGCTCTAGTAACCAGAACTGGCTTTCCGATGTCTGTGGGGCACGAGATGGTCTTGCTTTCCGCAACAGTTGTGCAGGTCACCAAATCTCTCTTTTTCTCAGCCTCTGATGCTGCCTCTGGCACTGCTGGGAAGAACTTTTTCAACCAGCTGGCAGCTTTTGTGGCTGTCAGTGTTTTAGCCTTTTTCTTCTTCACCTCAGAAGAGAAAGAAACTCCAAGAAAGTCACTGATGTCAGAAGGGAAGGTAAAGCCCTTAATATAAGGCATCTGTTGAGTCTCCGACACAAGCTGCAGTGATGTTGACAACACCTCATATAATGAAATGAGGCTCTGCAATACACACCTGTACTGAATCCTGAGGAGGTAAAACAGAAAAGGTATTGAGTCATCTCTAGCAAAACCATCATAGCTTGTGCTCACTGAACAACCACCTTCAGCTTGAGAGAAAGAGCTACTGGAACTGATTCCAAGTATCCCTCTCCTTATTCCTCCCCTAAATACAATCTTTTCCTTTTACACTCCATCAGCACATCTTCTTCAAACAGTCTTCTTTAAAATCCTCACGTCAACTTGCCTTCCATCTTTAAAGCAATGTTCAAGTTCAGAGCATAAGACTCGCTTAACTAATAAGCCCTGTTTGGGAGCCCCTCCACGTCCCTAGAGCTTTACGGAGTGCCACATTAGGAACTCAGCAGGTTCCCAGGTCTCGCCCAAATCATTCAACAGATCTTCCCAGAAAAAGCAGCGTGTACCAACTCAGGACAACTGTGCTAGCACTGATGCCCATGTGGTCTCCTTCTCCATATCAATGGAGGACAGATTTCTTATGCCAAACACCATTTTAGTGAGTTCATGTGCACAGCACTGTTACCTCCTCAGCTACAGCCAGCAGTTACTTTCTCAGTGCTGCTCTGCAGGACTGACAAGAGAGCAGAACAATGACTTCTCTGGAAAACTCAGCAGTATTACAGAATAGCTTTACCTCAGCCTTTCCATTTCATCACGGGGCAAGTCTTATTGCTTGATGCAGAGTACCAGATGGTAGTGTTTGTGGCAGGCTGGCATTAGTGCTGATTTTATTATCACTACACAGAGTTTGCAATGAACCAAGTACAAAGCCTTCCAAAAGAGCATACAAGAGGTCTCCAGTTGTACAATTCTTCAGATGCTAGAATAATGTCCAAAGGGATGGAAGGACCTCCGATTTCCCAGATGCTTTCCTTGCCTCCCAAGCAAAAAAAGCTTGCCCAGCAGCAAGGTCTAATTACAAGCTCTTCTACCTGACAGGCATGTCAAACAGACAGACAACAAACAAGACAGACTTTTGAAAACACAAACCACAGCCGGCTCAACAGCCCAGAAGCCACAGTGTTCAAAAGAATGAATTCTTCTGAGCAGAGATGCTTAACCGACAAGCTGAAGATTATACCAGTTAAGGTTAAAAAACAAACAGCATGTAATGAGACTTGCTGAACACACCAACTAGAGGTAATTCACAAAGTAATATCCTGGATAATTTGAGAGATGAACATTCAAACTTTGAGTTGCTCAAGGCCAAAACAGCAGCCAGCCAATAGTTCAAGGTTCTTCCATAACAACTTGAAAAGATGATGTTTAGCTATCAAAGAAACTCCAAGTTGCACACATTAACTGCATGGTTGAGTCCCTCAGCAATACACAGCCTACAGTCAAAACCACAACCTTGTTTTGGTCTCATGAGGTGCTTCTGGTGGACTGTAAGAATGTTTTTATAATGAAAAAGGATACAGAAATGCTTTACAGCAACAATCCAGTAGCCTCAGTGACAGCTTGCAACCTCCCAGTACCTTCACAGCAACTGTTTCCATCATAGGCTGGCTGGGCACTAAGTGCTCTCCTTGGGCTTGGGGTTTATTCTTCCTGGGTTGATACACAGATGAGGAGATGGTTATGATCTGGCATTTCTAGCATTTTCTCCTTTAGCTCTGAAGACAGAGTTAACGGATAGTGTAACACACAGGGTCACAATACGTACTTGGGAATCAGCCCTGCCAGAGTTTCAATGCAGCCCACCAAGTTCATTTTCCATAGGCGCTTCAAGCACTGTTCCACCTAGAGAAGAGGAAAAACTCCTTTAGCTGATAAGAGCTCCTTGGTCTAAAGTCTATCATTAAAGCCAAGCAGCACCTTCCTGGCGTTAGTTGAACGGCCTAGACCATGAAAGGTGAGGCAGATGCTCTGGCCACGCAGTAATGTTACGGGGAAGGATCTCCCTGCGTGCCACTGCTGGGGACACAGAGTTTAAGCGCAGGGCTGGGGCAGACACTGCTGATTGGTGCTGCGTGGTTTCCCCCACAGCGTACAATGCACTTTGGTGTAAAACCGGTCTCTCAAGAACGGGAAAACACAAACTGAGAGGCAAGGCTACTGGTTTTTGGTTAACCCGCTACCTTTGGATCAGATGGTCTTATCCAGCTTTTCCTGGGACACCGGCAAGCGGTTCAGCTACGAGGTGAGGCCCCTCCCTGGGCATGGGGGCACCGCTCTTCCCGCCGGACGCGAATCCCTGCGGGGCCCGTGCACCGGCGGCGGGCGATCCCGCCAGGCCGGGAGCGGCCACGCGGTTACCGGCAGCCTCTCCGCTGCCCGCCGCCGCCCCGCCCGCGCCGCGCCGCGCCGCTCACCTGCCGCAGGGCCAGGAAGGGCCGGTGCCGGAGCAGCCGGTGCTGGTACACGTAGAGCACGGCGCGCAGCACGCGTCCCTCGGCGCCCAGTGCCCGCCCCGACAGCCGCTCCACGGCCGCCTCGCTCCGCCGCCGCAGCGCCGGCAGCCAACGCACTGCGGGGGCGGCAGACACCTCCTCAGCGCCCGCCGCCGCCGCCCGCCCCGGCCGCCCGCTTCCCCCCGGCCCCGGCCCCGCCGCCGCCCCGCGCGCCCGCCAGGGACCTGCAGGGTGTTGGCCCGACACGGCCACCGTCGCGCTGCTCGCGGGCCACGACACGTCCAGCCGGTTCCACGCCGCCTCGGACGCCGCCATCTTGCCGAGCGCCGGGCGACGGGGCGGACCCATGTGGCCGCGCTGGGCGGGGGGAACGGGCGACGGGCGGGCGGAACCACTCGCTGGGCCCCGGAGTGGGGGGGCGGGAAGGGCAGGTGCAGCTGCCGTGCAGCGCTCTAGTGGATTAGTGCTCCCAGCCCTGTGCCCCATGGAATTGCTTCAATTTTTATGATTTCCCAGGTGTTCTTCCCTGAATGTATGACATTATTCCCTGCCTGCCTCAAGCTGAACTTACTCTTTTTTTTTAATCTGCAAACAGCACTGTGCCCATTAATGTCAGATGACATTAATGACATAGAGTCAATGAAGTTAAGCTGAACATGAATTTTAAAAGCCTACTCTGTCATCTTTTTAGATTCTATTGTGTTATATATTTTCTGTATTCTTTCAAATATGCTAATATAAATACAGGTTAAAGAATGGTATTAATAGAGTCCCTTTAAAAAGGTAGAGCAAAATTAGCTTTAATGATCACACCTGTAGGGAAGAGAGGGTGTGAAAGAGCAAACATGCAGGCAGAACTGATAAAAGGCTGCTATGAGCACCTATCTGCATTGGCAAGGGGGTGCCAAGCTTCCTGGGTCCAGAGCTAGGCCTAGGTGATGCTGAGTAAAGGTGGAAATGGAGGTTCTGCAGTGTGAGTGGAGGATCCCAAAGGTGTCTCTAGCAGAGATTCTGAGGTGCTTTGAGCATCCTATAAGTGAGGAACAAGCCTGGGCTATTTGCTTTCAGTGTTGCTGTAAAATGAAGCAGTTGTCTCAGGGGCTGCACTCATCGCTCCATGCTGTAGTCATAAAAGGTCCTGGGAGTATCTTTATCCATGCAGATGGCACTGCTTCCTTCAAGGTGTATCAAAAGAAGTCTGGTAAGAATATGGGTAGCTGTGGATGCTAGGGGTTGTTCCTATAACTAGCTCTTCATTAGCTAAAATATGGGGACAAAATGGGGGAAATGCTTCTTTTCTTTCTTCTTCCTCCTGCATGCTCTTATGTGGCTCTTCTCCTGTCTGTACCCTGTTTCAGAGGCCCTTAGATGAGTGGTAATATGTATGTGCAGCCTACTAATTTTTCCAGTGCTCCTCCTGTGAATCATTTGGTTCAGATATTCTAAAAACTGTTTATTAATCCCAATGCAATTATCTTTCTACATCTCCTCTCCTGTTTCCCTTTCAGATGTTGGTAACACTCAACAGTTAGAGGATAAGGTAAGCCTGTGTCTTCAACTTCATATACACGCAAATACAATTCTGCTGTGGTAGAAGGCCAGTTCAGGAGATGCAGGTTTCTAGATGCTGAAAATTGTCATGATGCTTATATTTGTTGTGCTCTGGGTGAGCAGATGCTTGTGGGAGTGCCTCTGTCCCCTGCAATGTGGCAAATGAGATAGAACTGTAGACTCAAACTCAGCTAAGGCAATTGGACTGGGAGATAGCGTGCGCGGAAGATGCTGCTGACTATGGATTAGCCCACAGACTGTGTCTTAAAAATGAATCACCTAAAGGTGCTAGGTATGGCCATTTAACGCTTTTTAAAACAGCTTATTTGGGGAGTATTTCAGGGTAGCTGGTGGGCAAATAGCTGCCTTTTGAGCTCCTCTCATCCTGCGAGAGGTGCTCAGTCACAAGGGTCACATGTGGCAGGGAGGTGAACTCCGATGTTTTACACAGCACTGTGCTGCACTGCTCTGATTCCTTGGCCTGTATCTGCAGCTGCTGGAGCACCTGGGAGTGGTGATCTATGAAGCACTGGACTGGGGAATTGACAGCCAAGCAGAGCGAGAACTGAGCGAGCCCTTGGAGAAACTGCTCTCCCTCATGCTGAAACTGGATGATGAAGCGATGAAACTAGCAGTGACCCTGCAGGATGTTATCAAGGTTTCATGTGTCTCACTTAATGTAGCAGCTTTTGAAGTGTTAGTGGCATTACTCCATCAGCTAACAGGTCCAACAATTTCTAGGGAGGAGCTGGGTAGCTTAGAAGACGTATAGGGGAATGTGCAGCTTTCCTATCAGATGGCAAAAGAAAAACACCTTAAGTGCACTGACATTTCTATGGTAAAGAGAAGGTTAAGAAGGAAGACTGAGCATGGCTGTCATGCAGCTGTGTCTACAAAGTTCTTCTGTACCTAGCCTTCTGTAGCTGTGCTTTTGAGGTGTAGGCAGAGAAACTTTCACTAGGCCCTAGTTTTGAAAATGACTTCTCATAGCCCCAGTCCTTACCTGAGTCTTAGTGTCTACACTACAAGTTCACCTACAGATCAAGATACATACAACTTTCTAGGCAGCATAACCTCTGCAATGTATATCTTATAGGTATGAAAGCCTACCTGTGGACGTGCTAGGTAATGAAAAAAAAAAGTTGCTTGTCCAAAATGTTTGGTTTCTGAAAGAACTAGGAGATCAGTGTCACAACTCAAACTACTGGTTTGCTCTCAGCTGTAATTTCAGGATACCAGAAATTCCCCATTCCTCAGTGGGCCTCTTATCAGGGCAGAGGATGGGGGGTGGGGGAGAAGACCAGGATAAGTGTCTCCACTTGATGTGTTTTGTCATGCATTGTTTGTATTGGAGGCTTCCTCTTCCACATACTTATTTAAAAGCAGACCTTAGAGAACAAGATGTATAAACTACACAGCTAGTTCTACTACTGTACATACAGGACTGGGCATGTTTCTTCTTTGTTTTTCTCCATCTACAATAGAACAAAAAAAGGCAAAAGGGATGAGGAAAATGATTTTTAACCACAGACTGAGAAAACTGAACCTTGCTTTCTTCCAGCCTACAACACTTCTCATTTCAAGGACATCTCTCTCTATTAAACAGCTGCACTTTTTTCAGGTCTGTGAGGAGCACTTGTCTAGGCCTTCTGAGGCCGCCAGCCATTACAAGGTGACCTGCAGGAGCCTTTATACTGAATATATGGAACTTAAGAAGCTTGTGTCTATCATCCAGACTTCAAAAGAGGTATTTGGAGATCAACCCTTAGCTATCCCTTCTACATGATGATCTAGTTTTAGAGTAATCTTTGCTTTGCACTAGAAATGTAATATGTAACTGAAGGTCTGTTTCCATCATGTGAAAGGCTTCTGTCTGCACCAGATTAATTATAGCTTTTGAGTGTTTCGGGGATTTTTGGCTTCTCAAATTTTCATATTAACATTGATAAACTGGGTAGATGGGAAAGTACTGGACAAGCACAAGGTAATGATTACCTTGTATGCTCACTTCTTAGAGTCTGAGAAAAATGGAGATGGAACACTTGCTGGAAAATCCCTTTCAGAAGAAGGAAAAATACTTGGTAAGGGATTTAATTCTTTCAATGTGCAGGACTTCGGGTTTGTGTCTTTTTTTTTTTTTTTTTTTTTGTCTACCCTGGCTCTCTGAAGCTTTCCAATGACTCCTCTATGAAAAATAGAGCTTAAGAGCACACAAACAAAACTTATTAGGTTGTTTAAGAGCTTAAGTAGTTAAAGATTTGTCTGTAAAACAAGCTGGGGAGTGAGCTTGAAGTTAAGCTACTGTTAAATGTGTTTACCTCATGTGGGCACTTATTCTGCACAAAAAGCTTCTTTGTGCTTCAATTTAAACCACTTCTAAAAGTGAAATTTGAGGCATTCTTTGTAGAGTAAGTGTCCACAAGTAGTTATTCAGGCTGTTTCCTCTGCTAAATGAGCTCCAAACTCCTGGCAGGAATTGATACCTGCTAAAAGCAGTCTGTTCTTTTCTGTAGTTGAACTGACAGCTCCTGGAAAACAGTTCTGTTAGTAGGGTTGAGGTGGACTAGCTCAAGCTAATCATGCAGGCTCTGCACAAGTTCACTGCTGGAGGGGACTAAAAACCAGTAGATCCACCATCTTTGGCTGAGCAGCTCCAGCAGTCTGAACAAAGGGGTGAAGGAGAGGAAGGTTCCCACCTTCCTCTCACTGCCATTTCTTGTCCTTTCATTCTGACCTTTCCTAGTTCTTAGAATATGTGTTTGGGGCAGAGAAAGCAACTTATTCTATTCTCTCCATAGCCTTGCACAGTCAGGGCTCAATCAGAAACAACTCTTCTGGCTGGAGCTCTGCCCAGCATAAACAAATGCACTCTAGTCTGGAGTCTGTGGAGACAAATGGCAAGCCCCGAGAGACTTGTGGACTCGCTCTTTTTGTCTAAATAACACTCGCTTTGAAGCGTGCTCAAACTATTCATATGAAAATGTTTGTGAAATGTGTGTTTGGGCATATTCTCAATTTTGTGATCTATTAAAATAAACTGGCAAGCTATCTCAAACCACAAACTCATCAACTCTGAGCTATAGCTCTTTTCTGCAGGGAATGCATGAATAAATACATGGGTTTTGCTGTGTGGCCTGAAGGCCAGCGTATTTGGCTTCTGCTTCTTCAGGAGACATGAATTACAAAGGCAGGATATCTGGTGCAGATCATCTGCCTCTAGTTTCCAAGTCCCTAAGCACCAGTTGACTGCATCGTTCTGCCAAACTCTTGAGTTTAAAACAACCAGGATGCCTGCTTCACTGGGATCTCGCAGACTAGAGCTGATGCCTTGAGTGGTGCCAAGCAGATAGTGATGTCTGTGGACCACTTTCATATTGACTGCTATGAAACAGGCCACAGCCTGATACTGTGTAGTGTTGTATCATCTCAGCAGAGTTTATCTATATGTGCTGAAAAGCAATCTTCACCTTGAAGTCTAAGCACTGAGACCTCTTAGGAACACAGCTGTCGTAGCACTCGTGTTGAACTGCAAGCAATGGGCATGGAGTGTTTATAAAGGAGGCAGAGTCTATTCCTTGTCTGTTCTTCTGTGCTAGAGTAGCATCTTGTGTGGTATCACAGGTGTCAGAAGTTTATACTGAGCTTAGTAGTATATGAGATGGCCCAAGTAGAGTAACTGCAGTGATTTGGTCAGGAGAGAAAGAAAAGTATGAGCGAAAATGACATCCCCTGTGCCTAGAGATTGTTTGGGTGTAGCAATGGCTTTGAAGTGGCCAGCTGAAGGCCATTCTTGTCCTTAAAATAACGTAGCAGTATTACAGTACAGAAGTCTCTCTTCAGGCGATATCTTTCAGAACAATTCTGTCACCATATGAAACAAAACTTTAGAAAGTGCAGATGGCTCAGAATAAATTGTTTCGTAGCCATTTGTTCCAATGGCTATGGAGGATGTTTGTGTTCTCCTGCAGAATAAGTACAGTAGTACAGGAGATATGGCTAGTATTTGGCCACTTGTCTGGCTGTTCTAATTTTCTGGACTTCAGATACAACTGTCCCAAAGCTGGGCTAAAACTACCCAGCTAACAATCCTTCTCCATGAAGGCAGTCATAAGTCAGAGTTTGCCTAAGGCTTTTTTTGACAAGATATCTGAAAGGAGTAGTGGAGAGATGATGTTCGATACTGTAAATGGAAAAGGGAGGAGAGTCTAAGTCAGAAGTTTAGTTCTGAGGCAGTTTTCTAAAATGTTTTGTTTTCCTTATGTTGTTTATAATACAGTCACTACTTCTTACTCAGTTTGCCTTTAGGATCCAGGTAAGCTGTTGACTTAGCACTTTCATTACAATGTTGTCTAAACATGCTGATGAGTGTCATTTCTGCCTTCCTCCCTCTCCCCCCACCCAAATCTTTAACTCTTATTGGATTATCTTGCATGCCTGAGCATCCTGTGGAAACAGGGATTAATAGAGGAAGAAGATGAACTAATGTCAGAGTTGTCATCTTGTGTCTCCAGGCTGAAACTTCTAACACAGGCTGCTGGGAAGATTAAAGTATGAGATCCTTTCCTCTTGCCTCCTTTCATCTGTTGGTCCTTCATCTTCTGGTTTCTGAAAGTTTGGGCATTTCAGCAGTAAGATTTGAGATTTCATTCCCAATGTTTCCTGAAACTCTAGCACCTGGAGTACTTACAGGAACTTACTCAAGTACTTATTGAAGAAAAGGTATAGCTTTAGCTACTTGGTAACAGAAGGTGTATTTTGCTGAAGAACATTCATTAAGTTAATGACAGAGTTCAGGAATGAACCTGAGGAACCAGCTCCCGGATCCCTCACTGTAAATTGACAAAGAGAAGCAATTCTATGTTCTGGTACTGTGCACTTCCATCTGATCTGTAAATGAGTTGAGGGGGGTGCTAAGTATACACTTCTGCATCTCTGAATGACTTTGGTTGCTAAATCTGCCCTATTAAATGAAAGGAAGGAATACCACTCCATGTGATCTAGCCAGGTGTTTACTCAGCCCTTGCTGGCTTCTTATAGGCAACCCTGTGGCCTGATGTCATCCGTGAACTGCAGAATGGCGTGAGGCTGCGCAAGGCCACGGAGCGACCTCAGCGTCGTACTCCTCCAAAAGAATATACTCGCTCCCCATATGAATTGCTGGTGGATGATATTCAACACAAAAGGTACACCCTTCGGAAGGTGAGTGACTAGAGTCAATGGACAACTTTGAAACCACTTGCTCTAACTATCTGGTTTCTAAAAAGTGTCGGTTGAGATTTCTTTCCCAAGAGCCTGTCTTACAACTCTTTCTCAAAGGTACTTACAAGTCCAGAAGTGTCTGGGACTCTCCCTCAACTACAGTGTTAGAACACAATGTTTGTCTACCCAAGCACTTCATTTCCAGTAACTTTAATTCAGGGGTAGCCAGATCTTTATGAAGCTGGATGCTAAATTTCATCCCCCTGCAGGGGTCAGTCACTCCCTTCCTTGGTTCAGTTAAGCTGCCTTACACAAAACAGCTCCACGGAACAGACTCTTGTCTGCTTAGGCTTTCTACCTCAGATGCCATCTCCACAGGCTTCTTGAGGTGTGCCATCTCTGTCATCTCCCTGCTTTCTTAGCTGATGTGGGATGTGTGCAAGTGTAAGAGCACTTTTCAGTGAGTGCTCTGCTCAGCCTCAGGTGGAGGCTACTGCAGGAGTTCAGACAGGGTAAGAAAAGCTGAATGTCTTTCAGGGGCAGCTGTTGTGCTGACTCAAGCAGTAGGGGCTTCCAACACTGATAGTTGGTGAATATGTCCAGGTACAGAGATAACTGAGCTCTAAAGGTCTGCTGTGCTGTTCACTTGCTGTAGCTTGAGCTGGGAATGATAAGCAGATCTAAGTCGTTGGCATAAGGCTTTGTGGCATTGGAGTGCTTTGCAAACAGGCTTCTTGGCGGAGGATGAGACAACTCTACTTATAATAGAGTTATATTTTAAAAAGTGAAAGCTTTGCATAACATGTTAGACATCAGCTTTTCTTCTGCCTGTTGTCAGTACTCATAGAATGCAGAGGACTAATAGCTTCAACTGAGCCATGTACCCCTATAAAACCCCAGCTCTTGTTCTTCCTGATTGTGGTTCCAGTCTTCAGATAAGACTGACATTTCTCTGGAGGCTGGTATCTTGTTCAACATATTAGTTAACAGCAGTGGAAAGGAGACACTACATCTCAGCTGGTTAGAGCATGGTGTTGCTAATGCCAAGGTTGCGGGTTCAATCCCTGTACGTGCTACTTGTTTGAGGGTTGGACTAGATGATCTCCAGAGGTCCCTTCCAACCTTACCATTCTATGATAAGTAGCTGTGCTCTTTGCAATGTACAACAGTATGACTGTACCATGCAGTACAGAACTGTAACTCAAGGTGGCAGAATGAACTGGCTTTTGACTTTTTTCTGCTTTGGTCAACAAGCTGCAAGTCCGAAGAGATATAGTCAGAAATACTAGAAGAAAGTATGAAATAGAAGAAATGGACCGCTACTGATCAGGCCCCTGTTTGTGAAGGTTCTTAAACAAGGATTTCTCCAACTGCAAAGCTACTAATTTGCAAATGAATGAAAGCATGCCAGAAGCTGTAGTGTGTTCTACCTGCACTCCATATGTTCTCAAGCTGTACACACAAGAAAAGCAAGCAGCATAGCCTCAAAGTAAAAGTGATCAAGGCAGCTAAACCCATGCATGTACAACTGCCTTATTTTTGTCAATGCTTCCCTCTGCAGCAAGTGCAGGTCTTGATGAGCAAGACAGTCCACTTCCATGTGAGTATCTGCTCTGCAAGCCTATCTTGCTATTGTTCCTAACTTATGTAGGCTCATAAGTCAGGCTCTGGGTCTCAATCTTATGTATACAGCTGCCTGCTGCTACAATTTCTGTTAACCTACTCACCAACTCTCCTCCCTAGAGCTGACTTCTCATTAATAAATGTGATGTGACCATGATGCTTGTCAGGATCACTCCTAGCATTGAAATCTCAAAGTACAATATTTTTCAGCAGCTTCTGAGCTCTCTTAATGAGTTACTGGGGCTGGAATGCTGTATGCTTCCTGTGCAAGCCCCAAATGGTTGTCCAGTGCTTCTGATTGCCTCTAGTTTGTCACAAAGCAAGCTGTCTCTACTTAAAAACACGTAAGCAAACCTCATTTTTCTGTGCTTCTCTTCTTGGTTTTGTCATGTCTTTTCTACCTCCCACATTCCCAGATCCTGACTTACCATTCATTATGTCACTGAATGGTAGAGTGGATGAGGAGTATGGAAAGAACTTAACTTAAGCATCATTTCTAATCTTTCAGGTGATCATCAGGCAAAAAAGCAAAAGCTCCAAAGTTGATGCAACTGCTTTCAAGCCTCACCTAAAACCAGTAAGTGACCTGGTGCTGTACCTACTGGTGGCAAAACAAAATGATTCTAGAGCTAGCAGAACGGTTTCTAGGAATATGGAGCTAATGTCCTAGCTACTGGATTGGATTAAGTCTGTTGTCTACTAAGACATGGGGCTAGGAAAATAGGAAATGACAAATTTTCAGAGGAGAAAGATGATCAGTCTCCCTACTTCCTCTGCTGCTTCTTTCATTTGGAATTCTTTGTGGTCCTGAAACATTCCTAGGCTTCTTGATCTAACTTAGTTTAGAATCCAACAGTGGCTACTATTCCACAACAAACACGTTGTCTAAAGTTTCTCTCGTGTGCCACGGAAACTTAGAAATGAGATAGGGAAAACAGAAGTGAAGAGATTGTGTGTGACAATGTCCTCCCAACTATGAGGCACTTGTAAAACAGTACTGTTGCCAAAAGTGTGGTTTAGTCACTGCTGGTCTCCTCGCTGTCCGCTGGTTCTTCCCAGTGCTATGCTTTGCCTGCAGGTGCTGGAGAGGAAGCTGAAAGAGTGCATGCTGCAGGAGCCCAGCTGGCAGGAACAGTTCATGGCAGAAATAAAACAACCACAGAAGCTTCAGCCATCAACAGCAAGGGAAAATGGGAGCAGGCCCAAAGGTACCTGTTGGGCTCCACCTGCTACAAAGTGACTTGTCATGCATGACTAAATGTTGACTAAAAATAATGCACTGACTTGGAAATGAAAGCCCATCTTTCCTCCTTAGCATGTATTCTGCAAGGGAGGTGAGAATCCAGATTTTGTGTTGACACAGGTGGTATGGCATAAAAATACTTTTCTAGAAAATAAGCTTGTAGCTTATTAAGACTCAAAGGTGTTTCAACTTACCATTTTTCTAAGAAGTTCAAATTTGTCTGTTAGCTGCACTGGATGGCCCCAAACCTACTGAAATGGACGATTTAAAAGCCAAATGAGTGTCCAGCATAACTGTCCACTAAGTAAGAGAACAGGATTTGAGCCATCACCTAAACCAGAAAGATGATATAACTGCTAGGACAAAACCTAGCCAGATCTTAAATTCTGATGTGTGGGGTTTAATGTTCATCAGTTTCTTGTCACAACAAAATACTCTTGTGTATGTGTGGGTTTTTTTTCGCCCCCTTAGGAATGTCTGTGTCACCAAATATTTCCTTGAAATCTCCAAGAAATAGCATCTTACCTCTTCAAAACGTCAGTACGGTGTTTAAAAGCATGAACAGTATAAGACAGCAGCTAGGACCAGGAGTTCAGGTAAGATTTTAAATGAAATGGCTCTGGAGAGACACAGTTAATCTAGGCACTAGATCTGTGTACACATGCATCCTGGAACCTCAAGTTCAAATCTTAGCGTAGGCAGTCTTGTCCCTCAAAGAACAAACATGGTACTATTGTGTTCACTAAAGTTCTTTCCTTTACAGAAGCTCAAACCATACGTAAACACCTATTTTCATGGTGTAACTGGAGCCTATAAAACCAAGGACTGCTCTGGTGTCTAAAACTAGATCCTGCAGCGATTTTCTTGTGCATAGGAGTTTGGCCAATATGGCTCAAACTACTCCTGCTCTTACCTCACTGTATTATGCAGCAAGGCATTTGATGCTAAATGTATTTGCATTTCACATGATATGTGAGTGTTATGTGAAATGGAACTTAATGACTTGTTTTTAAGGAGCACCTTTACTAGTGTATTTCTACTTTTCCGCCTGTGGAACAACTGAGAGAGCACTATTCTTCCCTAAACTGGGATAGATAGTGTTTGGGTTCTCTAATTCCATGGACTGATCATGAAAAGCTTGACTGCTTGGTGTCTGGGATTCAATCTAAGCATAGTCAGAAATTCTATGGAACAGCCTAAGCCCTAACAAATCATGTCTAGCACAGATGCTCTGGCATGCAAACAGGAATCTTTGTTTTCTGTAAACATTTTTGTCTGAAATGCAGTTGCTTAACTGAGGAAAATGGTTATGAATTTCTAAAAGCAGAAAATCTTAGCTATATTTGCACAAGTCGGTGCTAATTGCAGGAATGTTCAGTATTTGAGAACCATGTGGTGTATTGCTGCTAAATTAGAGGGACCTTTTTTTTGTGGAGACTGTAATAGGATATCTGGATTTCCAGTTTTCTAGAGAAACTAAAAGCAAAGGTATCCAGATACAGCACTGGGTTTGAGATGGGTTAGTGGAGCACTGTCTCTTGTACTGTTCTCTAGAGTTGCTGCATGTGAGCTCGAGCCAAGAAAATGTTTCCAGTGTGCTCTGAGAGCTGTAAAGGAAGAATCTAGTGTAGCTGGTTCCGAGCAGTTGACACTTCAGAGCTAGTATCTGCATTGGACTTAAGTGAGAGAGATAACAAATGAATTTGGACTGGCATGTCTTCCTTGTTGAGAGAACCAACTTCTGTTGCCTTTTGGAATATAAAGTACCTAAATGTACCACATAGACTTTACTCTCTCCTCCACTTTTGGCTGAGCCTGGATCATTCCGGTGCTGGATATCCCAGGTCTTGTTTAGCAGTGGTGGTTCTGAGAAGTTGACTTGGCATTGGTGTCTCATGTATACAGCTTAAGAATGTCTTATCTTCTGGCCTACAGGAAACAACTCCCAAGCTGCCTTCCAGCACCCAGCTTGCCTTAGCCAAGTCATCTGTAATGACCTGCAATAGCGCAGGTCAGTATCCTTCTAGGTGTACATCCAAATCAGGTAGTGACAAAGCACAGTGCCCTGCTGGGCTCCCACAGCCTTTGGCTGGACTCACTGTGCACCTCTTCTTGCTAATCACTGAAAGACACTTGCCATGAGAAGCTTAAGCACTGAGTGATGAGTTTGGAGAAATGCCCTTAGAAAGTGATTCTTCTGCAGCTGATTGAAGACTATGTAGCTCCTGCAGCTTCAAAATGATGATAGTATGTCCCCAAAGGCCTAATTAGAATTCATTGCACAAGCTAAATGAGTCTTTTGAATTTTCAGGCAGGAAAGAAACCACTTGATTTTTATTAAACTGCATGGTGCTAATTAAGACTCATCACTGTCTACTGACAAGCATAATTATTATAACTTCTGCTTTTTGTGATTGAGGCTCATGGGGTGAAGGAGGTATAAGCCTAGCTTCATTCAGAAGACACTGTAGTGCTCTTGAGCATTCAGCATTTGGGGTGGAAATTTAGAAGTTGCTAGTTCATTTTCTGCACTCTAAAATTCTCTTTTCCTATCCAGGTCTCCCTGCAGATTGCACGCGTGCTTCCATAAGTGGACCCATGCTAGGAGAGATTAAACCTATCGGTTTCCTGAACTCTAGCCAACAGGAACTGCCTTCTTTCAGAGGAAGGTCCAAGTCTTTAGAGAGTGCCCTTCAAAGCAAGGAACCTGTAAGTTCTGCACGTGAGCTGGCAAGCCTAGTCTCATACAGTTGGTAATGACTACATTGTCTAGGCCATACAGTATGTTGATCTTAAACTGAGATATTATTGTCTCTTTGGAGACAATTTAGACAAGGTTGGATGCTGTAGTGTCCTTGTGGAGATTTCTTTTATTCCAGATTGAATTACATTAAATAGTTTTTCCTCCTATGAGGAGGAAAATCCAACTGCGTTACTTGAAAGTTTCTGTCACGGCTTGCTCAGGCTGTAGTGCCTCTTGGTACAATGAGACTGTCCTGCTTTCCCCATTTCCCCATATTCTGTCTAGACTCTGATATATTCATAAACATCCTTTAAAATGCAATGAAGTGCTAATGGACAAATGACAGACAAAATGCAGATACTATGGCATCGGTGACTAAGTGTATGCAATACAGAAGTCATTACTGTTGTAGCAGCAGTGCTGGGTTTATGCACCCCTGTGACATCTTCTGAATCATGGCCTAGCCCTGCTCTGCCCTTAAAGGATGTGTTGTACCCTTGCCTCCTTCCTTCCTTACTGTATACCTCCTTTTCCCTCCCTGCAACCTCTGAAACTTACCATAACTGTGTGACCTCTTTATTCAGTGGTGCAGAAGGGATGCAGGTGTGGGCTGGGCTTCCCACCTGAATAAAAGCACTGTTTTCTTCTCTGCCATTCATGTGGGGCTAGTGGGTCCTGGGGAAAGAAGGCAAGACAGCACTGTGCCATGGGAAAGGATCCTGTGCCTAAACACCAGGCACAGGATGGTGTAGACCTCCTGTAGAGGTCTGTGTGCTACCTGTGCTGTGGTCTGTACCAAAGAGTAGGGTTCCCCAGAGAGAGGCCATCAGACATAAGTCCCTTGGTCCCCTCCAAGGCTAATTCTATTTCCTTAATGAGACTTCAGGAAGCTGCTTGAATTCTTATCTAAAAGCTTGAATATTATAGCAGCATTCCTGTAGTAGTTTTTCTGGTAGTACTGTGAAAGAGTCAGCTGATATTGCCCATCCCCAGCAGAACTAACCTTTGAGAAGAAATGCTTTTGAGCTTCTTGGGACAGAGTTTTGAAGATGACCTCAAATATCTGCTTGCTTCAGCTTTCTCTGATGCTTAACTTCTGTTGTTTCCTAGGACTGTCCCTTTCCTACCAAATGGTCATCACCAACCATTGCTGAGCTGATTGGAACTAGATATGCAATGATGGTGCTGGAGGGAGAAGGATCTCACCAAAGAGGTGGTGATGGTGTCTTACTGAGAGCCAAGGTATGTGTCCTCTCCTTGTCTGTGCTGTTCTGGCCTTTTCAAAAGCTGACTGGCTTCATGTCCCTCAAGTGTCCAATTGTTGAAGATGTTCTCTGACTTGTTCATGCAACTGATCTGAATCTGACCCTAGGTTGTTTAAAATCTTAACACTTGTGTTGTGATGGTTATTAATCTAGCTTAAGTTGCTGTGTAAATTGCCTAGGAAACTACTCAGCCACCTTTTTTCCTCAGCATTTGCTTGATGCTTCCTATCTGTTTCCAACCTAGCGGAACAGTCTGCCGTTCCTCTTGGCCAGCTCTGAGATCATAAAGTACTTACCTGTGATTTGGTACTGCTTTACAGTGAAGCAAAGGCTCTTAGCTCAGACTGCCACATTTGACTTGTGCTAGCTAAAGCCTCCTTCCTCTGTGATAGATACAAGTCTGGGGCGGGGGGTAGGGGCAGAGAAAGACTTGCAGCACAGGACACCAAGCTGTTTACTCCACTTAACTGCTTGCTCATTCACTAAATCTGCCCCATGTTGTTACAACCAACCCCTCTAAAGCAAATGTTTTGAGTGCAAGCCCTGTGTAGCATAGAGGTGAGGATGTCCATGCTGCTTGACTTTGGGGCTCAGCCTCTTACCCTAATTTACTTAGCAGTGTAACAGAGCTAAAGGGTTCATGTTAACGCCACTATGCTACTACTCCCACAGCCTATTGCGCTGGTGTTTGAGACTGAATTCTTGCTTTCTTCTCACTGTAGTTGCCAGCCTTGCTTTAACTTGCCTTTTCTCTACCTTTTCTAAAATGGCTCTTTTGCCCTTTTTGTGTTCTCATTGCTGAAGTCTTTAGCTTTCCCAAGCTCCAGTCCTCAAGATAATATCACTTCTGACTGCCAACTGTGTATGAACATATTTTTTATAAAGTTCAAGTGCCTCATCAGCTTCCTTATGACTCACTTCTTGCTTCAGGATTGGATTCAAATTTGACCTGATTTAATCTCTTTGAGATTACTACAGTCTACCTCAAAGAATGTCTCTCTTCTTCCCTCTCTTAACTAGCTACTGTTACACTCTTACACAATACAACCCTTGTTTATTCAAGAGCCTTTCTTTAAACTCCTGTTGTCTGGCAGCTGCTCCAAACCCCTACATCATAAAAAAACATAGGCTTACAAGTAAGACTTTTTCCTTTTTAGCTTTTAATACCTGTGTCTCTGCCATTCTTTATTGGCTCTCTGTTCTTGTATGTGGATCTAAAGCATTTAGAGGATTGGTTTATGTGGAAAGCTCTTTGGCAGGCAGCAGATACTGTTGGTACAAAGATATTTCCCATTGGCATTCACTAGTAACTGTCCTTTCCACAGATCTGTTTCAGCTGCCAGAAGCAGATGTTCCTCAAGTGGCCTTATAGCTGTTACCTTTGCAGCAGGTGAGATGATGCAAAAGGACTGAATAAGGAGGAAGGAAGAATGAAAGAACTGTACTGAAAATACTGAGTATTCAAACAGTTGTAGGGTTTAGATAGGAACAGGTTGCTTGCCTTACTGTCTAAGCGAGGCTGATGTGTCTGCAACTACAGATCACATGTAAAAACTTGCCGTTAAAGTGGAACCTTAGTTTTAACTGTTAGGATTAAACTAACAGTAACCAAATTTACCAGGCAAGTACTATACTCGGTTCCGCTTGGAGATCACTCTCTTATGCAGAAAGCCATTTTGCTATAAAGGTTGGATTTAACTTCAGTCAGGGGCTGGAGGACATTCTGGGAGAGGGTCTTCACCAGAATTTCCTGTTCAGGACTAGAAAAGTGAATTGCAGACTCTGGTTGGGAAAGGAGTTGGTTGTATTTGTATCCACTCAGGAGAGGGTTTCTGTCAGGGAGGAAAAGAGGAACTTAAGGCTAGTTCAGGCTTGCTTAAATCTACTTACAGCAGCAGTGAGGCACGGAATTGGTTAGAAACAAGTAAACAATCACTGGAGACTAGTAACTGAGTGGTGTTAGTGCTGGGTGAAGAGTAATGGGCACGTACAGATAAAGCCTTCCACTTACGGATGCCGACATTTCAGATGTTTTAAATTAGCATAAATAGTGATAGAAAAATGAGCAAGTTCAGAACTTTCCTGTTTACTTTGCTATTAAATGATTGTGCCATAATCCCAAATTAAGATTTATTTGGGAAAGTCACCCTTAGCTGCAGCATTTGTATCTGCTGAGCTTTACTCAAATGATAATGCTGGGAATTTCTTTCTCTTAGTGTCGTCTGCTGTGACTGCTGCATCAAGGCAAGTCTAGTCTTTACAACAGCATGTTGAACATATGGATTTTTTTTTCCATGCACCTCCCCTAGTCATAAACTATCCTTCACCCCACTGATACCTCATATCTACCCTCTAGCTTGTTTCTGAAAAAATGGAAGACACAATTTTGAGTTGCAAAAGCAGCCAGGATGCACAAATGCTAGAAGAATTAGATAAGGAACCAAACCACAGACATCTCTTGTCATATTCAGCCACAACAACTCTGGTTCCTCCTCCTTTCAGCCTGTATGAAGTGGTTGGGATTAGTCTGTGCTCTATTTACACAAGGGTCAGAAAGTTTACTACAATAATGTCCATCTTCTAAGTACACTAATAAGACAATTGCATGCCATACAAATTTTCCTGCTAAGGTGGTTTCATTTTCCCAGTAAAACTCAGGTGACCTCTGTTATGATTCTAGATGTCCATGCCCTTCAGAATGTGTGTACATCTTCCACTTAGCTTCTTAAAACTTCTGAGACTCTCCAAAGAGGAGGATCCATCCACTCAAGAGCAGAGGAGCTCAGAGTTGCTGCATGAATTAGAACACTGGGTGTGTTCTAGGTAAGTTGGAACGGAACAGTGATGCTTTGCTTTTTCTTTGAAAGGTGTTACTGGTTACTTGTATGTGTCAGTCAGCAAGCTTGCGGACAACTGTAGCATCTGGTCCTGTGCTGTGAACTGAATGTTATGCTGAATGACCAATCTAGCCACTAGTCTAACTGATCTATAGTTCTTGGAAAGTATTATGGGTTTTAGATGACCAAAAAAGGAGTTAGGTAGATGCTCAGAAGTCCATTTTGCCTCTTAGCTATCAAGTTTCCAGCACTGGTTCAGAGTTCCCCATGGTAGCCTGGACTTGTAAGGTTCCTGGTGACAGCTTCATTTGTGTGAGAATTTCTAGAGTCCATTATATTGTATCTACCACAGCTGGGCATCTTTTACTACAGCCCAGGGTAGCCTATTCATACCTAGAACTAAAAATATGTTAATTGTGTCAGATATAACTGACCAAACAGTAATCCACAAATGGTTTCTCAATCCTCCTACATACACAACAGATGCAAGTTTTCTTTTCTGTTTCCAGAAGGGGAACTATTCCAGAGCAGTCAACAGCTCATTTTGGGTAGAAAAGAGTCCTTGTGAATATAAATAACATATGGGACTGGAAACTGTCCCACGTCTGTTCTCTTCAAATCAAAGTTTCATGTTGTACTAGAACAGGTATCTTTTCTCTCTGACACCATTCTTTTACGTAACCAAAATAAGGCCACAGCAACTTCTGGTTTGAAGTATCTGACTCCAGTTGCTAAAAATTGGGGTAGTGTTCACCACTGTGTGGGCAGTGGTTTGGTCTGACTTAAAACGCAGATACTGTGGAAGAGGTCTGACTGGTTTGCTATGCTTTAAGATGGCAAAAAGCCTAACATTCGTATGGTTATAGGGACTCTGCCCACAACCTTGGAACAGCCACAGACATCTGTCACACTGTTAGCTGAGGTAGTGTTGGTCAACAGGGAGAGGGTGTCAGTCAATGAAACTTTTGGTGCTTAGTAGCTTCTCCAAATGGAAACAAGTGCTCCATTAAATTTGTGCTTTTAACTAAATCCCTTGGCGGTGTTGGACCAAACTTGGAGAAAAGGTGGAAGAGCACTACCTTCTGACTAAACCCTGGTTCAGTTTTTTGCTTTCCCCTCCCCCCCTCCTGTTTCAGTGTACCTGTCATGTTGGAACCCCATTGCCTAGCACGGCCTCTGTGCTGTTACACAGGAACTATGGCAAACTGGTTGTCTGTGGACATCTGTACCCAATGCGAACAGTATCTGTTGAACGTGGCTTCCAGTCAACAGCAGAACATCTCTCTCGGGAGAATTTCCAGGTCTTGGACCAAACTGGAATGAATGACTCTGTCTCCTGTCGCTTGTGTTCTGTACCTGAAGTAAATGGAACAGCTTTATGCACATACTGACATAAAGGCCTGAATGAAAGACCTCCCTGCTGTTTTTTTCTAAGCAGGAAGCACAGTTAATATTTGTAAAGTATTACATGCATTGTGGCTTTTAGAACTGTTTTAATTCTTTTATGTGTTTTGGGGGAAAATAAATGTTGAAGCACTATCATGCCTCTAGCATTTCCTCTTTTGTACCTGCAGTTGTCATGGTTTTGTGGCACTCTTTGTATTCATTGCTAAGCAGACTTTGCCCTATGTCATGAGTATACGGAATCTTCTAACCAAAAAACTCTGTTCCTGGGAGGGTTTGAAAGTACCTGCATTCTTGCAGGTACCTCTTCCTCCATGATAACTCACTAGAAGTCACTTGAACTCACTGATATGACACATGTAAAATTGTAGTGATGGTTGCTGAACACTCTGCTCAGTCTGCTTGCTTAGGAAGCTAACTTTGATTTTTGTGTGTGTGCGCTACCTATGCTTTGCCAGCAGAGCTCTCCACCTCACTTAAGTAACTCGTATCTCAACCCCATTACCTGAAGGGATGGCTGTTCTCTAGATAAGATTATGTTTTGTTCTGGCTTTAAGCTTTACTCTAAGATCAATTAGACTATTGAACATGTGCGATGTACTGGAAAATAAAGAGCATTTTGGTAAATTCTTTGTGTGGTTAAAACTAGAAATAAGATAGGCTCTTTTCCCCCAGGAGTTGCCTATATGGAAAGGGTGTAAGGGAAAACAAACAAGATTACTTGCGTTCTTACCGTGTGGTTTGCAGGGCCTGGATAGACAGTATTGAAGGATACAATGGACTAGTAGCTGGAATAGTTCATACTGAACAAAAGAATGCCTGGGAAGGGGAAGTGAAGGGCTAGTTTCTCTAGTTAGTGGAAAAGAGGTGGCTAAGCTGAGCTCAAGGTCTCTCTCAGCTACCAGTGGGATTTGCCAGAAAGGTCATACCTCCACCTGACTTGTGCTGGCCTAACTCTACCTGCCTCTAAACTGCTTGTCTGCAAGATGAAGCCTATGTGCAGGTTTAGGCAAGCTTTGCAAGTAAATGAATGTGGGGAAGCTGGAACTGTGCTTCCTTTTGGAACAAATTCAAGTGTTCCTTTAGTCAATTAAGAGTGCAGCCTGCCCGCCCAGGTCCTCCACTGCATGTGTTAATAGCTCGTGCTGCTGAGAGGTACATCTGCATCAGGCTGCAGGGAATAACTGAGTTCTAGGGCAGCCAAGCTGCATCTGTGCTTGCTGGCAAGATGGGAACACTGAGTGGGGCCAGGGGCATGAGGCACTCTTAGACTCATGTAGAATGAGGGTGTATAGACAGAAGAAGAACAAGCTGAGATTAGCCTGTTTTGATTAATCTGCAAGCCCAAAGAGCTTCTTGGAGCCACGGTACAGCACTGCAGAGAGCAGGTATCTGTATGGCACTGAGGCAGACATGAATTTGCTGGGACACCAAAGGCACCTGCCTAAGTTCTGTCTCTTGTGTGTCTGGTATGGTACCACATATGCTCTTTTTATTGGCTTCCCTTTTTGCTACCTTGTGATACTTGAGGGGTGAGAAAATGCCTCGACTGCAGAACAAAGAGGCAAAGAAGGGGGACAGTGGATGCTAAGGGAGAGCTTGATCCCCACTGCATGTATCTGAGGTAGTGAAATGCCTGCAAGACCCATGTTCCTATCACTTCTCTTCGCTCTGCATTGGTTGCATTGGCCCCTGAGCGGGTTATAATAAACCCCTTGTCTCCTGTACAGGAGTAACCTATATTCTTCCTTGGACTCTGGCTTGTAACCATTAGCCCCAGTTTGACAGCTTCTGGGGGCAGGTTTAGTAGAAATGTGTATCTGCTTAAACAATGCCAAAAGAGCCCATTCATCTCATCTTGGCAGCTGCTTTTCCCTGGCTAAGGGGAGCCCTTTGGAGGGAGGAGAGACTGCCATGCCTGGGAGCCACAAAGTACAGGCTGGAGCAGATGCAGGCAGCATACGTGGAATCTGAAGCTAGAGTGCCGAATAGGAGACTACAGAACAAATCCAGGACCAGTGCCTCCTGAAAGGTAGCAGCATTTTCTACAGCTGTGAAGATGCAAAATCTGTTCTGTTCAGGAGGCCCTGAAAACTCGTAGTTTGGACGAAAGCATTCTCTCTACCATGTCACAGCAGGATTTATTTTGTTTTCCAGTCTCTAGCTGATTCCTCTCATACTATAGACTGTGGTTTTCCCTCTTTGGAGAGTTAACTGATTCTAGTTATTAGTGTTACATTCTGGTGAAACATAGCTTTGGATGTGGGGACCTTTGGATAGCCTCACCTTACTGTAGAAAAGGGTCCAGCTCAAGGCTCTGCTGCAGGGTCCCTTTACACAGTCTCTACTCCCTTAAGGCACAGCTGTAGTCTTTAGTCCTTTCCCAGTAGTGAATTATGACTGAAAAATGGGAAAAGAATTCTAATCATAACCACTTGTGAGGGCAGAAAGGCTTTTTTTTTTTTTTTTTTTTTTTTTTTTAGGGGATAATGTATGATCGTGCATTGAATGTAACAACCTAGTGAAACTTCTTGCTGTACTACCAAGGCACTGAGAGAAACCTCTGTGTGTGCATTTCATCTTGTCTTTACACGAACTCTAGGTGTCCCCAAAGGGATGGCCATGCTGGGCAGGAGACCCTGGATTGGAGCACTAGGGATGCAGAAGGAACATCTGTCTGCACCAGCTCGCTTTCACCTTCCTTCGTGCTCAGATCACTTATCCTTGAAGCCAGCCAGGGGAGGAAAGACTGAGTCGCGTCACTTTTTATGTTAGCATGGGGCCGCTATGGAGTGACCTAAAGAGCATGGCCTGCTCATGCTGGTTACGTGCCTGGGCTAAGGGACATCGAAGCTCCCGAGGGGTAACTAGCACAAGCCCTTAAATTAGGAGCCTCTGTAGGGGGCCTCTGCCTCAGCGTGGTATGCGACTGGCTCCCCAGCCTGCCTCCACAGTGCGCTCCCAACGCTGCCGCGGCACCAGCTGCCAGCGCCCGGCCGCCTCGCGGGGCCCGCAGGCGGGGCCAGCGCAGCTACAGCAACGGCCGCGGCGCGCGCGAACGGCCGCCGCGGTCCAACGGCCGCCGCGCGCTAACGGCCCGGCATGCCGCGCGGCGGGCAGCGCCCGGCTCGCCCCAGCGCCTCGCCGCTCCGGCAGGGGGCAGCCGCGGGCCGCGCTACCCGCCGGGGCGGCCCCAGGGCGACGCGGCCCGCGGGAGCCGCGGCGGGCTCCGCGAGGGCGGGAGGATTGCTCGCGGAGCTGGCGCCAAGTGTAGCAGCGGGATTACCTGGTGGCCGGAGACTCCCCGCAGCCTCGCGGTGCGGAGTTGCCCGCGGGCCCCCTCTTTAGCGATTTCTGAGAAAGGAAGGATATTTTTGCTGCTCCCCCCCCCTTTTTTTTTCTCCTGTCAGCAGGCTGGCGAAGGGCAAGGGTGCCTGGGGAAGTGAGGGTGCTTGGGCCACAGGGCGAGGGGACAGAGAGCGACAAAGATGCTTTAGGGGTAGGTGAGAAGCAAGAGAGGCCCCACTGCGGTAAAGTTGTGTGGTATTTGAAGTCCTTTTTTGTGTTTTATACTTAAAGCCACCTGGAAAACATGCTCTGAATGTTTCTTGTAGAAAGAAGCTACAAACTTGCTTGAATAACCTCTGCCAGCAGGCCATTGCCAGCCACTCACTATTGAAACGGAAGGATGACCTGAGCAGAATGGCATCCTGTGTTCAATTTAGTTAGGCTCAGTATTTTTTATTACCAGAGGACAAACATAAAGACAACTTATGCATGAAATAAAGATTTGAATTCAAAAATATCTGGGCAAATTCTGGGAAGAATAGTTTAGGAAAAACAGGATGCATTTCAGCTGGAAGATTTTGCACTTCAGCAGCAATATGAACCCTAGAAACATGAGGGAGGCAGTGATAGATTAAGCAGCAATTCTTCAGAAAAGGATCAAAAGCTGAATGCGGGTCAGCTATATCATGGTGCAGAGGTGACGGAAAAATAAGTTGAGTAGAAATGCAGAGTAATTGGATCCAGCCCAGAGGAGAGCAAAGAGAACAACTGGAAGTCTAGAAACCGTTACCTGTGAGGAAAGCTTGAAAGATCTAAAATTCTCTAACCCAAATGAGGAGAGAACTAAAGTCTTTAAGCACATAAAAGGAAATAATCTTTTCTCTTTCTCTGTGATAGAGAAGATAAAAAAAAAAGAAAAGGCTTAAATCACAGCAGGAAGGACTCAATTTAGATGTTAGGAAAAACTTTCTAATAACAAGGATAATGAAGAATAGACTGCCTGGGGAGTGGAGAGCTTTAAGATCAAGTCAAGCAACATCTGTCAGGGATGTCCGAGGTTTAGGTGATCCTGCTTTGGGTTAGAGGGATGGACTAGTCTGACCTTTCAAGGTTCCTTTCAGCCCTAATTTTTCAGTGGTTCTGCAGGCTTACATTAATCTTCTTAATGGTATTTAAACAGTCAGCAGCTTCCCTTAAGTAACTGCTAGCAAGTCTCCTCTCTTGCCTGCGGTTTAAAATTAACTTGATTTCTATGCATCACTTTCACCCTCCAACTCCCAAGTCCCGCACAGCCAACCAGCAGCTGAATTCCTTGAGTGCTTGTTTGTGAGACCTGCTTGTGGGTCTCTAGCTATCCACAATGAAAAAAGAAAGGTTAGAAATGCTAAATATAGGTGGATATATTTTCAGTGTGAGGGTGTCCTCCTTTTCTGCCTGTATACATGGGAGGTACTGTCATCTTTCTTGCAACAGCGTTAACTCCTGTGCAGTTATGCCTTTCCGGGGCTCCAGGGACCCCCCTTCCCCCCACTATAGCCTGCAGTTCTAGGGGCAGCTTCCCTTGCCCTTCCTGTGGCACTGGAAAGGAAGGAGCCTCCTATGACAAAGGTTGGCATATTTCTGAAAGAAGTTGTGTCAGATTGTGGGTCTTTGCTGTTGTTTTGTCACGGGTCAAGCCTTGAGTGCCTCAGCCCAAACCATGCCTAACATGTGTGGGCACTTGTACGTAACAATGCTAATGTGTAACAATAGGTGTTGTAATTAATAAATTGTCCACAAGTGATCTCGTTCAAATGACACAAACCCCAGAAGGAAGGAGTCTGTTGTGAAGTTGGCCCTCAATCTGGGAGTGTGCCCTTCCACTCTTTCACACTGCTAGTGAAAGTGAACTAAATTTTTCATCTTCCATACAGAGAAACGGGGGAGAAAATGCCAGGATGCACTGAGCATCATCTGCAATCTTTGTCTAGTACTCCTAATCCTCAGAAAACCGAAGAGCCAGTGAGTGTCTTAAAGGCAGGAGTGTTTGCAAACTTCTTAGTTACTTACCTTAACCAGAAAAGATGACAAAGCTGAGAAAAACTGTCCCTAATGAGAGGGGGGAACCATTTCTTGAAAGTCTTTACCTTTGTAAAATAACGTCCTGCCTAGTGCAGCATTACCATCCAAACTGACTGGTTAATGGCACCAAGAGGATCATTGCCTCCATATTGCAGCTAGAAGATCAGCAATAGAGAATATATCCATAAATGAAAGCAGACTATCTGAAGTCAGGAAAATCTGAGGCTTCCAAACTTTTGTTGCAACCTTCTTAGTTATTTGCGTAAAATAGAAAAGATGACATTTCTAGAGCTGGAAAAAAGTTTCTATGAGAGGAGAAACCACAAGTTTCTTATCTGCCCACAGAGAAGCAGTCACAATTTCTACCACTAATTTTCGTAGTGGTTTTAACCAGCCAAAATAGTCATGGGCCAGATACACAGAACTTCATATGCTTTTCTTTAAACAAAGAAAGATTTATTCTATCTCTATATGACAGAAAAGTATTAAGAACTTCATTTTATACGTGGGAGTAATGTACAAAGAAATGACGTGGCCACCACAGTAGCAGATTAGATTCATGCTGCACTGAATGCCTTCTTCCAGACCATGCTGCCAGCTCTGAAACGTGAGAGTTATTATTTACATATATAATAAAACACCACCTGAATGCAGCTGGATTCTGCCTTTGAGCCACATTAACACTGTAGTGACTTCATTTACATCCACTTCGCTTTACCTCTCTTGACACTCAGAGTGAGAGTTTCAGATGTGCTCCCTTTTTTTTAAAAAAAAAAAAAAAAAAGTAGGGTGAAATATGTATATTTTACAATCAGTAGTACTTTTGTGGTACCTATACCACAAATTATATAATAGTGGCTTTTTTTTTCTTTTTCTTTCTTTCTTCTTCTTCTTTTTTTTTTTTTTTTTCTTTTGCCCAGATATCACCATCTGAGGAACTTAGGTCCAACTACACTTGAGCACCCTGCATTTTGCATGTTGCAAACTTAGAGGTTTCCCCTCTAAATAACATTGCCAGCTGTAGAGAGCTTGATCTCTCCTTAGCGGCAGTGCTGGAGCCAGACTGCATGCTAACACAGTATGGCTGCAGGCTTTTTTGGTGTTTTTACTCTGTGGAGTTTTTATGAGACCATATCTGTCAAACGTATGTGTGAAGATAAATCAAACAAGCACAGCCACAGCTATTAAATAAATGTGAAATCTGAGTGGCTTCCACCAGCCCTGCAGTCCCTCCCCCCCAGCTGCCGTGTGCGCTAAGTGTTTTACAGAAACAGAACGGTGCTGGTTATAAGAAAGGGAAAGCAAAGGGGAAGCTCCTAGGGAAGAGGGCGATTTCCTTGCTGGGGGACACAGAGAGCTGCAAGCTGGATTTGGGACTCATGCTGCTGAAATATTTGGGTATGGAAAGAGACAGTTTGGAAATTTGGTGACATTTGGAGCAGGAAGGACTCAACAAATTCCATCAGGGATGCGGTCTGACTACTGTCATGGTATCCAAAGTGTAATGAAGACAGGTACTCGGCAGAGGAGGCAACTCCATGCAGAAGTGTAATGAGTTGGTCAGTCTCAGACCATGTTCTGGGGGCTGAGAATGTGTGAGCACCATGAAATTGCTGTGCAGTGAACACTGAAGCATGAGGAGGGCATCCACTTCTATGTGCCTCACAGTCTATCCTCTCTTATGTAATAAAATAATCTTGACCTGATCTCCACTCATTTTTTTCCCTGTTCCCTAAACTGTTCTTCCCCTAGGAGAAGGGTGGTCCTACCAAGGTCAGGGCTGAGGTTACTGACAGGTCAGGCAGGGCAAGGTCAGGCTTGAAGCTGACTGTCTGTACCAAAGCTGTCCCCCATAGGGAGAGGGCCTTGCAGTTTCCAAAGCCATCAATCTCCTCCCCACTTTCACCAGCTATTCACCTCTCCCAGTTTTAAGTGGAAGAAAATACAGCCAAGCTCTTCAAGCCCTTGTGTTGCGCCTCTGGGAGCTGCATTCTTGCTCTCGAGTGGTCAGTCACTGAAACAGAATAGCCAATATATCACTCACAGTGTCTTTATTTGGGGGTTGAGGCTGGATCAAGGTATCTGAAGGCTACTGTAACCAGGAAATGATTCTGCTGATTTCTGACAATGGGGCTGCTTCTGCCACTAAGAAAGCATTTGTCATTTCCCCCTGGCTGCACTGGAGTTTGACTGCACACACTTGCTTACCCCAGCACTTTGTACGCAGGAAAAGCATCGAGACAGGGGCCCAAGTGAATTCAAGGACAACAAATTGCACGCTAGCAAAGCTTGCTGTGTTTGTGCCAGGGGTGAAACATGGAGGGCAGCACTGTGCCATGTGCTCTGGACATGGCCTGTAGGGCAGGAGTGTGGGACAAAAATTATTTGAGCTATCTCCTGTGCATGTGAAATTGAATTTTAGTTCTGATTTGCACTAGAAGAGGATTTGATCCATATGAATGTAGTCTGTTGCACAGTGTGTCATGAAGTTACTTGGTCACTCTGATCTGTTTGTATCACCAGCATTCAACTGAATAAATTAAATATTCAGAGATGCTTTTTGCTAGTAAAAACATGAAATGAATGAAAGGGCCAGCTACTATACAGTGTCTGCCAAGTGCATTTCTGCTTTCTCCAGAAAACTGCAAGAAGAGTATGATGATTTGTGAGGCAGTGTGTCTCACCCTACCTGGTCTGCCCTTCCCCGACCCTTCCTTTCTTGCACTGCTAATGTAATACAAACTAATTATTAGTAATAGTTAGCAGTGAATGTGAGGCTCCCATTGAGGAAATGGTCTGTTATCATCCAAAAGGCCAGGGAAACCCTTAGAACCAACCTTTCTTTGAATGTTAATTGTTTAGATTGAAGTCAAGCACTAGATTCCTTAGTTGGCAGGTTAGTATTGTTACTTTAATTGGAAATTAAACCAGCCAGTTTACACCAGCTGAAAATCTTGTCCTAAGTTTTCTACTGCTTATCAGAGTCATTATTAATGTTATGTATTTAAAGGCCAGCTTTTTGTTCAGTTTTGGGTTAGAAGTTTTTTTTTTTTTTTTTTTTTTGGTGTATAGCTTATACACACAGGTCAAAGTGATTCTGTTACCACTTATCAGCTCAGCTGTTGAGTCCACACCATCATGTCAGCGTGGAACAGTTCTGTTCTGATCACAAATAATACTAAGGACACTTCAAAGATCCTGAAGTACTTAGTTGTCAAGGCAGGGCATAGGTTGTAATTTGAATTCAGAATGTGAACACAGAGTAAAAGGTAGTGGTGACTGAATCCAGTGATGTGGCTGCAACTTATCTGTGCAAATTAGCACTTTACGATCCCTGCTCTGCCATCCAAGGATACCTAGGTTTATAGTACACCTTGATGATAGAAGCATGGTTCCCCATAGTGCAATTCTATTCAGAAACACATTTTTTTTCACGCCACTGAAGCAATGCAATGGTGAATCAGGCCCAGGACAATTTTAAATTCTCTAATCTACAGTTCACTCTGCCTGTCTGTCCTTGTGGGCACCAACCATCTTCTGTGTGTATTGCTGCCCTGTAACCAGTTTAAGAACCTTATTTAAGATCAGAATAGTGAGACAGACAGACTTTGGCCCACAGCATACTGCCCATTGTGAAAAAAACCCCTCACAATGAAAGCTGTAACACCAGCAAATCCAGCCCTAAGGCATGTGCAACATAAGCAGTCACCTCAGGTGCAACACACAAGTCTCTTTTCACAGGCCAGAGGAGACAGGCATTGGCAGCTGGGGCAGTGTATGAGCAAACCACTGTTTTCTTCTGCTGTTGTCTCTCTGTTCCTGTCACCACTGGGAGAGGAGTTGGCAGCTCTGGCTGTAGTGGAGCATGTTTTTGCAGCTGCACTAGTTGTTCTGCCACCCCATCTTGATAATGGCATCAGGAGCAGCAAACCTTACTTTCCAGGGATTTCAAAGCTCAGTGGTCTGACCCTGCCTCCTTCAGCTCCCTGTGATAGGAGCAGTCTGAACTGGCTCTTCTTCCAAAATGCAGCAGCAGCTTGGGAAGTGCAAAAAGAGCGGTGGCACTGCACCAGTCGCTGCAGAGAAGTGACTATAAACAAGAGGTGGGCAAGTGGAAACAAGGCCCTGTGTGGAGGGGAGAGGAAGTTTTAGGAAAACAGACTGAGAAAGGGGACAGATAAACATGCTTGCCTTCCTCCCTACTTGTCCTACTAACTGCTCCCAGCATCTTAGAGGGAGGTCTCCTGGCCTTCTTCTTCAGTCAACCTCCCCCCCCCCCCCCTCCCAAGAGGCATTGATTACTGGCAAATCTCTATCTCCCGCTCCAGATCCCTGTGGCAGGGTACCTTTGTCATTCATGACAGACATCTATTCAATCTGTTCTTCAAGCTCTCCACTCATACAGGCTCCACACTCAGACACTTCATGCCATTGCTTCCCTGTATTTGCCCTAATATTTCCTAACACCAAGCCTGAATCTTTCTTGCTGTAGTTTAAGTCTGTTATTTTTTATCTGCTCCATTATAGGCAGTTAGAGCCGACTAGTGCCCCTCTCCCCTTGCTGCAATCTTTTATGAACTTAAAAGACTTATCTTTTTCCTTTGTCTTCTTAACACCAAACAACAACATTTTTTTCAAGTTTTCCTCCCAAATTATGTTCTCTAGACCTCTGATTATCCTTCTTGATTTCTTTTAGACTGTATCTAATTAGTGCACATCTTTCTTTGGCTTTTCCAAGAGTATGGCACTGATGAAAAACAGTTCAGATTTTAATATGCTCTAACCTCAGCTCCAGTAGTTCCATACCCGTATTTGTGCAGTCAGTTTTTCCTCAGTGTAGAATCTTGCATGGATTCCTGCTGTGTCCTCCTCTCCCCACACCAAGCTATTTCTCTAATATGTCAAGCTGCTTTTTTTTAAATCTCATCCTGTCTCTGATGTACTTGCAGCTCCTTCCAGCTTTGGACATCCTGCAAATTTAATCATCATCTTTTTTCTAGTTCACCATCCAAGTCACTAATGAAAATACTGACTGGAGTCAATCTGAGAGAGAAACCTGTGGATTTCTATTCAATATGTTCTTCTATTTGAAGACTGAAGTGCTGTTCACTAACTTCTGAGTACCAATGCTGTGCCTGTTCTGCAGTAGATAGACCTCATATTCCTTCCCAGTTTATGAGAATCTTACGCAAGCCAGTGTCAAAGGACTTACTCAAGTAAAGATATTGACATCTGCTGTTTCTTACTGGCCTTCAAGGCTTGTCTCCTTGTTTTAAAAGGAAATCATATGGGTTTGTCAAGACCATACTGTGAAGCTAATACTGGTTGTTACCCATCCCATTACATTCCTTTTTCTTACAAATAGCTTTTTGCATTATTCATTCTAGAATTTTTCCTGTAATGGAAATTAAATTTATTAGTCTATAATTCCCCAGCTCCTTTTTTGAAAGACACTCTGATCTTGACTTTCCTTGCTTTCACTATGCTTATATAGTAATTCTTAGTAATTCAGCCCAGATTTCATTCTTTGTACATAAACTTAATTGTGTTCAAGGTCAACAGCAGTAGTCTAATCAATTTGATCTTTTCTTGCACTTCTTTTCCTCTCCCTGCACTGGTGTAGAACTTGGTTGGACAAACTGTGTCAAGCTGCCTTCCTGTCCCAGCAACAAGCTGGATGCAAAAAAATGTCCCGTTATCACCAAAGCCTGGGTTTTGGATGAAATTTGCTGATTCCTTCCTGGCTTAATAGTTTGCAGGAGACTTGCTGTTATGATGAGACCTACATCTGGTGACCTGTGGGCCACCCTGTGCTGTTGATGCCCAGGTTTTCTCTCTAAGCTATTAACAATAGAACTTCACCTGGCAGACATGGGTGAGGGTCACTTCTGACTCAGGCCAGCCACCTCAGCATTGGTGCCACACTCATTTCCTCTTTATGTCTTACCAGAAATGATTAGCATGAATGAGATGGTCACATCTTCAGCAATGCTCAGCAGCCATTGGTTTCAACTACTTGATAAGAGAGGAAATTGATACTGAGCACCACTGGCAAACTAGCTTCCCCTAATTAGTCATCTTAGCCTTTGAAGTCAAGTTAGGTCAGCATTACCATACTGGCAGTGAAGTCCTAATCCAGACCATCTTCAGATAATGTTTGCTCAGGTGTGATATCATGGAAGTGAGATCATCGCTGCCCCTTTCCCAGAAAATATAATCATTGTTTGCCACATTTAATTAAGTTTTCTCCTTCATTCATATAGCCTTGCACATCCAGATCTGAAGTTAGTTTTACAGTTTCCTCTCATTTTCTCCTTTGATCTTAAAGTAGCTGTCATCTCAGTACCTACAGCCCTTCCTTTCTCACCTTGGCCAGCATAAAATGTGTTTGTGTGTTAATGGCTTTCTCCTCAGGGGCTGCTGATTGTCTTTACAAGTGAGATGGATGCTAGATGAAATCATTCCCTCTTCTGTTTCTAGTATGTCACATATATATTTCTCTGCCTGTGTTTTATGTTCCATCCCAGCTTCATTCATAGGAAATGATTCTGTTTTAATTCATTTTTGTTTTGGAAAGTGGATCTGTTGCCAGGGGAATGCAAGAGATTCCAGACACCAGATCCAAGATTAGTGTGGGAAGGCGCTTGCATAGATTTGCCACACACAGCCCTGCTGGTGCTCCTCACTTCTGCCCTGCAAGGGACTATTCCCTCCTTAGCGCCTCCTAAACAAAGGCACTACTCAGACTAAAGCATCCTAAATTGTGGAATAGTTCTGTTTTGGTCATTCATGTTTGTGACCTTTAGTCTCTGTCTAATTTGACTTCTGAAAACTAACTTGCCATATATCTGAACTAAAACCTAGACCTCAACCATCAAGTCTGCACTGGTGAAAGACCTACATTGGTAAGCAGAGCTATGTTACAGTAACCCAAACAAGGCAGAAGTAAGTCTTAAAGTTACAGTGAAGAAGGCTTAAGAAAGCCAATAAAGCAGCTTGGCATAAATAAATAACCAAAAAAAACTCTGGACAGCAACATGTTAGTGCGAGTAGTACCATTTTCTTAGAATATTTGTTGGGATAAAGTTCTGCAACAAAAGTTATTAGTAAAACGCTTTACCAAGAGTGTTGCCTCAATAACATGACTCGGAAACCTCAGTCTAGCTTGTCTGCTGTGGCACCTAATCTGGATGCTGTGTTCTGCCATGCCACAGCAGGCTAACTTCCAAATGCTCAATTAGTATAATTAACCCAAAATAAAACTTAGACTGCACATTTTCCTCAATGTGCCATCAAATCAATGCTCCTTAGCTCTGGTACCGGGATAAAACAATGGGATCCATATCACAGACATGGTGTAGGAAGAGGGCTAATGGAGGAGGGGACTGACTTGAGGAGAGTCTTGAAGAGCAAACTGAGAAGACATGAGTGACTGCGTGTCAGATACACAGACCTCAGTCTGCTTCCACTCTGCTCCTCAGAGGTGAAATCTCAGCCCACTGTGATCAGTGACAGGCGTCTGTTGCTAAACCAACACTCTGTTCCATCTTGAGAGAAAAAGACAGCATAGAAAGAAGAAAGTGTTAGAGTGGTATGTGAGGAGCTATCACATAATATTGTCTCTGAAAAGAACAAATGTTCTCTAGCATTTGCTGTAGATTAACCTTTGTATAAAAAAAGGAAAAAAAAACATTTGGGGAGAAGAAAAGCTAGAGAAAAGGTCTGGGATTTTTGCTCTCTTCTTTTTTTCTTGGCCTGCTACTTTGTCAGTGAGCTTATTAAATCTTACTTCTACAGATCATTTTCAAATTTATGCTTGCATTATGACCTCCCCCTTCCCCCCCCCCCCCCCAAAAAAAAAAAAAAAAAAAAAAAAAGAAAAGGAAAAAAAATGACTAGCAGGAAATGAAAAAAAAAGGTCTGCTTTGCAAATGAATACTATCTCTCCTTGTCACACATACGCTTGATACCCATGGTGGGCAGATCACTGCTAATCAGGGTTACTAAGGAAAGTTAAAGCCTAAATCTGGAACAATGGAAAACTCTGTGAGTGGAAGCAGCTCAGCAGATGCACATTTATTACATTCGCTGCAGCAGCAAAGCAAAAACAAAACCAAACAAAAACATTTCTTGTTGCCTGTGTCTGATTTGCCTGTGATGACCCTTCTTTCCTTCAAGCCAAGTTCTGTCTTTCTGCAGATCTCCATGTATGGTTGGCATTCCACAATTAGGGAGGCATCAATAAATCAGTGACAAACAAGCAAGGGCTCCAGTCTTCCCTAAAGCTTGCACTGCTAAAAGTTCATCTCCAAGTGCTCCCTCTTCACTCCACGCAGCAGTCAGGGTGCCTGGGATTTGCAGGCAGGAACAGCATGACTGTTCAAGCTTGCTGGCCAAGCTCTGAGGCTGGAATCAGAGGGGGTGGGGAGGCAGATTATGTTGAGTTGAACTGAGTGCTGTTAGATATTGGTCTTTGCAGTGAGCCAAGAACTTGGGTGGTAGCTATTGTTGTGAATCACGATCAAGAAATGTTGTTATTACATTATGCTTTACAGTGGGTTGAGGCCCAATGCAAGCAGTGGGGTTCCAGCTTTGCAGAACATACAGACCAAGCAAAGGCTCCTAGGGCAAAGGGACAAAAGTGCCTATGATGATGGCAGTTTGCTCTGATGTTGAGGATACTATGTGAAGCACGAGCAGCACAGCTCAATGCAAAGGTGCCACTGGGGATACTCCAGTGTATTCTGCCTGGCTTCCAGCTGCCAGCTGAAAAACAATGTAGGTTTTCGATAGGGCCTGTGCCATATCTGCTAGCCTGTGTGGATGCTTTGGTTACTTCAGGGATCTCAAATGGTACAAAATGTCTATGCTCAGGAGACTGAATCATGACCTGGTTTATCTATCCCCAGCCCTGTTGTGTGATCACTAGCAAGGCACCACACTGTCTTCGCTCACCTGCTGCCTCCCACAGTCACAAAGTACCTCAGGTGGGAAGGGACCTTGGCAGGGCTCTAGCTCAGTCCCCACTCAGTGCAATGCTGATTTCAAAGCTAGATGAGGTTGTCCAGGACCTTGTCAAGGCAGGTTTTGAAAATCCCCAGGGGATTTCATGATTTTTCTGGGGAACCTGTTCCAATGCTGACCCATCCTCACGAAGAAGAAATTATGCTTTATGTCCAATAAGATTTTCTCCTGTGGCAATCTGTGCCCATTGTTTCTCTTCCTTTCTCTGTGCACCCCGAAGTGGAGCCTGACTCTGTAATCTCCATTAGATGATTGAGGACTATAAGCCTTCTCTTCTCCAGGCTAAACAGCTCCATTTCCCTCTGCTTCTCTTCATGTGCTCTCTCTAGCTTCCTAGTTCTCTTAGTGGGAATTAACTTTCCTCTGCCTTGTCTATTTAGACAGCAAAATCTTTGGGATCAGTGTTATTATTTAGTACATGTGTGGCAATCTGAGACTTCCTGGATCTCTCCCTTGGGATCTTGCAAGCCTCTTGCACCTATATAAATAACAGAAAACACAAATCAACTTTGGAAAACCACTGAAAATGTGAGGTGGACAGAGGGACCTGGAGAGGTGATGGGTTAGAATGGTGAGGCAAGGGCAAAGATCATTGCACGCAACGACTCTCCTTATTCCCTTGCCTGACTGAAAATCAGAGAGGAGCTCTGAACAAAGCTGCAGGCTCACCTGGAGCAGAGCGCAGGGTAGGGAAGGGATACATCACCAGGTGCTCAGCAGCGGGCTAAGTAATGGTCTTTGTGTCTGAAGCAAGACTGGTTATATCTGAGTCATCCCTGACAGACTTCTCTGGCCTGCAGTTCAAATGCCCCAGCGGAGGAGAGTCTACAGTATCCCTGATTAGCTCCAAAGCCTCCCTTTTACTACATACTTGGCCTAAATCTTTCTTGCAAACTAACCCCATTTCTCCTTGTAGTTCTCTCTTGGACTCTAATCTTTAGGATTATGCATTGGAAGACTGTTATGTTCCCTCTTAGTTTTCTGTTCTCTAGACTAAACAAACCCAGTTCTTTCAATCTTCCCTCACAGACTATGTTTTCTAAACTTTTTATCATGCTTGCTATTGCACCTCTGAGTACTCCCCAGCTTGTTTACACTGTTTGGAAAGCACTATGCCCAGCATCTCCAGCTGAGGCATCCTTGGGGCCAACTGCAACACACTCATTTTCTCCCATGCGTGGCCTATGAATCTCTCATTATTGGGTCCTGTCAAGAGAAATGGATGTTTTGAAACGGCATGACAACATTGATTAAGTTTTTGTGTGCACTCCCAGGAGCTTTTCCTGCAGTGGTGCTCTTTTTCCAATTAGTGCTCTTTTTCCAATTTTGCATTTGAGTTCCAACACCTCACTGTGGTATTTTGCTCTTGCTCTTGTGTGATTTGCATCTGCTGATCTGAGACCAATTCACCGATTTATCTGGATTGTTTTGAATCCTGTTGCTGCCTTCCCTGTACACACCCCATGGCTGCAGCTCCTTCTAGCTCAGTGGCATATGTGAATGTTATCCTGACTCCATAATATCCATGATGCTGTGGTCCCTCTTATCTCTATTCCTGCAGTCAAAAGAACTGTGGAACCATCTAGGGTCCAGGGCAGCACCCTGGACTGGTCTCCTCAGGCTTATGGTGAACTCAGTTACTAACATTTGAGGATAGAGCTGCAGTGAATTGTACGCTGGCCCATAGGATGGTTGTATCTACCCCAGGTTCCTGGTTGTATAGAAGGGAGTTTTCCTGCATGCTGAAAGGCCCATATATGGCTTGGGCATGGGCTCTGCTGCTGCTTTTCTGTGAAACACTGGCCATCCGGGGGCTCATGCCTGGGGCCAGAGACCCTCCTGTAGGCTGAGTCCAGAGTGGGATCTGCCCGTGCTGCGGGTGCTTCCCCATGCTCCCCCCCGGTGCCTCACTGTCTCGAGGCCCCAGACACCAGGGCTGGGATGTGGGTTAGCAAATTTTTTCCACGCTGTTTCTCTGGGATCCCTGACAGAGCCCATCAGAGCTGCCTTTTATCAGCTCTGCACGCCTTACTGAGCCCATCATGACTCACACACACAATGTGCTCCGCGCTGGATTAACCCAGCAGGCTTTCATGCTCAGGATGTGGGTGATGGGCAGGATGGGGGGGCATGGATGTGGATGCAGGGTGAACAGGGGCCCTTCATGGCACACATGAGCACCTTGAAAATTTGAAGAGGAGGACTACATTTGGGGGTGGTCTGAGGGGGCAAAGAGAAAGCATGCCTCGGGGCACAGAAAAGCAAGGAGAGCAACAAATGTGTACTCTGTCTTCCAGAGGTAGATACTGTTACTCTGACTTTGAAATTGGTGGCATGACAGAGAGCTACATAGACATTTCCAGCACCATCACTGAATGGGTTTGCGCTGCTGCATGCTTAGCTTCATCTCATCCACTGCCCAGGCTCTCCAGGGTTTGCATGTGAAAGTGCAAGGGGCTGGAGGCAGCCCTTGCCACATTATTATCACCTACAATCTCCTGAGTCTTTCCGGCTTCTGGCACACCCTGTGTTATTTCTGTCGCCAAGTCATCTCTCCAGCTGAGGAGTGAACCAAGGCTTTAGAGTGAAAATATATCTCTGACTTCCAGGAGCCTTGATTTACTCAGCTTAGAGCAGCCCCAAGATGCAGGTACCATACTTTTAGGGAAAGTGGGCAGGTGTCTTGCCAAATTCCAAAGACTTGGTCACAGTTTCCATTGGTGAATCGCTTCTTTAGCCTCTGCTGCACCATAAAAAATTTGGAGTACATTAAATCAGGAATTCTTACTGGTCTTCATATGCCAGAGACTCAACATATAGTCGAGATATGACCACATCAGGCTGTTACTGCAGGTAAAGGACCATGAACCTTGGTGTTTACCCCAGTTACACGGCTCCGTCTGACCATCAGAGAGAGAGCAAGAGAGGTATTTTCAACACGTGCAACAACGTTCCCATGACTTAATACTTTTTTAGGTGTGATATTTCTTTGATGCATCAATACATCAGTTGAAGCAGATCACTCAGGGGACTTGCCTGTCTGTGAGAAAGATATGTTTGAAGTCTTGGTCCATGAGCTGTGGGCAGTGTTTATAGTTTGCCTTTTATGTTTGCTAGACTGTAATTTCAAAGCAATTGCAGTTTTCAGAAATGTATTGGTTATGAAATGGATGTCTTCAGAAATGGCTGCCCTAAAAATCCTCCCAAATATGCAGAGTGAGTTTGAGGAAAACTGTTGGCTTTCATCACAAAACTACCAGCATGCCATGTAAATTTGGGATTCCTTCCTGTTTTATTTTTGAAAATTATTTGCCCAGAAATAATAAAATAAGTTCTTTCACAGAAAGAACCTTGAAGCTGAGCTGAGAGAAAGAGTTATTTACACTAAAGGTAGAAAATGAGCAAAAAAATTATGCTCTATGCATGGATAATTCCTATGAGTCCCTTACTGTGGGTGTTTAGTGTATATCCTAAATCATGTCTAGACCTTGGAAATTCATGAGATGAGAAGTCCTATTTATGTCTTCCAAACTCTGCTTGGGACAAACATCCGCATCACTTGAACAGCAACATGAGTAGCACGGGTTGGGTGATGATCATCACGAAGAGGCCAAACATGGGATGGAGCCAGAATTATCTCCTCGGTGCTGGTGCATATTGTAAGGCAGCGTTATGGGCACTGCCTTTTGCTGCTGTCCTGTAGCTCATGAGAGCACCAAAAGGGACTGGGAAAATGCACACACCTTGTGCTGCTGAACAAGGCACTCACGCTATTTTGGAAGTCTCCCTACAGAATATTACATCATGTTTCAGGGCTATTAGTTGAACATCTTCTGCATGGCCTGGTTACTTTGTATTCACAGAGATATAAATGAGATCCGCGGGCAGCTTGGTTAATGATTTAGAAGCATGCAAAATGGATATCAAATGCTATTGTGCCTTTTTAAACGAAGAAGAATGTTTCACATTCTATTCAATATAGAGAAAAATCAAGAAAATGCAGATCAGTTTACATATTCTTGCTAGTTAAGGGTGTTCAGTCATAGTTCTAAAAATAAGGTATGTAATGTATCACCACTCAGCTCTTTTTCATACATCAGATAGCTATTTAAGAGTCTATCAGGTTGATTATTCTAGCTTCTTGCTCCAAGAAATGAGGATTTTCATTCATCTCCATTAAACTCAGAATTATTAATAACTTACTGAAATTGTTCCATGTTCAAAAAGCTGCTATTCCAATTTGGTAACTTTTTCCATTCACTTTTCCTCAGATGCAAGGCCCTAATTTAGCAAAGGCGTTTAAACACCTCTTTAAGCTTAAGCATATGATTAAGTTCATTCCCACTCAGCAAAGCCTTTAAGAATGTTCTTAACCATGTGCTTGAGCCCCAGTGAAGGAAAGCAAGCAATTAAGCAGGTGCTTTGCCAAAATGACTCTTTAACGCCTTTGTAAAGAAGCAGTACAAATCCTCCTTCTGACAGGGGCTGGAGGGGGGAAGGATATATGTTATTACCATCCCTCTCTTTAAAGTCTGAATTGTTCTCCAAGGCTACCTGGCTGGTTCCTCATTGTGTTGGCCAGCTCTTAAGTAGCTGTCACCTCTGTAATAGGTGCAACCATGTAGTAAATCCAGATTTACCGCAGTAGTGACAAGATCATCGTCTGCTTTCCTCGAACGCGAGCTGACGGCAAAGGAGGGGAGATTGGCGATGCCGCCAGCATTGCTAGTGTTAAGTGGGGTGAAGCCGGTGGCACCGTGCTGGTTTACACCTGCGGAGGAGCTGGGGGGCGGTGAGGGAGGGAAAGGCTCGCTGTGGTTTTCTTTTGCAATGTGCGCCACATTCCGGTGGGGGCCCCGCAAGCTTTCTACAGTCCCCGCGTCGTTCAGAAATGAAAACCATCTCTGTTTGATTTTAATGCAGCCTATTAACTAAGCTGCCTCGCTGCACTTTGTCCAGCTGGGTCAACCCGTGCGCGCCAGCGTTTCCCTTTCATATTATTCCCTGTCGATCCGGGAGGCCCTTTTGACTCGTTCCCCCCTCCTCTCTGCAGCTCATTAACATTGTGCGGCGCAGCGCCGAGGCACAGGTTGCTGCTGTTCGCCACGTCCTGCTCCCCGCACGCAAAGGCGCTCGTGCGCCCGAAGCGAAGTTGCGTGCATGTTATTAAAAAAAAAAACCCAAATCAAAAACAAACAAACAAAAAAAACCCTCTTGCAGCGACGAGCAAGGGAATAAATGCGACTATAACAGTGCACACTTGTCAGCCAAAAAAAAAAAAAAAAGAGGAGGAGGGGGAGACTGGGAATAGCAGGAGACTGGCTGGGGGAGGAAGGGGGCCAGGGCCGAGGGAGGGAGGTGGATGAGCAGAGTCCCCCTGCTGCCGCGGCCATCAGTTTTGGGGCTAAGGGTCTGGTCGTTGCGGCCCGGAGAGTTTTCTGGTTCTTTTTTTGTGGAGTCGGGGCTGCGGCGCCGGCAGTGGCTGAGGCGGGTGAGGGGGCTGGGGCGGGGAGGCCCCGGCTGAATGCAGGATTTTGCCCAAACCAGTGATTCTCAATGGAGGCTTCAAGCGAAAGTGAGGGGCTGCCAGGCAGCGCTGGCCCCAAGAAAGGGACTTTCTGGGGCTGGGGAGGGGGAGGCAGCAGCGGCAGGCCTGGGCGGCGAGGGAGGGCAGGCATGGCAGAGCTCCCTCCTCTCAGCGGTCCCACGCGCTCCCCGCACCGCCGCTATTCGGGAGCCCATACAGCGAGCTGCTTTATTTCCCCTTCTTGGCCCTGGCCCCAGGTCCTTTTGCACAGGGAGGGGAGAGTCTGCCGCGAGGGGGGAACCTGTGAAACGGTGGTGTATTGTGGAAGTTTTGACTTGCCTAAAAGCCCCTGAGCATGGGCAGGGTGCTTATCCCATGCTCTAAAACTGAAATGAATAAACAGAAAAGTGCTGGCCAGACCTTTGGCTGGAGCAACGCAGAATTAAACCAGCCGAGACTGTATAGGTATGCATGTAAAACTACCTACATACATATACGTACATACATGCATACATTTTTTTTTTATATATATATATATATATATATATATATTTATATATAACACATTCCTGTGCAGCTTGTAGACTTTAGGGCCAACAGTGGAGACCACTGTAACTCTCACCATTTCTGCCCCCAGCTCACAGTTTCTGGCTGGGTGATATCATCTCCTCTAGAGAAACATCTGGTCTTGATTTAAAGACTGTGAGCGACAGAGCTGCTGCTACGCTTCTAGGTAATGGGCTCTGTGAATTAATTACTTTCACAGTTAAAAATGTGCACCTTGATTTTCAGTCTGGATTTGTCTAGCCGCGGCTCCCAGCAGCTGGTTCTCATAATGCCCTTTTTTGCTAGATTAAAGAGCTCTTTGATATCAGGAGTCTCTCCTTCCCTTGAAGTGCTTGTAGATCAAATCACTTCTTGGGCAAACTGAAGAGATTGTGCTTTTTAAATTGCTTACAATAGGGCAGGTTGTCCAGACTTCAAATCCCCCTGGCAGTTCTTCCTCAAACCTTTCCAGACGAAGCTATGCAGGGTTAAATATACCATGGCATTTGCACCTGTTCGGGGTAGTTCATCTGTAACATGAAGGGTGCCTGCCATCCTGGGGTACACGTTGGCAGAAGAAGAGCTGGAAGGAGCACACATACCTTAGACTTAAAATGGCAACTTTGGTCATGCACAGACCACAGCAGGAGCAAAGACTTTTGGGGACATCTGACTGCCATGTTTAGCCAAGGATGGGCAAATCCTGAGGTGGAAAAGGATCTATAAAATGAACATTTTTGTGCTAACCTTCTTTGAGCCACAGATTCATGTCTTTGTTCAAAGGCCTAGCTTTGTGCTAGGCCACAATAGCGTATACTTGGGAGAAGGTTTATTTCTAAGGTCAAGATTGTTTCTGATTGCTGGTTTATAAAATTCTTTAAGATTTTAACTTTCTCATCACAATGTGGCATAAATGGGGGGGGACTTCTTGATGAAGTCTCAAACTTACAGTGTGAAGATTTTTTCCTGCTTAACTCTACAGTCAACAGATAAATGCCTATTTCAGAGATGGGATGCTGGAGAAGTTCATCTTGACTGAAACAGAAAGGAGAGCCATGTCATATCCCTATGCTGTTAAATTGCATAGCTTTTTTTGTTTGTTTGTTTGTAAGCTCTGCAGCTTAATATTGCTTCTGCCCTTATTAAGCTCAAAACTTTCGCAGAAGGGCATGTGAGTTCCCACATAGATTTTAAACACTTCCATACTTCTCATGTTCATGTGCATGGTCTTGCTTCATGTCCCTGTCCTATTCCTATCAGTCTGATTCTCTCTTCCCTGATCCTGGTGTAAACAAGAAAAACTTCATCAGGCTCAAAGGAGTTTGCCTGGTGAACCCATTCAGTTGCAGCTATCTGGGAGCTGGTCGAAGATATCAGGTGTCACCAAAAGAAAGGTAGTGTTGGAGGGTTACTAGTCTCTGCATTCTTCTTTCTCAACACTGTCTGTACTGAGCTACTTTCACATCTTTCCTCTGCCACATGCAGCTCTGCTGTCTTGCTGGAGTCTGTAACGTGCATAGTCTAACAAGGTGAGGCATTCCTTCTCTACCCTGACTGTACAGCTGAGAAATGCAAAACATGGTGCTTTCTTTGCTTTTGCAAGAGGTCACCCAGGTTGTCCACAGCAGGACAGGGACTTGAATACAACTCTTCTAGCTCTGCATCCTCACCACTGAACCATCTCCCAGCTGGAGCCTTAAGTGCTTCAGATTAGGAGGAGGGAAGAGTTATATGGGCAGCCTTTCCTGCTAAACCACGTCTTTAAAACATGAGATTTAACTCTAGCAGTTGTGTGTTTTAATGCAGAGCTAAAAGGCATGTTGAAAGCACTGTAGACTTTTCTTCCCCACCTCCTCAGCCTGAGAAGTAAATGCACAAGGTGTCCCAGAAGGGAGTGCCACAACAGTCCAGTCCAACCTCTTGCAAATACAGATCATAAAAATCTTTTCTTCAAAATCTAGAGTAAAATTCACCTTTCTGAAAAAGCATATCTCTTCACAGATTCTGTGCAGTGTCTAATACTGCTTCTGCTCAGTGCAAGTTGGAGCTAATTGTAAGAGTCTCTTTACCCAAGCAAGATGAGTGAGGTACTCCATCCACACTGGAGCACAGGCTGATGGGATCTTTCCAACAGACCTGTGTCTCCACTAGCAAAAAACAGAGAGAGCAGTTGGCTCTTCAAACATCCAACCTCTTTCTTCCTGTGTGGCACTCAGTGCTAGTGGGAATAGAAAGGAGAAGAAAGATCTTCTTTCTCATCTCAAATCCTCCATGCCCATGTCCCCATCCCCAGGGTCGCATGTGATATGAGACTTATACATTCCTTTCATCCCTGCCTAAGAAACTCATGTTTTTACATTAGCATGCAAAGTGGAAGAGTGCCAGCAGTTTGGTAGGGCTACTTTGGAAGGATTTTCTTGTGGAGGTCACTTTTACCTTTTCCTCACTGTTTTCCTGACATTGTCTGCAGCAGGAAAGCCCTGTGCGTTTGTTACCTGCTCACTCCTAGAGGTGATGAGCTGGATCTCTTGACCCTGTCAGTGATACACTTAGAAATGGTGACAAGTATTTCTCACTGGAGGCTGTTTTCAGCAACTCAGGTGCGAGGTACATTATAGGGTGGGGATGGGGGGTGAAGGAGGAGTGGAGAGAGGAGGTGACTTCTCCTCTGGCCTGGTGAAGAGGCGTTAATTAAAGTGTCTATTTTGACTTTTCATGCCCTGACATTCTTTGTCAACTTTTCTTCAGTCTGATTAGAAAGCACGTGACCAGACTGGCCTCCCAGTGAGCGCTATGTGAAATCAGCTCTCCTCGTTGGCTGTTTTTTCACCATCCCCCCTTCGTCATTGTCTCCCACCCCCTTCTTGCCTTGATGCTGCTAATGCATTTCCATTATTTATGAGATGTCTCTTGGCAAAAAGCATTTCCAGTTCAGTCTTTCTCATTCTCTCTCTTACTGCTTTTTAGCCTTTGCCTGGCATGTTTAGGTCAAATGGCCCAGAAGTCAATATGGTTCAGCACTCAGGTACCCAATACAGATTCCAGTCCAATCTGCCTTTCTGACAACATTCATTTTCAGAGAAGTTTTAAAAGTGCAAATTATGTTCATTTTACATGGTTATATGAACATAACAATAGTGAAAAGTTCTGGATTAACAGCCCTGGAGACCAATGACTTCTGAGTTTAGCTGTAAAATATATCACTTACAGGAAGCAATAATATGGATCAGAATTCTGTCCAAAAGAGGGAAAGAGTTCACATTTTCAGGCACAGTTTTTTGTACTCTTTTCTCATAGTCTGTTAGTGAGGCAGCCAGTTGGTACCCATCATGATAACTGTTCTTTTTTTTTTTTTTTTTTTTTTTTTTCCCTCTGGACTGTGGAGTGCTAGCAAACAATGTAAGGCATGATCAACTCATTTCAGATGGGCCATCACCTGACAAATAAACCTTGACCATCACCAGTCTCTTGTTCAGGCTCCAGAGCATTTTACTATTAAGAAGAACTAAATCTACCTTTCCCACATCATAAAGTTTACTCAGCAGTGCTGTTCTATGGAGACATGGTGACTATATTACTCCTTTTCATAAGACCTACAATTGCTTACTGAGAGATGAGGCCCAGAGGAATCTTTCCTAACCAGACATCAGCCTAGTCTTAACTATATGACCTTATGGCTCAAAGACAGCACTTTTACTAGCATATCCAAAATAAACCTCTCCTTTGTCCAGATGCAGAAATGCATGAGGGCTGTTTCATTAAGAAGCCGTTCTTTGGCCAGCTTATTCCTTTGGAGGCCTGGAAGGCTATCAGCCTCTCTTGAGAACTATTTGCCACCTCTGTCCTTTGTAATACCTAGACTTTTCACTACCTTGTTTGCTCTTCAGTACCAACAGCATGAAAATAATAGCATACATCAAATTTAAGCTCTGCATAACTCCCCCAGCATTCTTTGTTCATTATAAATGAGCCACTTGGGCCTGGCCAAATGTTCATGGATGTTCATGAAGTTTTCCATTCTGAATGAAGCAGAGATGCTTTAAAGTTTCTCATTCTCATTGTAACATCCCCGGGGCCTGTTGTCTAAATCTGATTTTGAATTAGGGAGAGATTCATAGTTCCATATTGATGCCAAATTGTGGGTGGGAGCAGAAAGGAGGATTTTTTTTTCTAGGGACTTGAAATCTCTTACTCTGTTTCTGAAAGATTTCATCTCTCTGGGAAGCCAAAGTCTCTTGAGATGAGCTGTTTGTGCAAGATCCTGTCATGTGGACTTTAGCTGAGAACTTCAAATGTGGCCAAACCTAAAGATTTCTCTTTTCTGAGTTTGGTCCAGTTAGGATCCAAATTTCAGTCCAAGGAGGATTTCAGTCCAAGAAATTGAATCTGAGCTGTTCTTATCTACAAGTGGGAAGTGTTTCAGATGAAAGAATAATTTTAGTCTACAAAGGCATGCAAAATGCAGTCACCCTGACTTAGTTTTGCCTTCAGGCTGAAGACAAAGTAAGTAAGCTGCTTGTGGCTCGGGTGGGAGGTTGATGAAGTGACTCGACAAAGGGCACGCAAACAGTCAATAGCAGAGACAAGAAAAAAAATCCAAATACTATTTTGTTATCCCTCTTTGATCCACAGAGACCAGTCTGGGTGGGCCAAATCCGCAGCTGGCGTAAGAGCCTCAATGCTATCCAAATGAAAATCTAATTTGAACGCTATGAAGATAGAGATCAGGTTAGGAGCGAACAAGCCTGGTTTCTAAATGGCATTACAACAGGTGGCCAAGCTGGGGTTCATGTGAAACATATCCCTTTTGAGATCACCAGTGACGACACCCAGGGTGGATGTTCTTCTACACCCCATATTACGGCTGAGAGCGTGGGAATGCTTTGCCTTGAAATATATCTTATTTCCATGGTCTGGCTGGAGAGGTCTCTCACTCCCAAACCATTACAGCCTTTGTTTCTTTCCTAAAACTCATAGCACAGATGTTTGCCGTGAAATTACTGGATCAGCTCCCCCCTCCGTGCTTATTCTCCACCTTATCCATAAGCTTGTGTGTTACAATATTGCAGGTGGGTATGTAGAGAGGAGAGCTGCACTCTGCTAACACCGAGCAGCAGCAGCCACGGATAAAATGTCGCTACGTGAAAGCCTCACTTGTTGCAGAATCATGTTTTAATCTTGCCCCATGCCTCTCCTTCGGCAAAGCAAGCGTGGGTGGGAAAGGCGGGGAGGAATAAGATGTTACAGGCATCCCGGGGAGCCGGGAGACAGGGATTTGTAACCGGAGCCTGGGGCCGAGGGCAGAGCGAGAAGGTGCTGACAGAAGCTCGCCGGGATATTGATGACCCCCTATCTCTGCGGATAGCCTTTCCCCGGCGTCGCTTTTGCAGCCCGTTCTCATCCCTCAGCACAATATACGTGTACGTGTGTGCATGTGTGTGCATGCGCGGGCGAGCAGGGCGGCTGGGGGCTGGGGAGCCCTCCAAAAAAAGCCTTGCTGAGAAAGGTATTTCTTGCGGGGAGGAAGGGGGGAAAAAACGAGGGCAGGCCCCTCGCTCCCCACTGAGCCCATTTCTCCTGCTTTGCCGGAGCTGTCAGCCTTGAATCCCGGTGGCGTCCCGTAACTAATTGACAGCAATGGGGGCCTTTGGGAGCCGAAGAATACGCGGCCTTGCCCGGCGAGCGCTGGAGCAGGGGCTGCGCGGGCAGCTGCGGGCGAATAAAGGGGCCCTTTGAAAGCCTTTGTGCGTGCGTGCGTGTGTGCGAGCGCATGTGTGTGTGCTGGTTTTGTTACGGGGGAGGGCGAGGGGATGCCGCGCGGCCCGCGGAGGGGGGCGGGAGGCGAGCCGCAGCGAGAAGTTTCGCCTCGAGGAAAGAGGAGAAGAGAGGCAAAAAAAAAAAAAAAAAAAGCCGTAAATGGAGCCTCGCGCTTGTCTGCTCCCCCAGGTCCCCGCGCGCTCGGTGGCGGCCAACTCGGCCAGAAGGGAGCCGGCTGGAATTTCGCTTTAAAGACGGGGAAAGCTAGAAACCAGCTCTCTGTTTTTCATCCTGTCCTGGCGCTGCCTGTAAAATACGACCTGCTGGCACTGCCGCTGAGTTGCAGCTCCTAGGAACAAACCCCTGCTGTGTTTTCTGGGCTTCAGAAACCCGCAGAGAAAATCTCCCCTTCCAGGTGTAACCTGGGATCTTTATCCCTATATTCATGTTTGTATTTTCTCCTTCCCGGCAACTTTCAGATACTTACTTGAAGAAGGGCGGGATCTTTTTTTCTTTGTTATAAAGCCAATTGCACAAAGATATACCAATATTGCAGACAAAATATGATCCAGGAGGCATTTTTATGCTTCGGTTGAGTCATGTCAAAATGCCGCATTGGCTGTGACATTTGCAGACACAATCTGTTGATAAAAGTGCTCGCACATTTGCAGCTGCAAAGAAATAAAAACCTACTGCTTTTATCCAGGGTCGTCACTGTGGAATTTAATAACAGAAACATCCCGACATGGGCAAGTGTAGGGAAGAAAATAAAAGCTCCTGAGGCAGTGGGGCAACAGCGTAGCTATCAAACATGCAGAAGCACAACAGGACTGGAGCTGCAGGACATCATTGATATTTTATACCTAGTCTGCACCTCAGCTTTCGAAAGGAACTGAGTGCTTGAAAGATGGGGAATCAGTTCATAGATCTGAAGGCCAAAAGGGATCATTAGACCATCTAGTCTGATCTTTTGTGTTATAAAGACCCTAGAATGACACCCAATTACCCTTATATTGAGCTAAATGACTTGTATCTGACCAACAGCCACTTTCTTGTCACACACAGCCTTTTGTCTCTGTATTTCAAGTAGACTCTATGCAAAAAAGGATGGGCTCAGCCAGTCCCGGGCCCCTCGACATCTTGGCGAAATAAATATATTATTCTGTTTTGACCCCACCTAAGCAGATGCTGTATTCATGCTACCTCCTATGTGTGACAATAAATATGGAAAGGTTTGCTTGCTGAGCAAGGCTAATGGCCGGCTGGAGAAATGTGGAAGGAAGTGTGTTAATGCCCACCCCTGACCGAACTGGGTTTGTGCTGGAGAAGGTATCCACTGAGGTGGGATAGGCAGAGCACTGGTTACAAATAACTTCAGCTTTCTTGCACCATGAGAGCAGTCTAGGGGCTGCTGCAAATTACACAAGTTAATTGTGGCCCTTAAGATCTGGCCTACTCTTTCCATGGCTAGTGCCAGTACATCCCCCCTAGGTTCAGGAGAAGCCCTTGCCCTCCTAGCAGGCCTGCTGCTGATGCCCCACCACTCCTCTTCAGTTGCTTACTTGGATGCAGCAGGCAAATGGTTAGTGCAGAGGTTCCCTGCAAAGCAGGGAGATCTCTCTGCACTAAGCAGATTTTTGTCTGGCACTATTTGGCTGTTGCAGTCCTTGAGCTGATGATTAACTCTGAAAATTTCTTTAAGAATCAGGAACAGGAATGTGCAGAGAATAGTGCCAGCCCTGGGTATACTGTTGGACCCGAGGTCATAGCTCAGAGCCCCTAGACCCTCTTGTACTGATCCAGTAGGTAACTAGTGCCTCTGCTGCTGTGATTTAATGGCATTAGAAGGCAGTTGATCAATTTGTACTGTTAAAGGAGAATGAGTTGTCTAACAGGTCCTCTGAAAAGCAGTTCTTAAGAGAAGGATTTTTTAAAAAGGAGCAGTGAAAAGAGGAAGTAAAAATGTACACTCATTTATTAATATTTTTTGAAATTTTTCTGTTTTGTTCTTTTTTCTTTTAGTTACATGGATTGTCTTGTTGTCTTCTCTATGCCTGGAAGAACCAACTGCTAATTCAGTTCACTCCATCTTCAAAAGATGAGGTTTGGTTCATCTCACAGTCACCAGGGTTTGGCCTGAGTTCCCAGTGAGCTCAGGAAAAAAGATTGACTCAGCTTCAAAGGAACATGACCTTAGTCTGTACTCTGAACAACAGTTCAAAAATGCCTGCGTGGCCACAGGCTGTACTGACCTGTTGCTGCCTGTAATAGTTGTGTTGCGAGTTCACTGGAGCATGGATCATCTTTAAATCTGTGTTTGTGCAGCACCTCATGCAATGCAGTATTAATTTATGACTGGTGCTCCTACATGTTACCGCATCACATATATAATAACAAGCCCCTAGCCCTTTCTGTCAGGGTATGTGTGGGGATAGCACTGCTTTTATTTTGTGTGCTGTGTAATTTCAGTGAGCTGCCATTTTGTTCACAGAAGGGTCACTGGTTGGTGTGGGAAGAAAGATGCACTGTGGTTCCGGGTGGAAACATCTGCTCAAGCCTTGTAGTTGCTCTCTCTCAACTGGCAGAAAAAATAATTCAATTTCAGATAATACTGTGCTGTTCTTTCCATGCGGAAAGGCATGCAAAACTATTCCTCTTTTCTCCTACCAATTGCCTTGATTTCTGCTTCCACACTCCCAGCTGCCTTTCCTCTTCAGGTTGCCCTTTCTGACTCCCTGATTAACTTCTTTGTCCATCAATTTAGCACTCAGGACATGGCGGCCTTTGGATGCAAATATAGGCCGGCATCCCTCCTGCTCACATGCTTTCTGGGGGGCTGCCACCTGCAGTGCTCCTTGCAGCAGAGGCAGGAGGCAGCTGGGCAGAAGTGGGTGCCAGACGGTGCCCTTCTCCGCCAAGGCTGTGGGCCACCTCCACCTTCGGCACTGCCCGCTCAAAACTCAGTGACTCACTCCAGCACAAAGGCCCAACAGCAGGCAGCCAGAGATGACATTCTCAAGCTACTAGGTAACATGTTGGTGTAGGTGTACCTACAACCTCTGGTTTATACTGACTTGCTAGATGCCTCTGGACTGCCTGCTGCCACCACCTCAAGCTTTAGACAGTGTTTCTTCATTAGATTAATTTGGACAGGTATTAACAGGCTGTGCTGGCCTATCTTGGTGGCACTTCGGACAATTAGGGGCCAAACTCTCACAAATTAACTTTGGACCTAAATTGTACTTTTGAGACAGCACCTGGGGAGTCACTTTGAGGGTGGAAAGAAGGGATTCTGACAGGGCATGGGACTTGTTATGAACTGTTACGATATACTGGCGTTGGCTCTCAGGGGAAGCAGATGCTTCAACATGTGCCAGCCCACATCAGCATGCTTCAATGGACACCCGAGCCACTGCTGCACAAAATGGGAGGCTCGTTCATCCTAGCAGGCAGGTGGAGGGGTTTGACGAACCCCTCTAGAGCCAGCACAACACATTTGCTCCTAACATCACCTCAACGTGAAATAGGTCTTAGCTGCACTGGAACTCTTTGGCAAGACTCACAACCAAGAGGGGGACTAGAGGCTACCACAGAGCCTGATTTTGCATCTCAGACCAGATCTAACAGGTGAGGTGGCTATAGGTCTATAGTACCATCTTCCAAGAGCAGGGGCTTCTAAACTTCTGAAGGCGATATGCAGCTTTTTCCCAAGCAAGGTCCCAGGCTAAAACAGAAAGGCATTTGCCCAGATATGGGCTTTATTCTACATACAGTCTAACTCCTGGAATGTGGAACTCTGCTTTCCAGGTCACAAGGATTTTCGTAGTATTTCCCATTTTTTTTTTCTGCAGGCTTCAGCGTACCCTCAGCCTCCAGCAGGGATCTGAGGCACCTGTTCACTTTTTGCTTCCTAGCACCCATGTAGGGCTTTTGGCTTTAATTACACACACAGAGTCCCCCTGCCCCAGCTTTCCTTTGTCCCCAACACAATGGGTTTAGACACCTGGAAAACTAAGGTTTAGTTAAGGACAAAGGCGTGAGGTGGGGAGCACATGGCTGGAAGGCAAGAGGCAGCCTCAGTGGAGGCGCAGTTGGGACCCTGCCCAGGGCTATCCCTGTAGCTATCCATGCACCTTGCATTTCTCTTCCACTTAATGTCTTGTTCATAGGCATCAGGGCAGCAGAGCTTTGACTAAAGCCATTGTGGTCCTCGTAAGGCCTGTTGGCAGCAAGCAAAGCAGTTTCCCCTTGAACGCTGCAGACAGTGCTATTTCTGCCAGGTGAATGTCCCTGCATGAGCTGCTTGCTGCAAGCCTCTCTAAACAGTTGAGGAAAGTGGCCTCATTCGATGTTTATTCATTGAGCTCTGTTCCTTTGCTCAGCATTGTCCAAACTGAGGAGAGGAACTTTATGGAGGTTGAAATGAATGAGCTCTCCTCTTTGGACCCGTAGACACTAGTGATGCGCGTACTAAAAATCCCAGCTTTGATTCACTTGGATCATGGCCTTTCTTCTTGCATCAGAGGGGCACCAGATGACGTTGCGATTCTGTATCCAACTGTTTGAAACAGTTGTTTTGGTTATTTTCCTGTACCTTAGTTTCCCTTAACACAAAAGGAACCCTTAGCACTGCAGCTGCACATAGTGATATAGTGTTGGAGCTACGTGCTCAAGGGTTCCATGAGCCTTACAGAGCACAGTAAGCAAATGTTTTTTAATGAAACCATACATGATATGAGTTTAATCGATTTTTTTATTTGTTTCTTTCCACTCAAGTGAAAACAAAATGAGAGGATATATTATTTTCTTCTTTTTAAAATGATTTTGAAGTGTTTAGAAACAGGCAGAGAGAAAAGAGAGCAGGACTAGTAATCAGGTGAGCTACATTCTGCCTGCGATTCTGTTTTGGATTAGCTGTATGGTTTTCGTCTGTTCCCACCACTGCTCTACTCCTCTGTGTTCCCATATGCAGAATGGGAAGAAATATGGTAAGTAGATAAGAAAGTTAGGATAATAGATAGGGATGAGTAAGTGGATACTAAGAAAAAAATTAAAAGGGTTATCAGTTCTTATGGGTTCAGCTCAGTATTTAAATATTAAGTTTCAGCAGGGGAAGCTGTATCATATAACTGCTTCCAGCAAGATTTCTTGCGCTTCCTTTTGACATTGGGCAAATGAACCTGGGATCTGATCTAGTCAAGCTTTTCTTGTATTCCTGACAGTGCCCACTAGCAAAGCCTTTCTCCATGGATAGGTAAAAAGCACTGTCTTATTAGAGATGATGGGATGGAAGGGCAAAGTGAAGTCTCCACCCCATAAAGGTCTGCAATGGGGCAATTGCAAGGCAGCAAGTTAAGCGTAAACTTCTGTCACTGTTGGGTTGAGGACTTCCAGTTCAGGCTGTCCTTTAAAAGGGGTCTGTTCTGCCCTGGGAATAAGGGTGTCAAGTTTGAGATCGTCTTGTTCTCCCTCGTGTTGTGGGAATCTTGTTGGTGTGCCACGGGGTACTGTATCTCCCATTCTCTCTCCCGAGGTACAACTCGCTGTGCTGCCTCTTGGGCTGAGAGGTGGTGGCTAGGGGCAGGGATAAAGGTGGGGGGAAAGTTGATGGAGAGGAGAAAGGAAGCAACTTTTTAAATAAAAAAAATAAGTGATGAATAGATCGGCTAATCCCGGGAAACCTTGAGAATATAGAGCAGTGTCTGTGGGGCCCCCCTTTTTTCTTTTCTTTTTTTTTAATTTTCTTTTCTTTAATTTCGCTGCAGCACGTATAATCAATTATGGCTTGAATCGGGGATAAGGGGAGGGAAAGTACTTCAATTCATAAATCAATTTTATACGGTCATCAGTCAGGTTGTGAATGCAAATACCTCTGTCAGTTTAGGTTATTCAGAATTAATTGACTCCCACCGGGCTGGGCTGCAGATGGAGAGAAGCTTTCTCACAAAGTCTGCTCGGGCTCAGCATGGGGGCAGGCAGGCGGGCCAGCTTCCTCCTCCTCCTCTTCCTCTGCTTTGCTCTCCTGGAGGATTATACTATTGGTGTTGGGGAGAGTTTTGTGTGCATGTGCATGTGTGTCTGTGTGTCTGTCTGTGAGAGGGAGAGATGCTTGAAGAAAGAAAGGGATATGCAAAGATTAAAGTCACAAGCCCCCTCTTCAGTCCCAGCCTGCACAGACACTTTTATGTGATTAGGAATGCTTTGCTTTCAAGGGTTTGCTTTTAAGCCTTGAGCTTCTCTTGAACTTCTCCAGTAAGAAAACAAACAGCAGTGTCAAAGCCTCCCCCTGTGCCTGGAATTTGAGCTAGAATCATGTCATTAAAAAGCCACTTTGCTACTGGGACTTTGGCATCTGAGTCACAGTTTCAAAGGCAGTCTGGGGGCAGGAGAGATCGAAAGTCATTAAACATCTAGTGGTTGTTTTGGTGGCCTATTGAAAAATGTGCTTTGGAGGGTTTCAAGCCACCAGGAGGACTCTGAACTAATGCTGCTGCCACCTGAATTGCCTGCGCCCTGCACCTTCTCTCTCTGGCAGATTCAGTGTGCTGTGGGGGCCAAATTATCTGTCCTGGGGGAGCATTTATAGAGAGCCTGAAAGCTGGATAAGCTGCAAGAATGAAGAAGGGTGTAGGTTGTAGCTCCTCTATTCCTCCCGCGTTAGCTCTGCCCAGCTCAGACTGTGTCCTGGGCTAAACGGTGGGGCAGCTCCATAGGCCAGCCTCCCTTGGTCCTCGCCACCTCCACCACGTCCAGTCCCAAGGCCACCAGCCCCATGTGACATGCCCAAGGCTGTCACCCTGCATGACACCCCAAGGCCAGGGAGTTAGTCATATACTGTCTGAGCTGGCCCAGGGCAGCAGGTGAAGAAAGACCCCGCATCCCCGTAAGCATCAGTCTGCCCCTTGGGCCTCACTGCCTGCTCCGAGGGCATTCTGGCAGGCATGGCCGGGGGTCTGCCTTTGGCATTTCCTTCTACATCTCCTGCCGTGGCCCTGTGACCCCTCCACTCATCCGTGAGGGCTTCCTTTGTCTCATGGGATTAGCTGATGCTCTGGTCTCTGCTGTGGGTGCCCCCACCCGAGGGACAGTTACTCGGGCGTAGGACAGGGCCTCACCAACCAGTCCAGGCTGCAGACTGGTTTGTCTGTCTCCCATGCCACCAACCCTGTGCTGCAGGTTTGTACATGGCATCACCACTTCCCAGACATCACACCGACAGCACCCATGGCAGGCAGCATGGGATGGGCAGGGGACAAGTTTCTCTTATGAGTGGGGAGATGCTATGGGGAATTCTGGTTGTACTTGGAAAACTCAATAGGAGAGAGGACATACTTGCCCTTGCCTTGCTCACTCACAGAGGACGGGAATTGATATTAATACTCAAGTACATGTCTCTCCCTCTTTGGCCCAGATGATTGTCGTACCTAGGACTTTTCAGATCTGGACATCTCAACTTCAAACTCTAGTGAGTCATCTAGAGAAGGAGGCTATTGAATATGCAGCATTAGTTCATAGATAGAATACGTAGAGAAGTGGGAGATTGGTTCTTTAGCTCCAGCACTGACTAAAAACTGCAGTGAATATACTACCCTTGCTGTATGCAAAAGTATGACCTATTAGAAAGAGCAGGCCTGGTATCTGCAGGTTGGCCAAGTCTTTCAGACTGAAAACAAAAATCACACAGACACTTCAGGCTCCCTTCTGCTGGATTTGTTGCGTCTTGCTGTATTTTCTCTGATCAGCTTGGTTTCTCTGCTGCTTCTTGTTCCTAGACCTGCCCCAGCTGGCTACACAGCCCTGGTTTTCAGTGGTCATCAGTGGTTGACATTGCTGGGCCCTGCACAGAGGCCCCTGCCTGTCGGTGTGCTGGTGCTCCAGCACAGCTGGTCCCTTGGTGCAGCTTGGGCTGCCCAGCTACATCTAGCCCATGTCTACCCCACAGGGTCAGAGAGTGGCAAGCAGGCCATGATACAAGATGTGACATACAAATCCCTCTGCTGAGGTGGGAGCCAGTAGTGTGTCTTGTGCTTGACATGCAGAGCCTGACCAGCTTGTGGCCGTACAGAAACACTTTTGCCATATGGCTCTTCATGTGCAAGCCCTGTGCACCCTCTCTCTATGCCAAGTGCCAGAAAAATTATGCAAAAAAACTATTATGGCCTGTTTTACTCTAACGCCCTGCTCTGTGTGCACATCTGAGTCCCATCTACCCACTGGACTGAAAATAAACAGGTTTGACTCCTGCTAACTACACAGATCCTCAGCGCCCAAATCTGTAAGCTGGCCCATCTCTCCCAAGCCCTTCAGAACTCCCTGCTGAATGCCCCTGAGAAGATATACTGGCAATTTTTCAAGTCAGAAATTAGTTAAAAATCTTAAAGATCTTTATGCAAATCCATAATATGTGAGAATTAAGCTATTTTAATGCACTGTCTGCTTTGCCCCCACTCCCACGCTGGCCCGAGGCTTGCTTGTCTTTCAGAGCCGAACAATGCTTCGTGTGTTTCTGTTTGCTCAACAGTTAGAGGGGAGGCCTCCTGCTCTTCAGCGCTTTCTTAGCATTTTTAATCATGTTTATAAAGTCAAATACCTAAGTGACCAAGATCTGCGAGAACTGCTTCTCTGCTCCGCAGGGTACTGAAATCTCTTCTTGAAGTCAATAGGGAGAACCATGCTCTGCTGAAATACTGATCAGAGCTGGAGCAGTAGCAAAGGGGAGGAGTGAGCCCCTTGTTTTACTACATAGCCCCTTTCACAGAGGCCCGGGAAAGGAGGGGGAAAGCTTTACACCCATGGTGGGACTTCTGAAGAATTTACAGTCATCTTTCCTAGCGACACTAAAGATTTTATAGCCTTGGTACCAGTGGTTACAATGCCCTGTGGAGTATAGAGCTGAGCGTATGCCAGGGACCCCTTCATCTCACTGGAGGCTGGACGGCAGCCAGGAGCTTCACATGGGGAAGTTTATTTCAGAGAGAGAAGGGAGTGAGGAAACAGGAGAGAGAAGTGGGGCGAGAGGCCGAGCAGAGGGGGAGAGAGAAGGGAAGGCAGAAGAATGTGGCACTGGAGAGCTATGGGACGGGACATGATGGAGAGCCACGGTGGGGGAGTGGAGGGAGGTGGAATGAGAGGGGAGGCATGGAGGGAGCGAACAGAAGTGAGGAATGAAAGGGAGGCAGAGCAAATTTTAAAAAGAGGCAGAGGGAGGAAATGTGAGAAGAAGGAATAACAAAAAGGGAGCCAGCGAGAGGAAAGGAAGAAATAGCAAATAAGAGCAGAGGCAAGTTATAAAGCAAAACAGGGTCTACATGCAGGTACAACAGGGAGGCTTAGAAATTCCTTACAGCCCAGTCCCCCAGAAAAACTCAAAAGTAAAAATGAGGCTTTTCAATGACCCTATCCCTTCTATTGCCAAGTCTTTAATCTTACAGAAGAGCTAGGGAGCATTTCTGCATACCCAAGTCTATATAAACCCTCACAGCCAAGCTCCTCTCAGACAAATATTCACCGAAATGTATATGTTTCTATATGTGTGTGTGTGTATACACCCCTTGCACAGACACCTGCAAACCTATCATACTTATAAGCATCTGTGACATCCATGCTTTCCCTCTCTTCACACTTCTGTGCACCTGCTGTGCATGTGCAGCCTCCCACACGTACCTTCACCTGCCTCCCCAGCCACCCACACATGCCACACTAGTTCCACTCCCTCCCAGGCTGGCTGCAAAACAAGGCTTACACTTTGTGAAAAATGCTGAGGTTGGGCCTTTTGGGTTCATTCCAGGCTGGGGAGAAAATGAGCCTTGAGGATTTTTTTCCTTGGGGGAAAAAAGTCCAGTAGAAAAATATAGCCAACAAAATGTTCTACCCTAGAAAATGAAACATGGACACAAGTTTAAGAAATGTTTTATATGAACACAGGACCCGTGTTTAGTGACACCAGCGATCTGTTAGAGCCCTATGAGGCTATGGATATGGCCACTAGACTAGGATTTACAGCACTACCAAGGTGTGGAAGACTCAGCTCTACGTTTCTCTTCTTGAATCAGGTGCACTCAGCCTGGTGGCACTTCTCTGTATGTAACGGAGCAATTTCTGACTGCCACATCTTCTCAGTTTGCAAAGAATGGGGAACATTTGCTGGGGGTCCCACATGGTGGTACACCTCCCCCTAAGGCAGCCATGGCAATCCCGTGGCTCTCATGCCACAGTGTACCCACAGAACTACTGCCAACAACATATGCCCGATCTGTTACATTTTTAAAGCACAATATGCCAACTTACTTTCAGGGACGGTCAGCCACAATCATAAAGTTTCCTTAGAGTGAACAGTACACTCAACACACTTCTCTCTAGTTATAATGGACAGAAACTGGCTGGTAACAGAGAGTTTCTAGACTTTCATAGGCATTGCCAAAGCCTGGAAAGGGTAGGGAAGCAAAGAAAGAGGCCTAGCAACTGTACTGGGATGAGGAAGCAACAGTGGTTTAATTTTCTATTAAAATCCCTCCCCACAAGCTGTGTAAATGTTCTCCTGTTAAACAAACACTTAACAAAGGTCTGGGGTATTAACACTGTTAATGGGCCTCTCCAAAGAGATGATAAGCACAGCTCTGCACCAGAGGTCTCAGCAAGCTGCCAGAGGAAGTAGGTTTGTGCACACAACTTTGCAGGAGCATGACTAGGTGTCTGAGCATCACGGTAGAGTCAAGGGGGTCAAGGAGGATCCTGACTGTCGTGTTAACGTCAGGCCACCTGTGGGACAAAATGTTTTTGAAAGCCTGGGGCGCCAATGCCCTCTGCAATAATTTGACCCTGGTGGAGCCTCTGACTTTAGGGCATAGACATGTGAGACTTAGAGACACAGATTTTCTGGCTTCAAGGGCACAAATGGGGCAAAATCTAACCATGTACCACTAGTCAGGAACTACTTTGGAGGAAGTAAGTGCTCCCCTCCAGCTACTCCCTGCAGCCACGAGCTCGCAAAGGGAAGGCGATGAGCTGCAGGGGGGACTGGGCAACTTCAGGCCCTGCTTCCAGACTCCCCTGGGAGTGCATCCTCCAGCGCTTGTGCTAGTGGCCAAATGTACACCAAGAGCTTCAGAAATCAGGAGTTACTGCCAGGTCCACAAGAGTCTGCCACCAGCCCCCTGCCCGGTGCATGTGCTGGCACTGCTTGCACAGTCTGTAATCAAAATCTGTATTCCAAAGCTGGAAGCCATATTCCTCCTTGTTCCAGGTTGCCAGGTAAACGGCTGTTGGGGGAAAGCTTAAGAGACTGATGCCATTATTTCAAGGCCTGCCAGGTACACATTTCCTTGAGCTTGTAATTCAGCCTTTCACCTGTTTAGAAATGCTTGCCTAGCACCACTGGCTTTTAAAGCCTTATTTTGAAATACCACCACTTCAAAAATGCTCTTGTCCCCATTCTCCTCCCATTTTCTTTTAATTTTTTGCTTCCCCATGGAAAGACCAGGAAGTGCATAGGGTGAAGTACATTCTGCAAGGGGGGAAATTAATATAAAACCAAAGAAAAATAACAGGAATGCAGGTTGGGTCCTCTCTCTAGAATGAGCAATGCAAGCAGTGAAGATTAAGTTGAATCAGTTTTTACTATTCAAGCCTGTGCTTGTTTGGTCATCATAGGTGGCAGTAAAGTCAAGGCCATCGACTCTGAACAAGTGCAGTCATTTTTGCTAGAACACAATCTAAGAAGCCTGCAGGTTACAGCAGGAATAGAAGAAACTGGCTCTTCTGCCAAGACTTTCTTGTTAATCCAAGAAATTCACCTGCAAAAAAGTGCTAATGAATTCAAACTATAGTCCAGTGGGGCCCTGGAGTCCTCAAGCCATAACAGAGAAGAGAAATGGATCTAATAAAAGGCAGCATTTCTTGTAGGCTTAGAGGAAAGTTCAGTGCTCAGTACAGGGGAATGGGAATCAGGATTTCTGAGTACAGATCTTTATTCTGGGGTTGACACACTGCAGATTGTGTGAATGTTTTGCTCTTTCTGGGTGAATAATTAGCTGCAAGAACTGACTGGTCCCAGCAGAGTCTATGGGACTACCACATTAGTGACTTCTCCCCAGGCAGAGTAAGGAGTTCCTGGTCAGGTCCCACCTGGCCTTAGGTGGTCCAAAAGCTTTGAGGCTGGGTGCTGGTGGGTGGCTGGCTGGCTGTGGATTCAGGGACTCGCACGAGTGACCTGATTCCTGCAGATCCTGCAAGTGCTCAGCTCCCACCGCCTCCCATCAGAAACGCAAGAACGGAGCACCTTGGGAGGTGTGGCCCACGGCCTTCATTCCTGATGTTGTTTTGTTCCCTAGTTTTGGAGAGCGTAGTGGAAACAATTAGGTCTCTTAATTTCTCCAAGACAAGATCCAAATACAGAAAAGAGTACATCTCCCAGGCAGGGAGAAGTAGGGAATTAACTGCCTTTTCTTGGATGAGATCAGAGAAAGCTGATTTATGAAGCAAAGAGAAAGCAAAGTGCTTTTATGGGTAAAATGTTCCCTGCTTATTTCCTTTCTGTCAGACTACATTCCTCCCACACTTCTGGCTGCAAGTTTGCTCCTTGGAAGCCTATTTAAGCATTTCAGCATGTGCTGATTTAACTGGGCATGGATTCTGACAGATTGTTGCAAATAACATCACAGGAATTGCTGGAGGTAACTGCCTAATATTGGCCTGGGGCATATGCAGGAGGACAAGGCTGGTGAGCAGAAATGCAGTCTCTCAGCCTGATGCGCTTGCAGCCTCTCCCAGGGCACCACAAGGCATCGGGCTCTCAGCAGACATTCGCTCCTGTCTGCTGCGATGGGGTGTACCTCGCAATCTGCTGTTTCCACTCTCTCCCTCCCATTAGGAGTTAGAGAGGAGCCCAGCCTATGGAGACAGATGCCAAGGGCTGAAGTCTTAGAGAGAGCCAGGGCGTTGGGTTACAGCTTGGCTGCAGTGGCCCCAGCAAACGAAATCAGAACAGGCGAGAAATTCAGGCGGGTGAGTGAGGAGTGAGAAATTTTGTGCAATTGATTTTCCACACACGAGGCTTTCAGCTCATGCCAACGTACATACAGGACTAGATGAACTCAGAACTCAGAGAGGCTTATGTGTACTAAGGTAGACTGTAGCAAACATCTAATATTGAGTTATGTGATATCAGAGCTAAGTCTCAAACGTTAATGGTCTTGGCATGCTGTTGGCTCACTGCAGTGTGGTTCCAAATGGCAGAGTTGTCTGTTAAGAGCAAATATGGGTCCTCACAGACTTAGCTGTAAAGATGCTTCTCTTGCATCGGTGCATACCATCCATTCAAGTCTAATCCAGTTTTCAATCAGATATGTGCAGGCATCAGCATTGGTTAGACTGCCCAGATAAAACACAAATGGCACAGTGTTGGCAACTTGCAGAGCATGAATACGGAGCAGCTTAATGCATAGGCGTAGCATGTTTTGCACACCCACCAGGCCTTTCTGCAGGGGTGACAAACAGTTTTGGTAGAACTGGCTGCTCCTCCCCTGCTCAGGCACCCCTGCGTTCATGAGCTGTCACCCAAAAAGGACACCTGAGTACCCACAAGGAGGTACAGGAACAGGAACCGTCTAACACTTGACATACCTTCACAGAACAAAACTAGCAAAGGAGCGGAAACAAAGTTATCCCCTGTGAAGTCAGGCAACAGAATATATTGTAATAATAATAATAATAATAATAATAAGACCCTCTTGTCAGACCCCAAACTGCGGTAGGTTTGCAGGGAGGAGGGGTGGACTGGGAGCTGGGGTAGGAAAGAGAAAGCTGTACGAATTGACCTCTCTCCCCCACTGCCCCCTCCTCTTTCTTTAAAACCCCACCTAGTCAGGAGCGCTCATTAAGGATGGCTCTCCTTTCCCTAATTAGGCTGCCTCCTTCTCTTCACAGGACTCCAGACCTCTGCCATTCAGCAATAACAAGAATAACAAGAAACTCGTTATTTTACAACCTGGGCTGGGAAGGCTAGGCAGGGGGTGAGAGGGAGAAGATGGTTTTGTGATGGGATGCTGGGAAGCAAACAAGTTCAGAAAAACCTGGCAGCTAGGGAGAGGGACAGAGGGAGGGTTGTCTCTGTTAGCAAGACTTTGTCGGTTCTTAAAATGCTTTCTTGCCCCAATATGTGTAAGCACTAGAAGCAATACAACAAGGGAGATTTGTTTTCTATTTTGGGGGTTTTTGTTTTTTTGCCTGCTCTGCAGGCTCATTCTTAGAAGGCAAGTTATTTCTCTTTGTCTTGTTCATATGAATACGCACTCACTTTTAAGTGAAAAGTAGCCTTCAGACAAAAGGGACTGTGGTAAGCCGGGAGTGAACTTGGGAGAAAGAGGTGATAGCAGTGCTAGTGGAGCTAATGTGGTCTGTATTAGGTATTCGTCAGCACCAGCAGTGCAGTGACGGCTCATCTCCGGGAGAGGGGCAGCAGTAATCGTGGTCCCAGGCTGGGCCTCTGAATTCACTTTTCTTCTTGGAGGGTGATGATGTTCCCGCTCGCCCGGGAAGGCAGCCTGGCTGTACAGGCAGCAGGTACCTGCCTCCAGGAAACGCTGCCTTCCCTGCAGAGATGGCAACAGCTACCTAACTTTACTGTCTGAATTTTGTATCCCACATGCCCCTAACTAATGAGCCCCTGTTGCTCAATATCTTGGCAAACTTGTTTAGTGGTAGATGTTATTCTCGTAGAGCTGTGGGGGGAAAAAAAACATTATTTCCATTTTATAGATGTAAAGGGTAAGTAAAATCAGGGTTCCCTGACAGACTCTTTTGAGTCCCTGCTAAAGGATCTTGCAGCAATCTTTCCTCTGGCTGATGTGCTTTCTCTGAATATCATGCTGTGTAGCATCCTGCCCCCGAAGCATGCATGCTAAGCCAGCATGGCCAAGTATGTGTTTAAGTGTTTTTCTGGATGAGGAAAAAAATTGCTCATCACCTTGCAAAATCAGACCCTCCCTGCCCATTTGGAAAGAATTTTGTCAAAACCAGCTTATCATCTCCATAAATTGCCACAGATCTGCTCTGTTTTGTGGAGTTAAACATTTCAACATTTTATTCACATTAGCAGTTAAGCCATCTTTGCTCAATTTATGCCTCATTTAAATAACTTATTACATCAGATATAGCTTTTTTATAGTTTGGTTTTAAGTCTCTTTCTCATACTCTCTTTCAGACTTGTCTAAGTCTTTCAAGATGTTCTTTAGAGCCCTCAGACCAAATTAAAACATCATTCATTGGAGCTTTAGCACTTAGCAGTTTCTCACAGATCTTATAGATCTGGCAGTTACTTTGAAATTCCTCAGGAGCAGAACAAACGCCAAATTGTGTTTGCCTCAACTTATACATTAACATTTTCAAACATGAATGTCCAGAGTTATGCCTCAAAAATAACGCATGAAAGCAAGTGGCCTTTTTTTTTTTTTTTTTTTTTTTTTTTTTTTGAGGTGGCAAATGTCCTGCAATGATCTGAAGGATTTATGATATCAATTATTTGGATTTTGCCTCCTAGCCTTTCTTACAATGATGGGTAATACTGTTTTCTGCATTCAGGTTCATGCTTTAACTCAGTTAAATCTGTTAATGGGTTCAGATTGTCCTGACTGTAAATAGATGAACAAATAAGTATCTTCTGGGGCTGAGATTCACTGTGCCAAACCCACTTTACCCCTATTTTTCTTCCTCACACAAAAAAGAGAAAAAATGAAAAAAAAAAAAACTTAAAGCAATGCAAATTGTTTTAGCTGAAACGTGGTTTTCTCAGAGCACTTTTTTGTGCCAAACCCCATAGATCTGGGTCACCTGAAACATTTAGCGAATTCACATCAGTTTTGCTGAATTGTCTTGCCTGAAAGGGGGAAAAAAAAAAAGCCTTCTCCGCAGGGATGAGAAACACTCAAGCCCTTGCTACACGAAGGCCATTTTTTTGTGCACGGTTTCCCAGCAGATCCATCAGACTTGGCAAAGATTGTTATTTTGCCTTTGGTTGTCATCAGTTTTCTCACCCCAAGAGCTATTTCATGAGGCCGCAGGTTAGAGCAAAGGCATGTTACTCTTCATGGACAGCCTGAGCCAGCAGAGCCTGTTCCAGCCCATGGAAATGTTCAGCGTGTTCGGGACGTGGTGTTTTGTTGCTTGTAAAACAGAGCTTTGCCTTTCCAGCTACCCTCACCCTCCGGCCAAGAGGAGGCCTGGGATGTTTTCTCTGGGCTGACCCTCCACCTGGGACTGGGAGATGTCTTGGCCACAGGGGGAGGGAAGAGACTGCCCCAAATTGCACATCTGGTTTTACATCTCCTCTCACTTCTCTATTTCAAGCAGAAACACATGGCAGGTATCTTTACAAGCACAGTATATCTGCATTATACCATGCGTATCTGCTCTACACTTGGAAGGGAGCCCAGAAGTTGCTTTCAAAGCCAGACTTGCTGTCTGGGCCAATGGTGGGCAAGGCAAGGTGGTCACAGGGTGCCTGTGGCCAGGAGCCAGTGTGACCCATCAAACCTACTGCCGTAAAGGCACCCATGTGCCTGAGTGGTGAACGGACTCACAAGCACACTGTGTTTGCATCTACGCTGGGTAGCTTTGCTGAAGCAGGCAGCACAGCTAGCAAAATGCGTTCCTACACGGTCACTCCTGTGCCAGTCACACACTTTGCATTTGCCCATTAGTTCATTCATGAATTACATGTTGCAGCCATGGCTGGCTGACTGGATCAGGATCACAGTTCCCTCTCCATCGCCTGAGCAATGGGCAATCCCTGCCCTGAGGAGCTCACGTCTCGAGGAGGTGGAGGTAGGGGGAGACCTTGGCTGCAAGCAATTGCATGACTTGCCCAGTGCCCACCGATGAAACATGTTTGGCCAAGTGGAAAAGTGCATCTGGGTCTCCTAAATCCTCCTGTGCTGTCCTTGCAGCAAGGCTCCTCTGAACAGCCACACAGGCCCAGGCGCACGCCCTTGCCCCGCTGCCCCGCTCACGCAGGCACGCTCACCAGGGTTACGCGTGTCACCCATCCGTCCCCGAGTCTGCCCGCCGTGACCTTCGCCACATACTCTCGCCCACGCGCGAGTGCAACAGGCGCAGACTGGCCGACAGGGAATAAGGCACCACTCCCCGCTAGGAAAAGGCCATTTGCAGCTATTTTAAGTCTTACTGGTTGGATCCCATTTATTAAAATAAACAGAGAGAGGTGTACATGGTAGCTATTAACTAGCACTTCTGGGAAAACATAGGCTTTTTTATTTGTTTAAAGGAGGACGGAGAAAAAAGACTGGAGATTTTTCACCACTCTGCTTGTCCCCGCTGTCCCGGGTGCACTGTCCTGCCTTGTCCCCAGAGGAGCACGTGTATCCGGTAGCGCGACAGTTATTTTTAGGCTGGCTTGGCCAGCTTCCACCATGGTGGTGGCTTTGGTGAGTCTGGAGAAGCCGACTTTTCTCTCTTTCCCTTTCAATGTTTGGAAACATGAAGGCTGCCAAGGGAGCCTGTCTCCTGCTCTGCACTTCCAGTCTCTGGAAAGCGAGAGTAAGCCCTGCAAAGCCTGGCAGGCCAGCTGCAGGAGCGTGCCAGCAAGCAGGCGACGCGGTGCCAACACCGACGGCCTCGCTCTGCAACCGGCCAGCGAGAGATGGGGAGAGAATGGGAAACAGAGACGGAGCGAGAGCCTGGAAAATTACATCAGCCTCCTCGGGGAGAGCCTTTTCATTTCCTGCGCCTGCCTTGCTGCGTGCTGCATGAGGGCAACTGGGGCTGGGGCAGTTTTGCATAAATCAGCCGGCACGGGCGTTGGGGAGGTGGGGAAGCAAGCAGTATGGAGTGGATTACATATGGGGTTTCTCAGAAATTATTTTGGGACGTGGTTGATTTTACAGAGGGGAAGAAAGCAGAAAGAGGAATTGCAATCGTCTGCCAGGCTCAAGGACCTCAGTACAAGGGCCAGTGTGACTTGACAGTGTGAACGCGACTGGCTTGAGCCACTTGTGAGCCTCCTCTTAGCCTTGCAACCCCAGTTTGGCCATCCCTGGTGAGAAGTGGTCAAGGCATCTGTATGTGGGTCAGAAATGAAGAGCTAAAGGGATGCTGCAGACTGGGAGTAAGGGCACAGGTGGCCCTGGGTGTGGGAAACCTAGGACCTGGGTAACGGTTGTATCTATTGGGCTGGGATATCTTTGATGGAGCAAGGGGCAAATTTAACACAGCCTGCAGCCTGCTCAACCAGTTGACACTGGGCGATTGCTATTGCTATTTTTGCCCCGGACATTCAAGTCTCACTTTTCCACATAAGCAAGTTTTGTTTTGTTTTGTTTTGTTTTAAAGGAGCAGGAGGCAGATTTGTCTACTGAAAGTGTTACAGATACCCTGTGCCAAGCCAGGGGAACACCCGAGCTATGACAGAGGGAGCAGTGGCAGCTGGGACCAAGGGACAAATCTTTCCAAATTCTTGGCTTCTGTGTCGTGCACAGACTCCATTCTCAAGGCTGAGGCAAGGGGAAGATGGGTCAGTGGTATCTCCTCTCTTCCTGCTGCGTGCCAGGACAGAGGGCTGGGGGCAGCAGGTTGGAGCCCTCTTCTCCTCTCAAAGCTGCATTATCACCAACTCCACACCATGCCACTTCCAAAAAAGCAAAAGACCAGAGCATGAAGGGGAGGGGGAAGGGAGAGGAGAACCAAGAGGAGGTGTGAGTGTCTGTGTGTGTGTGCCAGGGGGAGGTGGGCACACTGGGGGAAGAACAGACCAGCTCTCAGAGCTTGACTAAAGCCCTCTCCAGCCTCTTGCTCAGCGTACGCAGGGTCCCATGATCTGAGTAGCCGCTCCTCTCATGCTATTGTATGCCTGACCTGCTTCAATAAACGGTGTTATTTCAAGCAAGGGCAGTCGAGCATTTGCTGAAGATCCTTCCCGTTCTTGCTCCCTCTCTCTCTCCTCTCTTTCTCCTGCCCCCGCTTTCCCGGGCTCTGGTTTCCCCTCCCAGCCCACTTTCCTTTACACAGCAAGATTAATCCATCAAACTGAACAGGGAGGAGGAGGAGGGGCGATGAGCCCGCACTCCAGTGAGCACTGAAGAGGCCTCCATTCATGGGTCAACAAAACCAGGGAAGACTCTTGGACTTAATCAGCCAAGGAGCGCTCCAGCGCTGGGGACAATTAACATCAAAGAAGTGCAGGAGAAAGAGGAGACGGGACAGAGAGAAAGAGAGAGCCTGGAAACCCACATCCAGAGGCTGATTAAAAGGAGAGGGAAGTTAAGAAGGAATTGCCAAGGACAGGATGCCCTGATGGCATGCAAGAGGAGTCAGTCCATGTCTGGCCTCAGAGGATGGGAAACTGAGGTCTGAGGAGCTGGATAAGCTTGCCCAAGGCCACTGTACAGGGCAGCAGTGTGGCCTGACGGGGGACAGAGTTCCAGGCTTCTGACTTCTGTCCAGGATGTCTTGCTGATGATACCTTAGAGTTGAATCCTGCACTGTCATAGGCTGCAACATGTATCCCATACACCAGCTGAAGTTTTATTAATTGCAAAGGGATTGGGATTAAGAGCAAGCATGAGGATAGGTGTAGCTAGCTTCCCCTACTTCGTTTGAGAAAGCTAATTCCAAATGATCTTGTCATAGTATTGCCATGATCCACATAATTGCAAAAAATTATTAATACTTTATTATCACTTTTAGCAACTACATCAAAGGCTGGGTATGCCTAAAAATAATCCTATTTCACCTTCTTAATAAATGGACACTTTACTGATGATGAAAGCTAGTAGCAGGTCCATTCAATTTTAGGAAGACAGTGGGGGCTCTGCAGCAAGGACCTGGAGTTTTGGCTGAACTGATGCTGGGGAGGAAGAGCCAAGGCAGAAAGATCTCTTGCACTGGAGCTTGCATTTTTTCTTGCAATTTCTATTGGAAATAAAAGTGATACAGATAAATAGAGAGCAACTCCTGCCTTTGTTGTTTTGGGCCAACTATGCATAAACTTGTTGAACTGAAAAGAAGGGGATGACACCCTTGTAAGGGGAAGGGTATGGTGAAGAAGGGCGAAGGGCGATTTTCTGAAGCATTTGCTGCATGCTTTCCCCCTTCGTGGGCCTCACTGCGGAGATCTTTCTGCATCTTAGGAGCACCATGAGGAAATGTTAGTGAGCAGTTTCAGCTGTAATTTACCATCTTCTGAGTTACTATGTGGGTATTGAATGGAAAATCAGATCCATGCCACGGTTTACCAGTGTATTCCCTCCTTTCAGCCTCAGACTGTTTACACTTCCCCTCTCCAGAGCCTTGGGGTAGATATCCCTGCCACTAACCTGTAGATGTAGCTAGGTGTTGTGCTAAGGTGTTAGGGTCCACATAAAAACTTCGTCTACAGCAAGGTTTGCATAACTTCCCCTGCTATTGCACTAGCTCTGGTGAAGCATCACTGTGATAGAGAGCAGGAACCCTACTGGAAAGGAGCTGTGGCTTGTCTGATGGTGAGTTGCATCTGCTCACCTTATCCAGTAAATACTTGCATCTCAGCTGCTCAGTAAGCAGAAAACACCATATACATGGAGATGGAGGCTCTGTTCCCTGCATGTCTTCTGATCTTCATTTCTCTGTGACTGTTTTTCCTTTCTGCTCTTCCTTGTTTTAAAGAGTAAGACCTCCAGGACTGGGAATTTCTCCTGAAAAGGAAAAACATAAACCCATGGAGCTCAAATGCTGAAACCATAATCCCACTTGTCTAAAATGTATGTGTGTGTGTGTGTGTGTGTGTGAGTGTGTATCAATGACTGGTAGACTTAATTCCTGATTTGGGGGAATTTTGGCTCATGGTTTTTGATGAAAATGTTTAGAGATACTACTTCATTAATGACTGTGAACAGATACCAGGGAAAATGGAGCATAAAGAGTGTAGAGTAGGCTGAAGTTGTGAATATCTGTAACTGAAAGATGAATTTCATATAAAGAAATGGAAACAGAAAATTTTACTGAATGGCTAGCTAGCCTAATGAAGGACTATGTTTTCATACCAACATCTACCACAGAGTATGTCATCTGATGCAGAGTAACTTCTGGAGCATTCTGAAAAGCTATTATGTTTTTTTTTCTTTTCTTTTTTTCTTTTTTTTTTTGTTTTTTGTTTTCAGTGAGAAAATGATAGCTACATTTCCAGCCTTCTGTAAGCTTGAAGCACTGATCAGTAGTCTCACTGCTCAGATGCAGGCAGTTCACAAGATTCATTTCCTCTTGAAACTGTCTTGATTTTGACAAGCTGTGAATTGGATAAATGGGACAGGGAGAGAGCTGTGCATATCTCTAGAAGAGAGGGATCCTGAGCCCATCACTCAAGGTCTTGGCTCTCCTTGCAGCCTGCCCAGATGGGTGTAGGACAGAGCAGCGCACCTGGTCCCGTGGGGTAAAGACTCCTCACAGAGGAGTTGGGGCTGCAAAGGCAGCAGATATCAGGCGGGTCCCACTGCCTTGTGAACACGAGTGTCATGGCGTGGGCAATATTCAATGGAGAAAGAAGGAATTGAAAGCTCTGGGCTCTGCTGAAACTTCCCTTCCCAGAAATTGCTTTAGCTAGGTCTGGTAGTCATGGCATGGCTCTGAATAAGTGGGTTCATGCCTGGGCAGCCACTGTAGTGCCCTGGAGCTGGGCAATTATCATATCTGTGGGCAAATTGGGGTGGGCTGACGGCAAAGGAAGAAGCAAGGGCATGCCGAGTCGAGGGAGCAAATCTCAGTATATCAGTTACATCTTAATTGCAGCTGTCTGGACTGAGGAAAGGACAGGAAGGGGAGCACAGGGCAAGTCTTGGCTTTTGTTTCATGTGCTGAACTTTTGGGCTCCTCTTTCTTTTGTTCCACCCACCCCCTTTTGCTCAGATAGAACCACCCACACACTCACACCATGTTTATGCTCACTTTCTCATTTTGTCCCATAGTGGCTCTTCTCCAACAACTACTTCTTGAAAGAGGGAAGGGGGGGAGCCAGGGTAGCACCGAGGTGAAACACTGTGTAATGCACTCCTTCACCTTTCTGTCTCCTCCTCCATGCTGTCTCCTGAGCATCCCTCCCTCTTCCTCAGCAGGTACCTGTGAAAAGTGACCCTGTCAACAAAACCCCAGCAGGACCAGTCTTTGGTCTTGCTCTGGCAGCTGGTTTCCATTATATGTTCTCAATCACAGAGAATTCTTTCTCTCTCATCTAAAATATTTTATTATTACTTTTTCTTTCTTTCAATTTCCTAAAGAGAGGTGTGTGTGTGTGTTTGTGTGTGCATGTGATGAACGAGAGAAAGAGAATTTAGAGCTTGATCTTATCATTCCTGTATGGAAGTCCTGTGAGTTAGCCAGCAGCTATGACATTAATTCCCTTTCTTATGTCCCCATTGAGTTATTCCTCAGCTCTTCATTTCCCTTTTGCCTCAGGTAAAGAGTCACCAAGGATGAGAAATGCCACTTTCTCTGAGTGCATGTTTCTCCATCCATCTAACTGCAGCTAAATGAGCCCAAGATCCAAAATGGGTTGGGTTACTCATGACAGATGGTTGAAAGGACTAAATAGGAGCAACTGAGTGATGTGCCACTCTGATTTTGCACAGGTGCCACTTTTTAGGGAGAAAAAAGATTTTTCTTCTGGGAAGGGCAATGAATGTAAGGGTCATTGATACCCTCTCTCCTGGACTGACATCATGTTTTTCTTCTTTTTGCTTCTTTACATTTAGCAGTCAACCTCAAAGTGGAACAGCATGGAGAGAATATAACTGCGTGGGCTATGCTGAGGTAAATGGTTTGAGAGCAGCTCAAGAGAGGGAATAAAGGAGATAAAAGGTTGGTGATGCTTGTAAGCCCCTGTTTAGGTACTGTCCAAATCCAGCTAAGATGGATAAGCCCATCCAGAAGGGGAGCATAAGCTCTTCCAGTGAAATGTGCCCGCAAGAAGCTCACTGTGGGGGCTCTCACCAAAGGTCAGACATTGCATGTAGCCCTCCCAAATCATGCTGGCCTACCTCTAGGCTCATGAAATGTGTATAAGCCATGTGCTCATTTGGACATGCAAGCCCTAGGGAAGCTCAGCTAGGTATGTTGAAACGTCATAGGGAAGACACACACCTTTGGCCACCCTTGCGTCCTGTTTTCTCCGCCTGATGCTAGGATCCTTTCACCCAGCAAGCTTTCTCCTTGGCTGGCCCTTTGCATTCAGCACAGCCCAGTGACTTAAAACTGAATGTGGCAGCTCAATAGCTGGTTCACCTTGCTGCATTGCCTTCAGCTCCCAGGGCCCTCACTTTTCACTCTGACCCCGGGCTCTCTCTGAGGCTCCCTTCCTCTGGGGACCTCCATGAGTGTGTGCCTCAGGACGTGGATGCCTTTCTTCACACCTGAGCCCCTCAGCTGGGGTGGACCTGTCAAGTTTGCCAAAGCTTGCCAAAGACCATCAGGATTGTTTCCATTAGAATATATTGGAATATATTTTTGACTGACTAGTATCTGGGGTGGGAGTGCTTCCCCTGAAGAAGAGGAGGAGGTATATGACTGTAAAACTACCATTTCACTGCAGCTCTCTCCTGGGTTTAATGGGATAGGTGATCCTAGGGCTTGGTGCAGAGCTGCCATCACCCAAAATGACAAAAATGGATATGTGTATTTTCACAGGTAATCATTCAGCCTCTATTACTTTTGAAAAGACAAAGCAAGCCTCTATTGAGCAAATGCCTGCACTTGGCTTTATCCTCTGGAATTTCAGCTGTTTGTCATTGCTGTTCATTTCTACTCTGGTGATTGACTGTGGCCTAATGCGATGCCTGCAGTCTCTCTCCTGGGACAAGAGACGCATTTCTTCTCACAGCTCATTAGCGGGAACTGTCACATTATCTTCAGCCATCTGAGAAAGCGTCCCCTCATCTCCTTTCTTGCAGCTGGCTTGTGAACAGTTTCCCCGTAGGGCTGGATGGCAAAGGATCCTGCAACTCTCCTGTCTTAACATGGACACATGAGAAAGAAATCAATCCTGAGTGGCTCACAGTAGGGATGTAGTGCTAGAAGGGATCTCCTGTTCTATCAAGTCTCATCCATTGCTATTGTTAGCAATCACATAATGCAATCTTTTTCACAAATGTGAAGCTCCAAACAATCCTAATGAGTTTTGAGATTCTCCCATTACCCCAATTAGTAGGCTATTCCAGAATTTGACAGCTCTGAGGCTTAAACCATTCTTTTTGTTTCCAGTCTGAATTTATTCCTGGCTAGAACATGCCCACTTGTTCTTGTGCCAACATTGTTCTAAGGCTTAAATAGCTCTGCTGCCTCCCTGGTGCTTATCCCTCTGATGTGTTTACCAAGAACAATCAGACATTCTCAGTCTGCATTTTGCTGGGCTGAATAAATCAAGTCTCCTATTCTGTGATAGGCACTGTCTTCCCCTGATCATCCAGCTAGCCTTTTTCTGCATCTGTTCTATTCTGAGTTGTTCCCTTCGCAGTGAGGATGGCAAGAATGGTAGCCCGTTCTCTAATGTGTGCCTGGAACAGTGTCCTGAGTAGCACTCAATTTTTGCTAGTGCCCCAGTGGTCAGAATGTCTGAGAGCAGGGCTTTTTTAGGAACAGACTGTTTTTCCAAGTGGATTCTGTTTTTGATTCACTTGTGCTTTGTGGAACGCAACCCTATCTTGGCTGGTTTCTAAAGGCTGCTTAGGAGGAGTCAGCAACCCCATTCTGCTCTGAAACTGTTGTTGCTCCAGTTCTGGTAACGCATGCAATCCTTGTTTGCAGAACTGTAGATATAAAGTTACTCTTGAGGTTTTGGCTCATTTGGTGGCATTAACTGTTAAAGTTGGGTCTCAGATTTCCCAGTGTAGTGAGGCACATTGTGTTTTATCACTGAATAGCTTTCGCAGAAGGTTCTATTTATCTGGTTGTTTTCTGACAGAGTAGAAAGGTCCATGTAGATTTTTCCTGTGATGCTCTCGTGGACAGTCTGAATTACTGTCAGTGGGGTACCGAGAGGCCCAGATGAATTTATATAAGCGTGCATGTGCTTTTTATATAACGTAGTATGTATCTGACCGTCTACCTCTACTGTAACACTTTATTTTTCTCTTATGAAAGGTGTGAAATTTTGGTGAGCGGATTGCAGATGGCAGACTTTAGGCTAGGATACCCTGGACTTGCGTGAGATGTTCATTGCAGCAGGGAGAAACAAACGGATCTGACTTTTCAATCACACCAATCTTGGGCTTCAAGAAAACAAAACAAAACAAAATAAAACAATTTCTGCTCCTCAAAGTGTGGAAAATCAGCCACTCTCCTTTTTTTCTCCTATTTTTAACTCTGTGATTTATTCACCATAAGATGTTCTGTTGGTATCGTAAACTTCAGATCTGAGAAAGGCAAACTGCTCTGGAAGTACATTGCAATATTTTAAGAACTGGAGTTAGAAAAAGTCACTTGCCGAAAGGGAGAGAAGCACATCCTGCAGTCCTTGGGGCAGCGTCTTCCTCTGGATGCCTCTCACCACTTTGCAAATTAATCTTTTACACTCTCACATTACAATTCTTGCTGTTATGTGGCTGTTATATGGAAATCATGTTTTTGTCTTTCATATCCTTTTTGTGCTTGCAATGGACCATTCTGGATAGATGATCCCACAACTGCTAATTTATGCAGCTGTGTCAGCATGCTCTTGGAGGTTCAGAAATAATGGGGTGCTGAAAGGCAGCAATACGCCTTCTTTCTGCAACCTTTCTGCCACTTGAAAAGCTGTGAGTAAGGACAGAAGTTTGTCCTTACTGCTCACTGTCCACCATATTCATTTGCTTCTATTTTATAAATCTGTAAAACTGCTGCTTGTGTCTTGTCAAAATCCTGAAGTCTGATTTTGCTGGGATCCAAGATCTCAGCAAACACTATGCTGTATAAAAGACAGAGCAAAGAGTCAATATGGATTGACTTCATGTTTGAAAAACTGGGCCTCTCTAAGTCAGCTCCTGCAGCTCACGTGTGCTCTCTTTTCTGTGGCCAATGCGCTGAGGATGGGCGCTCACTACTGCTTCAGGTCACTTTTAAGCTCCAGGGAATGGTGTTGGAGCCCCTGCCGGTGCGCTGGCAGCCACGGGCTGTGTGCAGGCAGGGAAGCAGGCTAGGGAGAAGTTACACTAGCCTGTGTCTATCAGGTGCTTTTGTAAAGCTAAGGCATACAGCTATGAAATCTCAATTTTCAGCATCACCACCGCTGTTTGAAACCTTAGCTGGCAGTATGTGGTGTAAGCGCAGTGCTTTGGGTAGTGACCAGCAGCTAGAAGAAGTCCTGGTTTTCCACTACGGTATACTTTCTGCTTGTGCAACAAGGCTGAAGTGTAACAGGAAACACCTACTCAAAAATCTAAAAAGCTTCCTTTTTCCCCTTAAAGTCTTGTGTTCCTGAAACCAAAGCACAGTAAATCAAAAGGTCCTGCCTTAAATGAATTTGAAGTGCTCTTGAAAAAAAAAACTACCCCCAAGACAACTAACTCCCTAAGTCCCCAAAAGGAAGAGGAGGAGAACAAGATGGGACCTCTGAGAGGATTCATAAATCACATTGCAATGGACCTGGTACAGATGTTCTTGCCTTCAGGCCACCACACAAAGCAGAGCCCCATAATGGGACTGAGCGGCCACGTGTGAAAGCAGACAGAGTACAGCTGACTTGGAGGAGATATGCTCCCTCTGGCACATACAGCACATGCTCGGTCCCTGCCCTGGCCTCCCTCTGTCCCTTCTGCCAACAAATAAAGAAGCCAGATCAAACCTGTCATGGTCTGGAAGTCTTCAGCTATCTCTTTATTTTAACATGGTGTGCTTGGTCTGGTTTCCCAGTGCTTAATGCTTTGGCATAGCACTGAAAAAAAACTGTCAGTTCTCCAGTTCTTGGATTCTGGCTTCCCACCTGGCCAGAGAGTGTTGTAGCCCTGGGCAGTGAAAACAGGAAAGAGAGGAAGGAAAGGGCTGGGCATTTCTCCACAGCCAAACCTTACACAAATTATAAGGGGCAACCAAGGAAATTCTAGCCCCGTACTGTCTGCTCATTTCCTGAGACTGCTGCAGAAGGCCTGGGCACCTCAGAGCAGACCCAGTCCCACACAGCTCCAGGTGCAGGTCAGGCTGTGCACCCTTCTCCCTTGGCAGGGGCTACCTCAAACCGCTGTCAGACTGCCTGCAAACTATCCATGTGTAAGAGCATCCTGAATCCCAAAGTGACCTTCTCCATGTGAACGGATTTTGCAGCTTCTTCCCTAGTTCTCCAGGCAACTTTAGGATCACAGGAAAAAGAAAGCCTGCACATCACGTGGAAGCCATGCACTAAGTTTGGGAAGAAGAAGAGTAGGTGGCAGATGAAGCTTAAGGGCAGGTTCTTCTGCAGGTTACCTCACTGCAGAAGGTCACTAGGGTTTCCCTCCATGTCCTCTGGTGGGTACCCATGACAACAACAATGGAAAGAAAATGAATCTAAGTCTTACTTGTGTTGCAATTAGCTGTGAAGGGATTATGCTTTTGTTTTCTATGTACCAGGCCATCCTCTGTGCCAGTATCCCGGGGCTCTGATGTGTGCAGAGACAAGCAGCCACCTTGCCTTTGGCCTTGGAGAGGCACAGAAGCAGGAAAATGTCATGTGACTGGCACATACCAGCTTGGGATATGTTATTTTTCTTCTTCTTCTTCTCCCTGTCCCCTCCCCCCCCCCCGCCTTTGATTTGTCCTTATTTCAAGAAGAACGAATCATTCTCACTGGGAATATTTTGTTCTTGGGGTGGGGGGGGAGGAAAAGACACATCAGGAATTCTGACAGGCTTTGGCGCAGCCAATACCTGGGTGGCGTATTGTATTTAGAAGAGTCTCCAAAAATAACTAGGACCACAAAAGGGGGAAAAATAATAAGGATAATTAACTAGTTTCCATCTCCAAATGCTTTGGAGACATGAGCTAATCAGTTTGTAGACACATAGAAGCACACACAATGTCTGTAATTAGTTTGTTCTCCTACTTCCTTACTTCTTTCTCCAGCAGATTGCCCGTGGAGATCCCTATCAGGAGAACAGGTCTCTTTTTGCCCCTTCTGCAGAGGCCTGACAGTCATGTGTCTGCTCAAAGTGCACTGTGTTTCTTTCAGTCTGTCTGTCTCACTACTTCCCTCCCCTGCTGGCCAAGATCAAATTTCACTAAATGAATCACAGTCTAGTGGAAACTCCCTCTGATCTTTGCCAAGAAATGCAAAGCTGATGAAAACGAGACTTGCAGCCAAAGGGAATTTAACATGGTTCCTCACTGGCTGACACCAACTGGGTTCCCATTACAGTTGGTTGCTTCCAGTTGTCCTAGTGATGTTTTCAGCCTGGCACTTCTCCTCCACCTGGGGCATCTTTCCCAGCATTATAACGTTCATTGCTAGGTGTCACATCACACCTTTGAGGCCCTGGTAGCCACAGATCATTTGGTTGTTTCCTTGCACCTAGGTGTTTCTTGTTGCCTTTTTTTTCCAATGAAAAGACTTCATTGAGACCAAGTGCCCATCCATCCACGTCACTAGCATGGATTTGTTCTCAGTTGGGAATTTTTTGTCTGATGCAGTTCTGCCATTGGACCTTAGTTCCCTCTCTGATGACTTTATAGGTCTGCTAATTTCAGTACGTGATCTATCAGATGAGGTAACTTCTGATGGAGAACTTTGAGTCCTATCCCAGGCAGGCCTGGCTCGCTGTATAAACCTAGGAAGTGTTATTTTGACCTTCTTTTTCTCCACCTGTAAAATGAGTGGAATAAACTCCCTTTCATAAAATATTTTGTGAAAGACACTAGATTAGAACTCAAGGGATACCTTGTGATGGAGAGAAACCATTGTGTGGCAAGCTGGGGCCCTCCAGCACACAGAAAGGAGGTTCCTTCATGCTACCCTCAAGCTAAACCCCAAGGATATAGTACAAATCTTTTCTTCAGCTCTAGGCAGATATGCTGAAGAGGAGGTGCTGAGAAATGAACAAAACTGCAGAGTTACTGAAAAACTCTGTTGCCGTAAGCCTTTGAGCTCCCTCTATGTAATCACTAGGATGCTGCTGTGGAATGCCGTCTTCGGCCCTGATGGTAAGGCCCAAGCTTTCTCCTGCCTGCTTGTGCACTTTGCTCAAGTCTCCTTATGTCTCTGTTGTCCACATGTCCAGAAACAGACCTGCACCTGCAGAAGATCATGGCAAACCATTAAAGAGAAGCCCCTAAGGTCTTTGGGTCAATAGGAAGCTCTTCACCCCTGAGTCTGCATGGGCTCCTGGGTAGGACAACCTGCACTGTTTCCCTCCGACTCTCCTCAGAGCACTCCCTCTGCCAGAAACAGAGGAGCATGGGGCTGCAGGGAAGCTGCAGCTCCATCAGGCTGCTGATGTAGCTCCCCAGGCAGCACCGTGGGCAGTGTGTGCTCAACAGGGGCAAGACCAAAGCACTACATCCTCATCTCCTTATTCTCCCACCTTCGCCTTTCATCTTGCCTTTCCCCTTCTGCCTCTTCCTCTAGCCCTTTAAAGTACTTTCTGTTCTCTCTTTCTCCTCTCAGGCTCTGTTTCTTTGCTTATCCTGCCTGCTTTCACTCTCTCATTCCCTCTCCTCCCACCCCCTTCCCTCTTATTTTCTCTCCTCTTCACTCCACCTCTCATCCATGTCTCTTCACCCTATCCGGCTCCTCTTCTCCTGGAGGCTGTTGGTGAAGTGTGATGAATGCCCTCCATGAGAGGGAGAAACAGCTCAGGCCCCACTTCCCAGCTTTCCTCGGCCAAGCCTCTTCCAGCTCCACATCAGGAAAACTAGCTCCAGCAGCTCCAGCCAGCAGAGGCCCCACATGGGCCAGGAGCTCATAAAGCCCAGGTGTGTTATAGCTCTGCTTTGCCACCGCTCTGAGAACATGAGCCTCCCCAGGAGCAGAGCACTGCCTGCCCGGGGAGCAAAAAGCAATGCCAAGGACCAACCTGGCCAGGGGTCATGTTTCTGCCAGGAGAAGGCAATGAGCCCCTGCTGCCTGATACACTCCTCCACCCACACACAATTTTGCCAGGGAGAACCACAAACCCTTATCAGGATTCAGCCTCTTGCTGTTAGGAAGAATAATCATTTTCCTTTCTTGGTCTCCCCACTCTCCCTCTAACACTCTACTCTTTCTTTCTCTCTCATCTGTTTCCTTTGACACTGGTCCCAGGCCCACTGCCAAGTCTCAGATCCATTAGTGAGGTGCCTTGCTGACTGAAGCACAAATCGGGATGGATCCGGGTACAATTAGCAGCTTCTAGCACCTCATCTGGAAGGCATTAACTTGGCTTTTGAGGGAGGGGGCTATGGGTTGGGAGGAGAAGGGAGAAATAAGAGGGACTGGATCTAAATGCCAAAGAGAATAAATAAGCTATTTCTACTACGCTTAGGAACCACCATCCAGCATCTGACAGTAACATACAAACAGATGTGTAATAGCTATTTGCAGGGACCATCTTTCATGTACCATGTCAGTGTGCCCCACAGATCTTCCTTCCCCAGAGGAGGTGATTAGTGGCCCAGGTAGGTACCAAGATGGCATGAAAGTGTACGGTAAGCCACAGCCTGCAAAATGATACCCCCCTTGGGTTTCCCTCACAAACCAAGGCTGGTGGTTATGGTATCTGTAACTGCACTTTAGTCTACATTGCCCTCCATTTCCTATGGTGCTCTACTCTGTCTGGCTCTCAGTGTTTTAAAAAGGCCTAAGAACATGATGCTGTAGCATCTCTCTTACAACTGAAGAGCCAAGACAGACTAGGATAAACAGATTATGATGACCCATATGCATGCTGTAGACTATGAAGCCCCAGATAATACAGTTCTAATCAAGCCAGGACTCTTGATAAGATATATTAGCCTTAGTTTTCTTTACCCAGCCATGTATACACTTTCAAGAAAAATCTTAGTATTGCTGTGAGTGGCCTCTACTCCATTTCTTAGCTCACCTCATAGCCACCTTTGAATCACATTTGTGCCGTGACCTAGATGATCTCCAGAGGTCTCTTCCAACCTCAACCATTCTGTGTGATCCCTGATTCAAGGCAGCTGTATCTGCACTGTCTTTGGACACGTGTGAAATTCAGGTCAGCATATGTCTCATCCCTTCTCCTGTAACATCTGTCCTCCAGGTTCAAGTTTCCCTGCTCCCTGGCTAGATTGCTCCAGTCTGAAGCCAGGGGCTGGGGCTTTAGGCACCTTTCTGTCCTAAGTTAATTGGACAGAGTAATTATGCTCATAGTATGACCCTCATGTTCGCAGAAGGAGTCTGCTGGTTTTGGGGCACAAAGATGCTATCACAGCATGTCTCCAAGGGATGAAGAGATTGCTGACTGGGAGAAAAGGTGACAGTCAGAGTGAGTTTGCCTGCATCCTGGTGTTCCAGAATAAGTGTTTGCAACCCATGTACATGTTCTTTGTCACCTCTGAAGAAAAATAGGCTTTGTATTCTCCTTTAACTTGTCCTCCTTTTCCTTCCTTATAAAAGAGGCTTGAGCCAGCCCGTTCATTGCCCGTGCTTTTCCTTTCCATCAGGTCTCAGCCTTGGGGAGAACACAGTGTGCGAGTGGGGAAATGTGGGGCTGCCCCAGGACCTGCTGTGGTGATGGAGCAGTCTGCTGGGAACCAGGATGCTAAGCATCGTCAGGAGCTGTCGGCAGCAGGTGGCTGGCATGTATCTGAAATGGTGCGTGTCGAGCAGGGAGCATTCAAGGGAAAACTAAACAGAAATTGCAATCTCTTCATGTGGGAGGGCCCACTAGACAAAAAAGCACGAGGGTCTTGCTTTCATTTGTTCATCTGGGTATGTTCCCACTACCCAGATGCCAGTGCCTTGGTGCTCCCAGATCCCCCTGGCTGTAGCACACACAGGCTGTTCCATGTCCCAGGACCACCTGCTGATGGGGAAGCCAAGACTTCCTCTGAGCCAGTGATCTCATATTATTCCTACACAGGCAGAGGCTGAAGGTAGCTGGAAACATCTCTAAAAGCAGTTTTTTCCTATACAAGCTTTTGCCAAATGATGGTCTGTGAAGCACTGCTGATTAGTGAGGTTGTGGCAAGTGAGCTGCACCTGGGCTGAGAGGCCATCTCACCTTTCTGATGCTTCCAGCTGCAACAGTGGTGACACACATGTGTGGGTGCCTAAGGCTGTTAATATTTGACGGTTCAAAAAGTTTAGGATGTGTTGTTATGTACTGTGTTCCCAGTTGTTTTCTGGCCTGTAGATATGCTTATGGCAAGGCAAAGGTGGTGATGGTTTGTCCTGCTGAGAGAAACAGGTCTGGCACTGGTCTGTGTTGGGATAGCAGAGCAGAACAGTGAAATGACTGGAGGGATGTTTTACAACTGCCTTCTGTGCTTTCAGTACAAGGAAGCAGAAACACAAGGCACAAGAGGAAACCTGAGCTTCCTCCAGCCCTGTCAATGCCTCTTGCTAGCAAGCCCTGGTAGGAGAAGCTGTGAATTCCCCAGAGCCAGGGCCACTGAAACATTTTCTGTGAGGGCAGAAAGCAGGACGTTCATCTTCTCAGCATCCTTGTTCCTTGGCCCATTATCACAAGAAGGCTGCCCTGTGGTATGCTGCCTTTCCAAGCATTTGAGCATTCAGATAGGCAATGCTTGGAGAAGAATGATGTAAAATAGCATCGGAGAGCCTCCTCCAGCTAAGGAGTGCCCAGCAGATAGGAGAGGGACAGAAAGGGGACAGCAGGTGTGCAATGACTGGCGCTAGCACAGTGCTAATGGGAAGTGCACCCCGGGCCTGGGTACCACCATGCAGGCTGTAGCAGGGTGAGGAGCAGGCGATGAGGAAGGATGTGTAGCCCCAAGAAGCCGCGGGAGTGAGTGTATAGCCTTCCCCCCCCGGCTGTGAGCAGCTCAGCCTTGCCTACATATTTCGCGGCCGAGGGGAACACATGCACAATCTCTGTCGGCGGCTGCCTGCACGTACTCCCTTGTTTTCCAAGCCGGCATAGAGGGAGAAGGCCTGGTTTCGGTTAAGCCCTCAGTCACACGAAGATGCCTTTCCTATTACTCTTTTGTTTTTCCTTCTAAGTAACATTTCCAATTAACTCTTCCAACTCTCTCCTGTAGTGCAGCCTGCCCTGCCTGAGGGCTGCCCAGGCCAGAGCCAATTAGGGAACAACGGGGAGTTGTTCAAATCAAGGGCTGGAAACCCCCCAGCCCCACACTCTGGACCTCAGCATACGGGAAGGGAGACACCACTGAGAAGAGCTGCAAGACCAGGATGAAGACACTCCAGTATCATAGTACTATAATACTGAGCATGGTAGAAATACCTAAAGAGTCAGTCATGACATTATCATGACTGAATTTGGCTCCAAACTTCAGATCTGCAAAGGGGGAGGGGGGAGGGAAAGAAAACATGCAAAGGCCTTTTCAAAACCAAAGACCACAAGAAAAAACTTCCTATAAACAAATCAAATGGAAATATTTTTTTTAGTTTTATAAACATTCCCCCTTGAAGCATTCAACCCAAATATTGCATCACTGTGCTAAGACATAAACAAACCTTACAGTGAAAGAGATGCAAACCAACAATCAACTAGCCTGTTTGCCTTGTCCAGGCTGTGAGAAGTGCAAAAAATAAACAAACAGGGCAAAGAGTGACAAGCAAAAGAGAGATGGCTGAGGAATTCTGGTTTGAATATTCAAAGGAAGGGAGGAACTCCCCAAATGAGCTTCAATAAGGAAATTGAACTCCTTCAGGGAAATTCATGGCTCTGGCAAGTCATAGGACACCATCCAGATTTGACTTTCAGAATGCAAAGTAGTGTCCGTTTTTTTTTCCAAAAAATATTAACCCTTTGTAATATTATTTTTAAAATGCATTTGACATGAATATCTCTCGTATTTATTTTTGCGGTGCTTATAATGGGGTTAGCAAGGAGAAAACTGGTAAAGCCGTGTTGCATTTCATATTGCATCTTGCTTGCACTACAGGGAGTTCACCCACTTGCCCATGAGAAGAGTGTTACCCTCTGAGCTGCAGTTACCAGGCTTTCAGCAGGAGGCAGAGGTCTGGGGTCTGGGCTTTGGTTTGTAAAAATCTTTAGAGGCACTTTAGAAGGATGAATTTGGTACTAAAGTAGAAAACGTAAAGAACATCATGCACCCAAGAATCAGCAGCATAAGGTGATGCTGTGGGCTTCAGGGCCCTCTTTTTTCTTGCTCTATTTTTCTGTAATTCCCTCAACTGGCACTACCTAGTTTCTCACATTTTGAGAGTGTACTATGATCCTGCACACTGAGTAACTCTGTCCTGACAAGACCTGCCTCCAAGCCCTCGTCCTCATGCAGGTGAGGAAGGCTCTTTAGACACAGCCTTGTACCGTTTTCAAGTTCAGTGGCTCTGGTCAAGCTGTCCACAGCACTGTACATAACAGCAAAACTTCTAAGATCATTTGATCTCCATAGATTCACTACAAAAGCTTCTCGATGCATGCTTTGGTCTAGCAGGAATGATTTCAGGTGCTGCTAGAGGACCTGATTCATGAGAGGAGACTAAAAGAATAAGGGGCCTCATAAGGGGCTCTCGTGTTACATACATCTACGGTGGTGTGAATTCAGGGGAGTTTACAGCAGGGTAACTGAGGGAGAATCAGGCCAAGATCAAGTATATCTGTCTGACCAGCAGACAGGGTCAAAGACTCGTAAATACTAAGCAATATGCTCCAAAACAGTAGAACCGGAAGTAATGAGATGAACTAAAGCAGTGTAAAATTTAAGTTGTATAGAAAAGATCACAGCTCTCACCCTCTCTCTGAGCCTTTTTTATGCCTTCTATAAGAAGCTTCTAGGGTTCGCCTATATCAGTCAAGAAAGCGGCTTAAACGGGTCTTAGGCCTAGTACAATCTAGCTTGCAAGGAACAGACTAGATCATGAGTATTTTGAGGACTGATTGCTTGCAAGACTTCCGAAGGTGGTCCACAAGGGGATTATAACATCATTCTCCAAATTCCCTCAGTATACTCACACCTCATGCAATATTCTCACACATGCAATCAAACGAAATGGAGGGGAATAAAAGCAGCTAGTAGAAATGAAAGATGTAAAATTTCAAAGCTTAGCCTGACTTTTATTTGGCAGTAACTGTAGGCTGCTGTGTAGTATTACTCCACAAAAGAATCTGTGGATTTTCTTTTTTCTTTTTTTTTCCTCTCCCAGAGGGTTAGTTTGCTCTTTGGATTAAGAAATGATCCGAAAAGCTAAGTTACACAACCTTTTAAGGTTCTCAGAGACTGTAAACTCCTGAGTACCATGGCCTTGATATCAGCTGTGATTCTGTTTTCTAAAAGAGGACCTGATTTCTTAAGTTACAAAGAAATGAGTGGTAGATTCTCTGAGATCCTGATCTTTAAAATGCAGTGGAACCGTGCATGCGCCCAGCCTAATGAGAAGAGAAAAGAGGGCACATTCAGAGAGGCACAGAGCTGTAAGAAGAGCTCTTCCTGCCTTTTACACAGTCTTCAGATTGCAAAGGGATAACAGTATTCAGTGGATATGCCACATAAAAGTAGCGTTTCAGAGAGGACAGTATTAAAAGGATACTGTGGATAGGCAATGCATAGCCAGACTAAGCCAAAGGAGAGGGACTTAAAACAGTTCAGAAGTCAGTGCCTGTAAAGTCAACACTGGAGAAATGGAGATACTGCTCAGGACAATAAAAAAGCATCACACTAGGAATAATGAATAAATAGGAAAGCTGCAGGTTAGTAACACGATGTTTTGAGGGACGCTTTAGGAAATGTGTCTGATCTACCGACAATTTCAGCTCAGTTTACAGAGAGTGCCATGCTGTCAGCTTCCAGCCTGAAAGGATGGAGTGGTTAAGCCTTTTTCAGTAGTCAGATAACTGGAAACAGTAAGACCCTACCCAAGGCTAAGAGCTCCATGGTAAGGCCCAATGGGAAGTTGACGTGTGGGCTTAGGGGCTTCCAGCTTATGGCCACTGGGGCTGGAGGGATGGCTAGCTGGGTTTAGGGGAGAGCCAGCAGCCAGCAAGAGAAGCCCTTGAGAGCCTCACCCAAGAGCAGACAGTGACAGGCATGAGAAGGGACGCACAAGGAGCATCACCATTTGCTACTATTGCTGTCTGCCACAGCAGTGTTTGGGCCTGCAGGGTGCAGAGGTCCCTCTGAGACAGACAAGAGCACATCAAAGAGTAGCCTGGCTTTCAGGCAATCTCTCAAGGAAGCTCTGCTGGAGGGTGCCCCAGATTGGCCAGCTGCATGAGCATAAATGGAGAAGGTAATTTTATGGAGGGTGACACCTCTGACATTGCTTTGGGAGATCAGGAATGACCTCTGACCAGCTGGCCCTTCTGGGTAGACAGAGGTTACCCCTGGGAAACCTCCACCAGACCTGGTGGCTTGTGCCAGCCCTGACTTTAGCACCATGAGCTCAGAGTGGATCCTGGTGCTCCCAGGCATGTGTCTGGGGCCATGGGCTCTCCTGTGGGCTGAGCCCAGAGTGGGACCTGCTAGTGTCGCAGGCACTTCCTTGCGCTCCCCCTGGCGCCTCGCTGTCTTGAGGCCTTGGACACTGGGGCTGGGATGTAGGTTAGCAAATCTTTTCCACGCTGTTTCTCTGGGATCCCTGACAGAGCCCATCAGAGCTGCCTTTTATCAGCTCTGCACGCCTTACTGAGCCCGTCATGACTCACACACACAATGTGCTCCGCGCTGGATTAACCCAGCAGGCTTTCATGCTCGGAATGTGGGCGATGGGCAGGCTAGAGGGGTACGGACGTGGATGCAGGGGGAATAGGCGCCAGAGAAACTAGATACCAAACCCTTTCATTTCTTGAAGATCAGGACTTGTTTGAGGGCTATTCAAGGGGGCAAGGTAGGAACAAACCATAGGCAATGAAAAAAATATAAAGAAGTAAAGGCAAAAGGTGTGTGGGAAAGTGGTGGAGGACAAGGAAAGGTTATAGATTAATAATAGATGTATAAATGGACTACAATAAAGACAGAATTAAATGTAAATGGATATCTACGAGTCTTAAAATGTAAGCTCCTTTGCTGATATATATGACAGCTAGCTATTTAATACAGATGTAATTACTCAGGGACTAAAAACGGCCAAAGGGATCTTTTCACTCTTCAGCATTAACCTAGATCACCTTTAAGATGCCTCTCCAACTTGACTGATGATGTATCTAAACCCTGTACGACTCCAGATTAAGGGAATCAGCAAAAAGCGTGATATCCTAAATCCAGCGAAGCCTATAGTGATGGGAATAGGACTCCCACAGACCAGTGTAGGTTTCCATGCAAAGTCTGGTCTGCAGAAGAGAGAAGTGGTTCATCTAACATGAGAAGAAATGACCTGTTTTTTCAACAAACTTCTGTAAGCCTAAAAATGGACAGCAGGGGAAACAGTACAGTAAGAGCCACCTAACCTGATACCGTGTAGATACCTCACCTTCTCTGCTGTGATTCCTAGCTGAAGGTGTGTACGCAACAGAAAACCCCTGATTTTTCCATGAGCTGGTCATGTTGTGGATGTGTGTGTGCGTGTGCATGTGTGTGTATACACACAATTTGTGTGTGCATATATACATGTATATATATGTGTATATATATATATATGTATGTATATCCTCTGTATCCACTTCACCTGCATCCTAAAGTTTCCAAATCCTTTTCTGTGAAGGACCTGAATACCTGAATAACCTTGCCTACTACTGAAATTTCACCTTCTCAGGGGTAAAACATGATCCCTGTGTAATAGCACATAGCAACACAGCACAACAGGAAGCGCATGATCTTGTTTTTACATCTTGTCATCAAGGCAGCACCTCCTATCATTACTCTGAGATGGATTTTGGCAATGATTCCAAATGCAGGAGGACATTAACTGAATAATCAGCACTACCTCTTTCTATGCACAGCAGGTTCGTGATGCTCTTCAATCCAACCTCAGGACTTCCCACATCCAGCGTGATAGCACTGGCAATGAGGTGTGTGGTCCTAATCACAAATGTGATTGCATTCACTTTCACTGCATGAGAAGTTTTACACTGTAGAAGAGTTCTGAGGAAGGAAATCAGAATCCTAGAAAAAAAAGTCTATTTATTTCAGGGCATTGATCTGAGCTCCTTACTCAAGTAAAACAAAAGGTTTTGCTCACTGGGTTTGGTAATTTCCAACTAACAAAACCTTTTCTTAAAGACCTTGTCCTTTGCCTGAAATGTTGAGTGACATTTCAACATTTGGAAAGTTGAGTGAATTGGGTCATCTCGTAGACTCAGGGGCCCATTCATTGTCCAAATATTTTTATCAATGAACGGACTGCAAATAGAACAGTACTTTTTTAGAACAGCCAGCATATATATAGTACAAGACCTAGAGTATAGGCACAGCTGCATCTGTATATAAGATATTTTATACCAATATAGCTAGCACTGCACAAAAGGAGAACAGTAACCACGCGGGGCTATGTCTGGTTTGAAATGGGGTTGTATCAGTAAAACTATACTTTGTTAAACAAGGCAGAGCTGGCCCTGGAGAGCCTAGGCCCTGGTGCAAGACGGGTACAAGATGGGTCACTAAAAAGGATTTTCATCTCTAAAGCAGAACTTAAGTTTTTCCTTCTTGGCAAGATCTGAATGGGTGTAAAGGGTAGGTTATTTTCAACACCATTAGAGGGCCTCTTTCCCCTCGCCCTTCCCTTCTCCTTCCCCCTCACTTTTAGGGGGAGCCGACACAGGGTCCTGGCACCCTCATGTGGGACCAAATATCTAAAAATGAGATGTTGCAATGTTCCCCATTTCAGTGCCGAAGTGCCTTTGACACAGCCACAGCAAGTTCATTTCCTCCTCCACTTTCTCCTAGTTTAATTTACACCTTGTCACAGTGTTTACTAGTTTCTCAGCATAAAAGTTTCACCCTTTGGCTTTAGGGTTGGGTTTACACTTGAGGTTACAAACACATACAACGGATAATAAAATCTCAGTGAGCGTAAAACATTTCTGTTTGAGCTCAAGGTAAACTTGTCATAATCAAGTCTATGTCCCTGACTTGGGTCCTAGCGGTGAAATTAAGCTGACATCAAGTTGGTTTAGTTTAAACCAGTATAGATTTCCTAATATAGACAGACCCTACCTTCTTGTTCTCCCCCTTCCCCATCCCAATTTAGCTCTCTGAGTTTTGATGACTGAATCACTTTCTTCGTTTCTCTGATTTCTTTCCTAATCTTCTACCTCTGAAAGATGCTCAGTTCCCGAATCCCTGTACAAATACACTTTCTTCACTAAGCTTCTCACCAGCCAAACAAGGTTTTATTTGTTTATTTAATTTGACATGCCGAGAGAGAAATGATCCCATTTCCTATGGATTATCGAAGTAACAAATAGCTTTACAAGAGGGTAAACAAAGTAAAACTCAGGCTGAAATTCCTTTGAACTAGGAGCTGCCTATTCACTTCACTTTCTAATGTGAGTTTTTTCCCCTCTCTGTGCAATCGCACTCAGGATGACTTGCTGGCCACTTCGAATCAAAGCTGTTCCCCTCAGCCTGCTTCTGGGGATGATCTAATCCCAGCCTCTTTTTACTTCTCTTCATCAAACTAACCATAAATTCCCAACAATACGGCCAGACAGCTTTGTACTTGCTCACGGAAGGAGGATTTTCTCCATCTTGTCTTTGGCTCCACAGCCCATTTCCTCCATTCCATCTTCCTTCCATGTGCCATTTCTGTAAAAGGTAAGAGCGAAAAAAAAGCAGAGGGACAAATCCTGGAGTCCCAATGGAGGCACGAATGCTGCATTAATTTCACTGGGAGTTTTGCATTGACACCTGAAAGTGTCACTCTGTGCATGCACCTCCTGCGATGTGTATTTCTGAAAAGAAACGAGACCGAATCTGGGCTAAAATTTTAAGGACTCGGAACCAGAGACCCTGCTGAGCTCCCTATGGGATGACAGACCCAGCAGCAAGCAGATCACAAGCAGCACTGAAGTTTTTGGGGTACTTGGCCCTGGGGGCTAGGCTCTGCTCTGCTCCTATACTCCCCCTGCCATTTCCCTCTATTTATTAGTCCTGCGGTAATTGGAAGGCATGTGTGGATGAATTAAACATAGCGGGACGGATGAGAAAACTCTCCTTCTTAGCTGGCTGAATGAGCAAATTTAACTGAGCCTGTTACCCACTGAGTATCTTGCCGAAATGCCAGGGTCCAGTTTCCTTTGAGCTCGCCCTTTCATCTGGAGTCCCTCGATGCCCCCCGCCTTGCTCCGTACAATATCACACAGCTGGAGCTTCAGCAGCCCCAAGGAGGAGGCTATGCCTTGAAAGGGAGCAGCAGCGACAATTTTGCCCGGCACTGGAGAAGGCCAGGCTCGGTCCAGCAAGCCGGTAACAAGGAGTGCACTGGGATTGGGGCGGCTACTAAGGGTGAGAGGTCCTCTTGCTGCACCTTCTGCCTCGTCAGCCACCCACAGGAAAAAAAAGATTCCTTTTGGCAAAGGGGTGCTGCACTGTCCCAAAGATGTTTCAGCAGAGGCTAGTGGGCAGAGCAGCTCATGAAGCGCATCGCTGCACTCTCATTTCTTCCTCCTGAGCATAAGGTGGGAATGCAACCCTGCAAGGTTACAAAGCTGGCCCCTTTTTCCCTAGCGTTAAACAAACCCTGGGGCAGGTCTTTGCACAAGGTAGCTCTAGTTCTTTCTCTCCTCTTTCTTCACACCTCTCCAGTCCTAAAACTAGTCAGGGCTAATTCAATTCCTGTTTTAATTTAGGACAGTTTATGACTGCTCTAAATTAGGAAACCACTGTTTTTCAGACTAGGCAGGTGCTAGAGGTCTCAGCACTTCTAAAAATTAGGCCACTTAGTGAGGTGTCTACATATGGATTTAGCACCTAAGAACTGTGTTACTGAGCAACAAAAAGAAAACCTTGGAATTTGGGAAACAGTTCTTTAAATGATAATTAGACAGTGAAGTTAACATTGTGGAGGAAGGTTTGTTTTTAACTTGATAAACCTAACTGTTCAGATATCAAGTTTACGGGCCATCAATACATATTTCCTAGAAACTAAAGAAACAGTTCAGAAAAAACAATTTTGACATTTTCAGTACACCTATCATAAAAAAACCCAAGAAACCCAAAAGTTTAAAAGCATAAAAACCTAAATCATTGAAGTCATCTTTGTACATGAGAAATGGGTAAGCTAGGAGCATAGGTGCCTCTTTACAGTACAAGTCAACAGGAATAACTCTGAAACCTAATGATGACACAAGGATAAACTGTTTCACCTTCTTTGACTGAGGGACTTGACTCCAGCAAGACTTTCGACACTTTCTCCTATAACATCCTCCTAGATAACCTCAGGAAGTGTGGGTTAGATGAATAGATAGTGAGCTGCACTGAGAACTAGCTGAAAGGCAAAGCTCAGAGGGTTGAGATCAGTGGCACAGTCTAGCTGGAGGCCTGTATCTAGTGGTGTACCTTAGGGACAAACTTGTTCAACTTATTCGTCAATGACCTGGATGAGGGGACAGAGTGCCTCCTCAGCAAGTTTGCAGAGGATACCAAGCTGGGAGGAGTGGCTGACACACCTGAGGGCTGTGCTGCCATACAGAGAGACCTGGACAGGCTGGAAAGCTGGGTGGAGAGGAACCTCCTGAGGTTCAACAAGGGCAAGTGCAGAGTCCTGCACCTAGGGAGAAATAACCCTAGGCACCAGTACAAGCTGGGGGCTGACCTTCTGGAGAGCAGCTCTGCAGAGAAGGACCTGGGAGTGCTGGTGGATGACAAGTTGACCATGAGCCAGCAATGTGCCCTTGTGGCCAAGAAGGCCAGTGGTATCCTGGGGTGCATTCGGAAGAGTGTTGCCAGCAGGTCAAGGGAGGTGATCCTGCCCCTCTGCTCAGCCCTGGGGAGGCCTCATCTCGAGTACTGTGTCCAGTTGTGGGCTCCCCAGAGGGGAAAGGGAGGGAAATGGAGCTACTGGAAAGAGTCCAGCATAGGGCTACAAGGTGATTAGAGGACTGGAGCATCTGCCCTATGAGGAAAGGCTGTGAGAGCTGGGCCTGTTTAGCCTGGAGAAGAGAGAACTGAGGGGGGTCTTATTAATGTCTATAAATACCTTAAGAGAAGGTGTCAAGAGGATGAGGTCAGACTCTTTGCAGTGGTGCCAAGCAACAGGACAAGAGGTAACAGGCACAAACTGAAACACAGGAAGTTCCACCTGAATATGAGGAAGAACTTCTTTACTGTGAGAGTGACAGAGCACTGGAACAGGTTGCCCAGAGGTTGTGGGATCTCCTTCTCTGGAGATATGCAAAACCCACCTGCACGTGATCCTGTCTAATACGTTCTGTGTGACCCTACTTGAGCAGAGAGGTTGGACTAGATGATCTCCAGAGGTCCCTTGCAACCTCAACCATTCTGTGTTTCCGTGATTCCTTAACTTCAGATTCAGAAACTGTACATCTTCCTTATCACCTGTGCTCCATGCATGGTAAAGGGGTAAGAAACCTATCCATGTTTCCTTTAACTCTCCCATTCTGATCTGTTTTTCAGGGATGGCAGATTATTTCAAGGTAGTGCTGACAGAAAGGCTTCAAAGGATAGATGATACCCTTACAATTCCAGGTTAATCTTCTAGCCTGTATGTTGTTGGGCATGTATTCATCTTTACAGTGAGAGGAGGCAACAAGCAGGAGTTGGGTTGGTTTAATTGCAGATTTGTGTCTTCGCTTTTCTTGAAAAGTTGTGCCTGAAACATTTTCCTGACCGCAAGCACCTGCTGGGGGGGTGGCTGTAAGAGAAAAAGGAGCCAAATAGTGCCAGAAGCACATGGTGGTAGATCTGGGGAAGATGGGAAACCCAGCACAGGGGAGAAACATACAGAGAGATGCTCTGCAAACACCGTGGAGAGGGAGTACTCTTGCTCTGCAGCAGTGATGTCATTTAATGAGAGACGGGTCCTCACTCCTTCCCTCCTGCCATGATTTACTGACCACATGGTAACCTCTCGATACCCTCTTGTCTCTGAGTCTTCCACATTTGCCAAAGGCTCCTTGCATCCTGACCCCTTACTCCTACAAGGAGTGTCTGGCAATGGCAAGCTTCGGGGAAACATAGCGTTTCTGAAGTCCAAATCCATGACCCAGAGAAAAGGCAATTCCATGTGGGAATGGAAAGAGCTCATGTGAAGCTCGTAGGAGGTCTCCTTCACTTGGAAGGAAGGAGAACTGTCTCAAAGCTTGCACAGCAATGCCTCAGCTGCCTTCCCCACATGGGTCAGAGGACAAGCCTCAGGCCCAAGCCAGGCATGGGACCAGGCACAGCCCACCTCCGTCTCCCCTGCCGCACAGTGTTGTGCATGGGCTGCTTCCCCTGGGAGTCTCCTAGTCCATGCTCTTCCTGCAGAAATGAGGGCTGCAGCCACTGAGGCCCCAGCTAGGCACAGTGTCTTCCTTCTTGTCTCGTTCTTCCCCATGTCACCTTCAGAGAAGCTGTACTTCTTCAGGTTAGGTGGGGGAGCTGGGCACCTTCCTTGAGACCAGACCTTGGCTAAAATCCTACATACAAAATCTCCTCCACTACCTCTGGAAGTTACTGTCTTCATTTAGCAAAACATTAGCACCAACACTTCAGGAGAAAAAACTGTTTACTGAAGTAAACAGTCGGGCTCATCTTATTTCACGTGGATCTGCGCAAAGCTTTGCCTCTCACGTAGTCATTTCTCTTCCTTCCCTGCCTACTCCTCCCTTTCACGCTTCCTGGCACGCTGCTCCAGATGGCCCGGTCTTGGGTCCCGCACCAGCACAGACAGGACAGGGATCGTCCCCTGGAGGGGATGAGTCTGCGGGCAACGCCGGCCAGACGAAGTACCTCGGATACCATCACACGCACTGATTAGGTCCGCGAGGCAGCTCGGCAGACGGGCGAGCTGCGCTGCCCCAGCTGGGGAAACTGAGGCACGTAGCGATGCGACGCTCCTAAGCGCGCTCCCGCCGCGGGGCGGCCCCGCGGGGGGCGGCGATGGCGGCGGCCGGGCCGGGGGGGGAGGGGGCCGGGCCCCCGCGGCCCCTCGGGGCGCCCCTCGGCCCCGCCGCGGGCCTGCTGCCCCGGCCGGCCCGGCGCCCGCGGGGGCTGAACTTTTCGGCACAAGTTTGCCGCTTCCGCTTGGCCGGGGCGGCGCGGCGGGAGGGAGGGAGGGGAGGCGGCGGCCGGGCCCCGCGGGGGTCCCCGGCCGGGCTTTTGGCGTGGGCCCCCACCGTCCCTTGCCGGTACCGGGACGGGAGGGAGAGGGCGGCTGCTGCCTCCTTTTTTTTTTTTTTTTTTGGGGGGGGGGGTGTTGTATTTTGCGGGCTTTTTTTTTCCGCCTTCTCTGGCTCCTCCTCCTCGGGGGAGGGGAGGTGCGGGGGGGGGGGGGAGGCTCTGGGGCAGGAGCCGCTAAAGACAGGGATTGTTTGAGAGTTCAGTCATCCAAAAACCGTCTCCCATATGGAGGGTCGGGCTTCCCGCATCCCCACGCCGCTCTCCTCCTCCTCCTCCTCCTCCTCCTCTTGCTTTCCCCTCCGCTCCTGAGCCCTGCCGGTATCGCGCTATACCCCTACGAACAGCTCGCGGAGGAGCACCGCCGGCCCCCAAAGCAAGGGCCCCCTCTTTCCCCCTCCCCTTCCCCCCAAAAAACAAGACTTTCCCCCCTCTTTCTTTCTTTCTCTTTCCTCTTCCCCCCCCCCCCTTTTTTCCCCTCTTTCTGTGTGTGTATGTGCTGAATTCCCTGCAGATCCGGCCTGGAAGTTCCCAGCTCCCGGAGTTAAGCCTCTTTGTTGCTTCCCCGCATTTTGCGCATCTTTGTGTCTCTCCGTCCTGCTCCGTCGGAGACCCGGGTGAGTGGCAGGGCTCCCGGGGCAGAGGGGGCGGCGCGGGGGGGAGGGCAGGCTGGCCTCGCAGGGGGCCGCCGGGGAGAGCCGCGGCGGCCGGGGTGAGGGACTTGCCTCCCCTCCTCCGTCGGCTCCTGCCTCGCAGCCGCAAACCTTTGCGCCCGAGTTTGGGAAGTTGCTCCCCGGGCTGCTGCGAAGCGGCTCCGCGCGGGATTTCTCTGTGCGCTGGACGCAAGAGAAATGACAAGAGCGGAGTGAGCTCCCGCCGAGCCCCCCCAGGGTGTGATCCGTTTTGCACCGGGCAGGTGGGATTTCGGGGACTCGGCTGTTTTTTTTTTTTTTTTTTTTTTTTTCCTTTTTTATTTTCCCCTCGGCTCTTCCCTCCGGGGTTTAGGCGGCTTTAATGGAGGGCCCGGTGCACGCTCGCACCGCCGGGCTCCAGCGCTGGCCAAAGGCTTTCCCAAAAGCTAGTCGGCAAAGTGTCCCCGTCCTGCTCGCCGCCGGCGGCTGCGTGAGGAGGGACCGTGCGGTGAAGAGAGGGAGAGGGAAAAGCAGTGGAAGAGACGCTCGCTTTCTGTTGCCCCAACTCTTGTCAAAAACTGATGGGAGTTCACAGACAGGACTCGGCTCCCGCGAAACGCAGAGGCATTTTTGGTCGGCGCTGGGTTGAAGGGGCTGGTGCTGCTGCAAAGAAAGCGTGGGTGGGTAACCCGTGAGTAAAATCCTTGTCCTCTTCTTGTGCAGTCAGATATTTTTTGCCCCGGCGCAAGGGCAACGAACGATTTGGGTTGGGGGAAGTAATTTTCTGCCCCGCCATGGGATACCGTAGGATGTATGCACGTGCACCTCGCTGTTTGGGCTCTAACTTTGGCAGGTCCTCTTGGTGCTGACTGTAAATAGAAAATGTGCTGGAGGACAAAACGGGTGAGGAAGCTGTAGCTGCATCCAAATGAAACTTTTTGAAATGCTCTAAAGATGTTGATAATTGCCCTGAAAAATAATACTGGATTTTTAATGTTATCCACATCTGGTAAAGGTTACTTAATACAAATCTTGTATTTCTGAGCACTGCCTCAACAAATTCTAATTCCCTAAGTGTTTATTTCACTGACATTGTGGAAAAAGCAGTTCAGGTCTAGTAAAGGTGTTTTTTGCTCTTGCTTGTTTTAAACAAACTCTCTTGACCTCTCTGCGGCATTACGTGAGTGGGCTAACAGGCTTCCATGCACACAGTGTGTGCGTGTGCGTAATTCTAGGCATCTCTTAAATTGGTTGATTTTCTTGGTGTCCAGTGCCCTTGATTTTTACATTGCTACCACAGTATCTTTTTGATACGTTCATTCACAATCAGCCATTAAAGTTTCTTTTCCCATGGGCTCAAAAACTGTCATGGAAAATATTAAAAGAATGTGGGCGTTTGTGAGTAGGATTTTGTTTTAGCTTTCTTTTCTTTTGGAACTGCCTTAATGTGTCTGGGTATAGAGGGGGGTTCTTTTATATGTATAGATATATATGTGCATGTATATAATACACATACATACGTAAACACACACACCTTTTTTTTCTAATGGGTTGGATATTGAGGTTTCTGGCTCTACGGAGGATTTTGGCAGAAACATATCAAGGGTTTGCAATGAAGATTGGTTCTATTTGAGCGACTTAGAGAAATGAAGGTGAAATAACTTTCCCTGTTAGTAGGAATTGCCCTGGAACAGGAAAATTAAGAGAGTTGTGAGCTCCCTGCAGGGTGGATGATATTCTCTGATGAGAAATAAATAGAGTTTTGCTCTATGTACTTTTTTAACCTTCCCCTTTATACACAACTGAAGGGATTAATCGTACATGTACAACACAGACAAGATCCCAGTATGTGTTTGCTGTTAGGGCTGAAGTCAGATACAGAGGGGTCCTCCCTGCTGATGCAGTTCCCACTGGGGAGAATGAGGCAGGTTCAACTGGAGGACGTGCAACAGTCCCATACGGATTTGAAAAGCAAGTTCAGTTTTCTCTCCTTTTCTCTCTCATACATGTACACACCCTTGAGATCTTTCTTTGAGAGATCTCCCAGTACAAGTAGCTGAATCCACACACATTTCTTCTCTGCTTAGAGTAAACTGGGATATAAGTCTTGCAGATGCTCTTTTTCCCTATGGTCTGCAAAATACAGCTTTTCCATATCTAGTACTGGCATGATATTCCCAGTGAGCACAGAGTGCCTGCTCTTACAAACATTGTAAAGTGAAACTCAGTGCTTGATATTTGCAGATGTCTTTCTAGCCCTTTGCGTGCAAAACTCTTGGCTTTCACTTCGGAGTTTTGCTCTTTTCAAAGACAGATGAATTATTGCCCAGACCCCTTCACTTCTGGAAATCCTGTGCTGTCCTCAAAACTGATGGCAGACTGATCCTTCCAAGCTCTTCGATACTGAACTTCCATCTTAGCTGTGTTTTCAAGCTGCTGATATAACTCCTGTATACATACATACATATATATATATATATATATGTATATGTATATAAAACAATTATGTATATATAACTGATATAGCTGCTGATATAGCCAGGAGCAATAGAGTTGGGCCTTTAGGAGCTGTCTGTGGCCTTCTGCCACACCAGGAGCATTGCAGCTGAGGCTGTGAAGTGAGCAGCCTGCTTTGTCCCCATCATCCCAAGTCATGCAGAGAGGAAACTTCTTTTGCTGAATTAAGAAATCTAATCGTTTTAAAGCAGACCTCAGTTTTTATAGTTTCTCTCTATGTTACTGAATGATCACAACTGAATTACCAACAAATCTGCCTGCCAGGGCTTCGTGGCCTTTTCCTGAGTCACATACCCTCAGGACTACAGAAACCTGTCAGTTTAATACTATACAGAACAAAAAAAACCCTATTATTTCCTCTACGCTGGCTCTAGGAGAGAAGATCAGTGATGGGGAAGAAAGGCATTCTTAAGGCTGAAGCACAAGCTTGGGTGTCAAAAATGTCTGGGCTAAAGTTTCAGCTGATGCACGTGCCCTGTGTGAACTTAAGCAATTCCCTTCACGACCCAGTGCCTCGGTTTCAGAACCAGGCTAATACCCAGCACAGATGGGGTAAAAAATGTGGAATGGCAAATACTGCTGTCCACACTGGATCTTCCAAGCTAACAGGCACAAACCCTTGTTTCTCACAGACCAGAGCACAGGCATGAAAGGGAGGACCTGCTGGGCCCTGCTGAGCCTCTCATAGGCTGTCAAGAGGGCTGAGGAGGCATCTTTCTTCTTTAAAAACATGCTCTTTTCCTATGGTTGTTACAGTCCAGGAAGAGAGATGGGTTTCCATGACACTGACGGTTTGGGCACTGCAGCAGCAGGTTTGTGTCAGTGGCTGCACCAGAGGCTAGCAGAACCTGTCACTGAGCTGTTTATGGCACATCTTGGTGCAAGGCTGAGTGAGCTGAGAGGGGCAAGGCTGGAGTTTCGCTGCAGTTTTTACCCCAGCCATAGTCACAGCTCAGGAACCGCGCACGTGACGGGAGCGTTGTCCCGGGGAAGGCGGGGAGGAAAGAAGACGCTCAACACAAACTTTGCTGTTGTCTTCTGTAGCCGTGGCCCTTTGGAGTGGCAGCTGGCGGAGGCGACAGCAAGGCTAACGGCCTGCAACCTACACCGGAGGTTTGCATTTTTGGCCCAGGTGCAGGTGTGACGTGGCACCATGGAAGTATCTTGCGTTTCCAGCATTTGGTGCCGTATCCAGTGCAGCAGGCATGCGTTACGGCAGGATTCAGATTAATTCTGTCCTCCCAGGTTTTCAGGCTGCAGTCTCAGTTTAGTCATTCAACCCACAAGAAATTAAAGCAGTAGGAGGCCACTGTAACTCTGGGTTAACAAAAGTTTCTTTGGTCGTAAATAATGACGGATTGGTCGTGTTCATGCCTGACCCTGAGTGCCTCAGATGAGGCAAAATTCCCTCGACGTCTTTAATGCGCAGAGAAGATTTGATGTGTTACTGCTGACATATTATGGATCAGGATTACAAATCTCTTGGTTTAAACCATTACCTCGCAGTCTAAAAACCTTGCACTGTCAGGAGTACTGTTGGGATGGTGTATCCCACAAGGAAAAAAGCTCTTTTGGAAAATCTTTGGAGACTTCCTGTTTCTGGTTAGACTAAAAACATCCTGAGGGAAAAACCTGCTGTTGTGTATTTTGGTGTTCCTGTGGTCAGTCTCAGTTTAAAGGGCTGTTACATATTCCAGTTCCTAGGCCACAAGAATAATTTAAAGAGAATAATGTATTCAGTGAATTTCAGGTCCTTAGGTAGAATGCTGGTGAATATTATCTTCCATTCTTCTACAAGGATTTTGAGTAATTATTTAACGAAATGTAGCAAAAACATCTTTTTATTTCCCGGTATTTGGTTTAGTCTTGGCCCCCAATCATACAACATTATTACAGTTGCTTTGTTGGCTGAACAACATGCTTGAAGCTGATTTTCTGGAGGGAATGCTTGCAGGATGGGAAGCTTTTAGAATTTGCTTTGTATGCATACTTGCATATAAGAGTTTTTAAAAACTACTTTTCACAGAAACTTGTGCTTCTGCAAGCCAGCTGTATGAATGTTTGTGGAAAGTCAACACAGAAGGAGTGCGAATGCAATGGAAACGAATCAGCCGAGAAGCTCAGAAAGCTATTTGTTGCACGGGAAAAACGTTCAATGCTTGTGCAGTTCTGAAGTTGCCGTAGGCAGTGCAGTGTTTTGTACGTAAATAGGGAACAACAGATCCCTGCCCTGAGGATATTGCATGCTCCTTTTATTAAAATGGTCTTTCTTCCTCTCCCCAAAAAAGGACAAATGGGATCAGAGGCTCGGCTGTGCCTGACGGAGTTGTTGGCGCAGCACCTGGCACAGTGGGGCCACAGTTGCTGAGAGGGGCTCTCAGGGCTGTTGTTGTGTGTTACAGGAGTGCTTGAGTTAAAGGCAGTGCCAATTTATTTTGGCTCTGGTGGGATCGATGGAGGGAAATGTGCTTCAGGGAGCGTGTGGGACGTGCTTGAGCTTCTTCGCCTTTTTTGTAGGCAGCGTGCCAGCACAGAGGTGAGAGCCAAACTTTACCCTCGCGTTCTGCTCAGCCTCTTTGAGGAGGCTGCTGCCCTGTGACCGAAATCCATCCCCGAGCTCCCGCTAGACGCGAGGATTGTGACTGCACCCTGCGATGGTGCAGTGGGTTGGGCTAAGTCCAAACCACACAACAGTGTTATGCCCCTCTGCAAACACACTGTTGTCAAGATCACGCAGGATCTGGGCTGCAGTGTAGCTCTGTATGTGTCTGTAAAACCAGCTAGTGGCTTGGAAACCAGTCTCTTTTCCTCCTCAGCTTCTCTGCCCAGCATAAGCAGTAAGTTACCCCAAACCCCAAGTGGCTGTTCCATTTTGGCGCTCCAAGGTCCGGTCTGGCACGGAGATTAGCCAGCAAGTCATACTCCTACGCAGAGCCAGGGTCCCAGGGCTCCTGCCAAATGCTAGGCTGTGCTCACTGGCTGCAAGGTCAGCAAGTCCAAACAAGCTTGTGTGTCCAAAGGCCGTGCGTCAGGCGCTTCTCCCCTTACTTGAATCATGAGAGTGGAGAGGGAAAGGGTGTGAGTGTCCCTGTCAGAACTGCGCTGCCTACTTTCAAATATCAGGCCAAGGTTCCTTTTTTGTTCTTTTTTTCCCTGACATTAACAGAAGAACAGGCTAGGCAGAGCCCTGTGAATCAGTGTGTTGTGTTAGTATGGTTGAGAAAACTTTGTGCTAGTATAAAGTTACTGAGACTGTCTCAGAGAAATAAACCTCAAATGTGGATACACTTGCTTAGAATATAACATTTATGTGCAAAATGCAGCTTCCTTAGATAATGTCACTGTAATATATCCTGATACTTTTTCTCTATGGCAGAGCAACTACCTCAATTAGTGATGGCCAGGTTCTGGGGTGCCAACTTGGGACGTGAGGAGAGCAGGTCTGATTCTCTCTGCGCTACAGATTTCCCTCCAAGTTAGGGCAAGTTGCTCTTTTGCCTCAGCTCTCCACCTGCAAAACCTGTTGGTGGTACTTCCCTGCCTCCTTGTGGTGTTGAGGATAGGTCTGCTGGAGACTGCAAGAGACCGTGGGTTTACTGGCCATCAAAAAGACCTCTTGGATAAGGACCACTGCTCATTTTCAGTAGAGAGCCTCTTGGGGGCATTGGCAGCCTGACAGGAAACCCCTGAGGATCCCTTTGGGGGGATCCACCCATGCGTGCTAGGAGGATCTGGGCTCTGTAAGAGCTGTGTGATGTTTTTGATTTGCAGGATAAGCTGGGTGTCCTGCCGTAGAGGAGCTGCTTTCTGAAAGTGACCCTTAGGGAGTCTAGCATAGGTAGTAGCGCTGCAGCTGCAGTGGATTTACGGCTCCTGCCAGTGGTGGTACAGAGAGGCCATTGTAATCTTATGTGCTGTACACTGTATATCTCAACAAGTGAAGTGGCTCTTTTTTTTTTTTTTTTTTTTTTTGCCTCCCCTCCTTTCCATTGCTTCATGTCTAGTTTTATGAAGTTCCTTCCCTTAAATTGCAAATTTGGCCTTATCTTCAAAGAAGCTCTTTGGCGCCAAGCTTTTAAAGGTAGGTAGGAGGCAAGAGCAAAAACATCAAATCCATTAGCAGCCCAGTTGCCAGAGAAAATGTTTTTTAAAACAAAATCTGAAACCTTAGTGTTTGAGATCCAAAGGCAAGATTGAAGACAAGTATGGGCCTTGTCCCCCAGGAGTCACAGCACTGGGAATATACTGGCAAAGACCATGGAACGAGGATTCTTGTGCATGCATGCACACAAATAGACAATTATTTGGAAGCCAATAATATTCTGGATGCTGAATAATTATTTACTTCATCTAGTGCCTTCTGTCCCAAATTGCTCCCTGAGCTGCAGCTGACATGTACAGCATTCTCGTCACTCCAGCCCTCTGCTGGACGGCAGTCCCCTTTGGGGCAAAAGGTAGTGCTTCGTTGCACGTTGCTCAGCTGTAGGTGGTAAAAACGACTGGTTGGCCCAACTTCTTTTAAGCCTGCCACTGTCAATGAGTGATTCCTTTGGGCCCCCTGCGTCTGAGGTGATGGGAATGTGATTTTTCTTTTATCTTTGGAAAGCTGCTTGTTCAACAAACTCAAGCCCCATCAGATTGAAGGGGTGGGTTTGAGTCTGAATGAGATGCCTTCAAAAGCGTACTGGGTGGGATTTTTTTAAAAGTACTTGGGGTGACTTTTTAATGACATAGTCAAGAATCAGTGAGACCTGTGCATTGAAGTCCCTTGAGTGTTCTGGAGAGACCAGCCTACTCTCCCCTTGCTTTTAAGTACTAAGTCACTCTCAGTAGATCTGTGGGACTGTCCTGCTGTCACCAGTGTAGTAGCTGTCAAAGCTAGTCCTAACCACCATTTCTGCATGTAAATAGCTACCTCTGAAATAGAGAGTCCATCAGACATGCCTTGGCCTTGCAAGGAGTTGAAGAGTAGCTCCCAAGCCAGAGCTATCCTAGGAGAAGGAGATCATGATGGCCCAAATCCCCAGCTGTAGGGGGAAATGAATCCAGCAAGGAGCACCTTGTGGCCATCTCCCTCTGGACCCAGCAGTAGGACCCTTGGCAAGCTTGGTTTAATAAGTACCAGCCTTTGAGTCACTGTGAGAACTTTCCTACCCCTCAGCTGTTGGGGCAGGGTATTCAGCCTGTAGCTGTCAGCCGCCTGTGGAGTTTGTGAGAGAGCTATGAGAAACCAGAGCATGGAGCACACCTCAGAGAGGTGTGGTGACTGCTCAGGACGCTGGCGACTGCTCAGGATGAGTCTGTCATTGTCATTTCATCATTCTGATGTTGCTCTTCAAGTGGCTGAAGCTGGCCTGAAGGGAGAAGGTCCTTTGCTTCCCAGCAGGTGAGGAGCAGAGTTCCTTGTTGTGTACTGACTCATGCCTGAGCTTCTTCATAACTTCGAAGAGAAGGCATGCAAAGTAGGTCAATGGCTACTTGCTTTTAAGGACCCTGCATTTCTGGCAACCTGAGCTCTGGTGAATGTTGTGAGGGTAGTTTAAGATCCTGGTATACCCAGCTCCATGCCCTGTCGGAAATCACTGCCCTGCCAGTAGAGAGGGAGACAGTCTCAGGATCATGATCAGCTCTTCTAGATGGCCGTGCAGCCCATTAACTTAGTGACGGCTGCTGAGGAAGAGGAATCAGTACCAACATATGGAGCTGGAGCCCAGCTGTGTGTTTGCTGACCCTACTTCCTCTTGGCAGAGAGGCAAGTAGCCAGTTTGGGGAAATGTTAGGGAAGAGCATCATGGTTTACACTGCTATGGCTATTCACAAGCCCAAGAAAAGCCAGCCCTTTATCTTTTAGCATCTGTGCTAGTCTGTCAGACTAAGCTGTATTTGCCTGGTATGCAAATATGCAGTACAAATCTGCTGATTGCATTATGAAGTCTGCTGTCTTTCCTGGGAGCAAGTGTCAACTATTAACATAATGTAGTAAATTAGGCAGGAACATACTCACTAGTTGTGTACTTGTCAGGTTCTCATCACAATTTCCTGGACTGCTGATTTGGGAAGGAGAGGAAATTGGAGCACAAATAGAACAACATCTAGAGCAAATAGTAAGTTGTGTTTATCATTGACATCTGACCACCTAACATGTGCTTTGCCCTAAAATCTGTGCCCCTAGGGATAACTTTGGACATCCCTAACCTCTGAGCCACTTCAAAGAACCACTTTTAGAAAATTTTCCCAAACTAGTGACCAAGCAAACAAGCAAAAAGTTCAACAGCCACAAAAATGTGAGCATAACCCACTTTTTGCAGAGCTGAAGCATTTAACAAACTTCTACTTATCTTGACGTTGACTCCCCAGATGAAGACCTTGAGAAAGACTTGCCACCCCATCACTCTCCATCACCATAATCCCAAACCTAAATTATTATTTGTATTGCAGTAGTGTCCGGAAGTTTTAACCAGGACTGGGACCTCGCTATGTTAGACACTACGCTAATCTGTAATGCAAAACAGTTCCTATATCCCCATTCAAAACAGTAAGGCAAGCAGAGTATAGGAGATAAAAACAAAGCATGAAGAAGGATGCATGTGCCCTGGGGTCACTCAGCAGGTCAGGGTTAGTGCTTAGTGCAAACCCCATGTTGTCTGATAGGGAGCCCCATGCTTTATTCTCCATCTAGGCCTCCTCTTCAGAAGAGGAGGTCAAAACTAAGTATTGCTTGGATTTCACCAAGGGCTGCTCTGCCTATGAGCTCTCTCTTTAGCTTAGAGTTGTCCATAGCAAGGTCTCATCTTCATTATTAGCTCTCGGCTCACATCAGTCAGTAAAGAGTGGTATCTCCAAAGGTCCAGTAACTGGTTGCCTGAATGGGGGCACTTGGCCCTGCAGAAATTGTTTGTAGTGTCTTGCTGCTGTGGCATGCCTTGCAACTGAGACAAACTGCTCGTCTCACAGGACTGAAATTTGTGTCTGTCTTCAGAAGGCAAATGAACAAGAGGTCTGCTTGGGTTCTGGGGGATGGCAGGTGGAGAGCAGGAACGCCTGGCTGAAGCGGAAGGAAGGAAGCCAGCTATGGCTTTAATTCTCTCCTGTCAGCTAGTTTTCAAGTTGCGGCATCATACTTTGAAAGATAGCTGGTTGAACAGAGAGCCAGTGTAATAAACGTGCATGCTGCAAGCAAAACGTTCTCATTATGTAAATATTGCGTACCTCCTTTCTGGGGTGATCGGGGACTGTGCTCCTCCTGCCCTGGAGGCACTGGCTTATACTACACAGGCCAAGGATGAACTCAACAGATGCTACTAAGGGTAGGTACATGGCTCTTGTGGTGGCCCAGACACCTCTAGTTACTCACCTCTGCACAGTCGGTCCAGAAGTACCTTAGGTTGTGCAGAGGAGGGATGAGGAGCTGTAGAAATACAAAGAGCTGCTCTTCCTGAGAGCTCAGGACCGTGTTGAATATATTGCTGAGGACTCACAAGGGTACACAAATGCTAACTCAACTCTTGCCCCTGCATATAGCCCAAGATGGAGCTGCTGACACCAACAGCAGAACACGAGCACAGCTGGCCTGAGAGCCCAGCTTGATGGGGTAACTGGGAACCATCTCTCAAGGGCATAGAGTTGCCTCACCAGCGTCTCGGCAATTCCCTCCCCCCTCCTCCTTTCTGCCTTTTGACCTGATAGCACTGCTTTGGGAAGCAGGTGGGGATGGGGCCTGTACAGGCTTCCTCCGCTGGCACTTGCTTGTCTGCTGTGAGTTGCAGGCAAGCTCTCCTGTGGGGCTGCTCATCGTTGTGTCCTGCTGCTGGATAAGTAGCAGCCTGAACTGCAGTCTGAGGGGTTTTTGCATAGAGGAATGCTTTGAAACATATTTTTTTAATGGCGTTTTGTTGCAAAGGGCTCTTTGTGGTTGGATGAAGAGATGACGCCTTTCCCTGCTCTGTAGGGAGAGGATCATATTTGAAGCAGGACTCCTCAGTTTTGTGACTGAGCTGCCCTCTGCAAGCTGAAGAATTTAATTACAGAGGAGATGTTAGATGAGGTATTTGGGCCCTTCCAGCTTCTCCTGGGCTAAGTGCCTTTGGAGTGGAAAAGCAGTGGGAGATGCCAGCCAGCTGCAACAGTTATGGCTTTTTCTTCTCTGCTCTCTGGTCCCAGGTTTCTCCCCATGCATGAAAGACTGCTGGATCACACCAACTTAGCTGTTGCCTTTGCTTTCATCCAGCTGAATTAGACTGTGGGATGAGAAAGGGGACAAAAAAATTGGATTGTGACATACCCCTACCCTATACATAGTGAAGATAACTTCTCCCTCCCTCTCAGCGTTCACATGCATTTCCCTTTGCCAGCGGAGCATTTTTATGAGTCTCCACAAAGGAAAAGGCGAACTGGATTGTAGTTGAGCCTGCGAATGCGTGCCCGTTTCCCCAGTGTGTGCTGCCTCCCAAAGGATGTGGAGACTGCCGCCGGGGCCTTGCGCCTCTCCGCTTCCCAGTTTTCTGGCTTTAATTTACCCTCTCTGCCTGAGGTCCTTGTGCTGCAAGAGCAGTTGCTGGGGCTGAGAAAGGCTTGTTGGGCCTATGCCGAATGCCCCTGTCCTTACTTGTTTTCGGGAGGGCTGATAAGGAACAACTGGAGGTGCCTCTCCAGGTGCCAGCCTGCTGCTGCCGGAGAGGTGCTCCCAGCCCTTGCCGCCTCGGGGGCGAGTGTGCGGTGCAGGCGTGTCGGAGCAGGTTTGAGGAGCCCTCGCCCAGGCAGAGCTACTGCCTGCCATGGCAGGCAGGGTTGCAGCCTCACCAGAGGTGGCTCTGGATAAACACAGGCCTATCCCAGCAGGAAATCCATGACTCTCCTTCACTTGTTCCCCCCCACCCCACCCCAGTCTGGCAGATTGGAGCTCTGGGGTTCGAATACAACATTTTTCAGATCTCTGCCAATGTTTCCAATCTCCCAGCATTTTGCAGTCTCAGAGGTTTTAGTGTTGACCTGTCTCCCCTTAGGCACCCAGGGAAGTGCCTCAGTGGGGAGGGTGGACGCAGTCATGGCGTGTGCAAGGGGCAACTAGGCAACAGGCCAAAAACCCACAGCTGGTTGTTAGCCACAGTGAGGTAGATTTGCCTAGGAGCTGCAAGCTTTGTGCTTCCAGAGCTTTATGCTAAATAAGCGCATAAATAAAAGTTGGTAATAAGTAAGGTAGAGTTAAGGAGGAGGAACCCAAAATAAAGACCCTTAAATAGGCACATCTGGGGCAGACCTCAAAAAATTGCCTCTTCCAGAAGCTCCCCACTTCCTGTTTCCAAAGGTTATCTTATCTTTACATGAGGGCTGCAAAACAAAACTCATTTTCCATGTAACACCTTTGTAGTCAATAGATATGACTGGCAGAGGTTTCTCTGTGGCTTTTAGTGGCCAGGAGCAGAGACTCTCCAGAGGCTTTAATGGGGGTACAAAGGCCCAGAGGCTGCCCTGGATTTGTCCTCCTCTTGCACAAAGAAGGATGCTCCTAGCAGCTGTTCATTGTCAGCAAAGCAAATGAGGGGAAAAGAGACAAACTTCAGCTGGCAAGAAATGTAGAGGGAAATTATCATTGTTTCCCTGTTAAGCTTGCAGAGGGAGTTCTGGAAGCTGCTTTTTGTCCCATTGTTACAGTTTATGTTTATATAGCTTATCTCTTTAATGAGAGATATTAAATCCCAAAGCACATTGTAGATGTTACCCTTTGAGAACAGTTTGCTTTACCCATTGCATGGCAGAGTGTGCCAGCTGTGGAACTGGATTTAAAACCATGAAACAGCATTTCCTCAAAACTGAGCAGTTTTGTGTTTTTTGTTTTTTTTTTTTTTTCCCAATCCTAAAAGAGTTCATGGTATTTTCCATACTAGAAAACGGTCAGTAACTTCCTTATAGATAATTCTGAAACTGGATTTCCTTTATGTAGGAGACTTGTTCCCATTGCTATGGGGGGGGGGGGGGGGGAGAAAGTGTTCCCTTCCACTTCTAATACTGCATGTGTAGTCTGTATGCAACAAGTGACAATGTTTAACATAATCTATAGATCAGAATGCTGTTCAGGCAAGCACTGACTGAGCTGTTCTACTGGTGACTTTGCACTAAACAGTCGAAGTTTCTTCTGGAGGCATTTGGTGCTATGGGAAAGCCAGGCTTTTCTTCTCCAAGAAAGCATTGATAGTCTCTGCAAGCAATTAGAGACAAATTCCTTGAAGCAGAGGGTGTCTTTCTGTTATACTTTTGTAGAGTACCTTTATAGTAAGGTCATGAAGAACTCTCTGTAGAAAGTAAGTCAATAAAATAGTCCTTATTTTCCTTTACTGGGCAGGTAATGTAAGGGCAAGATATTTGGGGGGGGGGGGTAGGAGGAGGAGAAGAAAACTCAGCTCTATTTTTTTTCCCTTAGTAAACAACTGAGTTAATACCAGAGGCTTTCTGTGTTCTCCCAGTCTTCTGTTGAGTGAGTCTTCAGAGAGAATGATCTCTGAAGATCTCTTCTGTGAAAACTTATTAGCACCTCTCAAGCAGAGGCATCTCTTGCATTAGAAAGGTGTTCTGGAGCCACAAAACAGTTAACAGCACAAAAGCATCTTAGTCCTTTATGAGAGAGAAGTAGACTTCTTAGCTTAGATCATTGCTAGGATTCTTAAGGATTTCTTGTGCTGAACAATAAACCTTAATAAATGAATGGTTGATTCCCTTCTGGTCTACTTCTCCTGTTATCAGCCCTTCAAGGCCAAATGCTTAGTGAGTGATTTTTGGTTTGTCACAGTGTCTTCCTGGTCCCTTCACTGGATAGAGTTTTCTCCAAAAGTGACTAAGCATTTAAGTCAAGGGTTGGGTTTTGTTCTTTTTTTCCCCTTCCCCTAATCTAGCACAGACACTGACCACAGTCATGTATTTTTTTTGCTCCCTTACTTCCAAATGCAGTCACATAACAATAGCCTGGAAAAAATAGTGGAAGCAATTTGGTCATTAATTTATTTCCTCTTTTGTGCCGGAAGGAGTGGGTTGGCATTTGAGTGAAGAGGGTGGGAGCTCCAAGTCATCCTTTCCAAGGTTGAAGGGAATTTGAATGGGCCCCATCCTGGGTAAATGAGAAGTACTGTAGAAGGGTGTCCTTTGGGGGCAACCACTTCCATTGCTCTGTGGGCTGAGCTTCATACTTGGGGGCCTCTTTCTCAGCTGACCCAAGATATTATTTGTTATTTATATAACTCTGAAGTCTTCTACAGCCAGTGCTAAACAAATTTTGTCTGCCACTGGCAGACAGAGAGGGCTAGAATAAAAGTGCTGCCTCCCATGTCACACTTACTCAGCGATAGGTGACCGTTTTCTTTCCTTAACAGACTGCTAATAGAAGATGTTGGGTGTTGTTGTAATAATTATTTTATGCAGAATGCTGTGACAGATGGTGATTTTTGGAAAACTGTCCACAGTTGTAGAAGCTGATTACTTTCTAAAGCAAGTTGGCTATGATGGAGGAATGAGAGATAATGAGACATGGCATGAGCTGTAAAAGAAGGGGAAAAAATATCAGAGTAGCAGTTGGCTGAGGTGTTCTGTCTCTCTCCTGAGAAGCAGGAAAAGACATATTCTGCAGACAGGTTTGAGAGAAGTTTTCAGTGTCTGGATCTTTGGATCTTGGGAAGACGAATTGCCTCTTAAGAGAAAAATGAAAAGTCAGTGAGCAGGACCAGAATGTTACCACATGGGTCAAAGGGGGCTTTGGTGTTAAGATGTGAGACAACACAGGCAATGAAATCTTGAAAAGAAAATGGTTACATGGATTTGATCCTTATAGGAGAGAAAGTGAAAGCAAGTGGGCTTACGCATACCAGAGAGAGAACCTCATTTGATAAAGACTAGACCAGTAGGTGAAGTTTTCAGATCACAGGAAATTTCCTTTAAGTATTTATTTATTTATGGCTTTACTGAGAAACTTTCAACCAGCTGTGTTTAAAATTATAACAGTAGTGAGATACTTAAAGAAGGAGTTAATCTCTCCCTCTATCTGACATGTCACAGAGTGCCAGCTGTAGTGTAAGCAAACCCCAGGGAAGCAAAATGACATGGCCCTGCTGCCTGTGAGCCGAAGTCATGTCTGGGAAAGCCAAACCGTGGAGGGAACCGCTGGCGGGCAGCAAGTTGCTGGAGTGCTGCCGGGGTGACCCTTTTGCAGTCTTCCAGGAGCAGCGGGTTTGGCCTGCCCTTCTCTTCAGGGCTCCCCATGCCTCTCAAAGGGAGAGCAACCCCTGGAGCTGGTTGTTTGCCTTCGGGACAGCAATGCTTAGTTTTACGGGTGCTGTTGCAAAGCCTTGAACTGTCTCTGGCACCAGCAATGGAGAAATATGAGGAGGAGGGAAACCAAGGGTCTTTGTACTGAGGGAACCAAAAACATCCTCTGTGTGTCCATGGATTCACCACTGACAGACTCTCAGATTGAACTGGTTACTGTTTTGCTTTTAAGGGCTTTTTTAACCACTGTGATTTTTTTTCTTTTTTTTTTTCTTCTTTTCTTTTCTTTGGGGGGGACGAGGGGAAGAGATCTCTTTTGGGAGATAGAGCCAATCTGGGCCTTTTCATTTTGCCCACCTAGCCTATCTATAGACCGTGTACCAACAGCCCCTGCAGGCTGAGTTTCCTCTAGAATGCCTTATGGTTTTACCATGGCCAAGCATTTCTGTTTGGCAGCAGAGGTAGCAATGACTGCACAAGCTGGACAGCTGTGCTGCATCCTCCAGCCCTCTGTGGACAAGGGCTCGGAGTGTGGTTTGGTACTGACGCAAAAAGAGGTGCTGCATTAGGAGACAAGTATTGCCTCCCACCCCGGAACACAAAGTGCAGCCCTTTAGCATAGCAGAAGTGTGTAAGAGCATTTGGTCTTCTCCAGCCCTGGGAAGAGAATGGTGAAGAGGGATAACACTAGGAACCTGGGTTCAGCCACTGAGCAGCGCCTGCATTGAATGAACCTGGGAGAAGGCCGCTCTAGCTGGTGGGCCAGTAACTACATTCCTGCTAGGTGCACCTATGCAATGCCATGTGTCGCTTTTCCTTGCACTAACAGAATGAGTTGGGGGAGAGGAGTTGGAAGGGACATTGGGCTGCTTCTAAATGGCTTCCACTTGTCCTTGCTCTGTGGGAAAGCTCATTCCTGCTTTTTTTTCCAACTTTGGGAATGATCAGCAGAGGTAGCTGTGCCTGTTCTTGGCTCAGTGGGACAGGGGCTCAGTGTAGAGTGGCGGACACACTGTTTTTCTGCCAGCTAGGAGAGCTGTGGCTATGAGAGTGATTAAAAAATGTATGTAGTGAGTGATAGGAAAATGTTTTGAGGAAGGTGATGTCTCTTATGATGATGATGATAGGGTGGCACATCATAGACCAGAAGGTCAAGCAAATTAGTTTTAGCACTAGATGGGGGATTGTGTGGAGGCTGACTTGTCTCTCGCCTGTTGGTCTTAGCTTCAACATGACATGAGATATCACAAGAGAAAATTCTCCTCTCCCCACTGTTTCCTTTCTCCACTACTGGTAGCTAATCAAGATTCAGTTTTAATGACTTCCTCTGCTCTCTCTGCTTCCTCTCCCCTTGCCCCACACATGCCTGTTTTTAAATTATTTTTTATGCATTTCTTTTTGGCAGGAGTTAAAACACAACAAGCATTTGGACCAAGATGAAACCAGTTGAGGAACATGTTGGGCAGTGCAATGCTTTGTTCTGAGCTCAAGAGGGAGGGGGGAAGAAGAGGGGGAAGTGAGGGGAGGGAGGGATGTCATTTCCCAGATGGAGACACTGCCAAAGATAGTCTCGCTTCGGAAAGCAAAGAACATTTTGACGCTATCCCAAGTTTAACTCTTTGTCATTCCCCTTCTGTCATGCAGGGAAAATCTTAGTTGTGTTTTTTGGCCCAAGTGACCTGAATGGTCCCAAGCAAAAGCCTGCCATTCTGGTGAAATACTGATGACTGTCTGAGGCTCTTGTTGGTGGAGACCATAGTGAATGGATGAGAAATCTGCATCTGTTTATCTGTGAGGATCCAGAATCGGTGTGGCAGCTGTTTAAAATAAGTCAGCATTTTCCTTGCAGAGAGTTGGGCCTGCTGTGCTCTGTTTCCTGCCCTGCAGAAACACCTGGTGTGATTTGGGATGGGGCTCAGCTTTGCTATGGCCGTCCCCCATCAGGGGGCAGAGAAGACTTTTGCCTCCTGATGTGTCAAACACTTGGGAAGCACATTGTCCTTGGGCACCCCCTGCTAAGGGAGCCTGGTGAAAGGGGGCGCTGCTGGGACCGGGGCAGCAGCAAGCCCCAGCGCCCACTGGTTTGGGGCAGGGGTTGCTGTGAGCTTGCTGCCCGACAGCTTGGCTAGCTGATGGGAATGCTAGGAGTGCTGCCTCCTCCTGTTCCCAGCGAAGCTCTTGGGCTGCAAAATCGTGTTGCTGCGGGGGCTGGAGGAGGGGACCATAGGCATGTTCTGCTATACTGGCAACTGCATTGGGCCATAAATATTGCACAGTGTGTAGGCTGCTGATTTAATTGCCCCAGGGCTGCTGTACTGAGGGTGAGGATACAAGAGGGGAACAGAAGGGAAAATTAATGCAACAGGATCTCTTTATTAAGTTGTTTTCCAGGTTCTAAATACTTGGAGCACTTGTACCAGGACTCCAGAGGAGCTCATGGCCTTCGCAATTAAAAGGCCCCAGAGTGTGATCCTTGATACTGGACTGTTTGTTGGTATGGAGATCTAGCCTCTTTGACCTGGACGGGATTCTCCCAGACAGGCCACCCCACCTCCCTCAGAGCCCAGATGTTAGGGGGAACTAGTGCTGCATACAAAAATGCATAAAATCCCTTTGTATAAACCCAGGCAGAGTCGCTATTCACTGCCACTAAACCTGGAAGCCCTCTCTTTGCAGGGACCAGCAGCCTCTCTGGCCCTCCAAACTCTCACAATCCCTTTTGTTCAGTTAGAGAGAAAACAGCTTTCCTAATCCCCCCACAAACCTCCTGAACGTAAACACAACCTTCAGCTCCAAAGAAGGTGTCAGTGACCTCGGGCTGCAGACCATAAACGCCTTCCTCTGCCCAGCAGCTTCTGCTGCAGCACGTGAAATTTTAGCCTCTTCCAGTAAGTGCAGCTGATCCCAGACATGCTGAGGGGTGGTTACCACAGCACCACTGTAGGTGCATAGGGTGACTAGTGACAGAAAGAGGAATGATACATCTGATGCTCACCTTAAAACATGCCCTGTGTCTTGCACATATCTGTCTAGTAAGCCAAGAGGAGTCTGATATGTAAAGATTGAAAATAACCAGTGTCACTTGTCAGGATGAAGCAGGGGAGAATAGGAGCATGTGGACAAAAGGTGCATGTTTGTGATCCCATACAATGGATTTCAGCTTTATTTTGTGACAATGTATGTTCTTGAATACTTTCCTATGGAGCTCAGTGCACCTTGTTGGAAATTTCATGTTCATGCCTGATTGAGCAGCCTGTCTGAACTTGTGGGGTTTTTTGGTCACTTTTGGTGGACCCCTTATGTCATCCACACACCCTTTTCAGCAGCCTTGTGAACCATAGATGGAAAGTGCTGGCCAAAAGATAGGTACATGTGTGGGAGCTGGAAGACCAGTTTCCCTTCCTTGCTCCAATGGTGGGGACTATTGACTGAGAAAGTTCCTTTGCTTTTTAAGATTCCCTTTCCTTCTGCTCTCTGGCTCTTGCCAACTTAAATATAAAGCAAGTAGAGTGGCTGTGACCTTTGTGCAGCCTCACAGCATCTACTATACCATTCCCCATAGCCGGTAAATCCACATGGCCCAGCACGATATTGACTTGCCAGCTTGGGCCAGGGAGCACCATAGCTATGTCGGGTGCAGCTCAAGGTAAGCTGCAGCAGCACTGTCTCCGGATGCCTCTGACTTGTGTCCTGTCAGTCTGGGTGCCACCAAGCACTCCTGCTTTTACGGCTGGAATCAGTGGACCTGCCCTTAAATCTGTGATTTGTTTGGCCTGGGTCTCTCGTTCCTTGTAAGCACAGTAACTACCACGACAGAGCATTATCAAGGCCAGGACGGTCATTATCAAGGAGGACTCCCTTAAGCCTGGATGGAGTTCAGCTCCATTTCACTTGCCAAAGTTGGTCAGTTTAGTATGAACATGCTGCAGGAAAATCTCCATTGTACCCACGTATAAACAAATCTTGTGTTGGATAAAAGTATTTTGAAGGCATGAATTACTGCTTGTTCAGCTAAGCTTCTTCTGAGTCTTCCTAATGTTGCTCAGACCCGTGGCTTTGTTAGTGCCTGCGAACCGGCATAACTGGGCTCTGACAGCTGACCACGAGACATTTGCAAATGGTGCCACATTGACTCTGTTGCTGCTTCTTCTCCATTTACTTAGTTCTTGGCAATTGAGTGTTTCAATGTTTACTTGATAAACACTTTCCCTGGAGTCTGTGATTATGGAGAGTTTAGTCTGACAAACCTCGCAGAGCTGTCCTGCTCTCTGCTGGCAATAATCTCTTGGTTGCTGTCTCCTTTAATCAGTGTATTTTGTGTGTCGTGTAAATTCTATTCCCCTCCCCCCCATACACACTTGTTGCAGTCAGCGTGCCCATTCCTGCTTGATTCAGTTACTGAAACTGGAAGCCCAGGATGCTGACATATGTATTTTACTAATCAAGAAATCCTGGGGCTACCAGGAAGCAATATAAATAATAAGGCCGCATACCTGTCTAGCATTTTTCATCTGGTAGTCTGAAATAGTCTGACTCATGTTCATCTGGTTACTGCTCGTTCAGAGTGGGGATTTGCTTTTCCTGTTTTTGCAACCTGGGAAGCTGAGTTACGGCCAGGAGTTTGCTTTGTCCAACAGATAAAGAAGTGATTCCAGAAATGTGGAATCATAATCCTCATTATTATAATTCTGGGCCTCCTCCTTGTCTTGTGATAAGCTTAGTTTGCTGCCAAAAGTAAAGGGACCAGAGTAGTTTGGTTGGCTAGTTTCAAGCATCACCTTATCTTGGGTGATCCATGACTTTTTTGGCACTCCAGTAAATTCCATTGGGCGGAGGGGGGGGAGGGCAGCTGCAAGACTCCTCCAAGGTAAATTATATTTCCTAGTTGCAATCAAGTGTCCATAATACAGTTCACGGGAAGGATGATCTATATGTTATCTCTTGTCATTTTGGTAGTGGTTTAGAGTGATGCTGAGGCACAAGCATTTCATGGTGGGTCTGGAGAAGGGAAAGCTCTTACTGTTTCATGGATGGTAAGGAGGTAGAAGAAAATGTGTCTTCACATTGTGTGAGTGGTCAACCTGTACTGTTAATCTGTCCAGCTGCTGGCCTGTTTTGGACAAAGCCTAAGACCGGGTAGGACACTGCTGACTTTGCTACCACCTCCAAACGCAGCTGAGGAACCTTACAAGATAGCCTGGGCTGGTTTATGGTTTTGGGTGGAAACCATATATAAACAATGTAAATTTCTGGATTTTTATCCCCAAACCAGGTAAACTGCATGGGCTTCTGTTTAGTTTTGCATGGAGATGACTGGGAGGAGAGAAAGGGAGGAAAAACCTGCATGGATCCAGGGTTGATGTAAGGCCATAGTAATTCCGCTCTTAAAGCCTGCGAATGCCATTCCCTTGGCTAGATTGTACCAGTGAGAGCAGAGGAGTACACATGCTGACGTTCCCCTGTGTGCTTGGGTGCAAGAGAAGGAATATTTTGCCTGCTATCCTTTCATAGCCAATCGAGAGTGGGGTGGGGTGGGGGGGAAAGGATTTGGGTAAGTACATGCCCTCAACATATGTAATTCTCAGTTGAGGGGATAGGAAGTTGGGTAAGTATTTCCTGCACTATGGGGCATGTACCCCCCCCTCCCAGGGCATATATACCCCAGAGCATAGCGTGCATAGGGAGGAGAAATAAGAAAGCTTCAGAATGAGGAGGCAGCGTTGCAGACACGAGAAGGTAAAAGTGTATTTATTTTCCACATATTGTATCAGAATATGCTAATTTTGCTTGGGGGGGGGAGGGGGACAAGAGTGTGCAACAACAGTTCAACTCCCTAGGAAAGGAGTGGGGGAGCTCCCCATCTTCCCAGATAGCTCGGGAAATGTTGCTTTAGGTCTGTCTCATCCCTCTGCATCCATGCAGAGCACAAGATCTGTATCTGTATGTACAGCCCCTCATGTGTGTGTGCTGGGGCTCTTTAATACAGTCATATTCCTCCCTAGAGGCAGCAGCATCCCCAGCTCACCCCATTCTGCTCACTTCTCTACTTCTCCCTTCTCCTATGCACTTTTATGCCTTTTGCAAAGAGCATATGCCAAATCCAACTTCACAGCTGGCTCTGCTCCACATGTTTGTTTTCTATGCGTGTGCAGCGCTTGCCAGCTCCGCTTGCGCTATTGCTCTGTGGTGGAGGCAGGGGGAGAGAGGGAGCAGGCCACTGCTTTCCAAACTCTTATTTGTTTAAAGCTTAAGCCTGTTCGAGAGAGCCTTTTTGGAGTGAGGGGTAAGTGGCAGGGGCGGGATGCAGAGGAATGGAGAAAGTAAACTGTGTGTCAAGGAAAGCAAACTCTGCAGCTGGAGCTGCTGCTGGTGCTTATTGTGTGAAGAGCCCAGGGAGGTGCCTCTGGTGCCGTGTTCGCACCCTCTCTGGCTCTCAAAACAGACACAAGTGTGAAAGGGCAAGGAGGAGAGCCGACAACTAGCCTGTGCAGGGCCATAGCATCATCGGCTGCAATCTGCGCTTGCAACTGGGTCTTGTCTGCGTGCGCGTGCTCCTGCCAAGTAGCTGCTGTCACCTTGGTTGTGGCAATGACAGATAAGAGAATGGCCACTGTCCTTGACTTTTGCAAGCAACTGCATTTTGTAGCTGTTGGCTTGAGTGCGAGCAGGTAAACCATGCTTCCCAGGCTGCTTGAGAGTAAAGCCCAGGGTGTTACTGCACTGTGTTTTCTGTCTCTTTTTTTTTTTTTTTTTTTTTTTTATCGTGGAGCATGATGTTCTCTCTGCTTCACTGAGATACTACTATAAGAGACATCTCGTGGTGTTTCACCTCCAGATGGTTCGCTATGGGTTCTCTGGGCAGCACAGTGCAGGGCAGAGCATCAGGTGCTGACTGCAACACCAGGTAAGGCCCATAGCTCAGCCCAACCAGGTGCCAGTGCAGTGCTGGGCACAGAGCTGCTGCTGCTTCAAGCCTGGGTGGCTCTGAGGTAGTCATGGACCAAACTCAGCCCTGAGTCTTGGAGGGCTGTACCCTCACTGCACCTTAGCATTTGGTACCACCCAGAGCATCTTTTGCAGACAGTCATTTCTGTCTCTTCATTTTGCTGGTCTTCAGTGTCATTCTCCTCCCCTCACCCCTCCTTTTTTTTTTTTCTTCCCTGTAGTGACATGTATTCCAGGGGAAACTTGTTCCAGCAGAGAGTCCTAGAGGCTTTTGACCTGCTCTCGTAACAAAAGTGATTATTGTTAGTGAAAAGCATTTAAGTGACAGCTATGGAGAGAAAAAAAACTTCCATTTATTCCAAACTTAAAATACAAATCTTTTAAATATGATCTTCAAAGAAAAAGAAAAATGGGCTTGTGCTCATTTGCATCCCAGCAACAAGTTGCTGCTGAAAGGAGTTCAAACTGGAAGGCAGTTTTTCTTTATGGTGGTGATGGGGATGTCTCTAAAGCCAGCCATCTGGGGATTAAACTTTGTATTGATGTTACTGGTGAGTACTTTGTCCTGTCTCTTTTGTATGCTCTTCTGGATTTTGATTTTTAACTATGTTAAACTAGTCTTGCACTTGTTAATGCCATTTCTGGGCCTGCTCCCATTCAAGTCATGGCAAAGATCACGTTGATTTTAGAGACAGCAGGATCAAGCCCTTTTATGAGCTTCTAGATGCCTTATTTTTGGGAGATAATCTGCTGTGGGACTGACTTATAATAAATGTGGTCATTTCCTATTAACTCTGCAATTGTTGTAGATGCCTCTGCTCCCCAGATAAACACTAGAAGAGTTGAAAGAGGCCTCAAAAGCTTTTTTTTTTTTTTTTTTTTTTTTTTTTAATAAAAAAGGGCAGTCTCTCTACTCCATAAGGAAAGTTTCTCCACTGAGACAAAGCTTAATAGCTTGTCACTGGCAGAATCTCTGGGATTTTCTGGTTTTGTGTACTTTTTTTCCTTCTTCAAACTTCTATCTCACTCTATTACTGTTCCTAGTTTGACATGATCAAGTGTTTTCTGTTCTTCCTAGACAAAGATTTTTTTTTAAAGTTGAATCTCAAAGGACGGTTCCGTAGCCCGTGTTTAAACATATGAAAAAAGGGTCTGATTTCCAGAAGCCTCAGTAAGTGCTCTGCCTTTACTTTGTGTTCAGGAGCTTAAGTAACTGGCTTGGAGCTGGCAGTAGTGCTCTTTTTTCACCTAGGTGATCCTGCAGTGTTTTGTGCATTTATTAACCAGGGTTATTCAGCTGGTACACTGCTCTTCTGTGGTCTGGTTAATATTATATGAATTCTGCTCTCAAAGAGAAGTATGTTACCCATAGATAGTAGAATGGATACTGTGATATTTCTTGTCTGTCCTGTTGTAAGCCTGACCCGTGTCATGTGGCTGAGACAGGAAAATGGGGATGAGCCTCTTCGGGGCAGTGCCTCGTCACTCCTGTATCGTGATTTGTAGTCCTCCTTCCCAGAGAAACCTGCAGCCCAGGGCTGATTGCTCCATGTGGCTGAGCTACCAAGAGGCTGCAGGGTGATAACTAGGTAGCGCAGGCTGCGGGATTTACAGTGCTGCGGCCACATCGGTGACAAAACGCTTGTCCTGGCCAGCATGGTGGAGCGCTGTGGCCGGGCAGCGTGAGACTTCCCCGCACGCAACAGGGTGAGGGCCAGGTAGCTGTGCACACCACCCCACTTCCTAGGGAAAAATGCTGTTTCACTGGAAACGGAGCATGTTATGGAAGTTCATCTGCCAGCTAAGCTTTTGCAGTAGACGAGGATGGAGCTTTTGGTGAGAACGGGAGTGGTTTGCCTTGTCTGATGAGTATCTGACATTTGAACGAGATACAGCAGTGCTGGACGGAGAGAGTGAGATTTGCTTGGGATGTGGCAATCCCAGGTCATGGCCCTGCTTTGGGAAAGGCAGAGCAAGGACTGGCGCATGGGCTCCCACGCTGCAGGTGAGCCCTGTCATTGCTTGGTTACAGCGAGAGATCTGCCCCGGAGCAGTCAAGAACAAAAGCAGCATAAGGAAATAAAACAAATCCCCAGCTCCCCTATTTCTCTGTACCTGCTGGCCTCCTCATCTCTAATTTTCCTGGCTTTTCCTTTCTGCCACTTTTATTTCCCATTTTCCTTTTGTACCTCATAGAGCTTTTGCCCTGTATTATTTCCCCTCCTTGTGCTGGGCCTGCCTCTTCTCTGACCTCTCCCTAACCCAGCAGGCAATTAAAGCCTCAGCCTTCAAGTTTTGGGGGGGTGTTTTGTTTGCTTGGAAAGGATGAGAATGGAAAAAAAAAAGCAGTGCTCTGACTGTAAACTAGCCACAAGCATATCTGTGTGGTTGCTCTTGATGAGGGCTCTTGGTGGGAGGTGCCCATCCCTGCCAGGCTCTCCTCTACTGCAGCTGGTAGGGGAACAACCTGACGCCTGCCCTGGGTTCGTGGGGGGCTGAGCAGCGCACCAGCAGCATTGGAGGGCTCTTGCCACCCATCCTTCAAGTTCATGCAACCCTGGCTAGCCCATTAACCTAAACTGGGTGAATGAGCCTTGCTCAGGTGCACTTTATTCCAGGCCTCTTGACCTGAGGTTACACTAATTGGGTGTTTTTTTTTTTTTTTTTTTTTGGTCTTACCTTTTTTTTTAAGGGCTTGTTTATTTCTCGCTAATCCCCCTTTTCTAAGGCTGAGAGGGAGGAACAAAAGGGAGGTTTGATGTTACCATTACACCTTCCTGGCTTGAGGTTAGTGGCTGGGAGTGGCAGAGGGAATTGCCTCTGGTGTAACCTATGCAGTCTTGAAGTCATCTTGACATCTTAACTGGCCTGTCTCGTGCTACCCGGAGTCTCTGCAAAGCTACGAAATGCAGGCCTATCTCTTACACTGCCTCGGAGTGAAGCTGCGGAATGCAAATACAAACGGCCATGAGCAGGCAAGAACTGCTTCCTTTGCTCCGTCTGTTTGAACAGAAAAAGATATAAATAGGTAAATGTTGTTACCCTTTGTATCAAACATCTTCAACTGATGTTGGTCTTCCTAGCTTGTTGTGTAAACTGTCTAGGGCATGGGCTGGTTTTTGTTTTCTACAGCATCTGTCACTGCGCATCTGTGCAGCTCTGACTGCATTGACATGATCTCTAGGTTTAACTGAAATATGAATGATAAAGTGGGTAGTGTTTTTATATAGCAAGAGATGGGATGCTTGAGCTGATAGGCAAATAATGCAATGCCGTAAATCACCTGCATCTAAGATTGAAGATGTTTTACACATCACATCTGTGTTGATGGGTGACCCTTTTTGTGCTTCATTCTCTGCGGTGTTTCTCATCACAAAGATGTGATGCTGTCCCGTTGCAAAGCCCAGGTATGTCAGACCTTCTGGCTGTGCCATGAGCATGAGGCAAACTGGAAACTCTTCGGAGTAGATAAGTGATTACAAGCATGTGGCTACATCACGGTTTTACGAGGTGATGCTGACCACTCTCCCAAAACCAGCTTTGGTGAGCAGGGTAGGTTGAGCTACGAACCTGTGTGCACTTGCTTGGGATCTCAGAGTGTCTCAGAACTAGGAATTCAGCAAGGTTTACTGATTCCCTGACACTTGCTTCTGTAAATGCTGGAGATGTTCACTCTCTGGGGGCATTTCCAGCTTTTTAAATTAGGATGTTCGCTGAAAGGTTGAAGAATCTTCAAATGGGTCAAGGAAGAAAAGGACAGGGCATGCAGGGGAAAAGTTGATCTACGGTTGCTCTCCCAGGTTGGGATTGAAGTTGGCTTGAATCTCGGATAAGGGTCTCAACCAGCGAAGTGTCCTGCCCTGGCCCCAGGGGCAGCTCTAGCGACTGCTACAGGGCTGCCTTCGGCTGCCTTCCCCCATCGTGCCGTTTGGGGAAGGAGCCAGGGAGAAGCCAGGAGCTCCGGGCTTGTTGCAGCAACAACATCTGTTTCCGAGGTGCACTTTGTTTCTGAAGAGGCTGCGCAGCACGCTCCATCTGCGCCCTTTTTGTCCCGTGTGCCGTGTTTAGCAGATGAGGACAGAGGCGCTCAGGGGGAGGGAGGCGAGCGCGTCCCTGGAAGGAGCCCGCTGGCGGCCGCGGTGCCAGCGCTGGCTGGCGCTCTGCGCCCCACGCAGCGCTGGGAGCATCTTGACAGCTGGCCTGCTGCATGCTTATTAGTGGCTGCTTTCCTCTCGCCCTCCACCTCTCCTTCGCCTCCTTAACCACCTCGCCTTTTCCCTGCCCCCTTCCCGCTCCTACCCCCGTGGTGTCCCTTCCCGGAGCCCCCCGGCCTCTCCAGATTAGAGCTCTCCAGGGACCTCGTCCTTTTGAAAGGAAGGGAAAAAAAAAAAAAAAAAAAAAAAGAAGAAGGGGGGGAAGGAGGGAGGGGAAAAAAAAGAGAGAAAGAGAGAAAAGAAAGAGGGGGACCAGAAGAATGAAAACAGACCCAAGGGGCAATAGTCCCTCGAGCCATTTCACTGCATTACAATGAATATGGACTCTATTAAGCTCCGTTCTGCCTGTTAGTGTTTCCCAGGGCAACACAGCTCCCATATGGCAAGCATGCAGCAGATTAGGGTAGGCCTCCAGGCCGCATTGAGGGCCTGGGGCTTGACTGGCAGTCGCCCCCCTTCCCCCCTTCCCCTCACACTTGACACTGCCTGTGTTTATCTAAAGGGAAAAGGGCGGAGGGGGTGGGAGATGGAGGGGGGGTGTTTTGGAAGAGGGGGGTTATTGTCCCCGGCAATGGGAGAAGGCAGGGAGGAGGAGGAGGAGGAGGGAGGCAGGGAGGGGAAGGAGAAAGGGACGGGGAAGGAGGCGAGGATGCAGCGAGGGGGAGGCGGAGGTGGAGGTGGTGGTGGGGGCTGCAGCCCTCATCCATATTCAGGAGGGGTCTTGAATGGGCAGGGGAGAAATAAAGCAGATGGAATTCGTGTTAAAGAACAGCCACAATCGCCCTCCAAAAACGAGAAAAGAAAAGCCAGCGGCCCTGAAGGAGCGCGGGGAGCAGCATTTATCCAATTAGCAGGGTTGTCAAATTGAATTTACTCAGAATGGTGGTGGTGGTGGAGGGGGGAAGGGGGGGAGGAGGGAAATTAAGTGTCTAGGGCATGGGGGAAGCACTATATTGAAGAAAGGATGTGGGCTTGCTTTCTCTCCCCCCCCCCATGCTTTAGCCAAGGAGTTTTGTCTTTTCAAGGGCCGGCGCTGTCTTCAGGGCAGAGAAATAACCCGGCGAATTCGGCTCCAGTGCACGAGCCCTCTCCCAGTCGGTCACCCCGCGAGGAGGCAGGAGAGGTCTCCGGAGGCGCAGGGAGCCCGCAGGGCCCCGGGGCAGCGCCACCCTCGCGGGTGCCGCGGACTGATCCCCTAGCTCGCAGGGCAAACACGCTCTCTGGTACAGCAGCGAGGCCCTGGGTGAGTTTTGAGCCCAGATATTTTATCCCTCCCGGTCTCCAGCGTGAATTTACCTAGAGATTCCTCTGTTGTGGCTTCTCTGTGGAGTCCTCTGCCTGGACCTTTTGAGCTTATTCTTAAAAAAAAAAAAAAAAAAAAAAAAAAAGCTTTTTTTTGGCCTAATCACTGAAAAAAAAAAAAAGTTGGAAGGAAGCTCCTCACACCATGTTAATCAAGGGCCACCTTCGCTCTAGCTAAAGCACTGCCTAGTCACGAGCTGTCAGTTTTAAGGAGGAAACCAGGCAAGCTTTTATCCCTGTTTGCATGTACAATGCAATCCGTCCTCAACTTTAAATACATCAGGGCAGTGTTGGATGCTGCCTCTCTCTGCCCCGTCCCGACACCGACCCCTTTCTGCTCAGGCTGCTGGCTCTCCCTGGGCAGCGAGGATGTCCTCGTCCCCGTGCTTTCATGGGGGAGAGGGAGCGTCTGTCCTGCTCCAGACCCCTCATTTGCCAGACCCTGCCAGAAAGAGCAAATGTAGCTAATGGTGTGAAATTCTGAAATTAGAAAATGGGGTGGCGGTGGGTTGAGGTTAGCCTCTCTTTAGCCTCTCGTATGTCGCTGTTTGATGGGTTTTTGGAGTAGCAGTTTGCTTCTGCAGTTTGCAGATGCCATCCGTGCCAAGAAGTCGTGCAAGGATGTTGCAGCTGACCTGCTGGGCTGCATCACCTTGACAGTGTTTTTCAGCTTGAGAGTGTGGTTTTTTTTTTGGGGGGGAGGGGGGTTGTTTGTTTTTGTGTCTGTGTTTTTTATAAAGGTCAACTTAGCCCTGCAACCTGTGATCCACCTTGAAGACAGCTCAAGTCCTCTTCTGTGAGTCAGTTTGAGTAGCTAAAAGCCAAGAAATGCCAAGATATGAAATGGAAAAGGTGCCTGTCACCTGCAGGCTCTGCTGGACCGGGGTTGTCCCGGCGCCGCTGCAGCGCAGGGCGAGCGCGCAGGCATCCCTCCCTCCGCTCGTCCTAGTGCGTGGCAATGCTTGGTGCTGCCCTTGCGCTTTCCGCTCGGAGTTCAGGGGGATCTTGGTGCTTTCCCATCCCAGGCTGCCTTTGCTTTTCCCTGCGCCCTGCATCCGTCCCTGCGCCGCAGCCCGGGAGCAGGGCAGAGGCTGGTTTCTATTTGGGAGCCCCGTAAATCACAGCCGGCTCTATGGCCAGCCCTTGTTAAGCAGGAGGGGGCCTGGGGCTGTGGGCAGCATTTCCTCAGTAAAACCTTCAGTCTCTAATCAGCAGACACCTCTCGTGCTGCGTCTGTTTAATTCAGAACGCCTTTTGCTGTCCAGCTTTATCTCCCTCCACCACGCACACACTCCTTTCTGCCCTTTTCATACCTTCATCCCCTTTGCTAAATGGTTTTTCTTGCTCCTCTCCCTTTGCCGTCCTCTCCGTCTCTGTAACACTGTGCCGGGTGCACGTGTGCAGCAGGAAACCGAGCTGACAGATTTTACACCCACTCTATCTGATGAAGCTCTCATTAATTTTATTCTCATAATGACCTCTCCTTTGAGTTACTGGGCTGTCTGTAAGGGACTTAGAGCCCTCATTCCACTGATAGGAAATTATTTTAACCCATCAGGAAAGAATTAAGCAAAAACAAATAAATAACTTTTTCTTCCCCTGCTGAAGCTCTTCAGGTGACCTTAACGCTTTCTTTTCCAGAATAGCACTGAAGTGTGAGCTTTGAGACTCACTCTCTCAGTGGCAGGAGGAAAAAGGACTGTCAGCAACCAGGGATATTTCTTCGAGGACCTACCTTGAGGAGAAGAGGCAGCAGAGCAGGCTCCTGGTGCAGGGCACGGCTCCCTGCCCAGCAGCACTCGCTCTGGGGGCGCCTGGGGAGCCCTCCGCTCCACACCTCTGCTGCCTTTCCCGCTGCCGTCAGCTCTGGGGCTGCTTACAAGGACCTTGGGCAGATCAAAATCTGCTTGATTAATAAAGTTCCTTGCTTTGCACTACTTGCAGACTGCTTAAGGGCAACATTTTCAAAAGAGGTCAGTTCCCATTTAGGCATCGGAATAAGTTGGTTGCCTATTCAGAAGAGCTCAGCATGTCAAGAACTGAATGCTTTTGAAAATCTGGCTTCAATTGTGGAAGCTGAGAATTTCTAAATCTGGCCCCGGATCCTAGTAGTTCTTTTGGAATTGATGTTTTCATTCATTTTCCTCATTATTTTTATGCTAGTCATTTACTTTTTGTACTTCACTCAGCTGTGAAAGAAATGACCACATGTCCCTATTTAGAGCTCATATTCTGCCTAGAGGTTTGGGGAGGTACCATACACTTGCTGTAACACACCTTCTCTCCTCAGTCTGTATTCAATACTGTTTAATCTGCCTAGTGCATTGGCCAAATTTTTTGATCTCTTTTTTTTTCTTTTTTTTTTCTTCCCCACCTATTGCCCTTCATCTTTTTACAGGACTGAGGACAGCCAGTTTAGTCATTGCATCGATGTGCCTGGGTGGTCCTAGCTCATGAAGGGTCTGTTACACATTTTTGCTCCTCTGCCCTCCTGGCCAGAGGTTCTGCACTGTGGAGAACTGCAGGGAGGTCTGGTTGGGAACTTTTTCACCTACCCCTTCCCCCAGCATGGGCTCCAAGAAAGAACTCTCTTCTCTGTCCAACACTTTTCCATTCTTCTGCCAAACCCATCCTGATAGGGCAAATGAGTCAGCTTTACTCTGTAGCCTTCCAGCACTGGGAAGCAAGAATTATATCCTACCCTAAAAAGATTCTTCTTCTAGTTTAGTGGAAGACTTTTTATCCCCAGGACACCTTATGGAGTAAAGTGCAAACAAGGCTCATATTTTAAGCCTAAACTAACTTGAAGTCTTTTGTAGATTAATGTAATTAGTAGTGCATCAGTGGTGGTGATAGTGTATGTTCTGGCATGGATAGAGATCGGGCACTTTTGCTGCTGTGTTCAGTGGTGGTTTGCCAGAGACGGCTGCAGTGTGAGGTGGGCTGCTTTGGTAATTGTCTTACGCAGGGAAATGAACTTTAGTAACACAGATGCTCTCCAAGCTAATAGTTAAAGGATCTAGTCCTACTGTATGTGTTGGTTGGTGGGGAAAACTCTTCGAAGGCGAATTGTTGAGTCTTTTTTCCCTCATCTGAGAAGAAGAGTGATACCGGGAATGATGAAGAGCATGGAAGGGAAATCACTTACTGTCATTTTGGCGCTGGTGGTTACCAACAGAGGACTTCCATGTGTAACAGGCTGTGTAGGTAAAAATATAAGTTTATGTAGTCTTTCTGGATGTCTTCGTGGTATACATAAGCCTGATGCCTGAAGGTAGGGGGCACTTCCATGCTCCTGGCCAAATCAGGCATGACCTAATTTACCCTGCTTCTCACTAAGGCTTATTAGCTGAGGCTTACAGCCACACTAACCATTGCTACATGACTTCTGGGAAAGAGCTGGCTTGCATCTAGCCCGCTGGAAAGGCAGGCAGAGTGAGCTCACACCAGCCTTCAAAATACCATGTAAAGATGTTCTTTGTGGTATTTGCAAAGCTCCAGCTGCAGATTAGTTTATTTGGCATCTCTTCCGTTTGAAATTCCAACTCAAAATGGGTGGGTTTTTCTTTTTCCCACCTCCTCTCAACTTCAAATGAATGTCTCCTCCATGACTTGACTCCTAACCAGTTCTCTGCACACAGAGGGGCAAGGGGGCAGCTTGTGACACTGTCAAATGTGCAGAGTTTGCAGAGATGTACGCAAACTAGCTTTCTTAATTCCTGCTGTAGTCATTTGGAGCTCAGCACAGCCAGTCACAGACATTGCCACGAGTGCTGTGCTCTTGGACCTTTACTGTCACCAGTGCTCAGGTGAAGTCGTTTGAGAGCAGCCAGTTAGATTTGCACAAGTGCTGTCATTCCTTGCTAGTAGTAGGTCAGCCTTCCCTTGAAAGACTCACCAAGCATCTCACATGGAGTCTGTGGCAGTTTTTACTTCAGGAATCCCTCTTTTAGAGGTTTTGTCTGAAGAGATTTGTCTCACCTTTCTAACTGAGATGGATATGGAAAGGACATGCTCAAACCAGTGATGGCTAAAGCAGGTAATGCTGCTCTGCAGGATCCAGATGCTCTTGAGGATAATGATTATGATGAGGATGATGATCAGCAGTTAATGAGCTGACTGTGTATCTGTAGGGGGAGCAGGAAAAACAACTGCTGTGTGAGTTGGCTACTGTGGTGGATTTGGTCTTCGAATTCTTCTAGTGCCAATGTGGACGTGCCATAGGAACAATTCTGAAACACCTTTAGACATGCAGGTCGTCTTCTTAGGGCTGCTCCTGGAAGGAGCTGAGAATACTGTAGCTGTATTATGATTTCTGTAGGGGTATACCTCTTCTTGCTCTCAGCCCTTCAGCCTTGCTTGAAGGTGAATCCCCTCTGACATCGAAGGCATATTGGATGGTCACTTCTGGCTGTAGCCGCTTAGATTTTTAATCCCCCCTACCTGGCTTGTCTGGTTTAGGGTTCATTCATGACAGTTTCTCCAAAACAGCTGCTGCGGTGTGGAGCTCTTCACAGCAATCTGGGTTGTGACACGTGGTCTTGGGCTTCAAGATTTTTGAAGATTATTGATGCTTTCAAATGTGAATGTAATGATTTGTCCAGACAGGGAAGGTCAAATCAAAATAGGCTGTGCATTTTGGGCAGAATAATTAATATGAATTCTTTCATACACTGGATCCCTTTATTTAGATTAAAGGTAAAGTATGTTAAGCCAAATTAGCTTAATCCACCTTTAGCCCAGGGCATTGAATTTAAATGAATTTGGAACTGGTCATTCCTCTTCTCCTGGAAAGGTATGTCTTCTACTTCAGAATAGTTCCTTGTAGAGAAACTTTTAGCTCACATAAGAGTCCTGTCTGGACTGGCACATGGGTATGCTCAATAGTGACGTGGTCAAAGTCTCAGGAACAGAAGTGTGGGATCAACTCCGTTTTCTAGGTTAGGACTGCACTTGCATCTACTTTTCTTTGGGGGGGGGGCATTTAAGCTAGAGTATATTCTGCAGACACAACCAAGAAGTGGCAGCAACATTTAGCGAATATCTCCAGTAGCATTTTGTTGGAAATGTTTGTGTTTTGCTCCTGAAAATTGCGTGATATAGATTGCTGGCACAGTACAAGCATTTACTTTGCTGAATCTGAAATGATGATAGGGAATATGTGTGCGTGCGTGTGTGTGTACATGCATAAACATGTAAATTTATGCTGAGAGCTGTGGATATGATGTCTTGGGAGAAAAACGACCAGGGAAAGGCCTCCAGAGGCCAGGGAGGGGAAGTGCTTGTATCAGCATCTGAAGCCTGCTCAGGCCACAGACTTGGTGAATCCCTGGAAGTTTGATGGATATTGTTAGAGAAGCCAGGGGAAAGCACAGGGAGTCTGAGGATCTCATGCCATCGTCTCTCTTGTCATCCACAGGAAGCTACTGCCACACCTCCGCTGCATCCTCTGAGGCAGCTTATGGGACCCTTCCCTGGGTGCCTCTGCTCCAAGACATGCTGTATGGGATGGCAATGACATGCGGAAGGAAGAGACCAATGTCCCCCATCCCTTGCCTGATTCTCGCAGTTGCTAGCTGCTTTGCCAAACTAAGTGAGTTTCTTTCCTTACTCAACTATTCGATTTTGCTTTATGTTTTGCTTGAGGCAAATAAAGGCTATTAAACTCGAGATAGCAGATCCCCCTTCTCTCTCAAAAGGCTTGATTTCTCCCATTTCCCTAAGGGACATCCTGCAATGTCCAATCCCATTCTGGAGGTGGTGCAGTAAATCCTGCTGCCTCACTTCCCCTAGGGGCAAGAGGAAATCCCCAATAGTGAAATCCCTACTTGAGCAGGCAATGTTCCCCCCAGCTCTGCTCACCCAGCGTCCTCACCATGCTGCTCCCTTCGGGCTGAGTACCGTAGCTATGCCTCACGCACAGGTTCATTTCTCTCTCCATTCCTTCATCAATAGCTTTGACCAAAGATCTGGGTTCAAATGCTCCCTGAGAGAAGGGGTTACAGTTGGAGCTGGACGTCTCAGCATGGTAGTGCTAAAGAAGAATAGGGCTGATGTGCATCTCCAAGCACTAGGGTGGATGTAGGGGGCAAAGGAGACTATGCAGCACAACCATAGGCTGTGGGGAATCCAAAGCATACCAGCACTAGAGTTATTTTTCCATCTTTTCTTATTTCCTTTTCTTTCCCTCTGTGCAGGTGAATCTCTGCAGGTCACTGTCCAGCCTGCCTCCATTGTCCAAAAGCTGGGAGGCTCGGTCAGCCTAGGGTGTGTGGTGGACCCCCCCAGGGTGAACCTTACCTGGAGACTGAACGGGAAAGAGCTGGTTGGATCAGACAACGTGCTGGGTATCCACATTGAACGAGGGAAACTCCTCATCACAGCCCTCAACAACCACACCGTGGGGCGCTACCAGTGCATCGCTCGTGTGCCTGAAGGAGTCATTGCCAGTGTTCCTGCAGTGGTAACATTAGCTAGTGAGTAGTTTCAGTCTTCTGCCATCCCCTGTGTTGCTTGGCCTTCACTCATGCATCTTAAGAGGGTCGTCCGAGCTCACTTGTTCCCACTGGTGTCAGGGGAGTGCTCCCTTGGCATAGGCCATTTTATAGCATTTTCAACTGCAGACTGACTGTTGTGTTGTAGTCTGGCCATGACCCAAGAAGTTCTTCTGCATGACAGGCTACAGACCTGTCCTGCAGTGAGTTTACGCAGGCTCACAAAGAGCAGAAACAATGTCAGCTATGAATTTTGTGCGTGCGCATTCGGTTCCCTGACCTTATGTTGCCTCTTCTAGTTGCTGAGTTCTTAACTGAGGTTACCAAAAAATACCTGCTGGTGCTGATCAACAAAGTACTGCCTGGGCTGTGGGGCTGTTGCGAGCCAGCGGTCAATATCTACTACCTTTTGCTGCCTGCCTGTCCCACAGAAAGCGCGAGTGCCTTGCCCTGCTCATGCTGTGGTGGGACCTGCTGTTTCTGTGCTGCTCTGAATTCATATTAGGGTTGTTCCTTGCTGGGGAAAGGGAGAGATGAGGGAGCTGATGTCTTGCTTAAGGAGGGCCTTGAATACATGAGGCCAATGAAGGCAAAGGCCTGCATGCTTCTGGTTTGATAAGGCAAGAGCAGCAGTTGGCAGGACACAGGGACAGAACAGCACAGTATCTAGAAGCACTTGTAATGTGATTTTATTCTTTTAGGGGCAGGACACTGTATTTGCTACAACCACTGGGATCCCAGTGGGGCAGGATCTCCTTTCCTGGAGGTTTGTCCTCTTCATACTAGGTTGCAATGGCATGGTAGCAAGGAGCCACCTTGCTTCTGAGCCACAACTCTGAGCATGGGATTTTGCTGCTCTCTCTGAGCTTATGTCCTCCTCACTGCTGCTCTCTCGTGTTGGCAACAGACCAAGGAGATGTGTGTGCATAGTCAGGAGTGTCTTAGCGTGGTGAACTTCTCTTACAGGGGTCTGATTTTGGCCAGATGTTATGCTCAAATTGGAGAAAGTGCTGTATTTGGACGCATCTGAGAAAGGGCAACCCACGCCTGCCAGGAGAAGGGGAGGCACTGTATGAATCACCCTTCTTTGGCGGCAGAGAGTCTAATCCTCTCTGAGACCTGTGCAATTTCTGACACAGCAAGTTCACGCAAAGGAGACTGCTACCCCCCGGCAGTGACAGCGCTGTCTACTGGCCCCGTCTTCTGGCTTGGGGAGGCCTCTGTCTTCCTGGAAAGGGGCAGTTTGGGGCTAAGCCTTAAGAAAGTGAAGGAGTGAAGATGTTTGTGCAAAGCAGGAGCTGGCTTTGCTTTAAAGCCAAGAGCTATTGGCTTGTCACTGATACATTAATCAGAAGTGAAATGTTTAGGCCGGGCTGGGTAGGAGGAGGAGAGGGAAAGCGAGGGAGAGTTGCTGAGCTCCAGTGCAGGGCGGGAGGGGGTTGTCACCCAGCTGAATCCGTCGGGGAATTTGGCCTGAGCTCTGCACTGAGATTAAGTTTCGGAGAACACATTCCAGAGCAGAAAGGGGGCTGTGTGCGCTGGTGGCCTGATAGAGGGAAGGAGAGGAGGGGAGAGGTGGATGGGATTACCAAGGGCATGGTTTGCATTTAGGAGAGCAGGGTGTGCTCCTCAGCCTGATCATTTCATTCTTAGAGTGAAATCTGCCCCCCCCCCCCCCCAATGCACACACATACTCCTTCCTGCCCCGCAGTTTTGTCTCCTAGGACTGAGCACTACTGCTTGGCCTGTCTGTCTTCTCTGGTCTAGAGTCAGTGGCAGAGGGGAGACAAGTCCTAGAACAGGAGGTTCTACCATGTCTCTCAGGGCAAATCAAAGCTATAATCAAGTCCAGCACTGCCCTGCAGCATGGCACTTTGTTGATTTAAGCCTGTCCTTTCTTCCAGTCCACACAGGCCAGGAGAAGATGAGATGAACAGTGGTGCTGAGCAGGTCCTGTTAGAACTGACCTGCCCTGTGATTATTTGCACCTTTACAGACCTAAGCCCTCTCCAGGAGCCAAGTGTCTTCAGCCACTGAATTACAACTGGGGCTGGGGATGTAAATGAGGGGGACTTGCCCCTTGGTACAACATCTGCCATGGCAAAGGCACTACTGGTAAGGGGAAGCCACAAGCACCCTTCAGTGGAGCTCACCAAACTGAGACTGGAGGTTAGGTGAATGAGCAACTAATCCATCACAGAGCTCCCCCGCTGCCCTGTGTGGATCCATGGTCTTTGTAGGGGAGGTGGGGATGGCAGCAGCTGTGTCCCACACAGATTTTGGCAGTCTTGGGCAAGAGAGAGCCCTTGGTGGGGAAGGCAGCTTGGCAGCTGATGAGTTGAGTGAGAGAGGAAAGCCCTGGAAAGATGGGGGACTGAAAGTGTAGGAAAGAAATCTCTTTTTGTGTGGCCAGAGAGAGCTGATCAAAGAACAGGTTCATGTTAGTGAGCTGGCAGCTGCTTTCTGAAATGACTTTGCCTAAGTCTAAAATAACAGAGTAGGCACTGATTTGTACTGGGACTGAGTGTGAAAGCAGTGGTAGCAGATGTGCTATGGACTGTCACTCCAACTCCAGACCCTGTCTGCAGAGCCTTGCTCCAAAGTGGTTTGGTGAGACAGTCCTCTCAGGAGGAAGAGGGAAGCCCCTGGCAGATAGGCATAGCAATTGATCTTCCAGATCACCTTAGAGACTGAAAGGGATTAAGAAAAAAAAAGAAAAAAAAAAAAAACAAAAAACTCTGAAAGTTTTAGCCCCATCCAAAAATGTCTTAGGTGGAGGGTGGGAAGTGACACTGGAGAGTGAATGATGCAAGCAGGAGAAACAAAGTGTTTTCAAGATGTTTTTCAGAAGAGGGCCAACATCACTAGAAAAGTTGTCTTGTTAGGTTTGGAGAGAGTAGATAGTCTAAAATTTGGCCACAAGATGTTATTTTCACTCTTTTTTCTTTTTTTTCTCCTCCTCCTTTGGGGGAAACCCCCTAGCGTACCCCAGACTCAGTGTGCACCGTTTCTTGGTGGCCTCCTCATGTTCTGCTGACAATCAGCAAGCAGATAATCACTTTTATCATACCGACAGCTATGGCCTTGGGACAGATACCTGCTTCTCATGCCTGTGGTACAGTGATACCTGCTGACATTTCTGAGTCCATCTCTGCTCTCCTTGGCTTGGAGGGCTAGTTGAAACTAGCAGTTCATTCCTCGAGCAGAGATGAAATAGTTATTGCATAGCCGAAGGGTCAAGGGAGTAGAGATCTGCAGAAAGGGGAAGGTTTCTTAAAGGCACAGCACTTCAGCCATTACTTGAGCAATTTTGAGACCAGTTAGAGCTAGCCAGGTGCCCAGCGATGGCAAAACCCAATACTGGCAGCCTGTGGCACATCAGCATGGATGTCACCGCTGGCCGTGCTGTGTGGGGTAGGTGCTGCATTGCTCAGAGGCAGTTCTTTGGCCCCGCAGTGATGGTCTGGAGGCTGGGCCAGCTTGAATATCCCGAGCAGCGGTGGCTGGTAATCCTAGTTTTTCTAAGCCTTCATATGGCTGGGAAGTACAAGAAAGAGAGAGGATTTTTCTCTGCCTACGTCTGGGTGGGGTGGCAGATTTGCCATCACATGAGAAGCTCTGCTCCAGCCCGTTTACCGAGTGGAAGTGCTGTTTGAAAAAAGTATGGCTCCTATGAGCCGTAGGGGAGCACATAAATTCATGAGGGATACGAATGTGTTGATGTGGGCTGGTTCTGCACCAGCAAAAGACTTTGAGTATTCAGAGCCCTGGTGGGACTAATGGGGCAGCTTAGCAGCTCTCAGCAAAAAAAAAAAAAAAAAAAAACTCCAAAGTGCTTTGCCGCTGTGAAGCGGGCAGCCAGGAGTGGTTAAAGCCATGCGACTCGCAGCACTGGGCTTGCGCGTTGAACGTCCGTGCATTTTGCACAACAGCAAGCCTGACCTGCAGAGAGGTGACATTAATTCAGACAAGCGGGGAAGTAAATGGCATCCAGCTGCTTCAGCCCATCCCTGTGCAATCCCCTGCTATCCTGGGGCCAAACAGCACGGACACGAGCTGGAGCCGTTCCCAGTGACTTCAGGTTAGACCTACGCAGGCCAAGGCAACGCTTGATGCCAATCGAAGGATCAGCTGCAGTGCCCGGCGAGGAGTTTCTGCGCTGGGTTTCCTGGAGGCAGTCCCGGGGGCAAAGCTGGGCATTCCCGCCTGGTGCCATTTAGCCGTGACCCCGTGCTGAGCTGCGCTCGGGATCCCGCAGGAATTTGCAGCTGCTTTTGGCAGCCAGCCCCTTTCATTTTCCTCCTGCCGGGGCCTCTCTCCTGATTACTCCCCTGGTGCGTGCACCGGCAGCAGGGCGGGAGGGAGGATTTCAGCTGCACGTTGGAAAAGCATTTGCTCACCCAGCCAGCTTCCCAAGAGCCCCGGCTCCGGGGGCAGAGGTGAAGCGAGGAGGGGAGCGAGGAAAAACACAGGTGGTATTTCCTGAGCCGGCCCGCAGAGGAGAGAGCCGGCGGAGATGTGGCGGCGAGGTTGGGAGGTGGCCTGGGGCCGGGGGAGCGAGGCGGGAGCGAAATGCCGTGGGGACCTGGCGAGACGGTGGCTCCGCCGGCGGTTCTCCGGACGGAGTGAACGGAGCAGCAGTCGCGGTGCAGCTCGGCCCAGGCGAGAGCTGTAGCCCCAGGCTGCTCCGATAGCCAAATGGGATGGGGGGTTAGCAGGGAAAGCTGCCCCCCTCGCCGTTTGGGCTGGGGGACCCTCCGTCCTGGCTGCTCTCCGGGGCTCTGCCTTCCCTCCCTGACCTTTCTCTACCCTTGAAGTGAAGGCAACAGGGAAGACTTTCACCTTGAGGGGCCTGCTTTTATTTACTATTACGCTTTTTGTAAAAGTTATTTATGGCCTCCCGTTCGTTTAATCTGATCTGTCTAGCCTGCCTTGTTGCTTGGCCCGGGGCCCTGGTGTTCAGCTGGTTTTGCTCCCCGACGACAGCGGCTCGGCTAGCCGCGGGCCTGACCCTCCTCGCGCTCCTGCTCGCGGGATCATGCCTGCGAGCACAGCGCAGATGGACACGGGCAGCGGCCTTCGGTCGCACCCTCTTTAAAAAGAAAAAGAAAAAAGGCGGGGGGGGGGGGAGGGAGGTGGAAAATCCCTGTTATCCCAGGGCATCTGGGATTTGCAGCGCTCCGGCACCTCCTGGCCTGTGACGCTGCCGCAGAGTGGGCAAGCAGAGGGGGCGAGTGCTGGGCCCCCGCGCCGGAGCTGCGCTTCCTTGGCCCGCGTCCACCTCGTGCTGCGCTCGCACGTGCCAGCGGAGAGGGGCGGCGGGCAGCGCTCCCGGGCCGAACCCCCCAGAAAGCGCAGCGGCGTTGTCCGCGCCCGGCGCGGAGCCGGAGCTGCCCTCTCTTACACAAGCGAGTCTTTTCGGCAGCCAAAATCTCGCGGTTGTTTTCCGTCCCGGGGAGGCTGGCGTTGCGCGGCGGGCGCCGCTGCAGCGGAGCCCTTGGTCTGTGCTTTCTGCTGCCGCCTCTCTGGCTCCTGGGCCCCTCTTCCCTCTTCTGGGGGCCGTGCGTGTGTACGTGCAGATCCCTGCCAGCATTGCTGGGACCTGTACCTTGGCTCCGAAATCTTAATTTGGATGTGATGAATTCAGACCACCAAGGCGCACATTAATTTTCCTGATGCTCGTTTATATTTTGTTGATTGGAGAAATGTGTGCGATGCGGGCAGGCAGACACTGGGTTCTCGCCTTTTCTCCACCTCTTTCCATTTTTGTGCCTCTTACTGTTTCATTCCTTGATCAAATAGGAAAAGCAAAAAAGAGAAAATATCCAGCACCTTCCCCCTCCCTAGCACTAACTTTCGTTGTTGGTGGAGCAAAACGTGCTGCCTCTTTCTCACAAGTTAAGAGTTAACCTTCATCTGGCCTTAATACCCAGTGGAAACATGGCTCCCCTCCTCAGCTTGCCTTAAAGGATTAATCACATTTCTGAAGTTCACTCTTATTCCTTTTTTTATTATTATTATTTTTTAATTGAGTGATGCCAAGAAATTCCAGAAGTATTAAGCGTGTTCTCTGCAAATCATTTTTATGACATTGCAAAACCTCCCCTTCTCTTTTCAACCTCCTCGCCGCTCCTCAAATCTGGGCACTGGAACACTCGCCTCTCCGGTTGGCGTTCGGGGAGGCTTTTGCGCTGCCTTGCCAAGAGAGATGTTTTTTATTTAAACTTTATAAAGGATCTTGCTTTAATCAGAAAGTCTATTTGAGAAATTTCATGTCACTTTTCCATGACTGTGGGTGGGAGAAGGTTGGAGCCAGAGCCGTCTTTTGCTCTTGGAGAGCTGCTATATTTCCCAGAGAACAAAAACACATTTTTCTGCTTGCTTGGGGCTGCCAAGGGACGGTTGTGTGTAGGCCGCTCTCCACAAGCCCTTTTATTCCCCCCGCAATCTCCAAACTGCCCGAGGTCAAAGGCACCACATATTTGGATTGGTTTTGAGGGGTGACGGAGCTGCTGACAGCGCCCGGCCTTGCCGGGTCATGGCAATGGATGTAACGTGTTGCCTTAGCGTGGGGTTTTGAAAAGAAAATGTGGTCTCATCCTGATTTAGTGGCCTGCAACTCAGAAGGCGTGTGCTAGTACTGCGTCCTGTGGCAGATCGGCTCTGCTGAGCCTTGACGCAGTAACGTAACTTGCTGCTGCAAGGCGCAGAGCTGTCACTGGTGGTCAAGTGGGCTGGTGCACAGCACTATAGAAATGCATGAAGGGGACTTTTTTTTCCAAGTAGGACGGAAAAATTCCAGGCAAGGATGCACAGCTTTTCCATTTCAACTGCCAGTTGTCATTGCCCAAAACTCAGTACCCTTTCCCTCGTTGGTGGCGGGGCCCTGGTACAAATCTCCATACCCAAAAATCAGGTGCAACCATGTGCAGAGGCAAAGGCAGGGATGGTGGGTTTGTGAGGCCACTTGCGGCTGGTCTGGGGAGACGGTGGCTGCACGGCGCATGACAGACTCGGGCACGAAGTCAGTCTGCCTCTAGGGCTGCGGATGGGAGCCCTCAAAGCATTTTGCTGATGGCCTTCTACTTTTCTGGCCCAGCTGGCTGAAGCGAGCAGCTGGGACAAAAGAGGGAGTGAAGGGGAAGGGGCTGAGCTTGGGGGAGGTCGAGCCTGGGAAAACATCCCTCTTTTTTGATGGACTTCCCAAATGGACTAGCCAGCAGGCAGGCACAGGTGCCTGGTCAGATGCCTCTCCTGCTGAAACCCTATTTGTTCCTCCTAGTCCGCTCTCCTGGTCTGCTATTCTCATTTATCTCCTTTTCTTTTTTCTTTCTTTCTTTCTTTCTTTCTTTCTTTCTTTTTTTCCAAAAAGCCCCCTTGACTGGCATCTCGCCCCAGGAATGCAGTGCAAAAGCAGGGGACCCACTAGCCCTCAAACAAACTGCACCAAAGTAGCTGCTGTACTCTCAGGAAAGCTTCCCAGCCCTTACCTCCTGTTACCTTGGCTTTTGCAAGCTAACCTGCTGAAGGAGACTACTCGCTGCCCTCGGGTTTTCCTTGTGATCCTCCTGCTCTTTGAACGATGGTGCAGGCACTGTTCAGACGTACTAAAACTCTAGTGGTTAACCAGTTTGGGCTGTAAAATATGTGGCTGGAGCAAGAATTCCTTGCACGGAGATATCAATTGTTCAGGCAGTGGGAGAGTTGGAAGCTGAGCTTTAGGTCTGCAAAACACATGCTGAGAATGACACCTTTCCTGCTTTGCATTCCTTCTCCTGCACTTGCCTTTCAGAACAGGTATTTCCCCTTTGTTAGTCAAAATAAGTCATGTGGAGTCTTTTGCTTCTGAATTTTGTTACCCGATCCTCCCAAATTTTGTTTGTCTTTGCTATCACCTACCTTTTGATGCTAGCTTTATGATTTGGTTTCTCTGGAAGGTTTCTGAGGTGCTCTATCTAGAGCCAAAGCTGGGGTGCTGAACCAGCCTGTGAGATGCTGTCCTTTGCTCTCTTTACAGATCTCAAAGATTTCAAGTTTGATGGCCAGCATGTGATCGAGGTAGATGAGGGGAACACAGCTGTGATTGCCTGCGACCTGCCTGAAAGCCACCCTAAGGCTCAGGTCCGCTACAGTGTGAAGCATGAGTGGCTGGAGGCATCCCGAGGTGAGCCGCCAGTGGGGGCAAGTACCGGGAGGGCTCCTCCCTCCCGTCCTCCTCCCACAGCCTCAGTTTTACCCTTCCCTAGTAGCAATAACTTTCTCTGTCTACTGGTTTTTTTTTGCACTGGCCTGAGCACAGGTTATTTTAGCACCTCTGCTGAGTCTCGCCAATGCCCCCCACTAGCTACAACTGGGAAGCCACGTTTACCACCAACTCATGAAAGGGGAGAGGAGGCAGAATTAGCTGCTACACCATATTGCTCTTCATTGGGCTTCTTCATTTGTTCATGAAGTATTCCTCTAGTCCAGTCCCTCAATAAAGATGACTGAATCTAGCGGAATTTTTTAAATTTGGATCTGAATTTTGCGCATACCTGTGACAAGTTTGCATCGCATGAGACTTCCCTCCTTCCCCTGCTGCTTCATTATCCCCCTCATCCCCTACCCCTAGTGCTGGAACCAAACGGTTCATTTCACTGCTGTCAGTGTCATCTCGTTCTTTTCTCCCTTCCCATTTGCCCACATATTCCTTCAGGGCGCTGTGTTATTTCTGGAGGGGTATTCCTTATGACCACACACCATCTCCCCTTCTCTCCATATAGACAACTACCTTATCATGCCATCCGGGAACCTTCAAATCGTCAATGCCAGCCAAGAGGATGAGGGAACTTATAAATGTGCTGCCTACAACCCTGTGACTCAGGAGGTGAAAACTTCGGTCTCCAGTGAGAGGCTCCGTGTAAGACGTAAGCCGTTCTCCTTTCACTGCACGTCCTCCTTAGAGCTTCAAGCCTTGGGAATGCATACCAGTGCTAGTCCAGCTGGTTTTCTGTATGAAATGACTTTATCAGCTGCTGGGAAAACTGCAGTCCAGCAGCAGGAGGCCATGAGGTCTACTCCCCAAGGTATGTGTGTGCAACCCCTGGGATTACTGTACCTCCTCAGGGGTTGCATACACATACCAGTGCAGGAGCACAGCCTTAACCCTACCATTTCCCCTACCTATACTCTGTACAGGGCATTTTCCCCTGGCCACCTTCTTTCCCACTCGCCTCCCTTCCTTCTCTCCTTGACAGGCTCCACAGCAGAGGCAGCTCGGATAATCTACCCACCTGAAGCTCAGACCATCATCGTCACCAAAGGCCAAAGCCTCATCTTGGAGTGTGTGGCCAGTGGCATCCCACCTCCGCGGGTCACTTGGGCCAAAGACGGTTCCAGCGTGTCTGCATACAATAAGACACGGTTCTTGCTCAGCAACCTCCTGATTGACCCCACAAGTGAGGAGGATTCTGGGACCTACAGCTGCATGGCTGACAATGGGGTTGGTGAGACTGGAGCCGCATTCATCTTCTACAATGTGCAGGTGTTTGGTGAGTGCTGCAATAGCCTTCGCTCGCCTTGTTCCAGGAAGGGCTTGGACTTTCTCCACTATGTTCATGGGAAAATACTAGTGCTGCTATTTCTCTCCCTGGACAAGCCATAATGCAAGGAAAATTCCTACTTGAGGTTCCAGTTTCTAAGATATAAGATGACTTCTTCGTTGGGGGTGCTGGTTCCTCCATCCTGGCATCCCACCATGAGTGAGAGATAATGGATCCCCTCTTTCCTCTGGGCAATCTCTTCTCTTACTGTTTGTATCATTAGGTTTTCACTAACACTGACTGGTGCAGGACTGAACTGCTTCTTAGACATATTTGACATTGCCATAGGGAAGATGTCAGGGGGTGTCTTGCTCTCTGCTCTGCTCTGTAGGGAAGCACTCTCTGAGCTGGGAAATGTAAGGGACAGTATAGCTTAGATATTTCCACCACACATCTTTCCCTTTCTGACAAGCATTAGGGAAGATATGCCTACGTTTTGCTGGAGTGCATTTCATTCGGGTGCTGATCTATGGTCGGCAAAAGCACAACCTTTGCAGGGCAGTGTCTCAGCTAAGAAAAATGGGATTTGTATGTGACTGCTGTCACCATGGGACTGAGAAGGGCAGCTGGCCTTGGACCACTTCTCCTTGTAGCTCATGTGGATGCTAAAGGGGAGGAGTAACAAAGCAGACCCCTGTGGGCCCCTGCAAAGGGAGGACTGGGAGGGCTGAAGATCTGTGCCTTCACCCTCATCCCTACCAGAGAGGGTAGTCCAAAGTCATAACTGTGCCGTGCTGCTTGCAAAGTGGTGCTCAGCAGCTGTATTTTTCCTCACACAGAGCCTCCAGAAGTCACCATGGGGCTGTCCCAGCAAATCATTCCCTGGGGCCAGAGCGCAAAGTTCACCTGCGAGGTGCGAGGGAACCCCCAGCCCTCCGTCATGTGGCTGCGCAACGCTGTGCCCCTCTCCTCCAGCCACCGGCTCCGGCTGTCCCGCAGAGCGCTGCGGCTGGTCAGCGTAGGGCCTGAGGATGAGGGTATATATCAGTGCATGGCAGAAAATGAAGTCGGCAGTGCACAAGCCATGGTGCAACTGAGAACAGCTCGACCGGGTAAGTCTGTACCCCGTTCCTTTCTCCAAGCTCATGACTATTCAATCACAGAGCCTAATGCACTGGGAAGGACCAGAGGGGAGCAGGAGAAGAAAGTCTGTGTGTAACCATCATGCTTGTGTTGGAGCTGCTGTGTTCTTCCCTCCCTGTCACTGTACAGTCCTAGGGTTTCTCTGACTAGAATCTCCTTATCTCCCTGTAGGAATGGATGATAGCTATGCCACACGTGCATACTACATGAGATAGTTGTACGTGAGAGGCAAGGAGCACCGTAGTGTAGTGCCTTACCTCTTGGCTTATTCAGCTCTCTGTGTCTGAGTTTGCACTGAGCAAGAGTGTAAACACTGATGTGGGTGGATGCAGCTTGCGTAAAAGAGGTGCCTTCCGTTTACTTGGTCCATGCTGAGCCTATTCAGGGTAAGAATGGCTTCAGAGGGGTAGGAAGCACCATGTAACCAAGGGCTGTTCTGAAAGAGGCCTCAGTGAGGCTTGTTACATTTGTACTGGGAGAAGGAGAACCTGTTCCCAACACCTTTTCAAGTGGCATAGCAGCCAGCACTGCCTGGGACCTGAAGCTTCTAAGACTCCTGTGCCACAGTGAGTGGGTACCTTCAGGCTTCTGAGAGGATTCATTTAAGGGGCTTCTGATTGCTCTGCCTTCACTGCAAACTGGAACTGGCATTTGCCCTGCCTGCCCCACTCATTCACTCTGGGCATCTTTTTCAGGAACTACCCTGAACTCTGGGCGAGATGCCTGGCTGGGCTCAGCTCAGCCGCCAACACCACCTTCCAGAGACAAAGCTCTAAAGCTGCCCCTGGATAAAGCAGGACTGCCAAAGCCTGGGACAACCCCTCTGGCAGCGTCTCTACAGTGCACAGCCAACAGGGAGTCCATATCTCCAGCTGAGGCCCCTATCATCCTCAGTTCTCCCCGGACATCCAAGACGGACAGCTATGATCTGGTGTGGAGACCTCGTCCTGACAGCAGAGCCCCCATCCTCTATTACGTGGTGAAGCATCGCAAGGTATCACTGTTTTGCCCTGCTCCCATCTTTCCTCAGCACCCGTTCTATAGGTCACCTGGTGGCCTTGTTGCACATTTGCATGCTCCATGGGCAAATATGGGGCATGGGCACCCATAGCTCACTGGCAGCGCTGGTTGGTATGACATCCTCAGCTGCAGCCTCAGTCCACTGAGGTGTGAGGAGGGCAGGCTGTGAGAGGTTTGCTAAGCTCTCCAAGAGCAGTGCCCAGAGCAGCGCGTGTGTCTGCATGAGCGGAGGGTGTATGCACACCCATGTGTATTTCCAGCTTAACAGACTTCCCCTTCCAAGTCCCAGCTGTGGGCTTGCACAACCGGGAAGTCCTGAGGGCAGGCTGTGCAGTGACTGGCTCTGTAACACTCCTGTCTTGGCTGACTCTCACAGTGGCCCGAGCCAGCAGGAGCTGGGGGATGCGGCACCCTTGAAAGGCTCAGGCTGCAGGATGCAGAGCAGCAGCCTCTCCCAGCCCACACACACCTGCCTTGCCAAACGAAGGGCGCTGTTCGGCAGCGCTGAAGCCCCCACGCTCGGTGACAATGAGGAGCAGGCAGAGAGCTGCTACAGCAATGCTAAATCTTGAGGGGGTCCCAAGCCACCTGTTTCTCAGGGTTTTATTGTAGAAGATGAAAGACAGTGTGCTATCGAGCACGTCTCTTGGCTGACGGCACAGAGCAAGCCCCCGGCGCGCCGACAAGCAGCCCTGCCGGGCCCTGGGGTTCCTGCCCTTCGCCTCTGCTTCTCAGCATGGCAGGCAGACTTCTGACAGGGCTGCAGCCTAGCGATTGCTCTAAAATATCAAAGCACCATTGAGGTAAAAATTCTGCTTTCAAGGTGTAGAGCATGCCTTGTTATTTTACAGGGGATTCAAGGGGAAAAAGAGCTTGGATTTATCTGTTTGCTTCTTGTATTTCTTTGGGCTATGCAGGGAGTTGCACTTGAGTGGTAAGTTTTGTTTTGGGGTTCAAGTACATTCCAGATTTGGATTCCCAGCCACTGCTAGGCACCATTTTCAATTATATGTGTATCTATTTTCCTGGAATTTTTTTGACTTCGTGAAAATATTTGTTATATTAGGAGGCTTTTATAACCTCTGCACGCATCCATGATTTCTTTCTAAACAAAACTTAAACTGAGGGTTTCAGCTAACCATCTCTTTAAATAGCCCTTTGAAACAAAGACATGAGATGCCAACACAAGAGCACAACAGGCAACTTTAAATTAAAAAATACCAAAAACCACACCAGACTGTTGGGTCTATTTGTCTGCCAGGAAGAGATGTGTCCCGCAATGGCATATCATATAACAACTAATTCTGCATGTGATCTTAACTTACAGAGTGGAGTCTGACCATATTTTATTTGTTTTTCAGCACTTCACCTGGAAGGGTCTGTAGGGCAGTGGAGGTCACCATGGGTCACTGCAGTTTGCAGTAATATGTTTTCAGTGTAGTCCAAATTCTCAGCTGGAGACTCTTTCTTAGGAGGCTTAAGGATTGTATGGGAAGGGCTTAGTCCCAATAACCCTTAAACTTGTTTAGAAAGAGTGTCTTTCCTTCAGAGATGCTTAGAATCAAGTTATATAATGATCTGGGTTTAACATCTCTGGCTGGAACTGCGTGTGTGTAGCGAGGGAAGAAATCAATTCAGCCACAAAAGAAAAGGCTCTTTGGGTGAAAGGTGGCTAAGGAAAGCCAAACCTGCTGACAGGAGACTTAAATTTGTACTGTGCTTGGGTCTGTCTCCCCTCTAGAAAATATCTCAGGATGTTTCTTTTCCCTACTTCTACACTGCCTTAAAATTTCAATGGCCTGTGAGCAGTTAGATGCTACACAGCCATTATTTTTGTTTCTTAAGAATTTCTCTTTCATTTTCCTGGACATAACCAGTCTTCAGAGCTCCCCTCCTTGGCCTCACAACTCTACAGGCTCAGGAATAAAAATAAAACTGGGCAGGCATTAATCAGTCAGTGTCAAACGCTAAGAGAAGATAAATGATACAGCAGAGTCTTGGCATTTCCGTTTTGTTGCGTTGCCTGCGCTGCTAATGCTCTTTTCAGCACTGGGTCACTTCGGTGTCCTGTGTATTTGCCTGCAAAAATATTATCCTTGCAGCTGGGGAGAAAGAGGAAGGTCCCACCTTCCCTCCCCCTCTGTCTGGGGCATCAGGACATCACTGAAAAATGTGCCATTTCCAACCCTTTCTGGGGTCCACAGACATACACTGTTTAGTCCCTGCTTAAACACTAGAGTTCCTCAATTGAGCCAGGAAATGCCAGTGGGGAGGCTTCATAGACTTAAGTCTGCCCACCTCCAAGTGTCCTGGGCTTCCCAAAATCCCATAGCATAGTTTGAAATGGCACATCCTAGAAAGGGGTTGAACCCTCCTCCCCAGGCAAAGAAATGAGAGCACTGAGGGGGTGGTCAGCCTCCTGCTCCTGCTAGGGAAGTTAATGGAGTAGGCAATACATAACTGGATAAAAAGCCATTATTCAAGTGATTTTAGGTCCAGATCACCAAAAGCGGTTTCCAGGCACCTCATTCCATGGAAATGGGCAGCTCAGGGTTTGGAGAGTAGAAGAGATTTGGCTCCTAAACCCACTAGATCCTTTAACTAACTCTGCCTTTTGTGAGCATAACTGCTCCAGAGCTGAATGGCACTGCTGCATGTATTGAGGAGCAGTGATAGCAGAGGGGAGCAGCAGATAATGTAGGGGTGAGTTAACCTCTGAGGCAGCTAGGCATCAAGAAAATACTTCCATGCTTGGTGACGTGTCCTGTTTATACCTGAATTCTTCACCTTTGTGAAAACAGGCTGAAAAAATTCTTCCTTCTTTGCGGAAGGGGAGCGGACAGGGAAGTTAGCCCAGTTGCTACGACCTGTAATGCAAGTTTCTGAGCTTGAAGCAGGCAAGAAGCCAAGCTCACCCCCAGCTCTGCAACATGTACATTGGTCTTTCAGCAGGTCACCAACGCCTCAGACAGCTGGACAGTGAGGGACGTTCCAGCGTCGCAGCACCGCCTGACCCTGACCAGGCTGGACCCTGGGAGCCTCTATGAGGTGGAGATGGCTGCTCACAACTGTGCTGGCGAGGGACAGACAGCCATGGTGACCTTCAGGACTGGTAAAGGTCAAACCTTTCCCTGGGCGTTTTGCTTTGAGTCACTGGGAAGTACCCTTGGAGACACCATCCTCCAGCCTTGAGGTGCAGGCCCAGTGCTGGCCCCCTTCTTATAGCCTGCCATGGCCTTTGAGGCAAAGGGGCTGTTCCTGCTCTGGAAATGTACCTGCCCTTGAGCTCAGAGCAACTTTGACAAAAGGGAGAGCAAAGGGAAAGGACAGCATGTCTGAAACGGGGAAAGGGAAAATAAAATCTTCACTTCTCCTCGGGATAGAGTAAGTTCCTTCCTGTCTAGGTGACTCAGTTGGACACCTGCAGAACCATAGGAAGTAGGTCTGGAGCAGATGTCAAGAGGTCACTTAATCTGTCCTCTGCCTAAAGACAGGATCAACTGTGCAGGAGTCTTTCCTGGCTGGTGTTTATCTAATCTGTTCTTAAGTGCCTGTCCTTCACTAAAGGAAACTCCAAGCTTTCCTCAGGATCAAGCTACTTTACCATTAAAAAGGTGTTTCAAAAGCCTAAGCTAAGGTTCCCTGCCCTCTTGCTGCCTTTCCTGTCCCCAGCAAGCATGAGGAATGGCATTCCCTTTGTAGCAACCTTCCACATAGACGTGGTGGGTCCCCATCTCCCCTCAGGCCTCTCTCTCGTGCTAATTACCACTTTCTCAGGTAGAAATCCAGCAACAACTTTTTCAGAAAACCAATTAAATTTTAGAAAATAAAATGTTGGTGGGGTGGGGAAAAGCTGTTAATAGTTTAACAAGCCTGCACTTTAGTGCAACTTTTAGTTCCTGTCTACAAGTAGAGAGCTTTGAACGTCTAGGGCTGTTTTGGTCCAAAGAGTACTTATCCCAGCAGCCTTGCATGGGAATATTTTGTTTGCCCATCACAGGAAAGATTAACTTTCTCATGTGTCTCCTCCTCATTGATGTCGTCTCTCCCTTTTGGGTAGGCCGGCGTCCAAAGCCAGAGATTGTCGCCAGCAAAGAGCAGCAAATCCAGAAGGATGACCCAGGCACAAGCACTCAGAGTAGTAACCAGTCCGACAACAGCCGTCTCTCCCGTAAGGCCCTGCCTGAACTGAGCAATAAGGGAGGGTGAGGGGTGCTGGGTCTGTTCTAGGTGATAGTGGTCAGGCTGTGCTGGGGTTAAAGCCTCCGCTGGGTGAAGCAAGACTGTGCAAAGCTGAATGGGTCGTCTCTAGCTCCTGACAAGGACTGGTGCTTCTCGGACCCCTCTGCTATTGCTCTGGCAGGCAGTCTCAGGAGAGCAGGTTGATCCCCATGGCCTCTCCCACCGTTAATGCAGAGAACCTCTCAGAAGCTTTATCTCTTCCTGAGTTTCACATGAAGGGTTCAGACAGCCCCGCCACAGAGTCCACGGATGTGCAGCACCCAGGAGGAACAAGCTCCCATGCGCCATTACGTGCAGAGAGACAGAAGAGAACCCAGTCCTTGCAGGTCCTGAAGTCCTTGTCTCTTAGTTAAGCCCTACAAAGGGCCCACTCCAGGGATGGAGATTGCCCCAACTCAGCCATTTTGTTGCACTGGAGAAATGTCAGTTTCCACCTGGGTAATCCAGTTCATTGCATTCCACCTTGTGCCTGCCATTAGTATTATTCACTGCTGCCATGACGCTTTGTGTGAATTGCCCTGTAGTCCTCCTTCCATCTTCCATTCATTCATGTGTCCCTTTTTTTCATCTTCTCCACAGTCAATATCTCTTTCTCTCCCACTTTTCAATTGTCTTCCTATCTAAGTATATTTCTACAAAGCAGAACTTTTTCTTATTTCCTCCTCTTAGTCCTTCCTCTGATCTCATCTCCTTCACCCATCTGTTCCCTTTCTTTCCCTATGTTCAGTCTCCTCTTACTGCTTCTACATCAGTCAAGCCTTCTGCTGTCACCAACCCTTCATCCACACCTCTCACTGCTACCCCTCCTATGATATGTGTATACACACCACTAATCTTGCCTCTTGGACGTAAAAGGAGAGGAAAAGAGATGAGTTGCAAGCAGGAATAAAAGAAGGTTGGAGAGCACAAAAGAGAAGGGGTGAGGGTTTGGGGTGCCACGTCTAATGAAGAGACAAAAGAAGAGAGTATTCATGATTTAAAGAATGCATGCGGGTGCAATGCAAGTAGTCCTTCACCTACATACCTCTGAGCTACAGGATTCTCTAGATACAGTGAGATGAATATGTCTCATGTCTTGATGTCCTTCTCTGCCCCTTGCAGCTCCAGAGGCACCAGACCGTCCAACCATCTCCATGGCATCAGAGACATCTGTGTACGTGACCTGGATCCCCCGTGGGAATGGCGGGTTCCCCATCCAGTCTTTCCGTGTAGAATATAAGAAACTGAAGAAGATGGGAGACTGGGTCCTGGCCACCAGTGACATTCCTCCCTCTCGCCTCTCTGTGGAAATCCCAGGCCTAGAGAAAGGTAGGCAGGTGTTCTCACTTTCCAGAAAAGCTGTGCAGTCCCTGAAGGATGGTCAGCCAGCTGTCAGATCATGCTTAACCCTGAGGTGTGTGAGCAGAACAAAGCCTTCCCAGCTCCAGCCTTAAATGCAAGGGAAAACTCTCCAATTTCTCCAGCTGCATGGAACAGCTTAGACTTGACCTCCCTCAAGGAGGCTTGCACATGCTTGTCTATATTACAGGATGTAGTTACTAATGGCATAAGAGTATCTTGGTTTTATCACTTACTAGACCTTACAGATCCTTTCTCTTCCTAGCCACAGGCAAGGCATAGTGGCACACAATTCCCATTCCACTTCACATGAGGAAAGAAGGCATCACTGAGCTGGCCAGCTTAAAAGGGGAAAATATCTAGTTAAATTTAAAGAACAGAAATTGATATTTGGGTAAGAGTAATTTAGACTCAGAGCTTTTAATGCTGATTTGTATACCTGATTTCCACGTAGTAAAGGAAGGAAGCCTTTCCAGACCTGCTCTGGTGTCAGGATGTTTTTTTCATGAGTCTCTGATCTACTCACATGCCTTTTAGTACAGAATTTTGCTAGCTGACTTGTAGACCTTCCAGATAGAAACAGTGAGAGGGTAATAAAAGCAGGTGCAGTCTAGCACATGACTGAAATCTGGCCACTGAATATTTGTTCTTCCATCAAAGCCTCTCTGAAGCGCTTTCTGCCTTCTGGAGGAGATGTAGCTTCTCTCCACAAGCTTCTGCTGGCAGTGGAAGTCATTGAAGTCTTCAGTACTGTCCTGGAGCAACTCTTATTTCCAATTTCTCCCCTAGGCACTTCATATAAGTTCCGTGTCCGGGCACTGAACATCCTGGGAGAGAGTGAGCCCAGTGCTGCATCTCGGCTATATGTAGTGTCTGGGTATAGCAACCGTGTCTACGAGCGCCCTGTGGCTGGGCCATACATTACCTTCACAGATGCCATCAACGAGACCACCATCATGCTGAAGTGGATGGTATGTTTTGGGGTTGGGGCGAATGGGAAGAGAAGACCTCTGAGTGTACAGATGTGTGGGTGCTACTTTCCTAGTTCACAAATTTCCCAAGTTACCATACTGGAGCCTGTCACCAGCACAAAAGAATCTGTGATCCAATAGCTCTCTGCAGCAAAGAAGGTCTGGGCTTGATCCAAGAAGGAGCAAGGAAAGTCTGAGAACTTAGGAAACCCTTTTTATCTGAATCCAGCATTATGTGCAGGACGCATTTCACTGTGTGTGTCCTCAGAGTCTTGACCATTTTGTTCAACAAGCATTGATGCACAAGGTGGCTGCTTGCTCTCCTGGCCAAATTCTTGGAATTCGTTAGCCCTTGCGACTGTCCCAGTGGTTTCCAGCAGATATGTCCTTCACTTTCACTTTCTGCGTAATGATTCTAGGTGCTGGTAATCATTTACAGCAGTCCACCCTGGAGAATTTTTAGTAGAGAGTAGGATCTTTTGGATCACAAGCCCAGATTCAAGCATTTCCGGCAGCTTGGAGCTAATTCAGAGGGATGCATCACCCTTTTCTCTGCCACCTTCCTCTTGTCAGAAATTGCTACATGGCAGAATGGTCACTGCTGGTCCTTTAAACACAAACAGTAGCTGATAAACTTTGGTAAGGAGGAGTGGTCTCTTGCCAACCTCTGTGGTAAAATGCTGGGTGAAAGACAGCAGGAACAGCATGGCCCCAAGTGTTCCAGGTACAGGAACAGAGCTATCTACAGAGACATGAGTCTTCTGTGCTCACTGGTTCATGGCAAGATGTAGTTTGTCTGGCAGCCCTAAGCATAATGAAGTGAAGGTGAATGGGCACTTAGCCTTGCCCAGCTGAGTCACTGTTGCTGAGGAATTTCTTCTCTAAAGCATTGACTGTGGGTCTTGGGAAGGAGCAGAATACTGGATATTTGATCTGATGGGACCAAATTCATGGGTCTTGTGTTACTGGAGAGAAGCAGGCTGTGAGGGTATAAAATAGCTCTCAGCCCTTGGAAGGAAGCCTTTACTGTGCAATCCAGTGGCAGCACTAGGATGATCTCCTTTCTGGATCTTCCTCCTGTCCCATCTCATTTCTGCTTCTGTTCCCCACCCAGCACAATATGGATCTGAGAGCATGCCATCTCTGCTAATTTCTGCTCCCCTTCCCATTCTCTGCAGTATATTCCAGCCAGCAACAACAACACTCCCATCCATGGCTTTTACATCTATTACCGCCCCACTGACAGTGACAATGACAGTGACTACAAGAAGGATGTGGTGGAAGGTAAGAGATATTGGGAGACTGGTCCCAGCTGCTGGTTCCTCCTGGAAGAATCACACGGCCAGAAGGAGCCCTGTGCACAAAAGGCAGGAGACTGTCGCAGCTGGTAGTCTTGCTTTGTCTAGCAGGTAGCTGGATCAGCCACATGTTCCCAGAGGAAGCTGGTGATATGGTTTGTGTGTTCCCTCTTCAGGAGATCGGTATTGGCACTCCATCAGCCACCTGCAGCCAGAGACCTCCTATGACATTAAGATGCAATGCTTCAACGAGGGTGGTGAAAGCGAGTTCAGCAATGTGATGATCTGTGAGACCAAAGGTAATGAGCTTTGCAGGGCATCTCTGGGAGTGCAGCCCTGCACCTTCCCTGCCTGCGGTTGTACAGAGCACAGCAAGCAGGTACCATCCCTGCCTGCTATACTTCATCTTGGTTTGGGAAAGGAGGTGGAGGCAGAGGAGAAGAGACATGGAGGCAGCTTTGGGGCTGGGAGAAGAAAGGGGAAGGTTTGTTGATGCTGTTGCTTGGCATGTGTACGTACCCCTACCAGTACTCGCAGCACCTTTGTGCAGAGTGTTACAAGTCAGTTGCCATTTCCCTCAGAGTGGTAGTTACCTTTTGTCTCCCTGAGTGTTGGGTAGATAGATGGTGATTGGAACCAGGAGGGCTAACTTTCCCTTCCTGTTCTGAGCTGCTGTATTTGGCCTTAAGTAGTCTTTGAAGCAGCTGTGCTGTCATTGTAGGAACAGCGTTAAGTCCAAGTGAATGGAGGAGCCTTTTTTTTTTTTTTTTTTTTTTTTTGCTTTAGCATCCCAAGAGACTGGCAGATCTGTAAGCCATGCACGGAGGACCTGTCTGTACTGTGGTAGGCATTAGCCTATCCAAAACTCTGGCAACCAGGAGCGCTCCTTTAAAGCCTCTGTAGCCACTGTCCATTCTGCAGCAGTGCAGACATCCCTGGTGCATCCTGCTCTTCCTCCTGCTGTCTGTCACCATAGAGTGATATGCCTATGTCTAACTCGCTGTCCTTTCCCTTCACAGCTCGGAAATCTCTTGGTCTGCCGGGTCGTCTTCCACCCTCAACGGTGCCCCCCCAGCAACATCCCCCACTTGGTGGTGGGCACAGTGGCCTCGGGACAGGGGCCATGGTGGCTCGTTCCAGCGACTTGCCATACTTGATTGTAGGGGTTGTGCTGGGCTCCATTGTACTCCTCATCGTGGCCTTCATCCCTTTTTGCCTTTGGAGAGCTTGGTCCAAGCAGAGTAAGGATTCTTTCCTGAGGGCCAGTATACAAGATGTGCTCTGCTCTGTGGGTTAGACCTGACCTTGAGTGTAATTGAGTCAAGCACCCAAAAGCACACGGGCTCCACAATCTGGGAAGCAGGGAGGGTGCGGGCAGAGAATAAGTCCCAGATGTCTTGTGGTAGCCCATCACAACAATGGCCACTATTTGCCCCTTGTCCTGCTTACCTTGTTGAGAAGGAACTCTGGGACTAGCTGAAGAGAAAATGAGCACCCCCTTCTCCTCTGTGTAGGCGCCCCTCCCATCATCTATCTCCAAGGATGTTTTGGGTGGCCAAAACGGCTGCCTGGTAGGCTTCACCTCTGCTCCTGGCCTCAGACTTCCTTTTTCTTCCCTTTGCAGAGCAAACCATTGACATGAGCTTCCCAGGAGCTGGGCTGCTGGTGTCATCCTGCCAATACACCATGGTACCCCTGAGGAGCATCTCTGCTCCACGTGCCAACGGACATCCCTATGTTAATGGGCAGCGTTATCCCAATGGGGCACATCTGAATGGCATCTGCCCTTCTGCAGGAGTGGGCTATGCAAACACTAAGCCTCGAGATTACAGCCCAGATGACATGCAGCAGGTATGTCCACACCCAGGTTTAACAGTTGGTCTGACATGACTGTGGTTGCAGTGGGAGAACTCTGCTGGCATGCCTGGCACCCTTTGCAGAAGTAGAAGTTCTTTGTAGAAGTAGGAAGACTGGCTGCTTCTTGAGAGAGATTTCCCCTCTGCAGTGAAGTCTGAGACATGGGATGAGCTGGAAGGTCTCCACAATGCTGGTGAAGAGTTGATTTCTGGAGGCAGTGGCTCTAGGTACAGAGAAGGCAATAAGCAAAGGGATCTCTTCATGCTAACAGTTCCTGTTTTTGCCGAGCAAATCTCATAGGGACTGACAGTGCTAAGGACACTGTATCTGTAAATAGTGACACAAGCCAAGGTAGTGGCACAACTAAGACCATGACTTGGTTATCATCCCCCACTGATTAAGCAGTGAGAAGTGAGTTTTTCAGTGCTCAGCACCACTCTGGCCTCTGTAGCAGAAGAAACCATTTCAACTTTTTTTTTTCTGTCTTCTTTCATGAGAGCTTCCCCATGGCTCTGGTTCTGTATCACAGATCAGCACCCTGCTCTTAACACTGCCCTGTGGCATTGCTCTGCTAAGATTCTCCTCTGTCTTTCCAGCTGCATGAGGAGACCAACACCTTGCTGCAGGCGAGAGTGCTGCAAAATGGAAATGCCCAGCAAGACTACCAGCCCTCCAGGTTAGTCCTGGCTTACAGAGGGGGAGAATGGGATGATCCAGCAGGGCCCACAAGAGTAGATGCTCATAAAAGCCAGCCCTCAATTTCTCTACTTTCTGTCTCAAATCACTTGGTAAACAAATCTGTACTCAAGCAGTAGGCCTTCTTGGTCTACACGTTTTTAATAGAGCTCATTCCTCCTAAGCTTTGAGGGAAGGGTAATTTCATTTTAGAGATGGTCAAGACCTACTTTATTTTTTTTTCCTCTTTCCCTTTTCTGCCTTTGCTCCTAAGTGGGAGACTAAAAAGGAGGATGAGAGAACTATGTAAGAACTATGAAACATCCAGCTGGATGCTGATAAACAGCTCTCGCAGAATGTGGCAATAGTTCAGTTGCAGGTGTGTGTCTCTCACTGTTCAGACTTTGAGTCGTTACTCCTGTGCTCCATGGGCAATACTGCTGCTCCCAGCTCCTGTGACATGCACCAGCTTTTGAATCATGGATATCAGTTCCTATCACCTCGTTCCCATCCTACAAGGACATCCCAATTTCCCATCTCCCCTCATTTAGGAATGCTCTATGTCATTACATTAATGCAGTTGGCTGAGCTACTACATAGCTTGTATCGTTAAAGGAAAAAAAATCTGTGAATAGTGTTGAACAACCTTATCTGTTTGTCTGCCTCCCCAGATTGTCCAATACAAGACCAGAAGACAGCTCTTTCCTCTACAGTCTCCCAGATGATTCCACTCATCAGCTTCTCCAGCCACAAGATGATTGTGCTCACCTTCAAGAGCACTTTGTTGGCCTGCATCATCCAGTGATAGGCAGCAAAATGGGAGGCCCTGGCCTGGATGCTCGACAAGATCCCATATTCCACCAAGGTCAGTTGTTTGGAAAGCTCAGAGATTGCTTCATCTCATTGTTTTAGGCTGATCTTGAAGGGAATTCTCATTATAGAGCCTTTTTGAAGGCTATGTTAATGCTCAGTAGTGTGGTGCAAGAGTATTCCTTAATACTGTACAGAACAGCAGCATGAAAAGCCCTCACTAGCAGCTGGAGACTTAACTGCCTGGGCCAGTTTCAGAAGATGGATTCTCATTTTTCCAAAAGCTTGACCTATATGTTGTTAGAAGGCGTATACCTACCTCCAGTTGCAGGGACTTACTTAATCCCTACTTAATCTTCCTAGACTGCCAGTCAAACACAAAGACCAGTGAACAATGACTTGAATCCATTCCTTCAGGACTTGATCTAGCCTTCTTGTAGCATGGATCATGCATTTTTTTATGCATGTACATTTAAGCTTGTAGCATCATGTGAAAGCATGGGAACAAACTCTGATAGAGGTAGGACTTTCAGAACATGGTTCTTTATCTTTGACCAGGGTACCAATTTTCATAAAGTAGACTGTTGACTAGAAAGCTGCCACAGCATCTCCCATTTCTACATGTATATTTCTATACATTCTAATAGTCTCTTGCACCTCTCTTTTTCAGGAAGCCCTTGCTGCCTTGGCCTGGTGCCAGTTGAAGAAGTAGAACGGCTAGATTGCTGCCAGTCAAGAGGAGATATCCATCCCCAGAATTCATTGCTCACATCTTTGGGTCAGGACCTACCAAGGCATCTGAAAAGCAGCCCACCACCACTGAAGCCCTTAGAGACTCATTCTCCTACCAGTTAGGGACGAAGCTGCCTTTTGCAAAAGACTTATTGTAAAGAGAGAAAGAGAATGGGTATTTATTTTTGTATAACATCTCTATTTATATATTTATGCACTTGTATATAGATGTATATGTGCCTTTTATAATGCTACAGAGACAGAAGGCATCCTCAGCAAAGCAACAGGAGGGGCCAAGAAACAGGACAGCAGCCATCTATGGCACTAGGCTGTTCTTAAGAACAGAAGACTGAAAGAAAGCAGCACAAGAAACATTGTGGGACAGGGGCCCAAGCAGAGCTGCTGCTAACATCTAGCACTCTCTTTGCAGCAGGGGCTTCATGAAAGATGATGCTATGGAAAAGGTTTTTATTCCTTCTCCTCCACAGGATGGCATCTCCCAGGAACACACTCACATGAATGGACTGGAGTTATGCACTCTGCTTAATCAACTTTAACAACCTTTCACATATACGCCATCTGCAGCCGCATATCTGTAAAGACAAACCCATGCTTTAACATCTAAAATAAAGGCTTTAGTCTTTTCTCTGGCTAGCTGTACACTAAATTCTCCCATAAAATCAGTCTACTCTTTTTCCCTTGCAGAAACATAGCAAACAGGACACCTAGGGAAAGGTGATGTTATAGTCTGCTAGGCCATCCAATGCTGAGCTCAACAGAAGAGGGAAGACCCATGTGCCAGTTCAGTGACATAAAACCACTAGTGAGGGGTACAAGTGAAGAAATTTTCATTTGTGTCTAAACATAGCTGCATGGGTTTGAGTGGGAAAATCCAAACCTCTGCAAATTCTTGTTTCCTTACCCCCACCATCCTATATTTTTTCTCACTTCAAAGGCTTTCAGCATCCAAGTCTGTTGGGTATTCTTTTTTCTCCCATCTCTTAAGGAAACAGAGGATGCTCAGTGCCTTCAGAGCTGCCCACTGAAGAAGCAAGCAGCAAAAGTATCATTCATTTTATTGTGCTGGGACCAGCAGGAACAGTTCTTGTGCCTGTCTGGGCTATGGTTGGATCCCAGCTGAGCATATACCAGCAAGAAGATATAAAAACAGCAGGAAAAGGCGGAGAGTGGAGAGGAGAAGCAAGAGCAGGTGCAGGTTGCATATTTTGTTTAATTAAAAATAACAACAAAACTGAAACCTCTCTGTGCTCAGCAGCTTTGCACTGAAAGAAAAGTGCAATAAAACCCCTCCACTTTTGAAGTTGAAGAAGCTTTTCACAGAAAGACAAGGTAAGAGCTGCTGTAGATGATCATGCACTGTCAACATCCTAGACACTAGAGGAAAGAAAGAATAAAACCTGAAAACATATAGAGCCTGGCTCTGCTCTCACTCTGATCAATACAGGCAGGTGCCAGTCAGTGGAGTTACGGTCTAACTTCAAATTTACTATAGCTTTCTAATACTAGGTTAACACTGTTCTGCACTCCAACATTAGACCTTCACTTCAGTGCCGTTTCCCACTTCTATAAAACAGAAGCAAGCAAGAAATTCTTTGGTTGGGCCTATACCCTTAACAATGTAGGCCCTGCAGAGGAAGAGCCCTTTGCTTTTCCAAACAAATAACGTTTCCCTTCTCTTTTCACAATGACTTTAACTAGCTCAGTCTTAGGGATAAGAGAAGTGACTCTCAGCTGCCATTGCTGCTGGGATGGTCAATCAATAACGAAACACAGCTTTAAGGCAGACCCCTTTTACTATTCTCCAGTGCCAAAACTAGATTTGCTATGTGAAATTGTTTCTTATATCCAACTTTCAAAAGCCATCCTCTTGACCAAGAGCTAAGAACACACACACACACTCACAGAGCATCTGTCCAGTGCAAATCTCTGCAATGGATTGATAATAATGTTTATTGGTTGTATTTGTTCTTTTTATTCCCTATTTGTCACTACGATCATATTTTGCAAAGGACAACAGATACAAACCTTTACAACTAAACCCCTGCATAACAAAAACAGTTCCCTTCACGCTTACAGGGATTATTACCTCCACAGTTAACTATGTCCATATTTAAGGTGCACTCTGACCACCAGATACCCTTTCTGGTGTAGGAATAGGGAATGTTTCAGTTGGTGTCTCAGAGTCCCAGGAAGGTAAAGGTTGGAGAAAGAGGTATGCATTTTTTCTGCTAAAGTGAGCAAGTTCCTCTCCTAGACGTACATCTTTCCTGCCTAGGAGAGTGATTTTTTCTTTCAGGAGTGCTGTCTCACCAAGCATGTAGTTGAACACTGACTTCAGCCTGGCTTCCTCCATAGTGTCAGTACTTCGAGGGCCCTGAAATTCCGCTCCCTGTAAGGAGAGAAAAGTTAGCTCCTATAAACCATGGGAGAAAGGACAGTGGGAATTTATTTCAAGTAGGAAAGAGAGGCTTTCTCAGAGGCAGATCAGCTTCATGACTGCTCTGCTTCTCAGTCAGAGGTACTTAGAAATCACTGAGTGAAGGACCATTAATTTAGCCTTGGACAGGTGGCTGGCTCATTCCCTAGTTCAGAGTAAAGAAAACGTCCTAATTCATTTGGCTGTCTCCATGTAACAAGGAAATAGCTTTGACTTGCTATTAGAATTTCTCTAATTATAAGTAGGCAGGAAAGAAGATGGATTTGTTTCACTATTAGAAACCAGCTAAGAAATTAATAGAGAAGCTAAGGTATGGCCTACTTCAGGATCAGACCATCTTTCTTTCAGTAAGAACTGGAGCAGGCTGTACCACTAGACAGTATTAGACTGAACTGCTGACTGCAAAGCAAGATCTTAGACCACAGAAGCAGGAGGACCAGATAAATGCTCATCTATTTCTGAACAGTCCCAAACCTTGATGTGGTACAACAGCTAAAAAGCTTACTAGATCATTCTTTAGTGAATCCAGCTTAGTTTCAAGTTGCTGCTTTTCAAGGTAGAATTGGTTCAGCTGCTGCAGCTTGCTGGTGTTTTCTTTGGTCAGCATCATTAGCTGCTGCCGCAGGTCGACGATTTTTTCCTAGATAGATATAAACAGATAAGCCAGGATGAGATAATAAAAAGTGTGAAATAGAGAAGAAGTGCCAGTCAGGAATGTAAGTGTCACAAAAGAGACTTGGACAGACTGTGATCCTGAATGCACCACATGATCTTGTAATATCCTTAGTACAAAGGCTTTTCTTTTTTAATTGTTCTTTTTTATTATTGCCAATGACTCAGCAGTTAGGCAAAGGGTGAGAAAGAAAAAAACCCAGATACATTGTATCTGTACCTCAGCATGCCTGTTAGATATTAAGATGGCTCCTATGCCTATTGCAAGCCAACATAGCAAAGGAATAGAAAAGGCTGGACCTATTAGTTTCTGTACTGAAATTTGACTCCCGTGTCCAAATCCAGTGGAGGGACAGGAATTCTCTGCAGAGCTACAAACACAGATGACCGGGAGAGCAAGGAGTGGCAAACGTGCTTGAACACCCTACTTCCCCAGAAACGGACTGTTAGTGTCATGCTGCACAAACCCGCAAAGAGCAGGTGGTTCACTACAAACCTGCTTGGGTCCTCACCAAAGTCAATTATAAAAGTTTTGAGTCAGACTTAGATGTATCCTCTGTTGAAGGACACTGGACCAAGGAGCAGTGAATGTCCCCAATGAGGCTAAGCCCAGAATGTGCTGCCAACTAACATGAACAGGAAAAAGTGGAAGTTAGAAAATGTATCAGATATATGTGTAAAGACGATGGTGTTTCACTGCACAGGAAAAAAAATCTTAATCAGCTTAAAACAAGAATACTTGCTCATAGAGAGATTTTCTGGATCTTTTGCGATCTGCTCCAGGCTGTTCTCTAATTTTCTCTCTACTTATGTACACAGTGACAGACAACAGTGGTGCTTTGTGAGGATACTATAAGACTGCTGCCTGCTCACACTATTGTAGCAAAACCTTAGGCCCTCCAGATAGGCACGCACTTCCCATACTGTCAGTTACTGGCATGTTGCACAGTCTAACATCCCAGGCACGAGGCAGCACTGCTCTGCATTCAGAGAGTTATCACCAGATACAGTGGGAAGATGCAGTAGGTGCTGAATGCTGGCTGAAAGCCAGAGAAAGGATTCTAGTAAAAGCTGACAGAGAGAGTGAAGTAGAAGGATGTATTTGAGGAAAGTAAAAAAACTAAACAAAATCAACCAAACAAACAAAAAACAAAAACAGATTAACTACCTCCAAGAAAAAATAGGCTGTGTTGCAGCAACTGGAGGAAAGATAGGAAGGATGATGGAAAATAAGCTTTGAACATTATAGTCTCTTGATTACAGATGGGGGAAAAAATGAACATGTTAACCAAAGATTTTAGTGTGGCTATTCAAACTCAAGCAAATGAAGCCTTAATAGAACAGCATCATCATCATCATCCATTATCTCTTCCTCTTGTTCCTTACCTCCCATTCTTCGAGTTCCTGGGAATGCACATATTCTTTCTCCATTGTTTGCACCTTCAACTCTTCCAAGCGTGCATTAACTGAGTGTGCTTGGAGTGCTTCTAAATCAACCAGTTGGCCAAACTTTGTCATCATCAGCTGATTACACTTCTCTTCCAGTCCTAACAGAAAGGGTATGGCACTCACTGAAGAACTCACTTTTGCCCATTAGTAAGGATTTGCAGCTTATTCATAGCTCCCTTTGTCTGAGCTCTTTGATACTTGCTCTCTAAGAAATATTTTATACAAAGCCATACAAAGCTCAACCAAATGCTGTTATTTGTCCCTGGCACTGATCAAGCCTATGTTGCCACCAGGCCACATGCCTGGCCAGTCCTGGTCAGTCACTCCCATGCTGAAGGCTACCTAAAGTCTTGGCAGTTCCACAGAGGTGGGTTTGGCAGTGCCAGATATGTGAACATCCTTAGGGTTGGTCATTCAGGAATTGTTTTGAATAGGGCTTGCCTTGTTCTTCAAAGGAGGAAAGGGGAAGAAATTGCTGAAAAAGTTTATGTGACTTTAGAGGAAGTACTTTTTCCTAGCAGTTCTGACTTAGAGCCAAAAATAGCAATTGTGTGTCCTGATTTCCAGTGTCTCCTCTCAGTCAGCTCTGCTTTCACTAAGTTCCCAAATTAACACAGCCAAATAACTCTGCAATGCTGGCGCACTACCAGTACTTCATCAAAACAGCCCACGATCTGTTTTTTTTTTTCTGTTTTATTTTCTGCAATAACCATCTGGGACATCTGTGTGCGTGTAAAGATAACAGACTGCTGGTGAGTTACTCACACCCAGAAAGGGACACAGAAAGAGCACTAGCAAACTGTGTTGTTTAGAGTCTCTGTTACTCACGCTGAATCTTTATCTCCATCTCCTTTTTGTCCTGGACAAGCTGCTTATGTTGTTGTCGGGCCTTCCTAAAGATCTCTCTCTGCATTATCTTTTCATTCTGTAGGTCCAGAATTCTCTTCTGCAGATACTCCAAGGACTGGTTGGTAAATACCAAAGCTTGGGAGAAGTCACTGGGTATCTCCCCATTAACCAAGTACTCCACCTGCCAGAAACAGCCATAAGCAATGCTAACTTTTATTTTCTAAGGGTGCTGGTGACCTCTCTGGATAACAAATGTGTGAGTGTTAGAGAACTGTCAAGTGAGGAAACACTGAACATAGACACAACTCATGTTTTGGGACAAATAACCACCACCACGCAGCAAAGCTAAAAGGCTGCTTAGAGCTCTGTGTTGATTCTCTCCACAAAGTTGTCTACTCTTCCTCATACAGTGTCTGGAACTGAGGGGGAGAGAGGAACTCCCTACCAAACATCTGTGGCTTTCAGATGATCTGGGAGCTGCAGAATTGTGCAGCCAGGTATGAGACTCTTCTGTCTTTCTTACCGATGTTTTAATGAAGGGAGATTAAACAAATGGAGAGAGCTGAGCTTGTCTCAGAAGTATTTGAGCCAGAATAGGCAGAGGCAGATGAGGCCTATCATCTTTCCCTGAGGACAAGACTCAGTCCTGAGGAAATAAGAGCATTGTCTTGAGTTTTTCCTCTTCATTCTCTGCTCATCATACATGGAATAAAAAGCTGTGTAGATGAATGCATTATATCCAATCCAGCATTCTTGAACTGGGCAAAACTCCCACTAGTTTCAATAGGAATTTTTTTTCCAGAAAACTATCAATAGGCACAGACCTGAAGAAAAATCCCATGCCAAACCTGTAAAATGCTTGAAGGCTACACATATTTCAGCAATGGGCCAACCTGCCTGTCCTTATCCCTTTTCTGTCAGTATAGGAGTAGAGAAGGAAAAATCTAGAGTAACAGCAATATGAAGTTCAATTCATAGCACTGTCACTCCAAGGAGAACGTAGCAAATCCAGAACTAAGGTTCTCCAAAACCAGTAACAGTACTGTCTAAAGGTAAAGAGTTTATTTTGCATCTGTCAAAAGTAGAAGTGATAAATGCAGAACATGTGAATTACCTGATGAAGTTTCAAAGGCACAACTACATGCAGCTCATTCAATCTCTGCTGCTTTTCCCGCTGAAAGGCCTCCAGTTCCCCCTCTGCTGTGTCCAGGCTAGCTTCCACTACTTTTGCCTGCCAAAAAACAAATTGTGGACAAGCACAATTTTCAAGAAAGTTCTCAAGTAAGTGAGGCAGCAAGGTTCTGTGTTAAGAGTCCTTGATCTGAAGGGAAAGAAGCATGGAAAACCAATAGATATTTTTTTAAAACGTGCTATGATAGATGAGTTTCACTAACATGACATTGAGCTACCTATTCAAGCAAGACTCTATGCTGAATACTTCTATGCACATGTACACACACAGAAGTCTTTTTACTGGAAAAGCCATGTATGGATCAAGAAACAGCTGCTCTGTTTAGTGTCTAAAACACTTCTAGATCTACAGAGCCTGCAAGATATTTTTTTATTGTCTTATGCCTGGAAAGGCTTATTGATTCTGCATGAGAAAGAAACAATTCAGACTCAAATGTCAGACTCCAGGGTGAATATGTGGCAGCTGGCACTTAGGAAAGCCTTTAAAAACTAAATAAACAACAACAACAAAAAAGTCGTAAGTTAAACATATTTGATGGGTCGTTTTTAAGACACAATAAAAGGGAGCCTTGCATAATGTTATTTTGGCAGAACTCCCAATCACAGATAACCTTTGAAATTAAGATATTTTTGAATTAATACAAAGCAAATGCCTCGATAAATGTAGGAGCTGAGAAAGAGCTAAAAGGAAAACTCACAAATGAGTTTTTATTTTATGATTACCGTGACAAAGAGCAGAAGAAAATAACTAGAAGCAAAAGAAATAGATGGAAGAGATGCCTTTTTTATTCTCCACTTATTTGAGCATGCATTTGTGTTAGGACAAGCATGCTCTATATGTTCTATCCCCATAAACATGGGCATAAGATGGGCCAAGCTACATCAAGTGTTGCATCTAAACCAGGGAGTCCAAATCTTGCTGCTGCATGAGGATTAGACAGTTGGAAAAGAGATAGACCTAAAGCTTGGAGCCAGACCCAAAGCAGCTGGGGCTAGACCACCTTGATTTACCCATTTCAGGGTGACGTATGTTGAGCCTTCTGCTGTGGCTGTGAGGCTGCATCCTGCCTCCATGCTAGCATGGCTATCTCTCCCCAGATTGAGGCCCCTTGAAAGGTTAGTGCTCTAGTTTCAAATCCCAGACAAATTCAGTTTCATAGTGTTCTCACTCTGCTGGAGGCAACTGATGCTTGTCGAGAAGAGGACACACAGTACCTTTTTGGCCAAGGCATCATATTCCTTTCTGAGATTGTCAGCAGCTTTCTTCTGCTCTATTAAAGCATCCTCAATGTCTAATCGCTTCTCACGGAGCTGGATAGTGTTTTGGAAGAGTGCCTCATCACAATCTGAGAAGGAAAGGGTCATAGGATAGTTTAGTTTCATTACAACTGCACTGTAATTACAAGCTTGAGCTAGCTGCTTCTCCTACTATGCAGGTTACCCATAATAACACCATGCTGTTGGTCCTTAGAGCTTTGTTAGACTTCAACAATCTGGGCTGACTGTCTTCATGATTGTGACTGAACATCTTGGATGGATCTTTTTTTCTTTACATTCAGTCCAAACAGTTTGCTTCAGAACTAAACATGCATCAAATGCAATATTAAATCCAAATGCTCACAAGTTATGTTATGTAACTAATTCAGTCCCAGAAATTAACGTGTGTTATGGTACAATCTTTAGTTATGAGAATATGTAGTTATTTGTCCATAGCACCTGTCAGTATAAACGATGGACTTGCTATGGGGATCATTTATAGCTTTATTTGCAAAGGCAGTTGGGGTCCATAGGACCAGTTTCATTTGTTTGACACAAAGCAAGACCTGTGAATCTAACACAGTGACTTCAGTAATCAATACAGCATTATATACCCAAATCAGCTGGCATAAGAAGTCCAATAAAGGACAAGACAAACTACACTTAAAAGCACAAATATGAAGGTGCAAAATGTAGGTTATTATTTCATCACTAAATTAGTAATTTAGAGTGTTTCAATAATAAGTAAAAATCTTCTGTATTTCTTCCTAATATTTCATTTTAAAAGAGGTAGGAGAGGAGTTAATCAAAAATCCAATTTGTGAAAATGAGGTTTTTCTTTTAAAACCAATTTTAAAACAATATGATAAGGCAATTTGATGGTAAATTTTAACCAAAAATAAAGCAATGTTGTTAAGTGGTCATTGATATATCACTCAAAGATTGAAAAAGAAACCTAAAGTAGGGTTTAGGGGGATAGTTTTAAAAAGTTTAAATACCAATTAAAAAAGTTGGTTGCCTTTGTTGAACAAGTGAATGAATAGGATTTTGCAAAATAAAGCTCCTAACCATTCAGATACCCACCAGAGAAAAGCCTAGCAACAGGCAATTGCCATATAAATCCACGAGGTGGTAACAAAGAGCTTAATTTAACACTACTGGAGAATTTCCCCAGAACTCCCTTCACAGGCATGAAGCACAGGGAGGTAGCAGGTTTCTGGAGAGCATCTGCAGCCTTGCTCTAGCTCTGCTCACACTAGGAGTGTCTTCTCTATAGAAAACGGCCATGAAAGGTGAAGGATCCTTTATATATAGTAATTAATTCTTAGCATTCAGCTAAGCTTTTTTTTTTTTTTTTTTTTTTTTTTTTTTTTTTTTTCCCAAACATTTTAAGTAAGGTGTTCTGTACAACAGCGGTTTTATTATCTTCACTGAGATTTTTTAAGGAGAAAGGTCCCACTCAGGAGGAGCGAATACTCTCTTACCCTTACTAATAGCATTAATATGAAACAAATAATGAGAAAATATGTGTTTTCATTTTAAATACACATTATTGCACATAAAGATAAACAGGTAATCAATTCAGTGAAATGATGGCTTAGGTACTTTTTGGGCAAACCGAGTCATCAAAGACTTCATCTTCAGATCCTGAATCTTCTTCATCACTCTCCAAGCTGGACTCTTCATCACTCTCCTCTTCACTCTCACCTTCTTCATCTAGAAGAAAAGAACAGTATTGCTGGCTTGCAAAAGACCCACAGACCCTTTAGCTGTACACTGTGCTGATGTGCTGGCATCCCTCATAATCCAAGAAAATCACCCTAGTAATATACGGACCCAGGCACGTTTTGCCTATCCCATTGATTTGATGATTTAAAGAAAAAAGTGAAGGAGAGAGAACATCCAATAGCACCACATGCACAAATAAACACAGGCACATTTTGAAGGACTTTCTTCAAGGATTTTTCTTCTTTTTGTATGTACTAGCTATTTGGAATTTAAACATAACGGGTTTACCATTCTACTACAGAAATTAATCAGTCAGGTAAAACGCACAGAGGCACAAAAACTGTCACAAAAGCATCACTATTGTCTGTACTTTTTGCACATCATGTCACCCTTGAAATCAAAAATCAAGTCAGAGACAGCAAACATGTATTTTAGCTCAATAACACTGCCTAGTCTTAATAGTTTAAATACCTAGTCACTAAGACGAATGAAATCATTTCAAAATATGTTTAGTCCAGTGACTAATGGATGATTGTAGATTGGGTTTATGACCTCTCATTAGTCAATGGACAGATTAAAGGAAAATGTCATGAACATGGCAGATAAATCACTTATCCATAGCTCCCATTGGTAGAGCATAGGAAGTAGCTATTAAAAGCTTTGCCTCTTCTTCCTGCTGATTATCAATGTATCCTCAATACTGACATACAGGAAGTAAGTTTTAGGAGCTGTCATCAGACCAAATGTAATCATGCCAGAGACTGAATTACACCATTCTTATAATGCAAAATGGCTGCCACAGAATGTAAGTTTTCATATAGGCAAAAGCTGGATAGGTCTAATCTATTTGTTTTTTTGAACCAAGTTGAATGTTGAATGCTGTATCTAGGACTCCATGCACATTGAGATGTTTACCTGATAGCAAGGAAATATGTATAATAAATCCATAAATCAGAAAAAGAATAAATAGTGTCTCCAACCTGCTTCTCTTTCTACTTCTTTCTTTTTAATGCGCTTGATTTTTTTCTTCAGAACTTTGGTCAGGAAACGGGCAAACTTGTTATTTTCTCCAAGGGATGCTTGGAAGGTGGCATAAAGAGCTTTCTCACAGTCCTGAAGCTTTGCAATCTCATACTTTCTATCCTCCATCTGTGCAAGGTAGCTATTTAATTTCTGCTATATATATATATAAAAAAAAAGCTCTTAATTTAAAGGATATGATTTGTCACTAATTCCACATCACTAAGTACCCATTAAAATACAATTATTAAGATCTAGAAAAATTTAAGTATTTGAAACTAAAAGTGACCATTATTGAGAGCTTCTTATTTCCCCAAATTAGCACTGAACACTGAGTCAGTGCTAAAGGGAAGAGAAGAGATGACATCATTTATTTTATGGATTGCTTTTGTTTCAAGCCACTCATTAGCAGTGTTATTAAATCCAGACACACGTGGACTACTTACTTGCATGGCCTTCTGCTCACTGAAGAGAGTATTAACACGCCCCTGTAGAAGGTCCTCATGTTTTTCGAAGTTCTTCAAGAGAAGCAGCTCTTCAAACCATGTGATGTGGCACAGGTCAGCACATTTCATCTGCACATCTAGCTTCAGTTTCATATGTCGCAGGTAGCGGAGTTCAGCATCAAAGTTGATCACCAGTGCATTGATCTGGAGCATATGAGAAAGGCAAATCAGAGACAGGGCAAGTATTACAAGTGAGCTAAAGATGTTAAGCTAGAGAAAGGAGTAGAATGCAAATATCCTCTCTTTGCCAAGTCAAAAACTTGCCCATGTTATTTACTATGAACTACTGAAGTGTTTACAAAGACAAAATTAAACCCAAATGTGTCTTTGTTCTCAGCACAAAGACACAAGAATCACTAGAACTTCGCAGAAATGTTTCAGTGCCTCCCATAGTGCTCAAGGAAATATTTTACTTATCATACACACAGTGTTCTACAATAGCCTGAAGCAGTTCATTGTAACAATCCTAGATATAGCAACAAACCTATTACTGTCTTCTGCCTTGACACACTTGTCTTGGAATATGTACTGGGTCTTTCCATAGACATTTACAGTGAAATTTGTACTAACAGCTGCTAACAGGAGCGGCTGCTATATATGTGATGGTCAGAGCAGCATTTGCATGTTTTCTCAAAACCTTCATACATAGAAACACAAAGGTGTCTGTGATGGGTTAGACCATAGACTCAACGGCCAACAGAAAATTCTTTAGGAAAGAAGATAAGAAGCAGAGCAAACAATTGAACAGTGATACACTTTCAGCATTCTCCCCACTATACCACCCTAAACTCTGACTTTGGAGATATCCTGAGTCTGAGGTGGTATGTTTGTCATCAGCAGCTTTGAATTGATTCCCCCCCCCCCCCCCCCCGGTTTATTAAATTGTAGTTTTCCGCCATCCCAAAGTTAGAAGTGCCAAAGTTCAATTATTATCGGCTAGGAAAACTACTCTCATGTGAATGTTTTAAGCCTTCTACCTGACCATTTAATTTGATATCCCTCCTCTTTTAAGAGGCAGGTTCCACTCTCCTTTTCTAGCAGTTCATGATTTTGTCATCTCTGTCACATCCCCTACAGTTGCCTCATTTCCTGGTCAAAGATGCCCAGGACATGCCTTTTAAAGAAGCTTTTCCATGACTTTAAGCATTCTTGTTACACTCTCCTGTACCTTTTCTGATTCTACAAAATTAGTTTTGAGATCAAAAGGCCAGGATTACTCATGTTATCTGAGAGCTAAGAACATCATGTGTGTATGAAGGTATAGTGATAACTCATTTTTTCCTCCATCACTTTCTAAATAATTTCTAATACTCTATTTGTCTTTTTTGACCACTGAGCTCACGCTTTCACAGAACAGTTAATAATAACTCCAAGATCTGTTTTTCTATTGACAGTAGTCAGCACAGTAATCACAGTTAGGGATTTATACTGATTTACACTGTAAATTTACTCTAGATAACATTCTCCTGAAATTCCCAAAGGCAAGAGTAGCTGCAGCACTGAGACGGAAGAGTTTCTGGTTTTATTTCTGATAGAGTGGGGTTATTCAATCTGAAAAAATGAACTTTTGGTTTCCTACCCTTTTAATCAAGGTCTCCTGTAAGTATATGTTTCTAATCTTCTCCCTCTTTATTATTTCTAATTCCATTTCTGTTGGTTCTGCCTTCTCAATCTCAAAAACCTTTGGCTGCTCTGTGACCACAGATGATGGTATTTTTATTGAGCGCATACTTGTGGTCCGTGTCATAGGCTCAGTCTCACTGATGGAAGGACCATGAAGAAACCTTTCTCTGAAAACACCAAATGTATTTTCACATTCCAACTGTTCCTGGTGCTTTGCCTTGGCCTCCTGCTCATGTTTGAACTTCAGGAGGATGTCACTGTCAAATTGGAATTTTTTTTCTGGAACTTCATCCAGGTGTAACTGAGGGATTGGGGGAAGAGGGAGCTGTTCAGATAAATCCAAGGCTGCCTGCACAGATTTCAGTTCTTGCACTAAACACTTGATTTCATCAATAATAGAAATCTTGAGATCCCGCAAAGACATGATCTGCTTGTTCATGTTCACTTTCTTCTCATGGATCTGCAAAGAAAAAACAATTTTAGGAGCATTCCCCAGGGACATTTACATAGCATGTGATCTCCCCCAATACAAGTAATGGATAAGTGGCTTGTCATACTGACTTTCCTTCTTTCCATATCAACTTTCTTTTCTGTACCTTCTCTGCAAATTAGCATTTCTTAGACAGTCTTTGAAACAAAGCAGCTATCTCATACAACCTTGAAGAAATGATCAGTCCTCCATAAATGTAGATCTGGAAGATGAGTTGAGATTGTCTTTTATCTGTGAAGCTGAAAACACAACTACTGTAGGCCATTGGAAGTGGAAGAACTATCTGAATTTTCAAAGTATAGTAGATAGCAATATTAAATGCAAGAAAGTTGAATTTTGCAAACTTTTGCAATTGGATAAAAAGCACTAGATGTCCAAAACAAATTCTCTCTAGGCCTTCCAATAATCCAGGATCCCTAAGTCAACTCAGAAAAATTTGGGATCAGCTGAATATTTTTCTCCAACTCAAAGATAAATATCCACTGATCTGAAATGTAAGGGGCATGAATTAAACAGATGAGTGCAACAAAGCCTCTTAGTAACTTCTTGTTTGCATCTTTACTGACCTGAAAACAGATCTCAGGGCACTAATAAAGGGACACTGTATTCATTTCCTCTCTTCACATGAATTAACAATAGAACGTGACTATGAATGCATTTGGCAGAAACTTCTCTTACCTTGATAAAAGAAAACAACCCCATACACCAGCCATCTGAAGTAATTGGATTTCTGCTTCTGTATAAACCTATGATTTACAACAAGAACTATTCCCTTTGTTTGTATTGGCTTATCCTACTGAACTAGATTAACCACTGGGAACTCTGTAACATCATCATACAGTGAAGTACTGACACTTGGGCATTAAACTGATACAATAAAGCCCCTGAGATTATAGCATTGCCTCTATAATGCTGTAACCTCATTATCAAAGCAACTCAGCCTAGAGGGAGCCTGAGGTTAGTCAACAGGTTTGCAAGGACAGGACTGAGGAAGATTCAAGGATTTTTTTTTTTTTGAGGAATTGAGACACTTTTATACAGAGTATGATTTTTGCATTGCGATACTTAGATAAACTATGCTGAGTAGAGGCCCGTTTGTCAGTAAGCAAGGCAAGAAATGTCCCCATACCAAAAAGCAACTAGACAAACTCAAGACCAGAGGACATATTTCTTCATTGTTCTTTTAGCTAAAGAAGTTTGTCTTCACTTTTCTACACTCTAGCTAAATAAAATGAAAAATCTATGAGTTCCCATGAGATGAAGGAAAATAAAAAAGAAGTCACAAAGAAACCAACAAAGGTACTGCAAAACATTTGAGCTTAGTGGTTAAAAGGTATGTAGTGGCTAAGAGGGTCCTGCCACAGGGAGGTAGCACGAAAACATCTGGTTTCCCAGGAAGATTCCACTGCTCAGCACCCAGCAGCAGTGATCCTCCAAGTGCCAATACGAAGAAGCAACTCTAAAAAGACTTGTCTCTGCCCACGTCCCTGTTTGTTTATAGGTATTTCATGACAGCGATTATTTAGTTCAGAGTTTTAAAGAAAGTATAACAATGACTAGATGACAGGATTTGTTCGAAAATTTTGAAAGATAGATGTTCCTATTGAAGTGCTGGAAAAGGTAAATTCTCCTTCTTGTTTAAGAAGGGCCAGCTGAAAGTTATCCTGGATTGATCTGAGCTTGAGATTCATGAAGCAGTAACAGTTCACAAGTTGATTTGTAACTGAAGTTGACTTGACACAGCCCATCCTTCAAGGCTTCCCGCATCCAATGCATCCAATTGATCTCCTTTCAAAAAATGTCATCAGAGACTAATATGCCCATCCTCCCTCCTCCAGACAGGGGGATATTTTCATACCAGTGAATCAGTTTACATACCAACACTTCCAAGGATGCAAGCTGTATCATCTTCTTCTCAGTGTTTATACGCTTGTGCTCAGGGACTTTGTAGTCAGCAGCAGTCTTCAGTTTATAATCTCCCATATTTTCCTGTGCTTCTTTGATGTCCTGAGCATCTTTGGGATTCTCATAGTCATCACTAGGTTTGTTCTTGTATCTAGTAGGTATAAACAAAGCAGAGCTTTAAGACAATCATCATATAGATGAAGAAACAGGGTTATTTGATACCTTCCTATTTGTGTAGCAAGGTCTGGAAGGTGAGTTAGGGATCAAGAGCAAATCATATACCTCTTTCATAGAGCAGTGGCTACTTTGAGAAGAAAAGGCTTGCATATTTGAAGGAAAACCTCAGATAGATTATTTTTCTGCCCAAGAACTCTTGTAATGTAGACCTGCCATGAGACAGGTTAAACCCTGGCACTTGGACTGAGTTCTGGGTTTAGAGAGTACAGGCTGCTCCTATTCTCAGGGACTCATGTTGCAACACTCTGCCAAGTTGCAGCACAAAATAACGGATACTACTTTCTTTATTGTTAAACTGTTTATAGCTTCAAAACAGCTTGTGCTCTGACACTACATTAGTTCAATTTCTTGTGATTCATCTCCTAAAGAAGAGCTTTGAGCTTCTGTACTTCCATGAATATTCAAAGATTTCTTGTCCCCCTTTCTTGTCTCTCAAGATGGGAGCCAGCATGGAGCGCAAAGGCATGTCACAAACCCACTCTCAAGTAATGGTCATGATGTTAATGCAACCGACTTATTCCAGCTGTTGCAGCTTCTGCTCTGTGTGGTGCTGGTAAGGTTAACTGAGGATTGACTGTAATGGTCTATTGGGTGCATAAGCCATCATCAGTTTAGCCCCTCTCTTACTCTCTACCTGAAGATACAGTTACCTAGCTGAATCAGTGATAATCTTCTTCCATGTTTAATGTTTTAAGAAGAGGAACCATGCAGCTAACTGAAAGATTTTAATCCTCACTTGAGACTCAGAGGCACATAAAAGCTCCTCAACTTTAATTATACTCATTAGAAGAATAAGGAACTAGGCAGCAATATGATAGCCCTGTATGACAGCTAAATGGAACTATTTGACCTCAGACAAGAAGCAAAACAAAAAGGGCACAGATCCTGATTTGAGACTCACAGTTCTTCCCACTCCTCCTTCCTCTTCATGATCTTAGCTTTGACCTTATCAGACTTCTCAACAATTCTTTTGATTTGCTCACGCTGGTTTGCTATAAGACGTGTGGTCACCGTTCGTACTTCTGACTTTTTCAGCTTTTCTGCCTCTGATTCTCCCTCGACAACTCCAGCAGCTGGACCAAAAAATAAACACATGAACACGTAAGTACTGTGCAACACAGTACAGTCCCAACTACCAGAAACCCTGGGACAGCTCCTTTAGATCTAGTGTAGATCAGGATAGTCCATCACAGGGAATGTTCTGAATGCATTTGGGTTGTTTGAGTTCACTCTTAGTCACATTCTACTCACACAGCTGACAGACTATTGCTGACATTGACTCAAACGTGCAAAATTACGAGAGTGTCACTATGTAACATACTATAATTTCTTTAACTTGTATTCAGGAAAATAAACTGAGATGAAAGACAGAAATCATATTACTGATAAGCTTTAAATGATCACCAGTAGTTCTTTGCATGTGCCTTGTTTCGCTCACAATCTTCCTTTCCTCTGTCTCTTTCCATTCTTGTTTTAGTACTGTCTTCTTCCATGTCTCACGTTGCTTATCTTGGTAGCATTTCTCAGAGATTGCTAGGAGTCTATAGGTAGAAATCTTATGATTGCTTTGAATAGCATGAACAACCACAGTGTCAAATTCTAGTGAGTCCCGAAACCTGAAGAACAAAATTAGACAAAACTGTCTGATGTCAGCAGGAGCAACTACCATTTTTCCCTCTATGACCAAAAGGATACGAGTAATGCAGTATACTGATTACACACACACTCATTACAGGTAGATACACAAGTCAGTAACTAATAGCACAATGACATCTGACACTGTCTATTAATTTTCATCCAATCCAGGAATGGAGATGCTTAAGAATAAACACATGAACTGCTCTTTCTGTATTGAAATTTGCACCTGGTTTTTCAAGGAAGTATCTTTCATCCTTGATTAAGGAGTGATTAAAACAGGTTCATTCAAATCTTCTTGTCAGTGGAAGTCCCAGTGTTACATGTTCTATTTCACTACGGTATTTTTGTTAGCACCTATAGTTTTATTTTTTTATTGTGGATTTATTTTTATAGATTCATCTTTTGCTAGAATGCTTATATTTAAGTAAACAAACAAAACAATGCATCTTGCACTTAAACTTGTGTTCTTGAGAAAGTTCATTTCACATCTTTAAGCTGTATAGAGCACACCATGTTTTCAATGACGCTAAAATACCTGACAGATGCACTGTGCCTGAAGAACAAGGGTTCATTTCACAGGTTATTCTTCAAAGTTTGGATAAGAGTTTTTGAACCTTACTAAACTTACTGGCAAAACATAGGCAAATTTATTCTCTGAAAAAAAATAGTTTTATTTGTATAGAATGGAATCGGAATTAAGTTACTTTCTTGATCTGCATATCCAAATTTTGACCAAGAATTCAAAAGAAGTAATCACATCCAAATAGCAATATGTACTCTTTTGTATGTCCTATATAAAATCATAACAGAGAAGGAGAAACATTTATTATACAAGAAATAAAATATTGCATTCTCTTTCCTTCTGACAGAAACAACTTCGTAGATAATAAACCTCATGCAAAGTCAGAAGGAGAGGTAGAAGAGAAATGGTACTTATCGATTTTGTAATTTCTGCAGTCCAATCAAGTGTTTCTCCTGCTCCCAAGCCATCTCCTTTTGCACTAAGTGGATTCTCTGTGCTGTCTGCCTATCCAGCTCTTCAAAGATTCTATGGTCTATCTCATATTGCTGCAGAAAGACAGAAAACCCAGTATCACAGTAGCTTCGCTACAAGGTTTTGGTATGAAATGTTTTTGCACAGATACCAGAGTTCCACACACATAACAGTCATTTACTTTAGAGGCTATTCTATCCCTCACAGAGAACCAAGTTTTTCCTATATACCTCTTAAATGGCATAAATCATGAGCTGTGATTTAGAACTCCAGGGATATTATACATTCATAGGACCAGCTTGATCCACAAGGTTCAACATATTTGGCTCTAACCCACTGAGTAGCAACATTTTGGAAAAAGGAACCTCTAAAGGTAAATGAACCTTATGAAAACCATACGTACTTCTCTGTGCAGCTGCATATGCTTTGGCAATTCCTGATTCTTTTGAAGCAAAGAAAGAAACTCATGTCTCAGTGCACTTAACTCTTCTCTTTTCTTGTTTTTCTTGTCTTCAGCTTCCTTCATTATCTGTTCATACTCCTTTTTCTGCCTGGCTTTCTCAATGCTGAAAATTCACAAAAAAAGACATGGCATTATCTCAGTGGAAGAGAAGAAAGATCAGTTTGTGTAACATTTTAGCATTCTTTGATAACCTTAAACAGTGAACTTAATTGCTCTGAAGATAACTTAGAATGCAGCACTCCAAGCCTTCCAAGGAGAGGCCAATAATCTTACTACGTATTTGTACATTCCTAGCATCCTGGGGCTCTGACCTTGGCCATGTGTTGTCTCTGTTCTCTGAAGTTAAACAAGTCTCAGACTGTCATACTTCAATTACTTCCACAGAGCAAGGAGATGGAATGGAAGTAAAAGTTGAAAAGACCTTGTGTATAAAGAGAGAATAACCCAAGTTCAAGGTGATCCACTCCCCATACCTCTTAGGGGGTGAGAGGAGATATGTGGTTAGAAGACAGCTACCAGAGCTTGGAAATCTTTCTTCATTATCTGAGCACTTCTTACCTGTAGGCACTGGGATCCTCAATGTCTTCAGCAGCCTTCTCCTTCTCAAGGCCACTCTGGAATAAAAACATTGCCTTGCCTTTAAGCAAGTAATAATAGTTTCAACAGATAATAAAACTGTCACAAATTAAGAGAGAGCTCCCATTGTTTTTCATAAGTCAGATGATGCTTGGAAAACCAAAAGAAACCTTCACGATCCATGCTGCTATACTGGTCTTAAAAATCAGGTTTTAATGTTTCAAAAAAAAAAAAAAATCAAGTTGTTCTACATATAAAAGAACTAATGAAGCCTAGTTCTTATGGGCAGAAAACACAAATCCTATATCCTCCCCATATATGTTTACCCCAGTGTGACTGCATGTCCCAACTTGATTCTGTCCCCTAAGATCTTTGGTTCTCCACTCCCCTAAATCCAATACTCCAGTCTTCCATCACTGCCAGGTTGACAAGAGACAACACATCCTGGGCTAATTCCAAGTTACATGTGTAATTCATTTGGTTTGCGTCTGCTGAATCCAAAATGGGTTCCCAATTATTAGCTGTGAAGAATGACAGATGGATGGACACTGCAATTGCGCAAGGCTCATTTCCTTAGGAAATCATGCTCTAAAAAAAGAGGGGGGGCTATTACCCTACAGTGAATACAATGGTACTAAATTGATCTGTAATATAACTCAATTAGTTTCAGAAGATTCGTATTTGATTCTCCAAGAATCTCATTAACAATGATGTATTTTTTTAAATCTTCCATATGACTTCCAACTAGAATAGATACTTAATGAAGATTTACTCTGATAAGGAAAAACTCTTAGGATGGTCATTAAGCAATGTTGCTAGCCTGAACAATAGAAATTGCACCTTAAAGATCTTAATATAGAGATACTTACATATTCAAAATGATAAAATTATATAACTATATATATATATATGCTTTATAATTGTATATTAATCACTACTTGTGATAGTGGAGCTAGCAAGGAGCTGATACCATAGTTTCCAATCATTCATTTAGTTAAGAAAATCATTTTTCTCAGTGTTATATATTCTTGCAATATTGGTAAAAATTCCAACTAGTCATGAGCGGTGAGCAGTTCTAACTAAATGAGTAAAATAACAGTCACCCTTACACATACAATTTTCTCTCTATCTCCCTTGCTAAGTATCTTTCCAAAATTAATTTCCAGCTAATACTGAAAAATATTTAAAAGTTGAATTTGATAATCTTGACACTTTAAAGAGTTTTAAACTACAATGAATGCAGACCATCTCCAAAATTCATTGTGCATTATAGCACTTCCTTACTCAACAGCTCTCACTGCTAGATTTACTTACTTCAATGATTCAAAGAATTTTTAAAATGTGCATAATTTGGGGATGATTCAGTAATGTCAGAACATTTTAGAAAGGATAAGATAAAGTCTTGCTCTTCTTAATGTTTTATCAGAAGGACTGTTACCAAGCTCCAGTGTCATCTGTTCAAATCTGCTAAAGGTAATGAGTTGCACAGTGATTACAGAACACACATAGAATCATTTACTCCTGATGCTGCACAAGACCAGAAGAGCAATAGGATCACTATCATGCTGAGCTATTTTGCAAATTTTAAAAATCCAGCTTGTCAATTGTATATTTATTGTACCAAAACCACTGAGAAACTATACATTTGGCATTCTCCAACACTGTTTCTAGATCCCCCACCCAGGGCAGAATTGCACTGTACTGGAATTAAATCCAAGACAGATATTAAATACGTGAAATCTTTGTGGTACCTTCATCCTAGGAACATGGATGATTATACTTCTGAGTGGGAGAAGGATAGTTGAATATTATATATGAAAAAGACAGACTTTCCATGTTTGAAGGGAAGCATAAAACACATAGAAGGAGCAAGTCAGACATAGGGCCTATATATTACGAAATGTTTTGCATGTGCTCTTTTTTCAAACTGTTTTGGAAACCTCAGCTTTTGCTATTGAAGATCTGCAAACCAAAATAGTTGAACTGAGTTTTGCCCATCTGCAGCAGTTTCATAGTAGATAGGCCCTATATGTGAAAAAAAGGTAGCTAGGAATGTATACATTTAGAGTTGTTCCAGAATCATAGCTGCAGGTCTTTATATGATCAAAACATTCTACCAAAGACTTTGAGGAATCTTCATTTAAAGACTTACCCTCGGAGAGGGGATTTTGGCTTTTAGCTCTTTGTGAATGACCTCTGGAGACAAGATGTTGAAGGCAAAAATGTTTCCATCTCCACCACAGGTAATCAGAAACCTATCATCATAACTAGAACAGATCCCCTGGATCTGGCCATAATCATTGTCATGTACGTTGAAGGACCAGTATTCCTTCAGGGTATTTGCTGAAAGGTCTTTTTCTCGGAGAGGATAAACACGCAGTGCGCCATTCTGCATCCCACAGAACATCAACAGTCTGCTGGTACTGTAAAACAATTAACCAGAAACAGTCATAGAGGGTGACTTGGGACAAGTAAGATCACAGCTCAAAACATGATGCTTCTAAATAGCTAATCTAGCTGAATAAATGAAACTTTCCGAAGTTTGTAAAGTGGAAGCAAAGTATACAGACCACTTAAAGAAGGCATGATGCTACTGCAAACTTCTGGCAAGCTAATTGGATGCTCAGGAATACTCCAACACCTACTGGGCATCATGGAACTCATGCAGAGAAGAGACCAAGTTCAGAGATGGAAAAAAAAAGAAAAATCCCAATCCAGCTCTCCAACTAATAGGATTGGTGGAGAATGCAATTGTGGATGACAGTTCTTCTGATCTCAGCCTGCCTCCTTAAATGCAGATTACACATGGCCTCATAGGGAATAATTCTGAGAGTCTGCAAACAGTTCTCCTTTTCATTTGTACAGTTTGCAGTATATCCTGACAGGCCTGTATTCTTTCTTCAAGAGGGATGAACTGCTCCCTCAATGTTCCCCTGGAGGGCTGTTTTCTCTTTGCTAAATAGTGAAGACAATTGGTGCTCTGGGGATCACAATTTGCAATCCAATAAAAAGGGTAGCAAGACTTCTAATGGTTCTCCTTGAGATTGACTATCCAAGATGTTTGTGGCCTAATTAGTACTTAATTATATTAAAAAAAAAAAAAAAAAAAAAAAGACAGACATTTTCATCTTAGAGGTTTCTGAATGTGCTGTTAGCTATACTGTGCAACTGTGTCCATCAGGAATTCTAAGTAAAACTCACTCCCAGGAAATTAGGGAGAGCTCCTGCATACTAGGAGTATTGGTCCGTGGTTTAAATAAATAAATTAATTAATTAAAGTAAGAAAGACAAAGTAGTGTACTATCTTCTGTCCCAAGTTTAGTTTCACCAGGATTTATCAGTGATCTGTTACATTTTTTTTTAATATACATATACACATACCAGAAGGAGATCTGGTGGATGGGATTGTCATCAGTGTCCTCCATACGAATCACTTCAAAGGGTTCATCTTGCCTGTTTTCAAGGTTGTCTTGGTGTTCATTTGAGGAGAACACACAATGATAGAGGAACCCAGAGTCATAACCACCCTGAAGAAGAGAAGGACCACAAAGAAATGGTGGGAACACTGAAACAGTTAACCAGGTAAATGCAATTTTATGAATTATTTTTTCTATCCTAAATGTCATTTTAAGAAAATGAATCTACTATAGGTGAAAAAATGTTCCTTCCAGATACTTAGAGATTCTGTTTAACCACAGATGAAATCAATCATTGGCATTACAAATCATCCTACCACTAAATTAAGATTCTACCTTCTGCTAGTGAGGGAACAGGTTAGTCTTTGTACTCATTTAGGCCTCACTGAGAAGAATGACAATTAGAAATTTATGGACAATCAGAATGGAGAGATATTACTGATTTACTTCAGATAGACCACTGAAACCATCAAATAAGAAGGGAAACCTATGCCCTACAAATAGAAAACAGATATTTGAAATCAGCCAAGATATCCAGATATGAAGGAAAGGTTGCCACAACATGCAATTCCAGAAACATAAAAGAATAACTGATTTACCAAGGAGAGCCAAAATTTCCCTGGTGTTGAATAAAACCCACATAGGATGGGACTGGGCTCCTCTGGTATGTACAGAGGTGGCAATGGCCCCTCTTCTTCAGGTTCCTCCTCAGGCTCTTCTTCTACCTGCTTTCCCATCTCCTGTTGCTGCTTTATCCATTCAAGTTTTGCTTTCTCTTTCTCCTGCTTTTTTTTCTCTCTCCGTGCAATCTCCTCTTCCAGCTATTACAGCAAGCAGTAAAAGATGAAATCAATGCTTTCCACACATTACTGACTGAATGGGTCTCATAAATGACACATAACATCCTAGACTTATATACAGAAAATATCTAGAGAAATCTCTTTTCCTTCAGTTCAGCAGACATCAAACAGACCTCTGAGTCTCCACTCAGTCTCCAATGAAAATGCCCCTCTGTTTCCCTGCTCCCAAGTATTTTGACTCATGGTGCTTTGAAACAGAAATTATTGTGCATGAGAAGCAGACTTCAGCAATTCTTCAGACAGATTATTCCCAATATTAACCACTATTAACATGCTACCTCTGCAGAGCTCCCCAACTCTGTTCTATGCTGGCTGAAGAGAAAAACTTTAAGCTGGAAAGCTGAACTCTTGATTCTCAAGTTCTAACATATCATTGATGTGGAGTAAAACAGAGAAGCTGTTCCTTCTGAACGCTAAATCGAAGATTACATTGGCAAATTTATACAACCTTTAAAATCTTCTTTCCATTCAAGCCTACTTTAGCATAAACAAAAACACCTTACACCTTATTTAAAACATCCATATTGCAGCTTATTATTTATTGATCTGTTCTTAGAGGAAAAAGAAAATAATATTCTTTCTCTTTGCAGAAACCTTTTCGATTTTAAAGACTTTCAATATCTTGCAACAGTATTTTTCTCTTTTGACTTAAAAAAAGAAAAAAAATACTCATATTCTTTCAATTTTTCCTTACATATCATGCTGCAATCATTCTTATGGTTCTTTGTGTGAGGAAACCACCAAGAACTCTCTCCTGAATACTGACTTCCTCCTAGTTATAACGAGAAATGAGGCTTTGCCTAACATTTGGTAAGGTGCCACTGAGAACACAGGAGCAGTTAACCTATGATTTCTCTGCTTTCTCTGTCAAGAACAGAACCAGAGGCTGCTGTGATCTGGTGGACTGAACGTGGTGAATGAGAGCTTGCTCACAGAGCACTGCTCCTGAGCCTAACATCAGGTTGCTCTATAACTTCATAAAATTAATCATTGCTGAGAGCTGGCGTAACCCTTCCTTTGGCCTTGTATTTCTTCTAAAATTCTAGTTCTCATTCAGAAATGCATAAATTTCAATACTGAAGGTTATTCTTTTTTTAAAAAAAAATGACATTTTAAAGTTATTAAAGCATGCAAAAAATCAGAACTATTTAACCGCTGAAAAAGAATGATTTTTGTATTTGTCTCAAAGTAACCAAATGGGTATTTTATGATTCTGTTCAAAGGAATTTCCTACAGAGCCAAGGTCAACCACAAGGAACATACTTCTTTCTGAAAATTACCAAAATGAAAATATTTTAAGAACTAACATCTTGTGCTATCTTTCACTACCACTATGTTGATATTGATTTAAAATTTAAATCTAATATTGATTAAAATGCACATCATGCTTTCAGTGTGATGTGCTTGTTATTTCAATGGAAAAAAAAAAAACCAGCAACTTGCAATTTGCAATTTTGAAACACAGTCACAAATGGACCGTACTTGGCCTTTCTGTCTGAAAAGCTTACCAAAAATACCATGCTGCAATACAGACACTAGAAGCCTTCTAGCACATGGAGAACATGAAATTCTTCCACAGGAGAATTCTTTACCTTTATTCGGGATTTAATGCTGTAAAAATGGAAGTACTGCATGGGCAGGTTTTTGATTTGATAGGTGGACACAGTGCCCTCTTCCTCTGGATGAGGGGCAGGAACCTGAAGAGCAAAGCCATTCTCACAGAGGACAAGTAGAGTACTCTTAACCTGTAGAAAAATCACATGAAAAAGCAAGCATGGGGAAGATGTATAAATAGAATTGAGAGAAAGGACAGCTAGTCAGAAGATGCACATGCACAAAACCAAACACCAGATAGGAGGCATTAACTCTAATTGTATTATTTAAATTGACACATCTAAATGGACATCAGAAACCAGGGAGCTTCTGTTATACTGTGTATCCTAATCAAAGTTAATGAAGTGAAGACATCCTTGCCATATACAAAAAAGCTATCATTCTGACACTGTTTAGCTTGGAAACAGCATGATGACATTTTAGGAGTTTGATTACTTTAAAGGATGGATGTGACACAGAAGTTAGGGGTTGAGGTTTTGTTTTGACAAGTACATGAAAGTTCAGATGTTTCTAAACTTTCTAAATGCTTTATATCTTCAAGACTGGGCTGGGAATCTTGCCAAAAGCTATTTTACCTTGGGTTTTTTGTTTGGTTGGTTGTTTTTTCTTAATTGCTATAACTGCCAGGTCCCTTAAAATGCAAAGTTAAGGAAAATAATTGAGGTAAGGTAAATAAATGGTCTTTTCGGATTTTAAAAGGCAAGTTTGTATTTAGTTTCAATTTTCAGAAGCAATCTAGAGAAGGGAGATAAGCTTATTTTATCTGACCCCTGATCTACAAAGTACAAAGCTGGCATACTATGGGAACGTTAACTAGTAATAATATGATTGTGTTTCTAAAACCTTAGTCTTAAAACTTAATTAGTTTAATGTGTAGTATTTAATCAACAAGGTGCTTATTTTAAAGAGAAAAAAAGGTAGCATAAAACACTCAGATGCTTCAAGTGTGTTTAGTAAGTGTTCATATTTAGTACTGGAAACCTGACACTGGTAGACAGAACTGCTCTGCCAGATCTGACATATCAAAGATATTATGGGTGCTTTTCTACTAAACAGGAATACCTTGCCTTCAAGTAAAGGACCCAAAATGCAGCTGTGAGACCAAGATTTGTCATTTCTGGAGAAAGACAGCATTCATACTAGCAAGAGTTCTTATCTGAGCACAGTTTATATCAGTTCCCATGAACAAACTACAATAGCAAAACTTTCCCACTATGTATAAATATAATTACATCTCACTGTGCACTTTATCAGTATCAAAATGCCCCTCTAAACAAGATTACTGGACCAACAAAATTTGATGCCACTCTAACCTCAAACTTTTAAAATAAGTTTTTGTTAGTGAGAATCGATTTGAGTAAGTGACTGATTACGTTCAGATACAGAGTGTGAATTCATGGAGGCACATAAAGTTTTCTTTACAGGCACTGAACACTTTGCCTACAATTGCAAGCGCATGTTTCAATATGGGAAAGAGGCACATGCAATAATGCTCAAGTAACTCTTATACCAACAAAATTTAGACATTTAAAAAGCTACACCACAAGCTTGTTCCTTTTTTGAAGAAGCTCAAGATGGTGACCAGAATTTTGTGGCTTACATATGATTCTGGTCTTAATTATCCAAAGTCCAAAATATGTCCAGAGTGACTAAATTGGAGATACAGCTAAACAAGATCTGTCACTCTGAAGCTGCCTGAAGAACACAGTAGAAAAGAGTCTTCTACATTGTCTATAGAGAACATGGCCAGGGTGATGGATCTTCATCTATTTTGATCAGAAGTTCTTTTCAAAATGACGTTCTAATACCCTGGGGGAGGAAACAAACAAACAAACATTCACTACTCACATGAGAAGGTGGAGACCACTGTAATGCCTGCACAGGCCCAGGGACACAGATGAATCCAATTGGCTCATATTTGTCTTCAACAGCAAAAAAGAAAACTGTTTTGTCTTTACTCTGAGAAGAAAAAAGAAAGATGACTGAATCAAAGCTTATCAAAAAAAAAAAAAATGGCAGACTGCAGGTACTCCACGAAATGCACATACTTCAAAACATCTGTGGCTAGACAAGTGAGTCCTCCACCTGCCTTGGGCACTTAGAATTGTGTTTCCCTGATGATGGTGAAAAATCCTATTCGCCTTCTTCAGGGTTTTGAGTGCACCCATAGGCCTTAATTGCCCTGATGGGCCTCACTTGGAAACTCCATTCATGCGTGTTCTGCCCATTGCCCCAGAAGCTCCATTTAAGCTTAGGCCCAGGCTCAGGCCTGACCTAAGTTATGTCATAGGTGCACCTGATCCCAGTCCTGTGTCCAGCTGTTCCTGAACTGTAGTTTGGATTTCTTGGATTGACCTCAGATGTGACTTGTAACCTTGCCTTTCTCTAATGATCACTGGAATGCTGGTGGAACTGGTGGCTGTCCACTCTGCTCGGGCTGCTCAGGAACTCTGGGATGGTGCCTTGTCCGTGAGGACACTGCCCTTACTTGTTTTGGAGTCAATGTTACGGAGCAGCCCCACCGTTGCTGCTCCCCAGTAGCCCTCATACTAAGGCTGGATCTCTGAAGTACAAATGAAGTTGCTGCTGCTAATTCCAAGCTACTACTAAACTAATTACAAAATGAAACAAATCCATCTTCAAAGGGGATTACAGAATTCACACTAAACACTCCAGTAGTTCACAAAATGAATTGTATCAACTGCATGGTTGCTTCTTTTCAGAAAACATAGGTGAGTGCAAACATTTTCTTTTCCCAGTACTACAGAGAACTATAACAAGCAATCAAAAGAAATACTGTAAGTATGATGTGTTATCAGTCAATAAATTTTACCTAATCTATATAAAAATAATCTCTACAATTGTGGCTTGATAAAAATAACTGAAGGAAATGACACATACTCCTGTAGCAAGAACATCTCCATTTTGTTCATATGCCAAGGCTGTTACTGCAGCAGTGTGAGGTTTGAAAGCTTGTTTCAGATTCATCTCTGCCTTTCCTATATTGGTCCGTCCTGCCACAATGGCCAGTCCTTTGGGATCATAAACTTCAATTATACGCACAACGCCATCTTCAAACCCCACAGCAATTAGACCTCCTTTAGGATTTACCTTTGAGTGGAAGAAAGAAGATAAAGAAATTGCAGTGTAAGTCAGTGGGCTTAGACTAAAGTACTTTCCTCCATAAATTTTTGCATAATGAACCCACTAGGCGTGCTATGTTTCCTCAAGAAGATAACTAGGCACTATTTTAATTAAAATTGAAAATTTGTCTAAGAGATAGACTCAACACTCCACAAATGATCAGTTCTGGCTACAAGTTCTTACAATTTATCTCCAAATGTTTGTGGATTGCCTGGACTGTCATTTCAAAATGTGTTTAGCAACTCATGTTAATTGACAATAACTGTTTGGCTTAAATAGAAGCTGTTAGTTTATAAAATAAGATTTCCTGTGACTGCCCACCAAAGTCTGATTTTAAAATCTCAGCAAGATATAAAATAGGAAAACTGACAATCAGTGGTAAAGTCAAACTGTACATCTACCTTAAAAATACATATTACTATGCAAACTGTACATATGCATACTACAGTAAATTCCAGTATGGCCTAAACAACGACTTCTTTAAGATTTTGTAATGCAAGCATCTTTCTCAATTTTCTCATAGACCCTTTACGAATTCTTACTAACATACTAGCAAAAACTTACTACACGAGGTGCCCATGTCAGTGCTGTTCCTCCTTGCTTAAACTTAATTTCACTCAATTGCCTTTTGCTGATGAAATCATAGATACGCACTGATCCTGTGTTCAAAGGAGATAGTAGAAACTTACTTTTTGCTGTGTCACTATTTAAGATTTATGAAGAAATTGCTATTTATTTTTAATGAAAACTGAACAGAAAGTTATTTTTCTTTTTAAATATCAAACACCCATCTGGAAAGACATGACTGGTGATTACAGAGCACAACAGCTAGCATGGTGCCCATGAACAAAATACAGGCTTTCTTTACTCTTTAACTTAAACGTTCCCTGAGTTGTAAGGGCTAAAGTTTGTCATAACAAGTCCCATACCAACCACTATGTGAAATTCTTAAGTAATCACAGAACAGTGGTATATTCTAAGGGATATCTCCACTGACAACATAGGAAAAGAGGATATGTTACTGCTTGGAATTGCCTAGGGAGGGAAATATTTAAATGCATGAAAATGGGAGAGTGTTCAAAAACAGCCATCTTCACTGGAGGTGAAATTAACAGATTAGTCGACACACACATTGATCTGCATAAAACTCCATTCCAGCTGGCATATATCCTAAATGTCATTTGCTCAACTAGTAGGAGTTTATCTTCAGGCTATAAGTGCATGTAAATGGTGTAACACAGACAAATGACAAGACACTGCTGACAAGCAATTTTGTTAAAGACCTTGTAGCATTTTCTCAGCAGCATAAATGATACTATTAAAGTTCTGGCCTGTGGCTCTTTCAAACAAGGATAAAGCTAAATGTGAAAAACTTAAATAGCAGTATTTATATATTTTAAATAAATGTCTGTAATTGCATGTTAGCATTTAAGACCATTATAGCTATTTCATTTGCTAAGAAAGCCACAAATATTAATATTCACAATGACTTATACAATGTTAGAAATTCATGTCATTTCTAACAAAACAAAAACCACAACACTTATCAATCCAGAGCCTGGAATAGAAATGTTGTTATTCAAACCAAATGTCTCATCTTTCCAGTCATTCATTCAGAACAAACAGAATTTACAAAGCTTCCCACAAGAATTTCTCTCATCAAAACCAAGGCTTTCAAGATGAAGCAATCCTAACACATTATTTTGCAACATTAACAATATATCTTAACTATTAAAGAATGGATCCATAGAATAACAACTGTCTGGAAAGCAACTTTACAAGAGCAAATACTCAATTTCAGTTCAAAACAGAGTAGTTCCAAAACAGGAGTTCCCATTACTCTTAAATAACCATAATTAAAGAGCTGAGAGAAGAAGAGTAGAGTGTACTTACGGTCAAGAGCAGTGGTAGCCATAAGATATGTGACAGGAGACACACTCATGGCTTCAATCTTTCCAGAGTGAAAGGTATACAGGCACTCTGGATCATGTGTCTGTGAGGCAAAACAGAAGAACAAAACTTCTGCTGTACTCTGGAACAGCCCTTGAAAGGTTTTATCAGCCATACCTACAGCGAACCTGAAAAATCTAGACAGGGGGTGGTTGCATGAACAAAATTTGGGGTGCCTATATGCAATTTCCTTTTTTTTTTTTTTTCCCCCTCCGTGTATATATCCATAACAAGATCATGAACAAGTCAACGTAGGAACATTAACCTTATTTTAAAATCCAGCATTTTCTATGAAAAAATAAAGGACAGTGCTTTTCTCTAAGTGTTTTCTAGCCTGGAGTTAACATTTTTAAGAAAAAGCTGTTGCTTTTGCAACAAAAGCTGTTGTATTGGCAAGGAAAATGCTCTTACACTTAGGGGTTATACTGCAAGGGAAATCTCTTCACAATCCAAGGAGTTACAGATTTTTCCCATAAATTTCTGCTGTTAGTTTTTATAGTATGCTTCACACATCTCTCTTTGCCATAAAATTCCTGGAACATCAGTTGTCTGTTACCACATATAACATTTTTTCCAATCAAAGGATGCATTCCCACTTACTTCAATACGTTGTAGAGCAAAAATGAAATGCAGTAATTTTACCTTTGTCATCTGATTCTTTAATCAAAAACATCTACAGCAGTATTACCTGTAGTTAGTTTGATAAAACACGAAAGGTACATTTCATCATCTTGTTTTTCTAGTTCTTTACGTCATTTAGAAATAACTGTAATGATTGTTTCAAATACAGCCTCTCTAGACAGGTTATGTTAATACTCCTTGAACTCATATCCTCCATTTAGGTGTCTTGTATTTCCAATTTATGAGACTAAAACTCAAACATACTTTAAAGCATCTTGAATTTGTGGCCAAAACTTCAGGAATCAAAAATCAATAATTTCTCCTGATAATCCTGTGCAATCATTATAATCAATAAGGTTATGTAAACAAATTGTTTAAGAAAAAAAATCTGGTTCAATGCTAAAATTTTTAACTATCTAACTCTGTAAAAAATAAACTGCACTGCAGAGGCAACCAGTATATTAAAATGAAGTTATTGCAAGGGAATTGAAGAAATCAGGAGAAGGAAAAAGAAAATAAACTTACAATATTTGAAAAAGTCAAATCCAGCTTCCATAGTGCTCCATTGGCATCCTAAAGAAGAAAAAACAAAACATGTAACCTGAATATTTTCAAACTCAATTTGAAAATAAAACTGCCTTCTGTGATTCTTTAAAAATTCTTTAAAGATTATCCTTGCGAAATTCAAATGACTGAATGTGGTCACATTGGTCCTATCAGTCCTACTCGTTATTCCAGGATAAAACAAGTTAGATAACACATTTTGACATTCTCCAACTCCTACGTAGTTCTGATTCTGAAAGTCAAAGTCTCCTATGTTATTTTACTCTAAAAATAGGTCCGGAAGATGATTAGATTCTACAGGAAAAAAAATATACTGACTGGTAACAGACTCCCACTATTACTTAACATCATCTTCCTCATTCTGTATTTCTCCACAGAGCTGTATGTACTTGAGTGTATCTTACCTGAGCATACCAAATGGGCTGTCCACGATCATGAACTTTTGCCATGAAACTCAGACTGACGTTCTTGCCAACCAGAAGTTCATTCATTGGCTCCATCTCCAGTAAACCTGTTTCATCTATGGTATCAGCAGCATCTACTGTTTCAATGTCCCACACCTTCATGGAGTCGCAAGCACAGAAAATGAGTATTCATTAGGCCAACATGTCCAAATCACATTTTCACATACAATTAATATGGAAATTGAAAATGATAAGAAACTAGGGAAGGATAAGTCTCACAGGCAGAGCATGAAACCTGTCACGTCTGCTTCACTGGTTTGAATATAACCTGCAATATTGACAACTAGCTACTACCATCTGATACAATGGGGCAGAAAGCAAAACATATTGCAAAATATTTCAATCCAATTCTGAGACAACAATGCCATAAATCCAGCCCCAGTACTGGTAAAGTTATACACGGCTGACTCAGAAGTGCAGAGAGTTAACAATACCTGCCTGCACTGCACATCGTGCATATTGAAGCATTAGGGAAGAAAGAAAAGGAAATGTTACACATCCAAGTTCTGCTGTGTGAGATGAGGACAAGACATCAGCTGGCACACTGATACCCTGAGTGAATGTTTCTAAAGGGATTATATCAATTTTTAAAACACAACCAAAAGAAAGCTAGGGTGTTTGAACCCCTCTGTGGTCTGTAACGGTAAGATTCAGCTTCCTGTTGGTTATCCAGGTCTTTCACAAATCAGTAGAAGGCACAATTTGTCTTCCTTTTAAGAGCAGGTGAACAGGACTGCAAAATCCTTGATAATCAGCAGATGAGATCAGCAATGGGCATGATTAAGGAAACCACTTTGACCTCAATTTATAGCTTCATGTGTTACCTTCAGAATGCTCAGTGCTTTATCTTTTAATTGCTACTCTATTTCAGTGATTGTATCTCCAAGATATTAATGAATATCTATGCCATTTTAACATAAATAATCTGAGCTATTACAAAATCTGAAAATCAATTTCAAATATTGCCATGTTTACCCTTTGAAATAAAAATAAATATACTAATAGATCTGAAAATTATAAAGATTAACCAAAACTACATTACAAAGAGATTTATTAGAATGCAGGCAAGAATAAAACTTTTAGAGAATCATTGAAGTTTATTTTGATTTATTAGAGTAAATGGTGATTAATTACTACTATCAAACAAAAGATGTTGTATAAATACTATCTGATTCAAACACCTACTTTGAATCTACTGTGGAGAAGTGCTCTTACTAAGTTTGTTCTAAAAATTCATTCTCAGAAAGCCACTGCATTGCAAATCTGCCTCCACAAATAAGCTCTGGGAAAGAAAAATATGTAACATTTACCTGCTGATCACAATATGTAACATTTACCTGCTGATCACAAACTTGCACAACACAGAGCACTAAAGAAAAACTCACCCGAATGAAGCCATCTTTTCCAACAGTCACAAGTTCTCCTTCATCCAGAATTAACTGGCTGATTGGGCCGTTGTGACAAGGTTTGCATCCCGTTCGACAAAGCTCTACTTTGATGAGGCCTCCATCCCAAAGCAGTAAGTTACCCCACTCAGCCCCTGAGATAACCTTCAATTCAAACAAAAAGAAGCACATAAGCCCCTCCACTTAACCATGCAGAAATACTGGCAAGAATCTGATAAATATTTGTGGCTTGTTTCTATGAAAGCATTAAATTCATAGCAATGTACAGATATTTGCAAGAGAAGGAAGGCATAAATGGTGAGGAGATTCAACTTTTTAGGAATGTAGCTTATCACTTAAATTCATTGAAATGGTGAAGAATAAGCGATAATATTCTTTGATTTCTTTACTCTCAGTGTTTTCACTGCTCTATTATAGAAGCCTCAGGTCTAAGCTAACACCAGTCTTTCATCTGGGAATTACAATGCTAACTGTACTTTTCAATTATTACAAAGCAAGCCAGTTTTCTGGCAAATTAATGTCAATATTAGCTTATCACAGTAGTGCAATGAAGGTCTAGTTCACCTCATTTTGAAGCAAATAGTAACCCTCCAACTTACTCAGTAGAATTTATACCAAATCCTGAGAGAGAACAGCAAATGAATTAAACTTTTTCAGACTTACCTTCCCATCAGGCAGCTCCACATACCCTATAATGTCAGTCACTGCAGTTTTTCCAAACCTGCCCAAGGCTCCTTGTAACTTGAGACCAGTGAATGTGAGAGCCATCTTCCAGAACCTGAGTACAGAAAACATGCCCCTCTCCAATACAAGATTTCCTAAACATAGTCTTCATTCTTTCTCAGACATTGAAATAATCTTCCCAGGGATACCTCTGAGGTGAAAGCTGACAATTTATTACTCTTTTTCATAAGAGAACTTGGGTTTATCTTTCTAAAATGAGACAAAGCTTTGTAAATATACAGTTTTTCTCTCTCCTAACCCTATGAAAAGCAAATTAGAAAAATGATCTGGCAGGGTCAGAATGAAGACTAAACTACTATTTAAAATAAGTAAGTATAAAATATATAACTATATTCTTCCTGCTATAACCATCACATGTACTTGCACATGCCTGTTTCATCCTTGCCGTTTCCAGAGTCTGATGATCAACCCTGTAAATCTGTGGAGGACTGTGTGTAATTCAGTGGAGGACTGTGTCCTCCACTGCATTTCATTCAAATACCTCCAGGGACTTAAACAAGACTGTAAAAATCTCAGTGAGTGAAAAGTTCTATCCTAGTTCTTCACAGCTATTTTTAATTGATCATTATATTTATACCAGTATAAAATATAACTTTAAATTACTGTATCACAAAAAATTAACATCTACTGCAATGCATCCTCTGTGCACAGGAGGCATATCACATTTAAGACAGGTATTGGAAATTAGAATTTGGGACTAAACTTAGGTTAAGGCTTAGGAATATCAGTGTTATAAAAGCTATGTCAGACTGTATTCATAGTATTGTAGCTCAAAATAAAGACTATAAAAGAGCTTATTTTGCATGATTTCCATAACTAATATTTTCCAAGTCACATTTTTTCTGGGTCTAAACAAGCCATTTCTTATTTCAGACCCACCCTGAAACCAACTGTAGAGATTTGGAGATTTTGATCTGATTCCTGTGTAAAATCCAAAAGTCTTTAGATATGTTATCATTTTAAAGGTATAATTTCTATTATAATAGCATCTAAGTCATATTTCAACTCCCTGGTATTTTAAGGCTGAACACTGGACACAAAGGCAATCCCTGTCCCAAAGAGCTTAGGGCTGTGATTCATTTTTCATTACAAAAGGTTCCATGAACTTACTAGAAAAGAGAGTATATGAAATTTTTGTAAGGGTTTCTTGGAGGTTTCTGACAGCAGGATAGGGGTCCTGAGCCATTTCTCGGCAACCAGTTCTAGTGGCTGCCCAAGCAGCAGCTAAGCTCAAGAAATCAAAGGTAGAAAACCCCAGAGGCAGAGGAGGTATGTATGTTATGTTAACAGCTAGAAGAGATGTATATGTAAATATTTTTGATTAATTCTTCACAGTGCTTGTTGGAATTACAAGAATGGAGACAATGGTACAAGCATTCAACACCAAGTATCATACCTTTAGGACAGCAAAGGTGTTAAAAGAATTGGCTGACTGTCTGAAGAAATAGTTTTCTCATATTTGTAATTGTTATGGCCAGATAAAATAGCATTTCTCATTGGTCCATGTTTGCTAATGGCACTTTCCTGTTAGTCATCTTCCAGATATTGTGGCTTTACAGCTCATGCACATTAACTATAATCAGTAAACCTACTTGATGTGTCCTGTTCCAGACGTAGTTAACTGCTCTTCATTATCAGGAGAAAACGTGACCTTGTAAACATCCTGGGAAAAAGCTTTTGACCTCAATACAATCTTTTCCTGTTTCCAATCCCAGATCGTCAACATGTAGTCAGGATCGCTACCAACACTGGCTAGCAAATTGCCAGAATTGTTGAAATCAGCAGAAACATAGGCTTCCTCTGTTCCTCCTGAAAAGACATAAAAGCCCAACCCGCATGCGCACACATACACACACACAAACACACACACACAGAAAAGAGGAAGAAACAATTGGAAAAACTGCTTTAAAAGGAGCTCAACTTCCACTACATTTTTTTCACCAGTTAATAGCCTTCAGTTGATTGTATCTACTAAATAAAAGCTTTTTACCATTGAAAAATTTAAAAACTTTTAATCAGTGCTGTTAAGTACCAAAAGGTTGTATGTTCTTCTAAACTTAAAATGAACCATTACTCCATCTGCTGGGATCTATAAGCACTGGCCCATTTGTGTAAAATAAATAGTGCTTTTTACACTACCTCGTAGTATTCTGTAGGGCCTCAGTGAAGGATACTCGTAGATGATGAGGTCTGGCTTCTTTCCTTTTTCTCCTACTGCAAAGTACTGCTTAGTAGGGTGTGCCTTGAAAAAAACAAAAATCCTTTTGGATGCTGTAAAAACACCTTTGTTGTATTCAGCTAATTATTGAGTTATTGTATCTACTTGTTCATTAGTCAGAAGATGTTGTGGTTGACAGATTGCATTATTCTATCTGCATATTCTCAACAACTGCCAATCTATTGCTCACTACTGGAGTTAGACCATTATGCATACAAAAATGGTATATTGCACATATGCTGCAAAACTATGACAAACTGTGGAACCAAATAATAATTTGCTTCATCACGCATTATTTTACTAGCTCTGTCTGACTCAATACACTAGCTGAACAGCACTTGGGTCAACAGTCATCTACTTTTTCAGAGGGTAATATAAAAAGAACAACCCTCTTGAATGCAACTGCTGTGAAAACACATATGATTTTCCCAAAAAGCTGCTTACAGTGGAATAGAACAATACGAGTCTGGGATTCTGAAAGCTTTGCTCATGTGAAATATTACTGAGAGCTGGTAGGGCCATTCACAGGATAAGGAGCTACAAAAGCAGAGAAAGCATTTCAGAACCCAAGCTCTTGGTAGGAGATTACTAGAATTAAACCAGATATTTTTGTCTTCATTTATCTAGGTACTTGATTTTCTAAATTTTACCTACAGACAAAACACTAAACTAGTATCAGTTATGACTAAGAGAGACGAAATGTTGAACAAAAGAGTGCCAATGCAACTGTAGAAATCTCCCATCAAGCAACCACATGACCATTTCATTTGTAGAAAGGGACTGACATCCTAAAGCAAAAAACATAATCCATACTGTGATAACCCCAATTCCACCACCACTGCTGCTCCGGAGGTAACTCTGAGATTTAGTTTTCAGGTCCAGGAGCACCACATGGTTGCCTGCAATATAGAGCAGTGTTTGGCTATCCATCATCAGCAGGTTTACAGTTCTCATGCAGTCATATCCAAAAGAATGTCTGAGAATATTTAATAAGGAAAAGATTTAATACTGGGTCTCTAGAAAACTTTACTACTTGGAAAGAAACAATCAGTACTTAGACCAAGACTGAGATAGGAATATTGAATCCTTATAAATTTTGTTTTTCATCCTTCTACCTCTATTACAGGGCACACTTCTTGCCTCTGCTGGATCCTTTCAGGCTGCAAGGATTTATATTCTATCAATTCAATGTTTTCTTCTCAAAAAAAAATGTAAGAGCTGTGCCTCAGATTGTTAGGAACTGTGCTACAAACAAGTGATCACACCAAAGAAATACTCAAGTTCACTTATTTAATGTTTATATACTGATATAGATAAGGGAAAATCCAGTCTTCAACAGCAACTTGACTATGTCTGCAGAGAAAACCATAAGCACTTCTGAAAGCCGTATCTCCTATCCTACTTGACCATATCTAGCAAAGGTCATCACTTACTGATCATCACTTTTTTCATTTTACCAGTTTATGTCTTCTGAGCACCAGAGCTAAGAATCTACTTAACTTCTTCGCCTCTTCTCCCTTAGTAGTTCTGGGAAAAAAAAAAAAAAAAAAAGAAAAGAAAAGAAAAGAGGTACACAGCAGCTCTTCTGCCCATACCCTTTCATAAGGTCTGTCAGAAAGGCCAATATAGTTACACAGAAAAGAAGAGTTACTAGCAGGGAATATTCTTACCCTAGTTCTCTGCCTGATCGCACTAATTTGGTCATGATGTAGTTCTGTGGGAGTATTTATGACAGTAAGCACTATGTCCAATATCAAATTCTTATGAGGTCAAGATAATGTTTACGGCAAATTCACCCAGAACCATGACTGGCCAAGATTCTTATCTGTGTCTCACCCAGAGGTATCCCACTAATGCCACATAGGGTACTCTAAATTAGGCAAGTACAATTTTAAGAGCATACTTTAAGAAATTTCTAGCTCTAGATTTGCACAGTCTCAACAGAAAGGATACTCAAGAGTAAGAAGGTTAATTGGTATCCCAGAGTCTTCAGTGACAAATGGCCGTGAGTATAAATCTTCATACTTATAGTAGAAGGTTTCTGAGATTTTCTTTTCTACTTTCTCAGGCCTTTTTTCTGGCTCTGAGCATACTTCAGTATCATGCTGCTCTTCCACATCTTCTTCTGCATCTCCAAAGTGGGAACATTAAGGAAAGTTATAATTGCTGTAAATCTTAGGCTTCTTGCTGATACTTGTACCTAACTGCAAAAATGAAGCATTTACAGATTCCTTGCTTCCTTAACACACTAACAGGCACTCCATAGCAGAAAACAGATGTATTGTATCTTTGTAACAACTTGTCCTGGGGCAGTTTGTAACAAGCCCTTTCTCAGGTTTTTAAAAACCTTATTGTGAATACTCTACATTGAAGATATTAAAGCAAAAAATTTGGGGTATGTTTTAAAGACATTGATTTTAAAATTCAAGACCTTAAGATACTAAAAGCAGTTTCAGTTCAGCTTTGCTTTGTGCTTAGGTCTCAGCTTTGGAAACCAAATAAAGTTTAAAGTGTCTCTTTTTAGTAGCTACTGAATGCACATCATTATACTAGACAATTAGTACAAGCACATATTTTTTGCTCTTTTCCTTACAGCAGACTATAATAAGATACTATTGTCACAGATAGGGCATACTGCTGACATGTGACTCAGCAAAGTTCTTCACTGGATTGCAATGCAAAATATGTCAACATGAATTCCAATTAGTTATAAGCAGTCGTTAAAAGTATTTTCAAGCTTGATTCCTCAGACCGAATCTCCATTACCTATTTTGTAAGCTTATCACCTAATGTTAATTTTTTTTTGTCTCCTAGATGTTATATGAAAAATATATGAGAAAACATCTTATGAAAGATGTTGTATCAGTAACAAAAACATACAATACAGCCCCTCAGCACCAGGGAAAGAATGAAACAAAATACACAAGGTAAGCCAGCTGAAAGAAAGAGGAGAAACTCGGTAGCTGTAACTTAGTAGCACTGGTCTGAGATAATATTCATAACAGTAACAGGCGAAGAAAAAAAAAAGGGGGAAACTGGAGAGCCGGGGGGATTTTTATGTACATGTCAGTATCTTCTCAGTGGAAAGCAGCACTCACGAATTTGATCAATGTCTGACTCCACTTGCTCCAATTCTTCTTCCTGTTCCTCTGCAGTTGGTGATTCCTTCAGAAGGCTAGTTTTGCTTTCTTCTGCAAAGGATAATTAGAATCACTACATTTGACTACTTTGCTCATACATGCTTAATTTAAACAAATATATAGTTCCAGAGTAGTGAAAAAACAAAACAAAACAAAAAAGCCTTCTGTTCATCAATGAATTTCCTGTTATCTACAGAAAAGTCTGCCTTCAAATAACCACATTTTAGAACTTAGTGGAAGGAAAGAAACACATCCTATAACAGAAAAAAAGTATTATAGGAATATCAAACAAATGACAAAAATAATATGTCAGTATAAGCCTTGCAAAGTTCTGCAGAGGAGTCACTAGTGGATTCTGTAATCTATACTATTTAATATGTTAGATGACATACTGAATCTCTGAAAAAGACACTGGACTCAAAGGACCTAGACAGGCCTTTCAAGATCAAAGCAGTATTAAAGACAAAAACCAGGCCCTTGTGATTGAAAGAGACTGACTGAGTTTACATCCAATAACCCAGAGCATCAAGAAAGATGAATTACTATTGAATTAATTGCAGTATTGGCTATTGAGACCTCTTCAAGAAGCAAGAATTGTCAGAGAAGAGACTTCATGGGATGAAGGACAGTTGGAGCTGCAGACACAGTGGTCAGCCCAGAAATTCTCTAGAGGGAGCAAATCTTTGACTAGAGTCAAAATTAAATTTGACAGCATCAGGAGTAGCAACTGAAGATTCACACTTACTAGTAAGGAATGGGTAAGCTGAAGGAGAAGCCAGAAGCTATCATAGGCTCGGTACTGAAATCACTATATAATAGCAGGAAATACTCACGGACGCTGCTGGTATTTGCCTGGACACCTTCTGCTGGCTTCTCATCTGCTCCCTCCTGTTTTCCTGGAGATGATGGCACGTCCTCTTTACCTGGTGGTGGTGGAGAGACACTCTTGATATTCTTGTCTTTTGCTTTTTAGACTATTTTCCTTTCCTCCCAAATACTCTGAGATTCCCAAACATAATAATGTGTCTTGTCTGCAGACTACAAGCACAGATAATCCAGGGATATGTTTAACTCAAAGTGAATTCATTGGCTCTGTTTTTGGGAACCCGGTAAGGACCCCTGTGTACTTTTTCAGTCTATTAGAAAGACTTTCATCTAAATATCATGTGATAGAGGAAGCCGAAGAGAGATTTGCATGTTTTGGGCTTCTCCAATATATTCAGGAAAGATTTATTTTTGAGCAAAAAAAGCTAGTCCTCCATCTTTCTAGTGGGCTTCAATAAATCTCAGGAAACAGTCTGAGGTCATCTGACATCTTCAATGGAGAAGCAAGAGAGATGAATCTTTAAGGAAAAAAGAGCTTTCTTCAAAACATTCAGTATTCCTTGCAAGCAAATTAATAAAATGAAAAAAAGAAAGAAAAAAGAACTTTAAACAGCTTAATCCTCCCACCCCCAGCAATTTCTCAGCTTTCAGAATATTTTTTTCAGAGTGTTATAATTTCACTAGTTACCACTGTGCCCTGGAGTGAAAAGATCTGGATTTTTCAAATAAAAAATGATCACATTAGTCTTTTATATAAACTTTTCTGCTCTTTCATAAAAGAAGCAAAAAGGACAAATATTGCTCTTACTCTACATTTGGTCTGCCTTTTGATTTCAAACATGGTCTCCATTTCCAAAGAAAGCACTTTAAAGTGAACATTGGAGCAATTTTCTACAAATACCGCAGCTATTAAAAAAATCTGAATTAAAAATATTCAGAAATTGATTGTAAAGAAACCTAAATATTCAGAAGAACAAATATTGCCAGAATTAAAATGAATTTCCTTCTATGTATAAGCTTGACATTTATACCAAGAAAGAGAAGTCCTTAAAAATACATTTTCTGTTCTTAACATTGGGTCAGAATCCATTTGGGAAAAAGATCTTTTGATGCATTTCAGCAAAGGGAAAATATCTAAATGTATCTATGTATTAATGCCATCTATCAGAGAAAAAAGGAAGGCAAAAGGACATTGTACATTGACCATTATATAGTCAACTTGTCCTACTTATCTTCTTCTGATGGTTCTGAGGCTTTGCCAGAGTCTGACTTTCCTACCTAATTTCATTTAAGAATTAAAATGAGGTATTACCCCTCAGGAGTGATGGGAAAAATTTGAAAGTAGAAATTCAGAAATTTTTAAATTCAGAAAACAAATCAACGTAAAACAATTCCAATGTATCTCTATATAGTTAAATAAAGTTCATAAGTTTTTAGTACAGTAACTGATCTGACATCATTAAAATTGAAGAGATAATTATAGACTAGCTGCATAAACATATCGTGGAGTGTACAGAGACCAGAATTCATTCTAGATCTAGTAATGACGTGTACAATTTGTATAAACCATTTCACCTCTGGCTGTCTCACTTATCTCTTGTGAAAAATGTGATAATAATAATTACCCATCTTAGCAAAGTGTTTTGATATCCATAGATAAAAGTGCTATAAATTTTCAAATTTTTGTAACTAATTATCAACCATTTATCTTCCAAAAATTAAGACTATTAAGACTAGTTTTCATTATAAATTAATTCAGCTCTGGAAAATGCTTTAGGCTGAATTATGGTATGAAAATTTCAGCCTGCATCAACACGTGGATTCTAGTGATAGAAGGTATCACAATGTTCACTGTTCATATTACACTGATGGTGCTCAAGCACTGTGCCAAAAATTTTGAATTTATAGACTCTGAGGAGGTTCAAGGGGGGATGTCTACTCTGATTGCAGATACTAGGTTTTACAGGTCCAGAAAACTTTAGTACAGATTCACTCTGCCAGAGGTATGCATCTGTGTGAACACTGATTTTCTCTCTGTACATATTTTAGGAGACAGTTTTCCTGAAAAGTTTAGAACTAAAGCTTTTGATACTGAAAACTGCGTGGAAAATAAAATCAGTGTGACATTTCTCACAGGAAAAAAGGCAAGTAGACTATCAGAAAATTTGGTCAATCCCAAATCATACACTTTGCCTGAGCATGGCATTCATATACTTTTTTTTTTTTTTTTTTTTTAACTTAGCCCTAATAGTTCATGATGTTGACTTTAAATACTGTAACAGATCCACATCAGTTCCCCTATTTAGCTTTCTAAGAACTCACCCAGGAGTGATTTCATGTTTTCTTGTTTCAGTGACCAGGGCTATAAGCTGTGAACTTCAAGGAAAATATTTTCTCTCAAACTGCCTTTCCCTTAGCTACGACTTCCAAAGCCATACCTTAACTCAGAATGGATAAATATGTTCATTTAGGAATATTGTCTCAGCCTTTTCAAAAATAAGATGTTTGTTAGCTATTTTGCTGCCATGTAGAATTGTTATGTATAGGAGTTTCTCTCAGATTCTCAGCAAATTTGGACATTAAGAGATCTTTCACGTGAACAAAGTGGCTCATTTATTCAAAATACATGAAAATTGAATCAAATGGCTGTCTATTTGATAATGTATAAACAATTCACTAAAAGGATCCTCTTTCTTCGTATTATGCTCCTACGCCTTTCCTCTTTCAAAAAAAAAAAAAAGGTGTTTAAATGTGTAAAACTTCATAAACACAGTACCAGATTCCATAAATCCTGTGATTGACACTTTAACTGCATAGAAAGCCTCAAATTAAATAATGATTGCAATATAGCCCACAGTTACGCTACAGAAACTGAAAAATTCTAGTTGTTACTATAAAAACTGTTTCTGCCTCACCACTGTGTGACTGTGCTTAAAAAGCATGGCCTTTCTCACCTCAGCTTTTACATCTGTGGAAGGAAGATAGTGCCAGTTTTGTCCAGTACTTCAGAAAATATAGAAATAGGGAACTATTACTGCAAAACATATCTACAGCACTTTTAGTACTAGTAATAAGCAAGAGGTTAAAAATTTCATCTCTTCTGTGCTGCTTCTGTAGGATTTATTTTTTTGGCTCTCACAAAACTTAACACAAAAGCGTTATGGTTCATACAAAAGCTTAATTTTTTGGTTCATACAAATGTTTAATTTTTTGTTTCACACAACAAGTCTGTAAATTTTTGTAGAAAAGCTTCAGGCACCAGTAGGTTGAACAAAACTCAAAATGTATTTTCAGCCATGTGTTCTTTCCTCAGGAGAGACTGCCTTGTATGCAGTTCCTTTACTTGACTTTATTCCATGCAAGGTTATTCAGTTTATCCCAGGACTTCCTTTTGCTTTATTGATTCCAACTTGGTCTGTTTCTAGCACAGTAACTTTAAGCCTTACATGCTACTCACTAGTTTCTTTTTGACCTTGAGGTAATACTGGCCTTAAATAGGGATTGAAACAACTGTCATGAGGAGAGTCTACCGTGAGCAACTATGTACTGATCTTCTGTTCCAGGCAGAAGCTCCTCTTCAAATCTAGCTCTGTTTTGGAAGTGTCTAATTATTCCTCTATCTGTCAAGTCATGATGGTTTAACTTTTTTCAGGTACAGTCCCCTTAGCAGTTTTTTTCTGAGTCTTTCTTTCTTTAAGAATGAAGAAACACTACCAAACAACTGTTTAAGCATTCCTTTTATCCTAGAGACCACATCACAGTGTTTTGGGCTGATGGTGGGCATGGTATGTGTGAGCAATGAAGTTTTGAAGGACTTATTTTCCTTCAAAAAATTTAATGGCTTTTAGTGCTCATAAATACAAAGAAAAATATCTAAGTGTAAATCAGGCGTAGCTGTGTATAACATTGCCAGTCTGTGCTGTCTGTGTATCATTATCAGTCTGTATCACAATGAAATTAGTATTAAATGTCAGTTTTAGGCATATAACTCAAGAAAAATTTTTTTTGCAATAGGGAACATACCTATCTCTCTTACAATAGCTAGAGGACTAAGAACGAGAAGAACAGAAAATACCAATCCTTGCAGTAATTAAGGATAAATATATAAAACATCTACTGGTTAGAGTCTGAGACAGCACAAATAAAGCTACAAAGCAGGATCCAGACACATCGTCTTTATCACAACCTCATTATCTCTTCTTGCCCTGATAGAGAGAAGGAAAAGGCGGACAGGGATGCCCATTAGAGTGCTTAGAACATGACTGTTGTTTGATATGTGTTGCACATGTTCAAAATATTTTCCTATAAAATTAGGAGAAATAAAATCTGACTCTGATTTCAAACCTCACATCTAAAAGGTAGGACCCAGATGTCCCAGTCCTGCCTCATGCAAGCAAAAGCGTTAAGCCCACTAAAACCTGCATTGTGAATAAAGGTGAGTTACCAGGTTTTTTATTAAGTGGAAACACCGAAGTGGTCACATCACCGTAGTTACTTATTAACTTACAGTATAAAGGAAAACCGTAAAAATGAACTTCAGAGAGCAGTGACGTATGCCACAGATGCAGTCGGCAATAAAATCAGCAAGGAAACAGCCCCCCCGGGGAGGGGAGCGCGGTGGGGAGGCGGCTTGCCGGCGTCGCCACAGAGGGGCCCCGCGGACCGCCGCGGCGGCGGTTAGGAGCCCCCCGTTAACGGCCAGGAGGAGAGTGCAGGGTAGGGGGGGTGGCTGCTGGGGGCAGATCGGTGGGGCACTGAGAAACCCGGGGGCGTGGGGGCTCCCCCCGGGGTGATGGGGGGGGCTCCCCCTGCCCCCGCCCCGGTGTCCGTGTGGGGCAGGAGCGGCGTGTCCCCGGGGGCGCCCGCCCGTCCGCCCGCTCGCTCCGTACCTGGCGCCTCCTCCATCGCGGCTTCGCCCCGTTTCCAGGCAACCGCTCCCACGACGCGCAGAGCGCTCTGGGAACTGTAGTGCGGCCGTGCCGGCGGCCGCCCGTGCGCATGCGCCCTGGAGGCGTTCGGCGGCGGGGGGGTGGGCCGCGCGCCGCCGGCCGTTACCGGTGCGTTGGGCGGTACAATAGATTGGGGGGGGGAGTGTCTTATTTTTTGAAAAATAAAATCCCTTTTGACCACTCTTGTGACCTTTTTCCAAACTAAACAGGAAAGTGAAATTAATCCCCCAAAGTGTCTGCTTTTTTTTTTTTTTTTTTTTTTTTTTTTTTTGTCTTTGTCCTGGTATTTTCAAACGTTCCTGAAGTACTTGGAGGACGTTGGTGGGCCCCATCCTCACTGCTTTGAGCTGTGGTTGTTAAAACAAGATGAGCTTTGCGGTCTGACGGACTCAACCTGTTTCAGCTTCGCTGGGCCCACACAGTAGGAAAGCATTGCTCCCATGGGGCCCCACCGATAGATCACATCGTAGTTCCAAGGAAAACTGAGCTCACACAAAAAGTGCACGTTTACATCTGTGTTACATCTTCACATCTCCTGGAAAGCATTTGAGGTCAGGTCCATCCCTCAAGTTAAAGAGAGAAGGGTCGCCACGTCGTGAAGGGCAGTGTCTACGCAGAGTGCTTTGTGTGCGTGCAATACAAAGGCGCGTGGTGCTGCACAAAGCCAGGATATATGAGGACGTTTAATGAATAATTTAACGATCCAGTCCTTAGCAACTCTGTCGGAGGCAACAGTGAATGGTTCAGTCAGAAATTATAATGGCCACGATTATTAAAGTTCTCTCTTGTATCCTGCTGTTTCCAAGAAGGGCTGAAAACTCTTCCAAATTCACGTGTGAAATTCTCCACGCTTTTTTTTTTCCTCCTCCTGCACAGGAAAAACTTGGCAAAAACTGGCCAGTCAGTCACCCTTTGCATTCAGAGCGCCTGAAAAAACAAGCCCGCGTAAGCACGCTCTTCCCCCCGCCGACTCCCGCGCAGGGCTTTGACCCGGGAAGGCGCCCCGGCGCCGGGCGTTGGCGAGGGGAAAGGGGGCGCCTGCGGGGCCCCGGGCGGAGGTGGGGCGGCGAGGGAGCGGCGAGGGCCGGAAGGCGACGGGGAAAGGTGCGGGGAGGGCCGCGGGAGGCGCCCGGCCCTGGGACAGGTGCCACCACGGGAAGGGGAGGGCCTGTGGGCGCGGCGGGGTGGCCCGGCGCGACGTGCCCCGGCGGAGGAGGCCGCGCCATGGCCCCGCGCGGGCGCTGGCGGCGGGCGCTGCTGCTGCTGGCCTGGCTGCCGGCGGGTGAGTGCGGCCCCGCCGCGGCGCCCCGGGGCTCGGCCCGGCGCGGCGGGGGGAGCGGCTGCCCTGAGGCCCGCGGAAGGGGTGGCTGGGTCCCGTGTTGTTCCTTCCCCGTCCCGGGCCAGGGCAGGTTTGGGGCGGAGGGTGTCCTGAGCGGGGCCCCAAAGCCGTGCCAGTGGCCGCTCTCAGAGAGGGAGGATATCGCCACCCGCCAAGGTGCAGCTGGCTCCTCTCCTAGGTGGAGGGGAAGAGGTTTCGCCGCCTGCATTGCTTGCGTGCAGCTGGGCTGGTTTGGACCTGAGTACCAGGAAGAAGCATGGGGACTCCCCGATGGCTCGTCACAAGTGCTAACCCCAGCTTTTGCTGGGGCTGCGCATCCTCAGCTGCTTTTGAGATCTGGCGAAGTTGCAGTGCTTTGGTGGTTGGTAGAAACATGCCTGTGTGGAAACAGGAGCTCCCCTTGATGTCCGTAGATGGCCTTCAGCAAGCATAGTCATTTCCTTTCCTCTAGCTCCTCATCTGCTCTCAGGAGTGATCATTTTGGTCTTGGATATCTGGGTCCTTGCTGATGATTTAGCTTTAGATGTTCAGTTTCTTGCAGAGAACCAATAAAGGAAGGAAAATAATAGGGAGGTATACTTCTTGGTTATCTTGCTTGGCAGCCCCATTCCTACATGATGTTCTCACAAGCTAAAACTGGCCTCACTTGGTCTGGAAATCAGTGTCTTTTCAATACAAAGTCACAGATCAGAGGTAATGATGACTTACTAGATTGGTAGTGCCCGATTTCATTCTTTCCAAGCAGAAAAGAAGGGCAGCAGAATGCAGTAGAAGAATGCAGTTCAAGTTTAGGAACCTTCCTTATTTTCTCAGCTTTTCAGTTGTCTTCTGTGATCTTGGTTGAGGAGGTTAGCATGAAACATCAGAAATGCTAAGACATCTGATTGCCATCCAGTGGGAACAGTAAGTTTTTAACCTGTTTAAAAAACGGGGAACGTGTCTTTAACTCTCACTGTTTGGTATAACAGAGGTAATGACAATGAATGCCTTCATAAAGAGCTTTGGTTTCTTCAAGTGAAAAAAACGTGGTGATTTTTGAGTATTTTATTCTTGTCTGAGGGATGTTGTTGTAACAAACTCATGGAAAATCAGTTCTGTTTTCATGAGTTTAGGCAGTTCATAATTCATGTGGGAAAGACCTGTTTGCTTTCCAATGAGATCAAGGTTTTGTCAGTCTTTTGAGGGTTTGGATTTTGCGTTCATTTGTGTTTTCCTGCAGTAAGATACTGCAGGTTAGCTCTTTCACAGTGAAAACCTCAGATGAAACAAGATGTGTTGAAGTGCAGTGTAGTTAAATAAGAACCACTGTAACTGTCACCAGTCTTGACCTTGCCTTGCTACAGCACTGTGAAAACTAGACAGCCTTGCTTTTGCTAGAATTGTGCATGGCCATTGATATTTCTGTGTTTGTGTGTGTGTGTATATGTGGGGTTTTTTCAGAAGAGTCTTAGATTTGGAGTTTACCCTGGTCCTCTCTTTGTTTGTGTGGCATTTTTCAGGCAAATGAGTTTGCTCTGCCTGTACTTCAAGTTGGTGTGCCAAGAGAGTTTCAAACCAGAAGCTGAGCAGCACAGCATTGACATATCCTACTGCAGAAATATTTGTTGAGGCAGTATTGCACCTCTGTAGCTATATAGTTTCCACCTGGCACAGACTGTGGATGGGTAAAGCTCATATTTGCCTGGAGAATACTGTGGAGACACAACCTAAAAGGACATTGAAAGAATTGCACTTGCAGATGTGATCCAGATAATACTGCAGTGTCCCCGGTTCCCTTGCTGTCATCCTCGAAACATGGAACGAATGGAAGATTTTTAAAGACGCAATAGAAATGAATGCTAGTTCATGATCACCCATTCAGCTGGCACTTTCCAAGCCTTCCACCTTCCTTTCCTCCTTTCCCACTGTCATGCACCCCAGTTAAGGGTCGTTTTACCATGGCACTGCAAACCCTGTCCTGTTCTTGGGGGTGTACTCCGGAGAGTGTATCCTATACTCACTTAGCACTGTTTGCCTTGCCTTATCGAAGGGCAATGAGTGATAACTTTGCTATTGTTAATGACAAGCACAACTTATTGTGTTATCAAAGTTTAAACAAGATAGAGGTGTCACTGGAGTGTGGCTAAACTAATGTATATCTTATAAGAAACTTTGTGAAACCTTGCTCAGTGGATGCTGTACTTGGATAGAAAATGCTGTGGAGGCTGTTACAGGTGAGGTCAGAAAGTGAAAAACAAGAGCTTTATGGAAAGAAAGAAAAAAAAGGGGGGGAAGGGGAAAATTGATGTCTGTTATTCTAAAGTGATATAAAGATTAGGTGGAACTATAATGCTAAAGCCCAAAAGTAGTATTGTCTTCATCCTAGACACCACTAGGTAACATTCTGAGGGCTATCTTAGCAAGACCTTGACAAAATTCATTTAGATGTTCACATAACAGATAGCACTGCAGAACCTATCTGGTTGGGATGACAAGCAAGGCAATTCCCTTCTGCGCACTTTTGGCCCAAAGAACTATCTCCCACAGCCTGGAGGGACAATTCTACCATGTAGAGTAGAGTATGAGTGATGTGCTACATAATATCTAGTAACAGTTGCTTCAGAGGAAAGAATTCTGTCAATAGGACAGGTGGATAGCTCAAGCTGTGCTCTGTCAGGGAGAGACAGGACTTGCATCCTAACCAGGATTCATCTGCACAGCTTCACCAGAGGGCTTGTGAGACATCGCTTCACACACTGTTTGTGAAGCACTGTGAGGTCTCTGGGTACAAGTTCTACATGAGGCCAAAGGAGACGTACTTCTGTTGTTGGTCCAGTCCGGGATGAAAGTTGTGATGTGATGTCTGTTCCTGCCAGCCAACTGTCTTCTGTGTTCTTGTTTGCAGGTTGCCTCTCCCTGCTGGTAACAGTTCAGGATGTTGAGCGTTACACCACCTTGTTTGCTAGTGTGGTCCTCAGGTGTGACTACAGCACCTCAGCACAGCTGCAGGATGTAGTGGTGACCTGGCGCTTCAAATCCTTCTGCAAGGATCCCATCTTTGACTACTACTCAGCCTGTGAGTGTCAGGTTTGTTCTCCAATGAATTCCTCTTTAAATGGAAGCGTGGGGAAGGTAGACTTACTGGGGAATGTACACTTTTGACTTCTTTCTGCACATAAACCGGGTCAGGTGGTGGTACTTCCCTGGGCTCCAACAAAAGAGGGCAGAGATGTCATTTCCTTTGTGGTATCAAGGCTTTATGTCACTGTATCGGAGAAATCTTAGCCAAAGCAGACCATCTGTCCTCTTTGTCATCAGGTCGGGAGGCAGGAAGCTCTGCCGTTTTTGGCACATGTCAAACCTGCGACCCTACGTTCTGCCAAAGCAGAAAGCAAGGACCCTGCAACAAATGGATTTTGTGATTTCATGATGGGGCTCATGGTTGGAGCTAGTGGCCAGTGACTAGTTGTTATTGATTTTAGGAAGCAGAAGAAACACCTGCATTTTGGAGGGCAGAAAGACCTGAAAGTGACAGCACTTTGTGTGCAGACATTCTAGTGTTTGTGGCCTTGTTTCAGGAGTGTTTAAAATGATTGTTAAGGTATATTTAGGCTGCCATATCTTAGCTTAACTGTACACTTAATACTGAGCTCAAAGTGGGGAGCCTGGGCTTGTTTGGTGCCATAGTGTCCTAGCTCTCCATCATGCAGTCTAGACAGCTTAGGTAGGCATGTTACCAAGTCCATGAGCAGATGGATCCCAGGCTCCACTACTTTCAGCAGAGAGTTAGTGCTTCGAGTTCAGGCTACACTTGAGCTAATAGCCCCTAACAGGGATAGAAAGCATGAAGGTCAGAATCTTAGCCTAGCTGGATCCTGCTCTTCATGATACATTGAAGACAGAGCTGCATGGAGGCCTTTAACAAGCTTTGTCCTCTCCTCTCCTCACTGCAAGCCCTTTAAGGATAATGCTGAGTGTTTGTATGAATTATCTCTCCAAATTTCATCTCCCAAATGCCTAGTGATTCAATGTTAGATTTTGCTGCAAGTCTCTCATAGGAGTAATGCACAGTAATTGCCTCTAATCATTCATTAATTCTGTCGAGTCTACACATAATCCTGAGGTGGATTCAAACGATGGATTCTTTTCTGTCTTTATGAACAACATAATGGAGTACAGGTGGGACCTACATCAGTGGGTCCTACACCAGTTCATATTTGTCTAGAGATTTGGTTTTGAAATAAAAATGCTTTTTGATATTGCTCCAGGAGTCCTAATGAGTTGTGTGACTTTTTTCCCTGCTGTTTGTCTTCATCCAAGGAGCTGCCCTCCTGCCTACCATCATCAGCTTCTTTCCACTGTCATTGTTTCAGTTGTGAGTGCAGGAGCCATCTCCTCTGCAGCTTTTGCATTCTCAAAATCTCTGTCATTTCTGTGGCTCCACTTCTGTTTGCTTTTAAGTACTCCAGAGTTGCTCTTGCTGTTTTGAAGCCATAGTTTGTGTTACTAAACCAAAACAGATGTACATGTGTATTTAAGAGTTTTTCTTCTGTTTACAAGGGGATAGAAATTGGACCTATGAAAAAAAACTTCTGGCTTCTGATTTGATGATGTGTGTTTGTAGCATACCAGGCTGGTTTAGCTCTTGGGCAAGATCCGTCTGATGACTGCAATGACAGCCAACGAAAGGTGCGCATTGTCATCCAGAAATATGGGCAGAACGAACCTGTACTGGGCATCGATTACAGGCAACGGAAGATCACCATTCAGAACCGTAAGTGACACAACTTCTCAGGCAGGCAGTGAACCCAGTAACTATCTAATATCTGGGCCTACTAAGTGTAGAGAAGCATGAACATGGCTAATATCATTTGTAGCTTACATATTCTGTAAGGTGGCATTGGAGCAAGAGTCGTGAGGGGCCAGATTTGCTTTCCCTGGCCTGAGGGTGTTGAAGGCTCTGCAAGCTAAGACAGAGTTGAGGATACCTGAGCATTTCGCTGAAGAGTGCAGAGGCGAGTTGAAGAGCCCAGAGGCTAGAAAACAATTCTTTCCTCTAAGAAATACTGAATACTTGCCCAGGTGCAATATGTGCTCTTTGCTGTCTCTGAAGCAATAGCTATTGGTACTGTCAGAAAAGAGTTATTAGACTAGCTGGCCCAATGTGGTACAGCGATCCATATTCAGTGTGCCATGGCCTAACCTGAAACAGCTTTAAGGTGTGAGGTTGTGTTACATCTAAGTGTGGTAAACATCCTAGGCATGTTTCTTCTATTGTATAATTGTTTTATTCTATTTCTGTTTTATTTGATGTGGCTCCCTGAAACTCTTCTGCTCCAGCTCCTTTGCATGCAAAAACGACAAGGTGATTTCTTGATAAGAGGAGAGGAAGGAGGGAAATATTATGAAATGCGAGCTTAGAAAGAGGTGCATACACTGTAGTGGTTTCCTGGTCTTTCCTGGAGTTAATGAGGCACCCTGCTGGCCAGTGAGGTTGACAGTACTCTGAAACCAATGCTGGGAGCTGGCAGCAACAGAAGCAGCAGATTTCTGTTAAAATCCGTCACCCAGCAGTGCTCTGCTATTTCATTCCACACAGAATTAGCCCCACGTGTAAGTTACTTTGCCTTCAAGCAACACAAAGAGAAAAGGGATGAGCAGTTAATGGTACTTAAAGGAGTTCTCCATAGACTAAAATGGGAGTGAGTTGTTTTCATTTGAAAGTGATGGCTGCCCACTGGAAGAGGGAAAATACAGTACAGTATGTCGCCTGCAAGCACAGGGCCATCTTACAGTGAGGCCTGAAAACAGAGCTAGTCTTGAGGAGCCCGCTGACCCTCTGTATCCCTCTCCCACAGGGGCAGACCTTGCCATCAGCGAGGTTATGTGGTGGGACCATGGCATGTATTATTGCACTGTGGAAGCACCAGGAGATACATCAGGTGATCCGGACAAGGAAGTTAAGCTAATTGTTCTCCGTAAGTGCTTGTGGTCTGTCCCCTGAGTGTCCCCGGTTCTCTTCCTTCCCACCCCAAGATGTCTTCTGGGTAGAGAGGTGCTCAGTAACTTATTGGTTACTGGTATATGAGGTTCCTCTCTCTTTCCCTCATAGATTGGCTCACAGTACTCCTTATCATCCTTGGTGGACTCCTTTTCCTTCTGCTGATTGGAGTGTGCTGGTGCCAGTGCTGCCCCCAGTATTGCTGCTGCCACATCCCATGCGTCTGCTGCCCAACACGGTGCTGCTGTAACCAGGAAGGTGAGGTGTAAGCAAGTATATGTCCAACCATGGCTTCTGTCAAGGCAAAAGCTTGACATGCAGCTTGCTGTGCTCCAATTTCTCCCTGTGCTTCAATGTGAAGATTGAGATGTCTTTCTGGCCAATGTAACCTTCATGTAACTTAATAGAGAAGGGGAACTAGGATGTGTGGATCCAACCCTGCTCCTATGGAGCTCTGTGTCTTACTTTCAGAAGTTTCTCCCCACTCACAGCTTACTGCCAGCTTCTCTCACATTATCCAGAGCATGGCCTCATGTGAATAGCTCTGGACTGTTTTCATCCCAGTTCTACTGTGGTTCTTCTGCCTGTGCATTTGAGGGAGGCAAGCGAATGCCTTGTTCCCGTTATCATGATGCTGCTCTCCAAACTGGCCTAGCCTTGCAATGTGCTGCTCTGGGAGGTACCTCTGTAAAAATCGGGACTTTCTGTCTTATGAGTATTTCAGACCTGCTCCTTCTACAAGCAAAGAGTTTTTGTTTGTTCACTTTTTGTTTGGTGAGAAGGAGGATGAGAAAGAAAGGAGGAAGATGGTCTGTCTTGATGGTCAGTTCTGCAAATGCTTTCTGAGTTTTTGAGGGTCAAGAGAGTTTTGCATAGTTTTCAGCAATAATAAAGATTCTGAAGTCAGTGCCTGTTCTGTTAATAGAGCCAGCCAGGCATAGCATTGGAATTCTGCCTACTGGAGTTGTTTAGCCTCTGTGTTCTTGTACCTGAAATTTCATAGTTCTGCAGTGACGCAAACTGGAATAGCCCTCTGTATTTTACATGCTCTAACAGGAACAAAATGCAACAAGTGACATTTACTTGTCACTGAAATCATCCAGTTCTTCCTAGGTGCTGCAAGGAGGGGATTTGTGAACAAGTAGCTGTGGTTTTGGTGTCCCTTTGCTTGCAAAGAGTTTTGTGGTATACCTTGATGTTTGCAACCTCTCTAAGAGCTGAAAGAACCTACTGTGAGAGTTTTAGATTTAAGCTTAATTTGCTTAGCCATTGCAAAGAGTGAACAGAGTATCCCCCTCATTTGCTAAAACCAAAACCAAACAAAACACTTTCTGGGTATTTTATGTTCTCCCAAGTGAAATGTTTGGTTGTGAGGAGGCTATGGAGACTTGGCAGAAAAATCAATTTCCTTGAGGGAGACAGAGGTGATAGATATATAAGACTCATACATCCAGGCTTCCTGGTTTTCAGCAAAGGAGCATTCAGAATATGCGTGAGTTCTTTTTTTGTTTTTCTATGCTGTAATAGATAACAGCACACTCCAGACTGGTGTTGTCTTTCCTGTCTCCTACTGAGGATAGGTAGGAAAGATTCGTGGGGGACACCTAAAAGGTCTCTCTGCTCATGAGAGAAGTTACGGACCAGTCAAGCCTCCTTGACTGGCTGCTGAATTCTCTGGCTGTAATTTTCATCCCAGCTACTGCCCTCTATCCACTTTGCAAGGGATCTGTGTGACTGTTCCGTTGCTGTAATGCACCTTCTCTTCACTTCTTCCTGCCTCTAACTTACTTTTTGGTTTCCAGAAAAGGAACAGGAGACCTTAAAATGCAGAAGAAGATTGAGACAGGAGGTATCTTAAAAAGCAGTCATGAGGAATAACCGTTCTATGCAACTGAAGAAAAAGCGGAAATCCTCAACTAAATGTTAGGATTAGAGAGCCATTTAAATGTGGCTGATTTCTTCCCAGTTATTGGCCACTAGAGGGTAGCCTAGATCTGCTGAACAGGCAAAGATGCCACTGGGGCAAGGTAACACGGGGTATTTTAAAAGTCAGGTCATTAACTAACATGGTTTTGAACCTAGTTACAAAAGGAGTGAATTCTTTGCATAATTTAGAGGTGAGGTTACAGAAATATTAAATATGTCCTGGGGCAAGCCAATTATGTTGCTCTGGAAAGCTCTGAGAAAAGTTCCTTGGTACAAATATGAAGGTAAATATATGTATGACCTTCGGTTCCTGTTAGCTACTTCCCTCCTGTGGATTTCTTCCAGGCATGAATTGATGCAAAATAGGATGTACTTGCACCTGAGTCTGACTGAATTGGAAAGTATATTTTTGTAATTGGATTTGCCCCAGCAACTGCAAAGTCTGACAAAGGTGAAAAATTTTCTCAGTGCAGAATGGGTGGGGGAAACAATGAGGCATCTTCCCAAATTTTTACAACAGTTGTGAATTTTGGAACTGGGAGGAATTTAACATTTTTCAGTTCAGTATATTTTCAAGAATTCCCAGAAAAGATCTGCAACGTTACCTTTGTTCTGCAGATGAGAAATCAGAGTACTGAATTCAGTGCTCTGTGTATCAGGTTCAAACTGGGAGGCAAGCTATCTGGGGAAGGAAGGGAAGATGATGGAGCATAGGAAGTCCATGGATAATTATGCATTTGTTCAGCTTAAAGGAGAGACCAGAGAATCAGACAGATGTGAAGGTTTAGGTCCCAGTGACTGCCTTCACGCCGTGAGGAGGGAAACCTGTAGATATGCCCTGTACTGGGCCTTTTGCTGCTCAGGGAAGACTGCAGTCAAAACCTAGAGATGCACATTCAGCAGATACAACCTGTAGGTGATTCTCAAGGTGATAATGGGAGGAGCAGGAGAGGAATCAATAAGGCCTTTCCCTTATTTTCATTTCATTTCCTTGCTCCTCTCTTTCTTCAAGTGTGAAACTTGAACTCCAGGGTTCCTTAAAAACTCCTTAAAAAAAAAAGGGGGGGAAAAGAAAAAGAAAAAGAAAAAGAAAAAGAAAAAGAAAAAAAGAAAAAGAAAAAGAAAAGAAGGCAAGTTTGACATAAGACACTTGAAAGCTCATACCTCAGGCCACAGTGCTCTGAAGAAAAATCACAGTATTAGGATTAAAACCCTGAAGTTTTCATCTTTGTTTTTCAGTCTGTTTGGAGCCAGGCTGGAGAGAGGAGGGGAGTTTGGGATGGAGAACAAATGGGAGCTGCCTGAACTGTGGAGAAAGCAAAGGATATGGTAGATTGTAGGGGCAGTCCCTGTTTTGCTCCAGTCTTGATCTATATAAATTCAGTGAAACAGCTAAAGGAGGACATGTATATAATCTTCTTAACAGCAGGAGTCTACATGAAATGAAGGGGATGGCTCAGTCCCAAAGAGCATACAGTCTAAATACTGCCTGCTGCAGATGAACCCAGGGGACAGAATTAATTGGAGCTTAGCTGTAGCCTGGTTTCTTAAAGAAGCAAGGTTTATGCAGCCAATTGGTCTGTCTGTGCTCTGGCTCTTCCAATCCAATAGCTTTTAATTTCAGCAACCAAATTCAGCCAGATTTATCAGAGGGGGAAAGGTCTCAAAGACAATTACATTACTGTCTGTCTCCTGAAATGTATAGCCATGAATGTTGTGTTAGTACCTGACATGGGAAAAGACAGCACTAAAAGCCTGCCTCTTTTCAGACTCCAGAGAAGCCATGTAAGAGAAACTTTGCAAAGGTTTGAGTTGCAGAAAAGCTTCAAACAGCAATGACAGACATGCACAGTCATGTTTTTTAAGGTCTGGCACTTTCAGTATTTACTTGTTCATAAACTTGAGTTTTGATTGTCTGTAGTAGAGGTAGTAAGTTTCTGTAACGTGATCATTTAGGTGTTTCCCCCAAAAGAAGCAGCAATGACTGGTAATTTTGCAGACAGAGATGGTGACGTTGTCTTTGTAGAGGAGGTGAGGCAGAAGAGCTGTAAAAAGTGAAGTGGACTTTGAGCCTGACCCCATCAGAAAGGATCTGGAGCAGTGGAGGAAGCCAGTAAGAGAGAGGAATTTCCATTGGTTTTGCTCCCTTGGTACACAGGACATTGCCATTGAGAACAGGAAATTTAGTTTGCTTACCTGTTTGATCATGCTGTCCTAAGGGATTTAATTTGAGCATTCACACCGAGATAAATTAGAAAGAGATGGCAAGAGTGGTTGAAAGGCTGGCAAGGGAGAAGCTGGACAGTGCATCTCTGGGTGCTTTATTTGCAGAACAGACAGACAAAGATGGAAGTTTTTAACTATGATGTGGAAAACATAATCTGGACAGAGCCAACATGAAAGGCACAAAAAAGCTCTTGTTTGGCTGTAAATCAAAGCCAAGGGGAAAAGGATCAATGACCAGTTGAAAGAGTTTTAAGGAGAGAAAGCAATGTGGTATATCTTGCTGTACAAGACATTATCTCCCATCCTTCTGCAGCTCTACTCGTAATGATGGGAAAGGTGGGCAGGTAGAAGTCTTCCATTTGGTTATATGCTATGTACTTAATCGAAGTGCCAGCTGATCCCAGTTGCTGGAACTGTACCCTGAAGATCTGGCACTAACCCTTTTCTTCTGTTTAGGTATCTGTTTGAAGCTGTGCAACTTTCCCTGGCTCTTTTTTGTTTGTCACAGGATGGAGAGCTTTTCATTCTGTTGTTTTCCAATAACTGATCACATCCAAAAGACACAATGTATCAAGCAAAATGGTACTGTATGTGTTCTGCTGGCTGTGCTCTAGGGATAGCTGCTGTAAACTTACTTCTTTTCCAGCACTGGAACGGCATCGCTTCATGAAGCAGGCTCGTGCACTTGCACCTTGGATGTCACCCAACATGTTCTACAGAGGTAGTGATGGGAATTCTCAACTTTCTTCTTACCAGCTGAACCCTCTGCTGCAACGAGGTGAGACATCGGGCATCATTTCAGAGGGAAATCTGGATGAGAAACTGGTAACTTCTCACAGAGGTTTGGCGGTGAGGCTTTAGCTTCTCTACCACAAAAGCAAAAAGGTGTTTCTCCAGAACACCAGACCAAAGCAATATTGGCTCTATTGTATCTGCAGTATGTTTTAGATACTATCCACCTGGGTGGATAAATACTACATATCCGTCTTAAGTGTTTTCCTAGTCTCAGTGCTGGGTAAAGTAGTTTAGTGCTAAGTGGGGTATATCTGTGCTACACCACAGTGACTGCAGGGTAAATATACCCAGCTTATCTTGCTTCCGGTGGTAGAGGAGGATACTGTCTCTTTGTTCTGCTGTGCTGGTCACGGTCAACTCCTTATAGCCAAAATTGATATGACAAGTGAAGTGCAATTTGTTTGACTTCTTATCAAATGTCTAGTCTTCATATGTTTGAGGGCAAATGGCCTTCTGTGCAATAGCTTTATTCTGCATGCACCAAAGAATGAAGGACTTGTTACTGAACTAGGAAGGATTTTCCAGACATTTCCCCCCAAAATCACATATATTAGTGGTATTTATTTGTGACCTTAATGGAGGAGAGAAGATGGAGTGTCTAAAGCTCTAGAGAAAGAGGTATTATCAAACATAAAAGAAAAAGCTTATTGCCAGTAATATTTTTAATTGTCCAAGAAAAATAGGAGAATTCAGCATAACAACTTCCCAAATAATTTTTAACGAATTTCCATCTAAAATTACCTTTTCATCAGTATCCAGCAGTCACAGATTTATACGGTGTCTGATTAGTCTTAGCTATTGTTTGAAGAAATAGTTTGCAAACGTCTTGAATACTGGATTCAAAGTGTTTGAGCATACACTTTTTTAGCCTGCTGGTTAATTTTACAGTTACCATTTTTTTTTCTAGCTAAGACACCAGCTCTCTTTAGGAAGATCTGGTGACCGAGTCACCATGATATAAAACACTGGAATTTCTTAAAGACATGTGCACATTAGCAGAAAACAATGGGCAAAGTTCTTCAGGCAGTCTTTTCAGCTTGTGTTTTCATAGTCATCAAATCTTTTGTGCTTAACTTTCCATTAAAGTTATTTAAAATCAGCTTAGAAATCATATAAATTTTGGGCAGAGGGGACCTCTAAGGTCATCTAGTCTAAACTCTTGCTCAAAACGAGACCATCACCAACCTAGATCATGCCATCCATTGCTTTGTCTAACAAGTTTTGGAAATCTCCAAGGATGGAGATTCCATGACCTCTTCAGGTACCTTCTCCAGTGCTACACCAGCTTCCTAGTGAAGAAATTTCCTCATTTGCTGCTTAATCTGTACATCTCTGTGTGTATGCATTAATATATACAAAATTTTCTTCTTCTGTAGTTTTGACTTGTATTGCTTCCATTTCAACAAGATATAACAGGAAAGCAGAACACTATGAAATTTCTGTTTTTTTTTAATTGAAATTTGGTATCAATGCTGTAGGGAAAAAATCCTCTCTCTGAGTATATCAGCTAGATTTCCTGGTTTGCTGGGTGACTGATGTCTTACTTCTGTGCTGTCCAAAACACAGATAATGCTGCAGCTTTCCAGTTACTGTACTTTGCCCCTTACCTTGTGCAGTGCAGATGTTCTGCCTATGGTGCTTGAAACTTGCATGGCTGTTGCAGGGGACTATCTGCAGTGGGGAAGAGATGCTTAAAAGGTTTTCAGCCAAGATTATCTATGGAGAGGAGCCCTCTCTTCGTTGTTTTGCCTTGACTTGCTGCATTGTCCTGTGCTCTCATCCTTAGATGTGTCCCTGCACAGCAGTATTCCACTGGTGCAGCCACAAGGTCCGCTTTCTTCAAACAAGGGTGTCTTGGACTACCTGGAGTCTGAAATCCAAAATCTCAACCTATCTCAACCCCTGCCACCCTCCCGCCAACAGCAGACTGTGCCGCATTCCAGCGTGCTCTCCTCCCTAGGCTCCGATATTGTGGAACACAGGGTAATACGTCTGCCTCCGCTCATCGATCCTGTCCCCTCCTTCCACGGAAGCAGCAACTCCTCACGCCTCCAGAGAGGTGCTCACACCCCCCAACCCTGGGACTCCTCAGCAGAGAACAAGAGGGAAAATCGACTGTGGCCCCGGCCTCCCGGTGGGGATTCTCACTCCACCTACAGTCGGGAGCCCTGGGACCAGCAGCAAGAGGAGCGTCCTCCAAGACAGAGGACAGGCAGCTACAATGGCAGGCCTGGGCACTCCAGACGGGATGTGTCACCTGTGCACCATGCTGAGAAGGGCAAGAGCAGCAGCAGCAGCAGTAGTTTCTACCCGGAAGAGGCCAAGGAGCGGTCCAGCCACCATCGTGACTCAAGACAGCAGCCCACAGGGAGACAAGACTACCAGCACCATGCCAGGAGGAGCAACAACTCAGGTCACCGCCAGCACAGCTACTCTCCCCCTTCTCGGCGAGGGTCATGGAGCTCCTCTGAAGAGCATGTCCGTCTCCCAGTGGCGAACCGCAAGCGTCACCGCCGGTCTCGGGACCGGCCAGAAGATAAACCCCCAAGTTACCGCTCACTAGATATCATCCCAGATCAGGACAGCAAGCATAGAGACAGGGGAGGGCCACGCTCAGTAAGTTAGCTCTCTTTGCTGATTCCCCATCCAAGGGAAGAGATGGGTTCATGTGGGGTGAGGGTGGATTATTGTTACTTTCTGTAACCTGTTGTCTTTCTGAAGGAGGGCAAGGAGTGCTGGATGCCCTGTGCAGCTTAGTTATCAAAAGGTTGTTGAGTCCCCTCCCTTCAGACATATGTTGCATTGCTATAGTGTGTTCAGGGGCAAAATGAGTAGTCAAATAAAGTAGCACCCTTATCACCCCCCATGCCCTCCAGTCCCTACTTAGAGCCTCTATGCACTGGTGTCAGAAAAGCTGTTCTCCTAGCATTGCTTGGGGAGAAGCACATCCAGAGTAGGCAGCACTGGAGAGAACCCCTCTACAACCCTCTGTAGCTTTGGTTTACTTTTAATTTCTTTGTTTAATATGTGCATAATTCTCCTATTACCAGTCTCCACCATTTAACGTTTATAGTGTCTCGGTGGTATTTCCAAGATGGTTTATATGGAAAAGCTTTCAGGTAAGATGCCTAAAGCTATATGAAATGGGCTTTAAGATCATGGATGGCTAGAGTAGTGAAAAACATGATCCTCCAGGCCAAGATAGAGGAGGATGACTTGCTTGTTGGGACTCCTGAGCACTGAACATGCATTATATGGCATTGAACAACCATTGTTCTCAGCTCATCTTATTTCAGTTTACACAGGGACTAGATATGAAGTAGCAACCAAAGTGTGAAAAGGTTTCATATCCAATAGCTAGTTGTCAACTTAGCCAGTATATTTTCCCTTACCATTCTTTTGTTGTTTTTAAAAAACTCATTTTTTTAAGTGACTCCGTGTCGCGTACATGCAGGATTTTACTAGGTGAAACTCTTCTCAAAGAGCCGTATTTTGCAGATTACCGTTTTCTCCTCTGAGTTTTGGAAGGAAGTGCAGTTCTCGTCTCAGCTGGGATGTATGTATGAATGGTTTCACTATGGTGCTCACAGCAGGCAGAAAGACGTATGGTTTCTAGGCATCCTTCCATGTTCCTGAATCTCTTATTTTCTCTTGCAGGACAGAGGAAGTTCCCGCAGTGGAAGAAGCATAGTCATTTAATGTCAGTGCTGAAAGAACTGAGATTCCCACCAAACTCCTCTTAGCTGTCTCAACATGTAGGCTGGGATGGCTGCTTTTGATTGGACAGGCAACAAGCAAAAAAACAGATAAAGTTGTTTTCCGTGAGACTTGTGACTCTAAAGAATCTATGTCTAGTGCCCATGAAAGCAATACCTAATGCCTTCTTATTCCTGCTTTGACCTGGAAACTTAGGTGTGCAATGGGCTGTTGGAAATGGTGTACTTTTTAGTGGCATTGAATAAATGTTATATTCCTAACCTTTAAAGAAACATACCAGTTGTCCTTGTTTGGTGCTGTGGCACTGCAGGGAGCCCAGTCTGTAGAACGCTGGTCCTTTATACGTTGCTCATTGGTGAATGGCTCAGGTAATCAGAGTTGCAGAATCACAGAATGGTAGAATAATTTTGGTTGGAAGAGACCTCTGGAGGTCATCTGGTCTGGCTCCCTGGGAGTGAGGTGTGGTGAGGCACAGCTTTCTAGAGTCCTCCACTGTGCTTCAGAATGTGTAAGATTTGCTTCTTCTGCTGTGCTGTGTGGCATAGTTAAGGGACAGTCACTTCTTTTCACCCCAGTAAGCCTGTCTCTCAAATAGAAGAATCACAGTGTTAGAAGGATGTTTGACTGCCTTAATAAGGGCTCACTAGCACATCCGAAAATTGCCAACTCATCTGCCTGTCACTGACTGAACCACTCTGCCATACTTTAACCACTTGTGGTAAAAGGTACTTGTGCTAGCCTTTAACCAGCCTTGCCTTTATTTACGAATTCAAAGGGCTGAATTTAACAAGGTTTGGCTGTCCTCACGGGGACTGAGCAAGGTATGACTAGTGTTCCTGGTACTGTGGACCAGAATTTCCTTCAACTCTAGGAAGCATGACTTTGGTGGATATATCTTTCCTGAGACATGTACTCTTTTGCATGCATTTTATGTTTTCCCTTTGCTGTCTGTGCCATCTTTTGTGTACATGGGGTAGGATAAAGGACTCCGTGAGAAGTCTTACAGTCACCGCTTTTACTGCTGCCCTAACAATAATACCAACTCCAAATGTGTTGTGCATCTGAGCTGTAGCTATATTGCAAGGTTTTCCTATCTGTTACCTTGCAACTGGAACAGAATTTACCTGTGCTGTAAGAACAGTTGCTAAAGAGAACTTGCCATTTCCCCTTGATGTGGTTCATCTACTGTTTTCATTAGAATGACTGAAAAAGCAGAGATGTTCCCTGCATCCTTGTAGTTGGATGCAGGCTGCCTCTATAGGAAACTGACTTTCCGAAAGTACTTACTAGATTCATGAGACTCAACTGTTTGTGTGGAACTTCTGGAGCATCTTGTGAGTTATTTCATAACCTAGAGGCACTAGTGATTGGCCAAGGTCAATCATTATACTGCATAGATTATTTCCCAGCCACTAGCAGATGGGACACTTTCTACTATTTGTTCTTTACTGTCCCAGATGGTGACGTGCTTATGCTTTCCCGTGGAAGACTGACTTGGAGGTGCTTGCATTTTGTCTGCTTCCCTTATTCTTTTCTTTGGGCAATGATGGGAAACTTCTTGCTTGGGGAAAATACTTCTAGCTGGATACCTGAAGCAGTTGTTGGTCAACCAAAGGCTATAATGGGAAATGCTCACTTTCCTACAGGTCTTTGGTTGATAGTGCTGATTTCTGTGTACAGAGAAAGAGCAGGAGGACTTACTAGTCTTTCTAGTAGGCTTTGTTTCAGAAGTAGAGGCCTACTTGTTGGAGACAGAGGGGCTGTTGGACAGCAGTTGTTGGCTAGCACAAAAAGGAATGAAATGGATCCTTCAGAGCTGAAAGAGCAATTCCAGAACTGGAATTCAAAAAGGGGAGGCTGTAATAAACTCAGTCCTTGACTTCATTAGACCCAAACTGTGAACAATGTGAACAGACTCGAGTTACACTTGATGTATGGGGAATTAAGTGTGTTTGCAGAACTTGCAGAGCCAGTATCACCCCCAAATCTGACTTCTGAGCTCATTGACTGTGAATCACTTTTATTCTTATTTAATGGCATGCTCGTGATGGGACTGAACATTCTGAGAGTTTTATACATCCCTTGTTTTATGGTTGGATTTTTTTTTTTTTTTTTAATTTCGGAGGAGTTTTCTGCAGTGATAGAAAATATGGGGCTCTTTCTTCCAAAACTAGCATCTTCTTTTGACTTTGCATTGCCCTTTGCCAGCTAGTAGTAGATATTCAGGATCTGGATGATTCTTCCCTTGGAAGCTGAATTGGTGACTTGGAATTAGACTTGCTCCTTTGCTTCCTATAGATCTATGCAGGAAAACCTCTTCTTCCTATCATCTCAGCCTAACCCAAATGTCCAGCTATCAGGGAAGGACTGCCCCTCTCTCCATCATGAGCAGAGTCTACTGATGCTATTTGAGATCCCAAGATGGTAGCATGGGAAGGAGTTCACTCTTTCACATACAAATGTGTATAACCTAGTATTTGTCCAGTACGTTTTCCCAAGAGCAAGGTCCCCCTCACACAGCAAGAAAACCTAGATGACTTTGTCTAACAGCAGCAGCTGTTGAAGCATGCCACTGTAGTACGAGCATACAAACTACAGATCCAAAGTTTTTGATCCAAATCCTATGAAGGAACTATCCATCTTTATTCTTTTCTCTGGTCCCCATAATTGAGCTAGGGTAGCTAACTATAGATTGTGTAAATTTGCACAATATATGCTGTGTGAAGTCTGAAGAGTTTTATTGTTACTATGCTTGTGCTCCTCTTCAGTCACTTTGTTCATATTTATGGAAACATCAGACAAAACTCTTAATGGAAAATTGATTGCATCTCAGATTTAATTCTGTGACTTCTTAAATTGCAGACAGAAGTAGATTAGCTTATCCAGCAGGGAAGCAGAAATGGTACAAGGTTTACTAAAATCTGGTCCATAGACCATATGGTTCATAAAATACCAATTGGTGGGCTGTGAAATAATTAAAAAGGAAGTTTATATATGCATGTGTCACGACTGCAAGCAGACAGAAAAGTGGGAATAGTCTATACTTTGAATGCTTATTTCTATTTTTAATTGGCTGCAAATGAAAGTCATTGTGACAGCAGTGCACAATACTGTATGGACTTTTTTCCTTCAGTAAGATTACAGGGTCTTTTGACTTTCAAAAGGAGAGAGAGAGTGAATCAGGCAACTCAAATACTACATACTGAAAAGAAATAACAGTAGGAAGTAGTGTAGCCTAGTTCTTTCTACACTATAATATATTCATGTTTAATTTTCAGCCACTGCAAAGAGCTGATGTTCACATGTCAGCCCATGTGTGGTGAAAGAAGTTGAGTATGTGTCGCATTTGGCAGTTGCTGCCATTCTAGACTTGTTGTTCCTGTCATGCAATTGAAGGAACATAACATTACCCTCAAGAATGCATTTTTCCGTACCACTGAATATAAAGTGCCTTCATAGCGATTGGGACTACCCTAATTAAAATAATAGTATAATGAGTAAGGAACCATGCCATCTGGGGCAGATAAGGATGCCCATGCCGCTCCTGGCATCTGCTTTCCACCAGAGATTTGAAAGAGAGATAAAAATCATGTAATTTTTCTTTGATTAAGAAAGGACTTGCATTATCTGGCTTTCTTGCTTATTTGCAGAGCACCCTGTTGTTCCAGAATGCTGTTCTAGGAATGGAGGGCAAGGGCTGTTTCTTGTGTAATCATTGATCTGGTTCTTGGCAATTGCCTGCTTGGCAGTAGAAAGTGCTGAAAAGCCCAGTTGCTATCTCTGGGATTGTATTCATGATACACTAACTTTAGCATGAGCTAAAGTTAGGCTAACTTGGTGTGTGTGTCGGGGGAAGTTACCTTGTGGTAATAGCAACCACAATGCAAAGCTCTTCAGCAGTATGTGTTATTGCATAGGGTAGCCAAGTCCCATCTGTGTTACTACCTCCAGCAGCTCATCAATTTAAAACACCACTTAATATGATTAGAGATTTTAGTTTTTCGACCTGACATAGGAGAGAGATGACACTTGAGATTATATTAAATGAACACCCACAAGTAATGACTGCACCTTGCTATTTCTGTTAAGCTTAATGCCAGTAATGTGACTTGTGCTAGTCTTCCAAATGTTATTCCAGCTGTAAAAGCAGATGGCAAATGTGTAGATTTTCTTCAATGACTGTCAAATGTGTAATTAAAATATATGAGAATTTTCAAGCAATTGTTCTTATGTGTTCTTCCTAGATCATAAATTGCTTTTTAGTGTTTCCACCAGAAGTAGAACTGAAAATTCTGTGCTTACTTTTGGAATTAACCTTGTTAGAGATTACTATGAATTTTTTGTTACTATTTTTTTGGACAAAAATGCAAAATGGTTTGTTTATATAAGTTTTACAGAGGGATATTTTTCATATTTTGGAGAGCTTTTTATTTGTTTTTTAAGAAAACAGATAATAAATAGTTCACTGAGAGAGTGGGAAAATGGCTAGGAAACCACTGGCAGCCCTCCTTAATGACATGACCTCAGTTGTGTCACTGAAGCAATCATTGCCTTGGTTTCCAAGTCTGTAAAATGAGAATGGTTACTGTTAAGTTCTATACTACTTTGAGCTCCATGAGAAAAAAAAGCATTTTAGAAAATTTTATTTGGTTGATAAATGAAGATACTAGTTGAGCTCTTCACAAGGCGGGTGCCTAATAAATGAGTCACTGTCACGAGTATAAGAACAGAGGTCTGTTGGGTCTCTTGTAATAGGCTTAATTTATGCCTCAGGTCTTCCCCTTTTCCTTACCTAATGCTATTGGTAGCAGTGTTGCAGCCTTTGTCTCTCCCTCTCCTGCTCAGTGGTTATATGTGCCAAATACAGACGGTTGGCTGATTTAAGACCCAGTGGGCACCTGAAGCTCAAGCTATGGGAAGCATGTGCCCTTCAGTGGCACTGCAGCCACTTTCTGGTTAGATCCAGTTCTCTGGGGAGCCAGGTGAGAAGTAATGTTTTCGCGTGCAGATTTTGATAGCTAGTTCAGGTATGTGCCAATCTCATGAGCCTGTATAGAAAGGGTTGGATATGAGAAAAGAAGAAATCAGAGAGGGTTTTGTGTGTGCGCACTTATCCACATGCACCATTTTGTTAAGGTGTTTGTTGGAAACCAAGAGCAAAATATAAATGATCATAACAGCCAAAGCAAGACCCGCTGTAAGAACGGTAAGGTTAGAGAATGGGCCTTTCCACAGGAATAAATAGCAGAAGCAACACTCAGCCCAGCTACTACTTGTGGAATTTGGTCAGCTTATGAAAGGGGCCTCTATGACATGGTTGCCAGCAAAAGCAGGGGACTCAGTGACCCAGAAGCTGCCTTCCACGTCTCTTAGGCTCAGGTCAGGCTGACCCTCCATTACCAAATCCCAATAACAGGTTCAGAGTCCTACATAACTTCTTGCCCATCCTACTGAGTTGGGTCTACTTGCCAAAGAGCAAATGGGGAAACAAAACAAGACCTTTGACCCCTTGCTATCTCTATATTAGCTTTGCATAAATTACGGTGTCTCAGGTGAGCATCTAGCTCAGCTTCTGCCAGTGAGACAGAGAGAAAGCAGGACAGGTAAGAGCTGAACTCTGTTCTTGGCGGTGTGAACTTTGTGACTGGTATATCTAGACCATACAGTGGTGAGTGGAGGTGGTCTCCTATTTTGCCCCACTTTTTCTTACAAGCCAAAGTGTGAGACCTTCTCAGGTTCCCTAGACAGGAATATTGCTGAAATGAAGGAGGGTGGGAGCACTTGAGTAACCTGGACTGAAGTCAAATTATGGATGCTTTGTAGGACATTTATAGGCAGGTCAAGCCCATAATAGGTTTTGCAGAGTTTCAGTGCATACATAACTTCTTCCAAGCTGCTCTATTTTTGGGACTGAAGCTTTATATCAAGTAAGATCCCTTCTCTATGCTCTCTGGGAGCAAATTTATACCTTGCATCTATGGAGGGAGAAACTGGCTCTGGGATTAAAAAGCAAGGAGGGATGGTAACTGAGCAATTGCTGCTGGTCAACAAATGCTTAGTGAATATGAAGTGGTAGCTTTTGGATGTAATCTGTGTATAGTAGGAAGTTAATATGGATAATAACTGCCTTACTGTGGAATAAGGAGCACTGACTAGCAACTACTTGGCACAGAGTTGAGCAAAGCAGTCATATGTAACAGGCTTGCAGCCTTTCTTTCCATGCAGTCCCTAGCACTGTGATGTTTTGTTCATGTTGCCCTAAGTGAGGCAGCCCTTTACTCAGGGTATAAATCAGGTTTATCTTCTAAACACTTTTGTAAATGCAGTGTGTGAAAAGCTTATTTAGATGTAATGCCATGCTTTTCAGTTACCAAGTACTGACTCTTGAAGAGTTCTCTAATTTTGGCTTTTTGAATAGACAAAATAAAGATTAGGTGAGGATAAAGTTTGCATTTATTCCCTTTTGAGGACTTGTTCTGTGTGAGTTACTAACCGCTAATCACAATGCAAAAAAAAGTTAAAGAACTTCATTGGCTGGGTCTTTTCTCAACTATAGGAAGACAAAATACTCAGATCACTGGATCATTAAGATGAGCATCTTATGTGCTACACTGATCAGAACAAGATTCTTCAAACCAGTTAATAAAAAATCAAACAAAGAAATCCCATAATGTGACTTCTTCAGTTGTATGGATATGTGGAGGAAACTTCTAATCTATGCCAGTTTTAGTGGTTTGCTCATACACTGAAAAAGAAGGGTTAGATCTTGTATAAAAGAAGTAACTTTAACGTATTTTGTGGAGCTCGGAAAGCTATCATTCATTGTGGATTTTTACAGGTATACAAAACAAGGACCCTTTCATTTTTGAGCTATATTTTTATCACTTCTGAAGAGGAAACGCACCATGATCTTTCCTGTTTTCTTTTTCTTTTATTGGTTTGATTTGTTGCACAAATCTGGTGTTTAACAGGCATGCTTTATTTCTCTGATAATAAACAAACCATTATACGGTGATTCCAGCTGGTCTCTTGGTGTACAGGGCTGAACTGGTACTGCAAACCATGCTGCAATCCAGGGCTTTGGTGATAGCTCTCATTCTACTCCTTAGCACCACTTTCCCAGGTAAGTCTGAAAAGCCTTTCTGTCTGACTGAGACAAGGCTCTGCTTTATAGGTTCTCACTTACTTCAGGAAGTTTATACCAACCACTAACCAGAACCGAAGACCAACAACACAGTCCGAGTCTATGAATTTACAGTGCTAGTTGAATGTGAATCCAGTGGGTAGGGGCCTTACCTGAAAATCTTCCACAGCTAGTGCAAATACTCTGCCATTCAAATCCTAAGACCTAGATGTATGAATATTAGAGATGAGGTGCTGCTGGATGGAGGGAAATTATTAGGGGGAGGAAGGGGCTTTGCATTTATGAAGAATTTCTGTTCTCTTCCCACTGCACCTCTGGGCAAACTTCAGAGAGGTGAGTGATCAGGGAAACCTCATGGCTTTTGCTTCCTCCTTCTCAGAAGTGCACTCAAAGTCCATCTTTGAGAGAGACAACCGCCGTGACTGGTTGGTCATCCCTGATGCAGTTGTTGCTTATATCTATGAAACTGTGAACAAGATGTCCCCTAAAGTTGGTCAGTTCTTGGTGGATGCTGCCCAGACTCCAGTAATTGTTGGTACCAGGTATGGAGAGGTTTTCTGTATTGATGTTGTAATAGCCACAGATGGGGAAGTAAGGGAGGAGTGGGAGCAAGTACAGATTAATCCAGTTTCTACATGAGGAGATGCTGGGAGAAATGAAAAAGCAAACAAAGCCTGATGTGAATGCAATGGGAAAGGGCTATTGTGGGGGTGAGATGATTTCTTGTGAAAGCACAATGCCTTCCAGAGGTGCATATTGAACAATGCTAGGATGACAGTGGATATCTCTATACATGAGTAGTGAGGGAGGCAGACACTGGCTGGTAAGGGATCAGCTACCCTCAAAGTGGCTGTGCATATGCTGTGGTACTCTTTGTGAGGGGCTGAGTACTGAAGGTGCCAGGAAACACTGGTATCATTGAGCCCAAATGACAGAACTGGCTCTGGCTGTACATGTATATTCCTTAAAGAAGGGGAAAAAGAGTTGCTCTCCTCCCAAACAGAAAAGCATGATGACCCAAGAGATGCAGTTTCATATAACTCATGGCAAATATAGATTGCCTATTCCTGCTTTCTGAGGAAAGCCCCTCTAGGACTACTGAGAAGCTTTGTACTGACAGGCAGTGTGAAAGAAGGGTAGCTTGATTAACTACTGCGAACAGAGATTACTCTTTCTCTTATTTGCTTATCTCACGTATTTGTGTATCTTACTACACACATTGTTGTCCCCTGCAGGAACTTCCTCATTAGAGAGACATCTAAACTCAGTATACTGGCTGAACAGCTGATGGAAAAAATAAAGACCCTGTGGAATACAAAAGTCCTAGGCTACTAGTCAGACAAGTCAGTGTTTCCTGGTTGGTAGCATTCTGCAGTGTCCTCTTTCTCCCTGCCCCTACTACGGACCAAGATGAGTCAATAACACAGAATCAATGCTCCTGTTAATGCCACTAGAGGGAACCCGGCTTCAGAGACCAAAGGATGGAAGACATCTGCTGAAATCTCCCCAAAACAAAACATTGATGGATATGGGGAAGGCAATGAGATTGCAGAGCTCTTCTGTAGCCAAATCCTGAAAATTAATTCCTCCTGAATGGCTTGGTCATTGCCCCACTAATAAAAAAAATGTTGGTTGTTACACTTCCTTAGGTTTCCTACTTGTTATTGACAGTTATAAAATCCCATCCACTTTGGCCGCTCATCCTGCTGAGAATGAAGCTGTGATTTACAAATTGTTACAGGCTATGATAATATATCCTGACTGTTCAGGCACATTTAACAAAGCTCAACTTCTGCTCTATGTGGGATTACTTGAGCATCTTTAGAGTGGCCACAATGTGGCAAGCACAGCATTAACTGTCTCAGATCAGGAATGATCATTAGAATTTGTAATGCTGAGTTCTACTGATTGTGCTCCTTGGTTGGGTCAGAAGCAAGCAAGCGCACCTTTACAAGTGTCTGAAGACTTCAGGCCATTTAGGAAAATAAGTGTCAGTAAACCAAACCATGCATTAATTTGAGCAGGACCTTGAAAGTATATTTCCAATCATTAGACCAGTGAGGTCACTGAACAGCCTTTACAGAAGAGAAATGAAGGGAATATTTCTCACTAGTTTCAAGACGAAGGTTGACCTATGTCCAGGACTATCTGCAAAGACCTGGAAGGTCCTTGCCAATCCTTTGTAACTATGCCTTATCTTAGATACTCACACTGGATGCAGAAATCCATCTACTTCGTCATTAAATAAGCAGAAACAAGCAAAAAATCTGTCTGAAATCATACTGGGACACTACAGCAGAGGCTAAAACAAAATACTGGTAGCCTGAGATCTAGAAGTCACCATCTCTTCACACGCACAGAGACAGGACTACTTATTAGGAGAGAGAGAGCATTACTACAACTGACGAAAGGAGATTTGCCTTTTAACTGCAAAGAAACACTATTGTCTCTTACAGCACATCTCTACTTACATTCCCTTCATTGGAGTCATAAAACTAAAACTTCATTTTGCTTCAACTTTAGCATTTAACGTTAAGCACTTTGGCCTTAATGGCTCTGACCAGCATCAGCTGGGAAGCCCACTCGCACACACCACGGGCCCAGAAGTTCCCAAGCTCAGGCACCAGCATTCAGACTAGTGCCTGGTTCTGCTGTCCTAGACTATTGGTTTTCCTGGGTGGATGCTGGGCCTATATTGTAGGTAGCCTTGTCTCCAGTCTCATCTTTGGCCCTGCCTTCAGGATTAACCTTGGGCCTAAGCTGTAGCCTTGCCTCTAGCTCTGTCTCCTGCTGTCCTGGTTGGGCACCCTAGATGACTCCTTGCCACCTTACCTTCTCTGGGACTGTTGAAGGATGCCGTTACTACCTTGCTTCTGTTCAGGTACTATGGAGGTGTGCCCTTGTTGGGGACGGGGGAGGGAGGACCCAAAATACCTGTGCTGAGATCATCCTGGATTCCTGGCTTGTCCTCCCTCTCAGAGCAGCCTTGCTCTTGCTGCTCCTTGACACTATTTCTAGATTTTTAAGTAATTGGCAACTGAGTAGGGGAGAAGCAGGAGAAAGGGGGAAGCTCAAGGAAGAAATGAGAGCCATTAGTGTTTGGCCTTTCCCTTGGATGGACGTGGAAAAAATGGAAGAGGAGAGATGGCAGGTGACAAGGGGGAGGGACTGAAGGAAGAATAATAATCAGCAACAACACTTCTAAAAGCTGAATGTGTTTCCTTGAGGGTCTCCTTCCCTCAAGTTGAGTTGGACTACACAAGTTAACTGAAATAGCTGGCAAAGGGCTAATTAACAGGTGACATGCCTGTATTCCATCTCTGTGCCAATCTCCTGCTGGCATTGGTGGGAGAACTGCCATGATCACATATGCACATATACACTTTTATTTTAACCTGTGCTCTATACTTACCATGTTCGGCCTTCTCAAGAGACTGGGCTGTGTCATCCTTGAGCTTCAGTTCTCCTATTGCTTGGGCAACATATAAGGAGTGGAAAAGATTCCTAATCTAATAGGAAGAATCTCTTCCTCCAGCCCAAAGCACTGACTACTGAAAATGCTTTGTGGCCATTTTCCTTCTAAATGATCAAAAAGACTTACTGAAGGCAGTACCTGATTCTCCAAAGCTTCCTTCTTGCCACAATCTGAATTACTTCTCCCAAGGTCTCTATTCCTGACAAGAGCCTGCTTCATTAAAACCTGAACATGTTCTAGCTACTGTCCTCTTGGAACAATCTAGTAGGCTATGAATAATGCAGAATAGTGTTCTTCTAAAGAAACGAGACTCCTAGGTCTTATTCTTTTGATAGTTACAAAAAATAATTGTCGGCCTTATTCTTTTGATAGTTACAAAAAAATAATTATCAGCTATCAATATAAACTTTCATTTAACCATTTGTCTGGAATAATAAAGCTCATTCCACATTTTCTGTATCTCAGCAGGTACTTGGTACCATGAACAACTGAAATGGAGTCAGCATCCCTATATGGGGCAGTAAATGCTTTTCTGTCTCTCGTTATTTCACCACCTCTGCAGACCTCTTTTACAGATTTTTTTTTTTAATTACTGCCTGTTTTGATTAGACTATCTACAATGCTTCCCTGGTCATGCATGAATATGCACACATATAAAGTATGTAAATGCACTAGTACTTAGAGAAAGGTTTAGAAAAGTGCAGTTTGGGCTGATAAGAATGTTTACCACATGAAAAGGCCAGAAGCTTCAGCTCTTTCTGCAACAGAAATAATTTCCTACCTGCTTGTTTTGCATGTGTTTGTTTAGTCTTTTCTTCCTTTATGTAACCCTTGTAGGAAAAGCCCTGCGGTCTAAAATAATTCTTGCCCTACCAAAGCAGTCGATGTTCTGAGAGTTTTCTCAGGATAGTGCTAATCCTCTTTTGTCCAGCATTACAGAAATATTTATTTCTTTAAGACTGATAAATTCACAAGCTGTACAAAGGAGCCTGAAGCTGTACTTAGTTTGGTGTCCTTAGAATCATTGCTTCAAAATTCTGAATCTTTCCATTGGCACTGCCAAAAGGGTAGGAAAAACAGTGTGGAAAGTATAGGGGATTCTTGCTGTACTTCAGGTTTGTTATGTGACTTCATTTATGCAGCATGGTGGCATTTCTCTATTGTACCACGTTTGTTTGCATCAATTATGCAAATATGAATTCCATGCTACTACTTATGAAGTTTGAGGCTTTTTTTAAAAATGCATTTAGTTATAGCCCTTTAATTCCTCTGTAATGTAACCTCCAGTGAATCCTGGCTAACCATATGCTGACTAGGCTATGCATGATATTTGACTGATTTCAGCATATGAGCAAATCTGATTCAGCCGGTAGACCTTTGTATTTGCTCCTACTGAATCCTGAGACCGTGTAGTTACTTGTGCCTTTGTATACTTTAAAATAAGTAATTTGAAAGCTTCCCACATCCACAAACTTGATGGTTAATCTGTTGTACAATTTGCAGCATAAGAAATCTATAAAAAGAATATAGGAGACCTCCCACAGCCACTTTTTGACACTGACATTAGCATCACCCCTTGCTAATTTCTTTAAGGGCAGCAACTACAGGTGAGCAACTGAGATAGCATTCAGGCAGAGGCAAAATAGGGGGAAAAAATTTTTTATTCCAAAAAGGACTCTACAGAAAACTTGTAAGGCTCAGGACTTGGGGGGGGGGGGTACACTTGGAGTTAGACTATGTCACTTGCATTTACTCCCACTTTTCAGTAGGAATAAACAGCTTAATCCTTACATGTTATGATTTTTTTGGTCTGTAAAATGGAGATGGAAATCATATCCCAAGTCACATCTGTTAAAGTTCACTAAGTTCTTCAAGATTCTTGGAGAGACTTAATTAGTGAAATGTTCACTTGGGTGATACTCATTTTACGGAAGCTTTCCTTGTGAGTAATCTTTTCTCATTTACCTGCTTTGGGAAAGCTTGTGGTATAACTGGTTCAACTGAGTCCATTAACACGAAATTTAAAGAAGTGTCAGCTTTCTGCTGTTTCTGAGATGGATGAATAACGTACCTAATGTTGCGCTCCTAACTTCTGCAAACACCCGTTATTAAAACCTACCTATTCCGCCGAATGCCCTGCCAAATCCTCAGTGGTTTCTGCTGTCGATGGCACAGAACACTCACTCCCCTGCTGCCCTTGCCCGCGCAGGGTGACTGTGACACCTGGAGCAACGAGGATCGGGCGCCAACCCCCTGCCTGCCGCGGAGCGGGGCGCGCGGGCGGCCGTTGGCGGCCGTTAGGGGCGCGCGGCGCGGCGGCCGTTGGCCCGGGCCGCGATGGCGCTCCTGAAATGCCAGCCGGAGCTAGGGGAGGCGCGGGCGGCCCCCTCTCCCCTTTCTCTCTCCCCCCCCCCCCCCCCCCCCCACTACGGTGTTTTGTACGCCGTCGTTTTTACTTGGGGGGTGTTTTTCTAATCCGATCCTTCAGCTCGGCGCCGTGCTGCACCTGCCTCCCGCCATCCCCGTCTCCCTGGGGGCAGGAGGCAACGCTCGCCCCCGGTGCCCCGGGAGGCTCCTGCCGGCGTGACAGGAAAGCCTTGCGTGCCAGGCCTCCCTCCCGGTGGGCGAGAGAGATCAGTCAGCGTCTGTCTCTCTTTTGCTCAAAGCCCACAGCTCTCACCGCGGCGGCGAGCAGTGACTCAGAGCGGGCCCGCCGTGCTATCCCGCTTCGCACGCGATGCCGCCGCCGCCCCCCCGGCCAGGACCGGCCTGGCCCGGCCCGGCGCCTCCCGCACTCCTGCCCCGCCGCGGGGCCCGGGCGGCGGCACTGGCGGCGACACTGGCGGCGGCATCCTGGGCGCGCAGGTAGGCTCGGGAAGCGAGAGCGCCGGGGGCAGTGGGGAAAGGCGGGCTTGCACCGAAAGCACCTCCTCCGCTTCACATACGCTTATTTTTATATATATATATATGTTTATATTTTTATATATAGATGTGTACACACACATATGTATAATGCACAGTTTTGTTCATTTTGTTTTGTTTTGTTTTGTTTTTTATGGAAGGAGGGGAATGTTCATGTTCTGAGGTGCCTGAAAGCCTTTGGTACCACAGCCCTTCCCCAGGCTGAAGTGTGCCTGCTGCAGCCTGCGGAGCAAGGACCACACCTGGGGGTCTCCAGCTTTTGTGCCCCACTGGTCCTGCTGCCTGCTGTGCCCCTTGTCAGCCTGAGCAAGGCCTAAGCAGCATGTGGGGGCTTTCCTTCCCCAGCCCCAAGGCAGCCGAACATCACCCCAGCTCAGAAAGGTCAGGTGAGGTTTGCAGCTGCACCCTGGAAAAGCTATTGGGGTCTCCTCCAGCCTCTGTGACCTGGAAGCTGTGCTGGCTTTGGAGGAGCTGTTCTGGACTTGAGGAGATACGGGAGCAGAGATGCCTCAGGCTAGTGCTCGGGGGAAAATTGGACTGGTAGAAGGGGTAACTTTATATTGAGAAAGCCGTATTTTAGGAAGGGCTGTCCCTGCCCCTGTGTGATGCTTGTAGGGCTTGCTGCAACTAGGATGGGTTAATCACTCCCTACTAGGGCTAGCAAGGGTCTGCCCTTGAAGAGGTGCCTATGCGCAGAGACAAAGGGAAGAGTGCTTTGGCATGAGCTAAGTTAGAAAGGTTTGAGAAGCTGTAGCTAGGACAGTGTTGGATATGTTGGGGGGGTTAGAATATTATTTCCATAATGTGTTGAAAGACTGTTTATCAAATATGTTTACCCACTTACCTGCATACTTACTAGCAAGATAGGCATTCCTTTAGTTTTTGATGTTGTGCTTTACAGACCCTAAATTTGGGGGGTAGGAAGGGAATGCAAACCTTATTATACTATATTACAGAATTCCTCTTTCTGCTTACTTTTTGCTGGGGAAAATGGGCTAGGTAACTTCCTTCCTCAAAAAATGATTAAAAAAAATGTTTTCAAAACCTAGAAATTTGCAGCATCTGTGTTTGCAAGTGCAGGCTAACCATTTTGGTAGTAACTGTGATAAAAGTGGCTTTACAAATGTGTCCCTGCATCATAAACACTACAGTTTCTAGTATGCGCCACAGCATCAGGTACAATCCAGATGTCCTAGAACACACTAAACTTCTCATTATCAGGCCAGGAGAGTTTCTGAAAATGGAAAAGAGAAGTTTCTGTCAAACTAGAGTTGTACTGATTACTGAAGATCTTAACAGCAGAAGAAATGTTTACGAATATAGCTGTGAAATATGTCAGTGAAGTGTGCAGATCTGTTTTCAAAGCTGCTTATCTCCAGACTTGCAAAGCATCCCTCTGAAACTGGGTCAGATACTGTTTTTGAGGCGGTTTTATTCACAGAATCCACTTAAGAGACTAGAACTGCAAGTTTAAGGGAAAATACATAATAACTCAGTGTTTGAAAACAAACTCATTAGATTTGCAAATGATAACAATCACTTCAAGGTTGTTTATTTAATAGTAACACTTTCTCTTCTCTCAAAAGGCTAGCTGGTCCCTTTCCATTCTGCAGGGTGATAACGTTGAATTCCTACTAGTGGTGGAGTCCTCTCCTTGGAGCGGGGTATGGAGCCCTCCAAGTAAACCTCACTACAGACATTTTCAAAACGGCATATTTAGATTTGCTTTGCTACTTGAAGAACACAATACTGCAAAACAACCATCTGTTTGCGTGATCCACAGGACTGTTTTTAATTCTGCGGTCGGTAAAATGCAAAGTCTTAATTTCAAACAAAAAAAATCTTGTTAATAGTAGCAAGTCAAACTGTCGTATTTTTGGTTTAACACTGTCTTTTGTCAGTTAAACTGTCAGTGTGTTTGTTAGCTAATTCAACATTTTAGGTTTCCCGTGATTCTAGCCTCTGAGCATCTTTATTTAGTATAAAAGTGGGAAGTCTCTTCTTCTTTTTGAGTATCAAAAATTGTTAGTTGTATACATACACAGCTATGTTAGCAATTTATACTCATTAATTCTTTTTTGGCAGGTGAAAGTTGGCAGTGGTTTTAGGTTAAAAAGAAGTTTTCAGTATTTTAATAACAAGATCGACTCAATAGAAGTCATATTTTGTAAAAATAACTCTGGTAGATATTTCTAAAGGGTGGGAATGCCAATTTCATTTTGCTTTGAGTTACCTACTTTCCCAAATCCTTACTTGATACCTCAAAAAAGTAAAGATCTACTGTATAAAATCAATACACACATACATCGTATTTAGAAACAGTGCATGATCCAAAATAGTCATGCACCTGGTTCCAGTAATTGCACTAAATGATAGCATCACGTGGAGAGTATATTCTTGTTTTGTCCCTAGTGTTTGAGCTGGTCTTTATCCCTTAAGGTGTATTGGGCAGCTGATGGAATGGAGAAAGAAATATTTCTGTATTAGAGTTTACTCAATGTAGGTCAGTAATTTTTGCCAGCTTACATGCAATGTTAGAAGCATGCTGCAGGCGATTGCCATCTGTCAACCTGGGAAAAATGCCTGTGTCAGAAAGCAAAATACAAGAATGCCAGCCACTGTTACAAGTCTTTTGGGCAATTCATTGGCTGTCAGCCACTACAAAGGGTTGACAGGTTAGTATAGGCGTTGCTAATTCATGTTATTTCATAAGACATGAAATAAAAATACTGAGCATGAATACACAAAGCAGTACTCAAGAAATACTTGTTCCCACAGAGTACAGTGTTTATGATTCAATCGTGTAACTGTGTAAATCACAGCCATTCATATCCTGAGACTATTTTTGAAGTGTCTGAACTGGCATGTAGGAGTGTGTCCCTTGTTTGAGTGAGCTGATGATCCACGGATGCTAATAACTGGTTATGTCCTCAAAGCCCTGTCAGCTTTCTTTTTAAATGAAAGTTCATTTTCTCTCCTGTTTTGCAAAGAAAGGGGGTGTTGTTAAATGGTAAACCTGCAAGTTCGAAAGTAAGTAAAACGATCCTAGGAGCAGATTTGTATAGGGTTCTCACGATTTTATGTGAATTTTATGAATTTGATGAGAAATGATGGTCTACCCTCGTGTATTTTCACAGATGTACATCAAGAATAGTTTAGGTATATTTGCTCTTTGTGAACTAAATGGGTGCCTGAGGTCTTTTCCAGCTGTGCTGCCCTGGTAATTACCACTTGTGTTAAAGCATGAGTCAGAAAACAAGGCTTCCTCTCTTGAAATAAAAAGTAAGAAAGTTCCGTGTCACTATTTAACTTTTCTGTCAATATGAGATAATCTCCAGGTCAATTACCAGTAGTAGTATACAGCTGTTAGCAGACACCTCGGCCTCTGTTTTTTAACACTGCAGTTCATCACCTACACTCTGTGCTTTTCACATGCTAATCAAATCATGCCTATCTTGGGCAAAAGTCCTTGGCTTATTTTTCTGGTGCATAACCATGTGGACACTTGTTTGCAAAAGCTGAATTCAGCAAAAAGATGAATTGATAGCTGTTTCCTTTGTTGTCATTTTAGTTTAATTATAAGACTTAAAATGTATACCTTAGTCCTTGTTCACTATGTGCAGTGTTTTGGAAATCCTGTTTTCATTGTGATCTTCCTTTTTCACTTCCTCTGGACCTTTTCACAACATTTGATATAGAGCAGATGCTTTCCTATCTGATCTTATGCCAAATGTAGAGATTGGGGGGATGGGGATGGGGGGATTGGCCTTGCTTTCCATTTCTAGCTTTCAGTGAGGATGAAGTTGGTGTTATCTAGGGCCAGGGATTAGAGGGATGTCCCAGGAAGGGAGCAGCACACTAGCTATAACCCTACTTCTCGCTTTGTCCGGCAGATGTCTGGAGAGCTGGGCTGGCAACTGGCTGCTGTGGGAGGACTGGGCGTGCAAAGGAGCTACTGCCAGGAGAGGACAGCCTTCGGGCCAGTGGAGCAGGACATTTGCTTCTTCCGGGCTTGCTCCCTGCTTCACTCTCCTTGCTTGGTCCCTATCCATGGCAGGAACTCAGTGACCTGCCCCAAACCCCGTGCTGGAGGGCGACAGACTCAGTTCTGCCTGACCTTTCGGAGGATGCCCATCACAGGCATTCCTCGATGATGCTTTCTGGCTGGCTACTCAGTCTTAGGAGAAGATGTTGGCCATGTCTCTCTCAGAGGAGGGGCTCAGCCTTCGAACCCATGAACTGCTGGTGGTGATTTGCAGTGTATACTGGCCTACAGTGCAGCAGAGCTATGATAGCCACGTGGGCTAGGATACCTGAGCTGCTTTCATTTTAGTAGGTCAGATGACTGGTGTAGATGAACAAGTGCCACATGCATTTCAGTGTGAACTAGCAACCCAGACATAGTCCTGGACCCCAAAGCTTGTTCATTCAGTGCTGCCACTCCCATCACTGTATCTTTGCTGCCCTTCTCTGTCACAGCTACATTCAGCTGAGTGGAGTTACAGCTTCTGGTGTTGCAGTTGCCAGTGTAAGATGTGATGCAAATGAAGTGTAAACCAGGCATAAGACTGCAGAGGGTACCATGCTGTTTGCCCTGCAGAAGTCTCATGCCTGGCATTACTTTAAGGCAGGGCTGGCTCACCTTCTTATGAGCAAATGAAAAGGGCATGCACACCTTGGTGGAAAATGCAGATGCTGAAGCAGGCATAGTTGTGGCCTCCACTTTATCCAAGTTGCTGCAAGGCAATTTGAGGGAGGTGCAGCTAATGGTCCCAGGGAACACAGTCCAATAGCAGAGCTGGAAACATCCATTCAGGCAGCCTGTCTCTGTATGGATGAATGGGAACATGTAGGAATTTCATGGGTCTTTTGACCTTTTGGAGATTAATTATCAGCATGAACTCCAAAAGGAGGCAGACAGATCCCACTGTGTTAACGACTGCATATACAGTCTGTAGTTAGGCTTCCAATCTTTTCTTCTCATTCAGCCAAATCCCAACTCTCTTGAAATAAACCATATAAAACTCCAGGTGATTTCAGTGAAAACAAGTTTCCTCACCAACTTTAATTAGTATTTTTTTAGGTAGCAGTGGAGTAAAGACCTATCAGCATCATTAATCTGGTTGTTCAAGTTTTTTTTAAAGAATAGCATAGTGGGAGGATTACATGTCTTTAATGGTTCAGCAAGGATCTCAGGCATTTTTATTAGCATCAAGATGGTTGCAACTTCTAAAGCATCTAGGCATATTTTAATGTGTCACAGCACCATCAATTCATGCTGCCAAACCTCAAGCCGTGGAAGCTATTGGATTATGCGGGTTGCTCAAGTTTTATTCTCTGCTTTGCTTAGGCGAGATCTATTCCCTTTTTTGTGTCGGGTTTCTGCACTAAAATGTCCTCTCTTTCCAAGTGCCAACTTAATTTCTCATGAGTGCCTTGCTTTAGCATATTTCACAGCTGCCTTGTATGCTTTGTTCTACCCTTACACAAAAAATGGGTCCTCGGCATCTCTCTCAATGCCTTTATTCTCTTGATTTTTAAGCTAGTCTTTCTTCCCCTTTCCTGGTGGGATGTCCGGGGGAGTGGGGAGGGGGTCAGTTACTACAATGTTCTAAGTGGTCTGAAATACAATGTTCTTGGACTAGAGATCAGAATATCTGGGGTCCATTCACCTTGTCTACAAGTGAGCTGCTATCAGAGCTTGGGCATGCTTTTACACTTCTTAGGGGTTTTTTTTTCTGCCCTCTCTTTGCTTCTTAGTATCCCTCCATCCACAGTGTCCTGATGGGTTATGAGAGGAGAACATGTTTATATACATAAATTTAGTGTTTCTTGAGAGCTGAAACATTTCCTTATTTGATTGTACCCATTGTGAGGAACTCCCACAAGTTCAGAGCTGCACCAAACTTAATATGCATATCCCCCTCTCTCCTTCTCTTTTTTTTCTTTCTTTCTTCTTCTTCTTTCTGTAAAAGTTCGAATGTTTTGCTCTGTATGAGATGTGGGTAGATGTTTCTGTGGTTCTCTGAGGCGGGAGGGCGAGGGGTGGGTGACAGGGGAAATGGGTGGTGAGGGCTGTATGTGTGTGGTCATGCAGGTGTTTAGGCAATGCACAGAAGGAAGTCACATGAGTGGTCAAGCTAGGTGCACGTTACTATATAGGGCAAATGTTTGCTGCATTTGTATTTATACATGGTGTTCCTCAGTGGAAGAACTACTCTTTGCATTTGATGTCTGACTTTCTGGTGATTTTGTGTGCCAATTTTAATGCTAGACTGAGAATTTGAATCAAGTTTAAAACCACTGACCAAGTTTCATTCTCTAGCAGAGCAGAGTGCCACACAGTTTCACAGTCTGGTTTTCATTGCCTCAAGTTGAGGATAAAAGAAAGGGCACCCTTCAAGTAACAGCTGTTCTTTCATGGTTCATATTCACTGGCATTATCAGTGTGGAAAAAAAAAAGAGCATCAGGCTCTGAGAACTCAGTTGCACAGTAAAAAACTTTGATTTTTTTCCAAATTGGCTGGTGACTTTTGGAAGCAGCCAGTTACAGTTATAGACATAATATAGATATTATCTAATGCAGGCAACTCTTTTTGAAGGGCCTACTGTTTAGAGAGTGAGCACTCAGTGCTGTCTGGAAATTAGTACTTTATAAAGCATCTGAAGATAGGCATTTACAAAAGAAGACCTTTTTAAGTCAGTAGTCACTTTGTGGCAAGCACTTTCTTTGAACAGATGAACTTACCTCCCCTATGCCCTACCCCAACCCCCAAAAACAGCAAAATGTAATTCAAGTTTCAAGAGAAACATCAGATCTCTTTTTTTTCTGAGATCTCTTGTTGGAATGCCTCTTGTATAACCCCATGTGCTCTAGAAAATGTGAAAAGTAAACAGTAGAGGAAGTATATTCACTAACTAGACTCAGTGGGAGCTTATGACTAGGAATATGCTATCTTATTAATAAGGAAACCATTTTGAGGTTTAAAAAGATGTATTTTGTTACATCACATTATTTAGATAATTAGTACTAAAAATATTGCCTGCTCTCAAACCATAACATGCAGCCTGTATTTCCAAATCTGATGTAATCAGATGACTGAGTGGGGAAAATAAAACCTGCAGTTCATATTAAAAAAAAAAAAAAAAAAAAAAAAAAAAAAAAAAAAAAAAAAAAAAAAAAAAAGGAGGTCTTTGCTAGGGCTTTTCTACTGTTGCTATGTTGACCTTGTGAAAGGATGTCTTCCTTCTTGGAGTTTGCTGGCTTCCCACCCACTTTGCTTTCTCATGTCTTGTGTTTTTTGTTGTTAATAAACTCACACTCTATGCGCCTAAAAGTGTCTGGGGCCAAAATCTCTGTGTCTTTTACTGTGAGTAGAATACTAAGTTCCTTTACTGTGCTTTCCGAAATCTCCTGTCTCTTGCAGTAAGACACCAGTACGCTGCTGAGGATCTGCATCTGGAAACTGCGCAGGTGCTTGGGTTGTTACTGAAAGCTACAGCGCACTAGTTGCAGACTTTATGGTGTACTATTGTAATGTTACATGAGAGGATATGGACTATTTCTGGTTTTCTAGGGCTACTCCCACCACCTCTGTGTGTGACATTAGGTAGCATAGTAGTTACTGTTGAGTCCATTTAAAGCACTGTCAGTTCTTTTGATTATGCATTTAGTTAGCCCTTTTTTTCTATTATGAACCAATATCAGTTTCTTTGAATATATGTGGAATTCTTACATAACAAATTTCCCATTGCAGGGTTGTGTTTAAGACATTTGCGCTAAGTTCTTGCTATTCTTTGTTTGCCATGTTACTACCTAAAATATGCTCCTTACCTGGGTGAAGCCTTTTAAAAAGAAGCAGAACTGAAACTGAATTTAGTTAGAAATTTTGGAACATGCAATGATTTGTGCTCAAAAATGGATTGCAAATCTACTCACAATTCATAAATATAAATGATCATAAAAGAATAATTGATTAGCATTACAGTAGTACATAATTGTGTTAAAAGTGTACCTGAGTTACCATCTCTTTGTACTCTATGCTTTAGAAAGCACAAAGAGCTTATTGTCCCTTTGCAGCAGTCAAAAAACTTTTTCCATTATTTCTCCTTGCACATCTTTATGAAGTCAAGAAATGTTCTCACTGTAATTCAGCCAAATAGAAACAAGAGGCACAGACACATGGTGAAGATTTTCATCCTGTGAGTCTGTAATAAGAGCTGTGACAAAAAGCTGAAAATGAAATCTTAATGTTCCTAAGTCAGTGGGAGTTTTCTCCTTAGCTTCCAAGAGAGAAGCTTTACTGCAGGACTTGTGGAGTGTCAGCAGAGTGCAATTACTACACCACATTTTTTAGTTGTTTGAGTGCAGTAAGTTGGCCCCACTGCTTTTGGATCTGAAGATATTCCCCATTCACTATATGAGTTATTTGACTTTCTCCCCAGTCCCCTGGAATTGAATCACTACTGTGCTGCTGTGTAGCTGTTGGTGTTACAGCATCTGGCACTGAGATGATTCTTCAACCATATAAGTAAGCATTTGATTTGGGTACAATTTTTCTTTGTGTTGAGATGAAATAGTTTTTCTTCAAAAAATACTGATTCACTGAAGTCAAAATGGAGACAGGAATGCATCTGAAAAGGTCGAGATTTATATCAAGAAGCAGAGGCACTTGAACTTTGATCGCATACATCTCAGGAAAGCATACTAACCTCTAGAATATTTTTTGTTTTTGTTGTTTTCATGAAAAACCTCAAAAAGCCCTGATTTTGTTCTAAGGCAGACCAAAAGCATCTCTGAAATCATGAAAAGCTTTGTGGGAAGGGCAGATAAATGCTCCCACCCAGATCTGTCGTCTGACGATTTTTCTAGTATTGCTTTGTTGCATTTTCATGACAATGAAAAGGAGAATTAGATTTTAAAAAATCTTATTTCTCAACTGGAATCACAAATGTTTTATTTTAAAATGATAAAAAGAAATAATCCAAATTATTTACCAAGATTTGTGGCAGGTATAATATAAGAATTGCACGATTTCTATTTCATGTAGCAAAATAGTCTAAAGTCGTTAAGCTCTTTTAACACAGATAAAATAGTCATCCTGTTACTTTACTCAGTTTACTAGGTTAAATATTTGAAATCATGATGATTTTGATATTTTCTAGGCTGAATTGTATTGAATAACGAATACTAACAAGGAATAGCCAAATTTCAGAAATAAGTTGTTTCAAGTACAGCTTGCCTTTTGTTTGGAAACAATATTTGAAAACAATATTTACATTAAGTCATGAAAATGTCAAAAAGATTTCCAGTTTACAAGAGTGAACTAAGCATCTTCAGAAGGTATAGTCTTCTGGATGAAAGCCTAAAAGAATCTAAAGAGTTTAGTTTCACTTAATTAGTTACAGCTTTTGTATTTTTTCCCCTCAAGTGAAATTTTTGCTGTGACACTTCCATGTGATACTCTTCAAGCCTTGCGATACTTGTTTTTTTCCCAAGGCCAGTGCTGAAGCTTCAGGTAGCGTGTGGAGATCTTGGTAGATTTTCTAGGTTGTTGAGTATGTTCCAATTTACTCTGATGTTCTGGAGTATCGAAAAAAAAAAAAAAAAAAACAACCAACCACCCTAACTTAAAATAATTGAAATTATTTTAGACTGATTTTATACCAAAGAGATTGCCATGCTTTGTGTGGGGATTGAGGCAGATGGAAATAATGGCTGAGTTTGACTTGCTAACAAAACACTTTTTAGAGCGAGTATAAATCATAGTCTTGATTTCTCTACCTAAACTAAACACCACTACTGCAAGGTTCCAGGAAAAAATGCAAATACCAGCATTTATTCATAACATCCAAAATAATCAACACTATTACAGATGTCTATAAAATATAGAAGAGCAAAAGAAAAGAAAAGCTATAGTGAACATACTGATGCTGCAGTTACATCAGAGATAGATCTCTTCCAGCATTCAGTTTGTCTTTTTTTCTTTATTTGTTTGTTTTTCTCACTTTGACCAGGACTCGGGCTTTCCCCATGTGTGCCTCTGTTTTTGGTGAAATATGTTAGCTGATACAGCTGTCTTCTCTTTGAAACCTTAGAGCAGGTCTAGATATGTGACTGTTCACCTTGAAACTCATTGTGTCATCTCCTCAGGTAGGAAGTAGTCAATCTCTTAGTTAGACCACTCTAATTAGAATAAAAGTTACTTACTTTCCATTGATATGTAAAGTGTGTTATTGCTTCTAGGAATAATCTCAATATATTTAATTGCTTAGAAAGCAACCCTTTGCTTTAATGAAATATGAAAGTATTTCTCCTCTCTTGTGGCTGCCTGGCCCTCTTCGGAGGCAAATGTCTTTCACTTTAAACATGGTTGCACAGTAAATGACTAGATTTGCTATGTAAGAGATTGCATGGAAGTTCTTACCAGCTTTTTTTTTTCGTTAAAGAAACCCTAAGATGTTTATTTGCTGGCTCTTGTTTTCATCAGCAGAATTGACTTTGCTTTATCTTACAGTGTTGTAAGTATCATCAAAGATCTTTTACTTATATGGAAACAAATCTTGAATTGCAGTATGTTATTCTATCACTTAGTGATAACGTGACTCCTGCTGCTAAAGTCAACATGATTGTGGGTTTTGTGATAGCTAGTTCAAAATCTACAAAGGCTAAGTGCAAGAAAGAAGAGAGAGAGAAATCTTTTTAAATATCAGGAAACGGGAAAGTTTCCAACAGTCTTCTAACTCATTCACATTACACATCTTGGATATTTTAATGTTGATTTATTTTATTTATGACAAACAGTAATATATTAAGCATATACATGCATTTAACAGGAGAGACAACATAATATGGAACATGTTGCAACACAACAAAGATGTCAGTGCTGTTGGAAGTTTAATTCTTACTTTAAAACACTGTGCCTTGGTTTCTTTGTTTGTTTTAATCAAACATTTCTATCACCGGGATTTAGAGGATATGAAGGATTTAAAAAATGCATATAGTCAGCTTTATAGAAGTCCAATAATAGTTTTCAGTTGAGCTTCTTAACTCCTTGTTCCATATGTGTTCAATTTGTGAATCTACAAGCTGAACTGTTCAAAATGTTGGACTTTCTTTGTTTCTTCATTCTATTCGGTGTCAGACATGACACCAGTTAGGCAAGCAGTATCTTCTCCACAGCAGAAGAAAAACACGACCTGCATGTCCCAAAGACTGCTGGATAGGAATAAGCCACCATGGAAAATTAGAGAGGGTGCTTTGTAAATTCCACAAATCTTTTGACGACCTATTCAACACTATAAGTGATCTAATATGGTGGTCTTCTTGAATTCCTTCCTGTGAGCATTCCTGCACCCAAGATTTCTCAGCATGTGTATTCAGAGAATCATTTTAAATTGTTTGTGAAACTCATGCTGATTTTGCTTTTTCAAAAACATTTGCACTCAATTTCTGACTCCAGCTGGAGAAAGTAGCCCTACTATATGCATCTTTATATCAACCCATTGCAGCTAAATAAAGCAGACCTGGACTTGAATGGCACACAATGTCACACCATCAACCCAAGCAGTCAGAAATTGTGCCAGATCTCAAAAAAAAAAAAAAAAAAAAAAAAAGTCTTTAAAAGCATGAATGGGTGTTTTGTGTTTTGTTTTGTTTTTTAGAAAAGGGTTAAATGCAGGGTTTCTTTTGCTTGTCTTCTCATTTCTCTGCCTTCAGGTTATTTTCTGAAATCACAAGGACTAAAAATGTATTTTAGTTGTTATAATTAAAATTGAGATTTAATCCCATAATCAAGTAGCTGAAATTTCAAGAAAAATGCACAAGACAAATTATGAGAACTGGTAACCCACAAACTCATTAAAATGTTGAATTTTTAAATTCAGAAAATCTCCCCAAAAATGCCAATAAACATAAATGATTAGGTTCTTTTGAGGGCATTATGTTATTTTTGTGGTTAACTAAAGAGAAAAAACATTTCTTGTGTTTTTCTTGCTGTGGGCTGAATAAAAACCTATGCATTTCAGATCAAAGCTTGCCTTAGAAAGGCTTTGACTGTAAATCAGATGTGTTTTTCTTTAGGTTGTAGTCAATTTTACTGGATTTCAAGTGCAAGCATTTGTGGATATTTCTCAGTATGAAGGTTTCAGATTTACACTCTGCAGTGACACAGTGATCTTTGTGAACCATAGTTCTGTGGTTAAGGTTTATTATTCCGTATGAGATATCTGCATTTAAAGTGAAGCAATATTCCTCTGACCTGAAGCCTGGCTGTATTACACTTGCCCTTATGTCGCTCATTTCTTTTTTCCCTTTGCTTGCTTTATTCTTTTCCTGCCATCTCTTGAGTGAGAAATTCCTTCCTCCACAGCCTCAGCTCCCAGTCAGAGGGACACAGAGCGCTTCCTCTTCCTAGTGGCATACTCCCCCGCAACAAAATTGGATAAGGAATGGCTCAGGCGAGTGTCCAAAGTATCAGAATTGTTGCTGCTACTGCTAATTTTCACCCATGGACACAAGCACCTAAGCATGGCTCTGCGGATGTAGTTATCAAAGTAGTAGTAAATGAAAGGATTGGCACAGCTGTTGGCAAAGGCAAAAGGGCTGCTCACCTTCATGCCCATCTGGGCAAACAGGTCAGGAAAACAGTCAGGCGGCTTCAGGAGGCCCAAAAGGATGGCCGTAAGCTTGAAAAGATTGAATGGGACCCAGGAGATAACAAATGCAGCCACTACAATGAAGACGATCTTGATGGACTTCCTCAGTTTCTTATCATGTTTCCCAGACTTTTGGTAATGCACACATAGCTTCCTGGTGATGGAGCAGTAAAAGGTTAAGATACTCAGCAGTGGGAAGAAGAAGGCCAGGATTAAAATCATCAGCGATGCAGTCTGCTTTGCCTCTGTGATGGCTTTGTCTGTGCAGTATGTCTTTCCATAGTGCTCCTTTAGTTCTCTGGACAATAAGGTTGGCATCCCCAAGCAGCACGATAATAACCAGACACAGATGCAGAGCCCGCTGGCATAGGATCTTGTTCTGACCCTTCTAGCTGTAGAGGGGTACATAATAGCAAGATACCGGTCTGCGCTCATACAAGTGAGGAGGAGGATGCTGCAGTACATGTTGACTGAGATGACATAGGAGCTAGCTTTACAGAGGAAAGAGCCTACCCTCCAGCTCCCGTCTGATGCCTCTTTGTCCACCCAGAACGGCAGTGTGATGAGGAAGATGAAGTCAGAGGCAGCGAGGTTGATGATAAAGACGTCAATCAGTCTCTGGATTCGTCGCTTGAAGACCAAGGCTGCTATTAAGATGGAGTTGCCAGTGATGCCCACCAGGAACACAGCAGTATACAGAACAGGGAGGAAAGTAGACATATATTGCAGATGGTGATACTGGCAGTTGTCCTCATAGTAGTCATAGCTGAAAGTGACTGCAGTCACAGGCAAAAGCTGAGTGAGTTCCATTTCTGGCCAAGCTGTCCTCATCCCTGCTCTGGTGAAGGCTCTGAGCTCCCCTCCACCCTTCCCCTCAAGGTTGTCTTTAAAAACATGTTAGCAAGCAAGGCAGGGGAAGGAGGAGAAAAGTGGTTTTGAGGGATAACGTATATACTCATAGCCAATCGCATAGGAAGCAGACAAGCAACAACAGTCTCTGATTAGTCGAAACTGTCTTCAGAATAAGCAGTTGGCCTTTTTTAAAATCAGAGCTAGTTCTATTGATTTTTGTCTTCATTTTACATTTGACCATGTAAGATAATCAGATTAAGGTTTGGGGTTAATTTTGGGGGAGGGAAGGTAGTTTTCAAGATTCTAATCTTTTTTGGGACAGGATATTGCTAGTGCAAAGGTTTGAGATTGTATGAGCTCAGAAGTCAGAGACCGGTGAATTCAGGTGTTATGTTCTCTATCATGGCTCAAAATTTTTGTGTAAGTTGCTATAAGAGGCAAGTTCAACTTTTCTGAGGCTCGGAGGTTTATACTCATGCTTTCTTTATTCATTTATGATGCTGTTTTCTGTTGAGCGTAATTCTCTCATATGAACATATTTAGGGAAACATTTAAAACTACCTTCTCCATTCTACCCTCAATTCTTCTCTATCAATCTCAGGCTCCCCACAGCTCTGCCAGTACCCCCTCCTGCTCTCCAGGGCAGAGTTCCTCACACTGAACTTTACTAAAGTATTTGAAATTTAGAGGACAGCTTACCAGCGTGCCATGTTTTCTTCTGCAGTTTGAAACCTAACTTCCTAACCTAATCATCTTCCTAATCTGCCACATTCTTGGTCTCCAGGGTGTTGGTTTGTTCCTTCTCTTTTTGGCCACACAGCCCACATGACTCTAAGTCCATGTTATGTACAATTCTCACGTACCTTAAGAGCTTTGAGCTCCTCTTAGCAGTATCTCCCACTGTTCTAGCTGTGACTTAGCCTACAGATAGCCCTTTCAACATTGCATAAATCAAATGAAAAATCTGTTTTTTAAACTGCTGGATTTATTGCAGCTTTGTCAGTGCATGCTAATTTCAAACGACTTCTACTACCGGTCTTCATCATCCTTCCTCTCTGCAGATAAATTAATCTTTTCCTACCCCTCCCTCCCCATCTGCATGTTTACAGATCAGATGTGTCTTCAGGATTCTCAAAGCTTTAAGCAAATTGGTTACTGATGCATTCCCTAGCTTCAAACAGATAGATCACATCCATGCATGTCTCTACAGGCAAAGAGCAACTCCAGATTGCATGCACAGCAAATTAATCCCATCAGTTGCACTGTGGAGTCACTCTGCTTATATCTAGGTTATCTGCTCCTGTGTGGTAGGTGCTTGGTAGACTTTTGGACACCTGAAAGAACAGCAGCTACTAGGAAACTAGTGGACTTTTAGAAGGGACTTTTAGAAGGGTGCTCTCACTGGCGTAGATTTGCCTACATCTAATAAGGAACAAGTTTCGTATTATGGCCTTCCTTTCTGTAGGGCATTAGTGGTCTCTAGCTGACTGTTTTTCATGAAACTTTTAAGGCTATAATTATCTCTGTGTTATCCAACCACCAAAAATCTCTTGAAAAAATCGAGGTGTTTAAAAGCATACTGCTTTAGATTTACCCATCTGTATTCCACAGGTGTATGTATGAAACTATAAGGAAGCACAGACTAGAAATCATCGTCTGGCTATCTTTGCTGAACAACTGAAGATTATGGTTACATCTATTTTTCAACTAAATGTTGTAAAAAGTGTCCAACTATCTTAATAGTTTAAATAAATGTTTTTTAATGCATTAACTGCTAAGTGAGTTTAGTGTCATTTTTGCTTATTTCTATTTCAGGGAAAGTGTTTCAGGTTTTCTTCCTAGCTGAAAACTGTATTGTGGGGACGTTTCCTTTCCATCAGTACTAGATTAGAACATAAGCTGAACCCTACAATCTGCAGTCTAAAAGTTTGAGCTCTCATGCAAACATGAGCATATATGCTATTCTGCTCTTAGTCGTTAACATCTTATATGCAATCAAAAACTTTATAAATCAGGAACAAACTGTTCTACTTCCATCTCAGTCAGTAGATAATCCTTCTCAAAATTCATTTTGTCCCTCTCCCCATCACAGTATCAACAAAAAATGATTTTACATATGAATAATGTTTAAAAAAGCTTGATGGAGCAATAAACATAAGCACAAACCCACCTAATTATGTTTGCAGTTTCTCACTTTATTCTCGCTATATAACTCACTTTGTAACTCACTACAGTTTAATATCCTTGGTTACCAAAATAAAAAATTGGATAGACAACCTTTTCCAGGAGGTATCACATATGTTTGTTCTCAGTATGCTCTGTATTTCCTGAGTGCTCTAGATGATAGAGTTGTGAATGTTACTGTGAGTTTTATTACATATTATAGATATAGCACTTCCTCATCTGGACAAGTTACGACACAGATTTGCAAAGCTATTATGAAGCCTTGTCACAAATAGTGAAGTGGTCTGCAATTGTTGCTGGTAATGTGAATGCCTTGGGGTTTTTTTGTATGGTTTTGATTCACTTAAGGCTTATCTTCATGTAGGGTCCGATTCTTCCAGAGTTCAGTTCCCTGGATGAGAGCCAGATTCTCAAAAATACTCAGCACACAGAAATTCCCCTCATGACACTTCTGCACAGATACTCCAGAAGGCTCAGAACATGATGTGCTAAGATCCAAGAAATGTTGTGAGATGTTTTGTCACCAGGAGGACACCCTCCATCCTCTCTTCATTTGCCTCCTGGATTCCTATAGCACTTTCTTCCTTCTCCCAGCCCTTGCTAGACAGCTGTAGACCCTTTCCCTGGACAATATTCTCCGCTAAAGAAAGCCTCTGGCTTGGCTGCAGTGTATTTTTTTCTATTTAGGATACTCATCTTACCTACTTACCTAGCTTTGCTGAGGCAATCTGGAAGTAGGAACAGCCAGTGGGTGCTGAATAGTTTTGAACCTAACTGTGACCCTAAAGCTTTTCATAACCACAAACTCATAATACATATCATGCTGTGCATTCAGCTAGTTCTGCTTCAGAAGTGCATGTTTCTCAGATGGTCCTGCTTTCAGAAGTACACTTCTGAAGTGTGCTACTTCAAGACTTATACCATTCCTTAAGGCTTCCTTAGAGGAAATACTGAGGAGTTGTACCCAAGGCAACTGTTAGGTATGACAGATATGAACTAAAATATAATCATACTTTGCAAAAGCCTCAGCTGCCTTTCAGATAGGAGCAAGGGAAAACATTTCATATCATTGCTCCCAGTTCTGTAAAGCTTGTGTGTGATACATCTATTATGGTAGCCTTCTAATTTTATGACAAAATCAGTAAGAGAGATCTGTTCAGGAAGTATGTAGGGTTGTTGGTTTAATTTAAGTCCTCCCTCCTCCCTTCCCTCCCCTCCCCCTACCTGCACACACACATTTCTGCAGCTGAACAATTCTGGTAGCAAGTTAGCTTTTTTATTCTAATTTTTTGATATTCTCCTTTTTACTGTTCGGTTAAATGTGGTTTTATTCCAATGTGTACATGTGCTTTTATGTAAGTGCAGGCAGTTGTATAAAATGAAGTATATATCAGTGAGTTATTGATGATGATAAATGATGAGAAGGAACAGAGATTCATTTGGACTGTAAAAGAAAGCGTAGTAGTTTCTAAATGATTGTACTTCAAAAACTTCCTGTAAGGAATAGAGCTTTGCAGATCTAATAAAGAGAAATCAAATTGTCTGAAACTCTGCCCCACTGTGTTACAGCCTTGGTGAAAGCAAGCTCAGAGGCAACCAGATGAATGCTAACCAACAGAAGTTTCATCCTGGAGTAAGGAGGGAAGAGTGTAACCAATGCAAGTAAGATTTTGGGCACTGAGATAGTGCATGATAATAAGTTGGAGTAGTTTCATAGCTGCAAGACGAATGGATGTCATTAATGTGAATCTGTGCTAGTCATCGTGCTAGTTGTCACAGATTTGGACTTCCGGAAGGCCTCCTCTCCATAAAAATTACAACTATTGGGTAGGATGTCATTTGTCTAGTGTGTTCTATGTCACAAGTATAAAAATACAGAAGGCAGAAATAAAACCAGGCAGACTATATGAAGGAGTTGAAGAGAATCCAATGGATTTCTACTACATTCTGACTATGAAATGGTTGTAGATTATGCCTAAAATCCAAAAACTAAAACTACTCTTTTTTATTATTACAGAGAGAATGTTTGTGGGGAGAGATATTATAGTAAATTAGCTTTTATCATTGGAAGCAAGGGGCAGACTTACGAATACCTTTTAACGTCAGAAGCAGTAATTCAAGAAGTGAATGGGATACATGAGGAAGGCTTCTTCATTTCTCCCCCTCTATCAGCTTCGTTTGATAATGCCTCATCCTACAACCTTTGATTTACCTATTTCCTTAGAGTGTCTGAGCTAAAGCAACACAAATTTTATAAAAAGATTTTCTTTTAAAAATATTTTATTTGTTTGCAATCTGTTGCTAAACTCTTTGTCAGTGCCTGAGAACTTCTATTAGCAATATTAGCTGAACTTATACATGATCCAGGTCTGCTATCTAATAAACTTCAGTTCTGCAAAGAGCAGGAATAATTTTAAGCTATAGGCATCAGCATTATTTACTTTGTGCTTTAATGTGCAAAATACCACAGTTTCTAAAGCAAACTTTTACTTTGGAAACCTGAAATAATCCTCTTGTGTAGCTAAACTGATCAGCCAGATGTTCTTGCAAACAAATTGAAGCAAATTGAGACAAGGTAAGAATAGAAGAGAAAATGAAAAAGAAAGTGTAGTAGTTTCTAAATGATTGTACTCTGTTCAGACGTTTGTTCATAACATTTTAATTGAGTTACCTTTATTATATAGGGGGATATTTTTCCAGAAAGAGAAAAATCCTAGGTGATACCTGCTGAGGGTATTTAAAATTAAATAAATAAAATGCAAATGCATCTGTCTTCCCCTGTGGCTATTTTTGAGCATCTATAAACATCATATCGATCAGGGCAGATGATGAATAAGAAGAAGCCGCTATAGTCTCATTAAGTAATCTAAGTAGCAATGGTTGTAAAATTTTCCAAAATTGATTCTCACTTCCCTAAGATGAGAACTTTTAGCAAAAGGCTTTATAGACTTGCCAGTGGTAGATAATTTACTATTATTTATATATAATGATTCCAGTTCTCATTGTCCCCATAGTTTAAAATATAATTCTTGGGTTTTTTTCCCCCTTTTAGTGTTTTCTAACTTCAACACTGAGTAGTTTTGCTAGGTATATACACTGAAGAAACCATTATTGAGTCTTTGTTCCCTTTTGTCATTACTTACGTGATACAGTCCTTTAATTCCTTAGCTCTCTCTTCAGTAAATTAAATAGATTGACCTTCTGTGATATTTCATTGAAAATCATTTTCTAATTGTTCAGTGATTTTCATGTCCCTTTTCAGACTTCTCTCCATTTTATCAACATGTCAAAACTAGACACCATTGTTTAGCAACAAATGGCAATTCAAGCAGTAATATAACTTCTTTCCTTCTTCATTTCTCTGTGTATACAGCTGAGCTTCCAGGAGCCCTTTTTGCTCACAGCACCATATTGGCAGCTGGTTATCCACCATGATTCATTTGTTCTTTGCATTTCATGCTTCCCAGGATAAAGTCCTCCATCGTGTAAGTATAGCCTCCACACATCGCTCCTAAATGAATGACCTCGCAAATGACCGTATTGAAATGCATGTTTATTTGCCCCCACCTTCCAAATGATCAGGTCACCCTGTACCAGTGCTCTGTCCATTTAATTATTTACTTTTCCCTCAGGCCCTGTGTCATCTGTGGAGTTTTATCAGTGATGGTGTTATGCTTTCTTCCAGGCCATCAATAAAAATGTTTAATATTTTAATGTTTAAGATTTTAAGAGTCCAACATAAATCCTAGTGAGAATATTTACTTGCTTACTGTTACAAGTTGAGATTTTAGTGAGCCAGCTTTCATAAGGTGTGGCATAGTGGGAGGGGTTTTTAATTAAAAATAGCCTGTTGCACTAAGTCAGAGACATTGTAGAAGTCTATTTTTATCACTGCTGTCACCTTTACCATTCCAACTTGTTATCTCATTGGAAAAAAGGCTTCCTAGCTGCTTTGGAAGAGGAGTTGGATGGGATGACTCCCCAGACGTTGGGTGTGGTGGTCTCTGAGCAGGTGGGTTGTAAACTGCTTTTAGAAGTCTTCGTTACTCTTTATGGGTATGTGTAGCAGGGAAAGGGGGGATGACCAGTTTCGGGCACAGGGTTCAGCGTTACCAATTTTTGCAATTTTATAGAAGATCTTTTTTTATTTGGTATTTTCCAGAGTCACTCATTGAGGATATCACATCACCGTTTTTACAAGCAGTCAAACAAAAATGAAGAAAATTGTGAGCCTTCAGGGCTGCAGAGGGAAACCAAATGATTGAAATTGCAGAAACAAGAAGGCAACTGTTTATAGAGTTCAGAGTTGTGTACACTTGTTTAAAATCTTGTGGCTTTTAAACTGGTTTCAGGATGTTGGGATCAAGACTCCCAATTTCTAAGTGCCAGAGTCCACCAGTACCTAGATCTTGCAGCTCTACAGCTTTGGCGCTACTCAGCATGAAGTTGCCAGGTTCCCAGGCACGTGCGGGGCGCGGCCTCGGTGGCTCGAGGCAGAGCTGCGGGACGCGTGCGGCAGCGCGGGTGCATGCGGGGCCGGGCGACGGTGGGCGGCGGGCCCGGAGCTGTGGGCTAGTGGCAGGGCTGCGGCGCACGGTGGGGTGGCAGGGCCCTGCTTTGGGGCCGGAAAGGGGTGCTGAGAAAGAGACATCCGTCCAACAGGGGCGTTGCTGTGCGCGGGTCCGCGACTGCAGGGATGCAGCGAGGTCGAGGCGTTCGCAGCGGGCGCTGGGGATCCCAGTGAGCAGTTTCATGGGCCGCCTGGCACGTACCGGCTGGGGGTTCCCAGGCGCCGTGAGACTACAACTCCGAGCAGGCGTCGCGGCCGTGTCGCTCGGTGGGGGGGGGTGAACTACAACTCCCAGCGAGAGCCGCGCCGCCGGCCATGCGCGCATTGTGGCGGAAGCGGGGAAGAACTACAGCCCCCAGGGTGCCGCGCGGCCGGCGGGGCGGGCGGCTGCTCTGGCGTCGGGCTCTGCAGCGGGGGGTGGGGCGGAAGGGGGCCGGGCCGGGTCGCAGCGGAGGTGCGGGCGGCGATGGTCGGTGCGTGTCGCGCGGCGCCGGTGACCGTTGGGGGCGCGTGGCTGAGGGAGGGAGGGAGGGGCGGGGCCGCCGGGTCGGGCCGTCGTGGCGATACCGTACTCGGGTTTGGTGGCTGTCGGCGACCCCCCCCCCCCCGCCCCGGCCTTCCCGCCGGGGGCCGGGGCGCATCTCCTCACGCGTGTCCCGCGGGGGCCCCGGCAGCCACGTCGCGCGGGGGGGGGGAGAGGGGCGTAGGGCGGCGGGGTGGTCGCTGCCCGCCACCGGGCTCTGCCCTGTGTCCCCGGCCGCCTGCGGAACCACCGCTGCGTGGGGTTTGGCCCCACCGGCCCTTCCGGCGTCTCGCTCAGCGCTAACGCTGCGTCTCGGGCGTGTCAGCGCCGCTTAGCCTGCTGTGGCTCGTACGCGTGCTGCTGGCCCGGGGCAAATGGCAAAGCTAGACCCGAGCAGCTAACCTGCCGTGGGACTCGGCGTTTGCACCAGGCCAGATCCATCCATGCGGCTCCTTGCCCAGTCTGCTGGCAACAGTAGCTTCTTCTCGTGTTTTGAATTGGTGGTAGTGATGCCAGCACGGCGGAATTGGTGTTGGCGTTGTCCTGAGGGCTCTTGTCGTCAGTTTTTAAATTTACTTTTTTAATAAATAGCATTGGGAGATTTCTTTAATTTAAAAGTAGAATGGTGGTCTCTAATTATTTGGTTTGTTTCTGTTTCTAGATTACTTTTTATGATGCTGTTGAAGAGGAAAGTGAATGGATGGAACAGTTAGGGCAGAGAGGAAGCTTTCACTTCATGCTCTTGACTTACTACAGAGCAAAAATAACAGTCTGTCCCTGAAGCTACCTGGAATCATTTGAGCCGTATGTGCTGACAAACAGCTTCTTCCCCTTTGAAGGTAAGAAATGTTTGATAGTGTTCTCCGCTAGTGCTCCATTATCTGAGAGTATTAAAAATAGGATCTTGTTTGGTAGTGTTCTCTCCATGTTGTTTACCTCTTCTTGCACACCTCTTGCACTCTCTGCTTTTCCAGAGAGTGCTCAGATTTGCAAGCATGTTTCTGAGAATGTCAGCCCTCATTACATGGGGTTTGCATGTGATGGCCTACTGTTGGCTGAGCGGAGTTGCCATTGTAGCAGAATAGACTGTGCATGTTTTTATGTTTTACCTTTATACAGTAAAGGTACAGTAACTTCTTAAAATGCTTTCTGAATGTCTAATTTTTTTTTACCTGTTTTCCAGTAATTATTATGTGTTTGCTAGAATGCTTGCTTTTGTGATGATCTAATTGTGTTTGTTATTTTTCAGATCTGCTGCCTTACCCTTTTTTCCCTTTCTGTGAAATACATGTATCTCTTCTTTGAATATTGCTGCTACTTTGGCCTTTGTCTCCTCTTTTATAAATTGTCATTTTGCAATTTTTTGTTCTGAGCAGCAGCTCCTTCATCTTCTCCACATGCATGGTTTTGTTTGTTTGTTTGTTTTGAAGTTTATAATCAATGAAACTCAACATGTCTCATTTCTTTCAAAAATAAGTATACTTACAATATTCTGTGAAGCACATCTGCTTGAATACCTGTATACTATTGTCTTGCATTGTTATGTTCAGCGTACATCTTAGTTTCAGCCATAACTTACCTGAAACAACTCATATGGTTAGAACCAAGTGTGCTGGTAATGTTGTATGAACGTACCTTTTGTAGAACGATTATGTTCTTATTGACAGGCTATAAAAGCAGAAGGTATTTTTATTTAGTACCAATATTTGTCTTTCATTTTCCATAGTAGTTATGTTATTTTTGTAATTAATCTTACTTTAAAGAACGTCCTACTTACTTTTGTGCATAACTAATACCATGAAACCTTCTACAAAGTGTGACATAATCTTCTAAACCTGCAGTGTCTTTCTTCATGGTCTCTCTCTGGTAACTATTTTTCACTGATTCTGCTTACTATTCCCATTGAGTTTTTGCCTGGGGCTGGAAGCGTGATTATCTCTCTAATCTAGCATAGGTCACCTAGTTTAAGTGTGTGTGTGTGTGTGTGTGTGTGTGTGTGTGTGCATCTGCTCTAAATGAAGATGCATTGGGTAAACACTATAAGTGAGCAGGGTAGTGAACTCCGTTATTGTGTCTGTGGCAGGAAAAGCTTCTAGTTTAAAATTTGTGTAAAATGTTTGTGGAGTTCTTCATCTTTTTTGTAAGTAGTTGGGCTGTTAGGTAGAAGCACTGACTGGATCTTCATTATAAGAGATTGGGTGTCTGCTGTTGCCCTGACACACCCTTATCCATGCTGAAAATCATGGTGTATTCTTCCATGGACAAATGCAGTACAAGTCATGTACTAGGGTTTGGGGGCTGTATCTACCTCAGCTGCTCTCTGCTTATCTCCGAAGCTGTGCATTACAAGAACTGAATATCAAAGAATCATAGAATCAGGTTGGAAGGCGCCTCTGGAGATCATCTAGTCCAACCTCCCCATTCAGCAGGGTCACCTAGAGCATGGTAGAGAGGGTTGCATCCAGGCGGGCCTTGAAGATCTCCAGAGAAGGAGACTCCATAATCTCTCTGGGCAACCTGTGCCAGTGCTCCATCACTCTCACAGTGAAGAAATTCCCCCTCACGGTCAGCCAGAACTTCCTGTGCTTCAATTTCTACCCATTGCTTCTTGTCCTGTCACATGGCACTACTGAAAAGAGTTTGTCCCCGTCCCCTTGACACCCTCCCTTCAGGTACTCATACACATTGATAAGATCCCCCCTCAGTCTTCTCTTCCCCAGGCTGAAGAGGCCCAGCTCTCGCAGCCTTTCCTCATAGGGCAGATGCTTCAGCCCTCTGATCATCTTTGTAGCCCTATGCTGGGCTCTCTCCAGTACTTCCATGTTTCTCTTGTACTGGGGAGCCCACAACTGGACACAGTACTCGAGACGAGGCCACTCCAGGGCTGAGTAGAGGGGCAGGATCACCTCCCTCCACCTGCTGGCAACACTCTTCCGAATGCACCCCAGGATACCACTGGCCTTCTTGGCCACAAGGGCACATTGCTGGCTCATGGTCAACTTGTCATCCACCAGCACTCCCAGGTCCTTCTCTGCAGATCTGCTCTCCAGCAGGACAGTTCCTAGCTTGTACTGGTGCCCAGGATTATTCCTCCCTAGGTGCCAGACTCTGCACTTGCCCTTGTTGAACCTCAGGAGGTTCCTCTCTGCCCAGCTCTCCAGCCTGTCCAGGTCTCTCTGTATGGCAGCACAGCCCTCAGGTGTGTCAGCCACTCCTCCCAGCTTGATATCATCAGCAAACTTGCTGAGGAGGCACTCTGTCCCTTCACCCAGGTCATTGATGAAGGAGTTGAACAGGATGGGACCCAGCACTGAGCCCTGGGGAATGCACTAGCCACAGCCCTCCAACTAGACTCCACGCCACTGATGACGACCCTCTGAGCTCTGCCTTTCAGCCAGTTCTCAATCCACCTCACTGTCCACTCGTCTAACCCGCACTTCCGGAGCTTCTCTAGGAGGATGTTATGGGAGACAGTGTCAAAAGCCTTGCTGAAGTCAAGGTACACAACATCCACTGCTCTCCCCTCATCTACCCAGCCAGTCATTCCATCATAGAAGGCTATCAGATTGATTAAGCAGGATTTCCCTTTGGTGAATCCATGCTGGCTACTCCTGATCACCTTCTTTTCCTCCGTATGTCTGGAGATGACATCCAGAATGAGCTGTTCCATCACCTTTCCAAGGATGGAGGTGAGGCTGACCAGCCTATAGTTGCCTGGGTCCTCCTTCTTGCCCTTTTTTGAAGACTGGAGTGACATTGGCTTTCTTCCAGTCCTCAGGCACCTCTCCAGTCCTCCAGGACCTTTCAAAAATGATGGAGAGTGGCCTGGCAACAACATCTGCCAGTTCCCTCAGTACCCGTGGGTGCATCCCATCCGGGCCCATGGATTTGTGGATGTCTAGCCTGCCCAGAAGGTCTCTAATCCTATCCTCCTCAACCAAAGGAAAGTCTTCCCTTCTCCAGACTTTCTCCCTCACATCCAGGCTCTGGGATTCCTAGGGGCTGCCTGTTAGCAGTGAAGACTGAAGCAAAAAGGCATTCAGTAATTCTGCCTTCTCTGTATCCCTTGTCACCAGGCCCCCGCCCCATTCAGTAGCGGGCCCACATTTTCCCTAGTCCTCCTCTTGCTGCTGATGTATTTAAAGAAGCCCTTCCTGTTTCCTTAACATCCCTTGCCAGACTCAATTCCAACTAGGCCTTAGCTTTCCTCGCAACATCTCTACATACCGTGGCTGCATTCCTATAATTCTCCCAAGTCGCCTGTCCCCTCTTCCACGTTCAGTGGAATTTCTTCTTCTGTCTGAATTTGGCCAGGAGCTCTTTGCTCACCCATGCAGGTCCCCTGCCCCCTTTGCTGGACTTCTTACTTATAGGGATGCACCGCTCTTGAGCTTAGAGGAAGTGATATTTGAATACTAGCCAGCTCTCCTGGACCCCCCTTCCTTCTAGAGCCTTAACCCATGAGATTCCACCAATTAGGTCCTTGAAGAGCCCGAAGTCCGCTCTCCTGAAGTCCAGGGTTGCAATCCTGCTTGTTGCGTTACTTTTTTTCCTGCAGGATCCTGAACTCCACCATCTCGTGGTCACTGCAGCCAAGGCTGCCCCCAACCTTCACGTCTCTAACCAGTCCCTCTTTGTTGGTAAGGACAAGATCCAGCAGGACACCCTTCCTCATAGGCTCCTCCACCATTTGTGACAAGAAGTTATCATCTATGCATTGCAGGAGCCTCCTGGACTGTTTGTGCCTTGCTGTGTTGTCCTTCCAGCAGATGTCAGGGTGGTTGAAGTCCCCCATGAGAACCAGGGCTTGTGATCATGAGGCTACTTCCAGCTGTCTGTAGAAGGCCCCATCAACTTTCTCTTCCTGGTCAGGTGGCCTGTAGTAGACACCCACAACAGTGTCCCCTGTGTTGGCCTGCCCTTTGATCTTCACCCATAAGCTCTCAACTGCCTCTTCCTCCTCCACCCCTAGGCAGAGTTCGATGCATTCCAGTTGCTCTCTCACATGAAGAGCAACTCCACCACCTCGCCTTCCTGGCCTGTCTTTCCTAAAAGCACAGAGCCTTCCATGACAGCATTCCAGTCATGTGAGCTATCCCACCATGTCTCCATGACTGCAATGAGATCATGACCCTGCAATCACACACAGATCTCCAGCTCCCCGTTTGTTCTCCATGCTGTGTGCATTGGTATACATACATGTTAAAGAGGTGGTCAAGCCTGCAGGTTTCCCAGGAAGGGTGTACGGGGCTCGCCTGTGGCCATGTCCCAAACGCACATCCCCAGCTGCATGCACCTGTTGGAGGCCCCCCAGCCCAACTTGTATTTTGCTGTCTGCCCTGTCTCTATGACACCTCCCCTCCTACCTAGTTTAAAGCCCTCTTTACTAGGCTGGCCAACCTGTTTGCAAAAGCAAATGTGCCCCGCTTGGTGACGTGAATCCCATCTCTCCCCACCAGTTGTTGATCTTCAAACCATATTCTGTGGTCATGGAATCCAAAACCCTGTTGCCAACATCAGTGGCGTAGCCAGTTGTTGATTTGGGAAATTTTCCTATTCCTTCTCCCATGCCTCCCCCAAAACTGCAGGACTGATGAGAAGACCACCTGGGCTCCCAGACCCTTGACCATCATTGGATGGCCATGTCTTTTTTTGCCTTGTAGGTACTGAATACTGATCACTGCTTTATTTTATATTTGATGTTTAACCTTTCATTTTGCCGGTGAATTGCTCTCAGTTGCCAGCTGATGTTGACTCTGCCAAATCCACGGTGTTTTCCCATGGATAGCAGGCTGGCCAGAAGTGCATGGTTGCATTTTAATGACAGCGTGGAAAGAATATTCTCAGCACCAGTGTTTCGGACCTGGCAGCACGGATATTGTACCTGAAAATACAATTTTTTGAGCCAGTTGTTTTTTTTTCCGTATATTAAGTACCAAGGTGATACGACTTTGTCATTGTAATCATAGGTATCAAAAGGCAATGGCTGCAAACAAAGGGCCCATTGATGTCCCAGTTGCATTCTACTGGCACGAGCTACTGCTCTGAGGATAGAGCTTGTAGCTTCTTGTGATTCCTCCTTCCAGAGAGAGCTCTTTCTAAAAAGAAGAGTCAGTTGCGGAGGTTTCTTACTGCGGTGAATATGACTGCAATATACTGGCAAATCCAGACCAACCTGCTCACCTGCCTGTTCTGCTGCCTATCCTGAGAGAGAATTCCCAGGGGACCTGTTCAGCAGGGGGCTCAGCTGGGCAGGAGCAGGGCAACACAGCTTTGGCCCTGTGGATGCTGCTTACCCTGTTAGCTTTGTGAAAAGTTTGTAAAGGGGGAGGGGTCCCTCAATGAACTCAATTAGGAAAAAATTAGGCTTCAGCTTTCATTCAGCAACTTGCTCTTTCCCTATTCTGCTCATTGATTGCCCTGTGTACCTTGGGCTGGATGTTAGGGTGTTAAGGGAGGATATAAATACGGATCCAAGGATTAAACATTGCCTGGTATTTGCTTTTTACTAAGTCTGGACTTACTTTGTTCTATGTCTTCTAAACATAATTAAGTATGCCCAGATACGCTGTTTTCTCTTAATTTATTGTCCCAGCTTATAGAAGTTCACAGTTCTTGGATTATGTTTTGACTAGAGCTGTGGTGTTCAAACTTCACAGTACTTTAAGGAGGTGGTTTGTCAGTCCACCACAGATTAGCTCTGTCCTTCCATGTTTTGAAGGAAGATTTTACACAGAATATTGTCTCATTCAACATCCCAACTTGAATATGAAAATGAGGCATAAAGGATGATAAGACTCATCTCTTATCTCCATCCCTGTTAGACAGTTTAAGTCAAACAGAGGAACAAATAGGAAGGAAATGAAATGCAAAAGTCATTGTTAGCAGCAAATATTGATGCCTTTGAAATTCCCCACTTTAATTTGCACCTTGTTTGATAATGCGGGTTTTCTTTTTGATTAGGTCTGACTTGAGCACTCATGCATTTTTCCTTGCAAATGTTGTGGTTTTAGGCATTTGCTCTTTCCAGTTGCAGTCCATTCAGTTGCAAAGAAGCTAGACCAAAATATTTTGATGAAAATGTGAGAGTAGCCAGGTGAAACAACCAGTTGACAAGTGCTGATTAGTTACAGCCTCCTGTCACCAGAATAGCTCTGGCTGGGTTAACTTAAATTGATATTTTGTTTGGCAAATACATAAAGTCTGATTCAACACAATCCATAAATTTAATCAAGCACAGAAAACGCATGAGCACAATAGGCACTTGAAAGTCCTCCAGCGTAATTAAACTGAGTTCTACTGTATTTCACTGTCTGCAAAACATTACATGTATTATCAATCAATTAGACATTAGAGTGACAGTATTGTCATAACTGTAGGCATACTTGGCATCTCTATTTTCACTTGCCTCTTTTGACCCTGAACTTGCACTGTTCATGAATACAGCCCTGCAAAGGTGTGCATTAGTAACACATATTGTAGGGAGCCAGAGCAAGGTCCTCATGCCAGTCCATGAACACCTTTCAATTTAGAAACTCTTGTCATCTCATACCCATGGGATCTTGGCACTCCCACTGCATAGTTCTTATTCTCTAGAATCACTGCTGTATGCATTGTGGTATTACTGCAGCATTTGTCACAGTGTCCAAATCTGTCTTTGGTGCTTCCTTTGTGCTCCTTATCTCTAGTGGCTAGATACATTTCTCTGCTTTCCAGAAGGCATTCCAGCATCTCAGTGTGGCTGTCTCTGAGAACAATTAGGATAAACTTTTTTGACTCTTCTGTGGTTCTTATCTGTACTGTAAACACAAGCTGTGAAAGCCATATAGGATGGCAGGCTAAAAATAACTTCTACCCTCAGTAATCTCATAAGGAAAGATAAGTCTTCTGACAGGGTACCCTAGATGGATTCTCTGCAGTTCCCTGCCATCAGGATCACAAATGCCTGTGAGCTGTGCCATCTGCTTTGGGGTCAGAATCACTGTTGCTTTGTCAGTTGCTGTGTCTTAGAGAAAGAGCAGCTAGCTCTGGTGACTGTGTGTGGGAGAAGGACAACTTCCTTGCCTTGAACTTGCAGATCCAGTTGATGCTAACTAGTGTTATAGACTTACTCAATGTTTCTTTGCTTTTAGCTTGTTGGAAGAGATGCATATCTGGAGGGGGAATAGGATTAGAGGAATGGGGTCGAGTTTCACGCTACTGGGATAACTCCTCTGACACGAAGGACAAAGTTGTTCACTCCATCCTTTTTCTCATTCTCTCTTTCTTTACAGCAGCCAGGGCACAATGATGGATAACCGTTTTGCTACAGCATTAGTAATTGCCTGTGTTCTCAGCCTAATCTCCACCATCTATATGGCAGCTTCCATCGGCACTGATTTTTGGTACGAATACCACACCTTGTCCCCAGCTGAGAATGTTAGTGAAACTGGCAAAAGCATCTGGGAAGAATTTGTCAGTGAAGAGGCAGATGAGAAGACCTATACAGATGCACTCTTCCGGTGCAATGGCACAGTTGGATTGTGGCGGAGGTGTATCACTGTACCCAAAAACTCTCACTGGTACAGCCCACCAGGTATCTCCAGAGCAATTAGCACTTTTGCTGCTTGCCAGGATGGCACATGCTAAATATCTCACAAACACATCCATGCTACTTTGTTCTTCCTGAAGACCTATTTCTACCTTCTGTGGTTTTTGAATAAAGACAATCTAAACTTTTAAAGAAGCAAAGGGCAAAATACTCTGTGGCTGTTAGTGCCACAAAATCTGGATTTGACACATTATACTTGATTTAAATTTAATCTGTGACTTGTTTTATCTCCTGTCTGCTTTCCCAATGGGAGTATAGTTACTTGCTCTGCCAGTCACTGTCTTTTTAAGAGAGGTCGAGGCATCTAATAATGGAAGAAATACACTGTTTTGTCAAAGGGATATTCGTGCCTTTTAGCTAGTCATTCATTTTGCTCACATGTCAGAGCTGTCCCATTGTGGCATCACCGCAGTTTGTATCACAGTGCTGGATTTCTTTGCAAGAGCGCAGATTTAAAGTGAAATGCTCTGTATTCTTTTTCACATTGACTGGCAGTGGGGGCTAAAAGGAAGTGTGATGAACACTTGTTTTAATCACTTCAAATAAGTTTTGACTACATTAGTACTATGCATGTGTGTGTAAAGCCCTTTGTTTTGACCTCTCTTTTGAAAAACATTACTTTTGAACATTTTTTTCTGAAGAAAAAGCTTTATGTGAAATCATTTTTTTTTAATGAAAACACGATTTTGGGAAGAAACTTAAGGTAACTGCTCAATAGTGTTCTCAGTGAATGGGGGAGAATTCAATATAAAACAGCAGATATTTCTCTTTTTGTAAATGATCCTATTCTCTCTCTTTTTTAAAAAAATATGCTTAATAAGGTGTTACATTCTATACATGGAGATAAGCACAGCTCCATTATGGAAGTCTTGAGAGCAAGGATATGTAACAACATAGACAAGTATCATATGCTGTATTTTTTTTTCTCCAGTCTGTCAAGTATGGAACAGATCTCTGGATTGTCCATGTGAACTTGAAGAGACTGCATGTTTGAATGCTGTGCCTCATTGTAGTGAATGTACAATATATTTACTTTCTGATAAAGCATCCTGCAAATTTGTTTTGGGAGCTTTTCTTCTCCAAAATTTAAGTCAAAGGAGCTTTTTAACTGAAAAGGTTGAGAGCAGAGGACTTGAATAGAGAGAGGGGGAGACAATCTGATAGTAATCACTGGGGGGTTTTCTTGTTGCAGACACTGATATGACAACAAATTGCATCAGTTTTTCCCTCTCCGATCAGTTCATGGAAAAATACATAGAGCCTGGAAACCACAATAGTGGCACGGATCTGAATCGGACTTGTAAGTGTCTTTCACTTCCAGCAGGGATTAAAAAAAAAACAAAAAACAAAAAAACAAACAGTTGTAGTGACTAATGAGAGAAGCATCTGTATTTTTCTGTGCACTTTTACAGTAGTGCTGGCAGTAGGTTAAAATATAAAAAGAAAAGTAGGTGCTGTGGGGAAGGTTTTGCCTATGAGTGTAGTGGGAATTTGGGAGTTAATAGATGTTCTAGTTTAGCGGAAACTTCAGTCCTTTCTGGCTAAACCAATGGAAGTGTGTGTAGGAGGGAATATACGGAAATGGGAGAAGATCATTTTCTAGCATACCTTGAACAAACCTGTGACTCTGTGTTTCTTTTATGTGCAGATCTCTGGAGGTTGCAGTTTCTCCTGCCATTTGTCAGCCTTGGCCTCATGTGCTTTGGGGCTCTGATTGGGCTCTGTGCTTGTGCCTGTCGAAGCCTTTACCCTGCCATTGCCACTGGAGTCCTCCATTTCCTTGCAGGTAGGTCCCCTACCACCCACCACTTGCACTCCCTCCTCAGGAAGCCCAGTGTCAGCCATGTGTGAGCTCACTGTACTTTATTGCTTCCTTCCCCAGGGCTCTGTACGCTGGGCCTAGTTGGCTGCTATGTAGCTGGGATTGAGCTGCTCCACAAGAAGCTGCCCCTGCCTGATGATGTGAGGGGTGAATTTGGCTGGTCCTTCTGCCTAGCCTGTGTTTCAGCACCTTTGCAATTTATGGCAGCTGCTCTTTTCATTTGGGCAGCTCGCACCAACAGGAAAGAATTTACTCTCTTGAAAGCATACCGTGTAGCATAAGTGCTGCTACCTAAGTGTTAGATTTTCATGTTATAACCCTTTCTCTCCCCAGCCCTTACTACTTTTGTTCTTCTTTTAGTCAGAATTTTGCCTTGTTACTGCATGCTTCTTGCCATTTGAGACTGTGTAGCCTGCAGGCCCTGAAGACAAAGACTTCTGGGCTAAACAAGCAAACTGTGCTGGAAGTCTGCAGATTTGAATAGGCTTTTTTTTTTTTTTTTTTTTTTTTTTTTTACATTTTGAAGACAATCTGTTTTTTTTCCTCTCTCTCTCTTTTTTTTGTTTTTGTTTTGAACTTGACTTCATTATTGAATAGTCCCCTTTTTAGGTGTTCATGCCCCTTCCTAATTTTGTTATCCTGTTAGCCAGGAGGAAGTAGAAGAGGCACTGTGGCATGGAAGATGAACAGGAGAAGAAAAGATGTAGGCAGGCAAGAATAGGCACTGCAGTGCACAAATAGTAAGTAATCAGGCATTGTCTGCTATGTGACCCCACCTGCAGTACCTACAAAGAGGACTCGAGAGATGTGGGTGAACATAGAAACCTCTGTGATGGAAATACTGTAGCTACATCAGTGCTGTAGCTTAGCTTTGAGTCTCTTAGTCTCACTCTGCCACTTTTTGTGGCATCTGCCAGACTGAAATAAGCGGAACAGCTGGTATGCTTGCTTTTGCCAAGGAGAAGGATCAGTTGGCCTATGTGGAGCTTTGTGCTGCTATAGCTACACTGTTTCCAGAACCCAAGCTAGTTTGGTATCTACAACGCAAGTGAGTGTGCACTATGATCTAAACTTGTGGTGCTTTTACTTGCTGTGAAATACAGTTTTCTTCTCCCTTCTTCTGTTGGAAACAGCCCCTCACAACTTTTCATTTTTAATTTGGTTTAGTGTGTGTGAATATGTATATAAATTAACTTTTTTAAAGCTTACCTGTTTATCCTGTGTAGCATACAATAGGGTTGTGTTTTTTTTTTTTTTTTTTTTTTTTTAAGGTGCTGCTCTCTTCCCTCCTTGCCCTAGACCTATTGTTTAAATGAAATAAAAACAGAGCAAAAGCTCAAACATTTTATCAATGTTGCGTGATTTTGGGAGGAGTAGAGAATGGTCTGAAATGAATTTTACTGGGAGAAAGGAAAGTCAGTGTCTATAGAAATTTCACTTGGGAAAAGAAACTGTGTCTGTACAAAAAATCTTTTTCTGTCTTCAGGAAAATCTCATCAGAAACAAGATGTTTGGTCAGATTTCGTATTAAACCATTCAGCTCCTGCTAACTTAACATTTTCCCCTCATCGTTGTTGGGGGTGGGAGGACAATACCCGATAATTCCTAATTAGCTCACAACCTCTACATGTGTCTCTTCTATATCACTGCAGATCTGCCCAGACTGGGTGGCATGTCTTATTAAGAAAACAGTGTTACAAAACTAAACTGTAATTCTGAGGTGGTAAATTCCTGCATTTCTTTGCTACCTTTTTAATATAAGAAATATATTTTAGAAGAAATGAATCCTGTCAAAGTGAATGACTGTGGTGGCAGGAATTCTGTGAAATGCTATTGATGAGAATGACACAGAAATAAGCATTTTATCTCATTTACTTTTTTCTTTGAATAAGTGTTTCTATCCAGGCTGCATTTGCTAGGTCAGCAAACACTAGGTCAGTATTTCACTGAATATTAGGAATCTCTGTTAGTACTGGTTTATCTTTATCTTTGAAAGGAATCAACCTACTTCTCCTTTTATTATCAACATTGGGATCTTTACAGAATGAAACAAGCTAGACACATCCATGATGCGAAGAAACCAAGCTCACCAAAAAAGCTGCAGTATGCCCTGTTCATTCAAGATAACCCTCTTTGCCCTGGTGTTTAGTAGATTTCTCACCTTTTTTCCCTAAAAAAGGCTTGCTTCCTTCTCTAAAATACCTGAGAGAATTCTAAGTCTAAGAGAGAGGAGATATGCTTCTTTTGTGCAGTATTTGAGAATAATCAGAAATCCTTGCTGCTGATATGTCCTGATGTAGTGCTTTTTCAAGCTCATTAGTTATCTTATCTTTGACTTATTTAGATAAGGCCCAACTGCTCAGCTAGTCTCTCATTTGTCGGAAATGCTAGGACATGCAAGTCTAAGCTTCAGTCAAAAGGGATGAGAGGTGCTCTTCTGCCCTTTAAGAGAGAAGAAATCCTATTGGTTATTTTATCTAGAACAGTGCCAATTTGTCTTTTTGGGTTTTGGGGTGCAATCTTTTTTTAAGCAGCTGGCAGAATAATCATGTTCTGTTATTGTAACTGGAGCAGTGGGAATCCTGCCTGCTTGGACTTGGTTGCTCCCCCCCTTTATCTCCTATCAGAAACCTATTTTTCTGAAGTGTAACTCTGAATTCTTGAATGTTAACATTCTTGCTTACAAAAGAAGGATTGTCATGGATAGAAGGGGAGATGTTAGGGGTGTTGTCAGTCCTAGTGTTATTGATCCTTTCTTGGTCATTTTAAGTATTAGCAAAACCAGGAGTCCCAAATTTTCTCTCTCTCAGGTAAATGCTTGTGGGTTCTCTGAAATGAAGAAAACAGGCTTTAACTCATAATTGATTTGAAGCATTTACTTAAGAGTCATTTTTTTAGAGTTTTTTTTTCTCTCCTGTGAAAAGATTCCTTTATTGGAATGGATTTAATAAGAGGGAAAAGCAGATTTCTACAGAGAGAAGGCTAGCTCTCTTCAGTCTAGGATGATGGATCTGCATGTTGGTGTCTTTGTAACTGTGCACCACGCTCAAGGGAAGTGAGTGGGAAGAGTTCTTGGACTGCTGGGTCAGGTCCTTTAAATGGTGTTGGAAGAAGACTGAAAAACAGAGTAGGTGCTGACAATGGAGAAATTCTGTACAAGAGAGATGATTAAGCATACTATGAGATGGATCTTGACCCAGCTTTTGCAGTACAGGTCCTTAATCCTGTGATGTAACACACTGGCAGATTCTCTCATCTTACTTGGAACTTGGCTGCATTCAGAGAAGTTGGAAGCCCCTATTCATGATAACACACTTATACATGAGTGCAGGCATCCTCGTCAAAAGAGCAAAGAGTGCTCCAACTCTGGAAAAAAGTGGTGGTGAGCTCAAAGACAGACTTGTGTCCCTCAGCATCTTGTGGTCTGACCATGGGAGAGGTTTACTGATACTGGTTAAGTGTTCGAGGGATAAGGCGGACATGTATAGTCAGATCAAAAGAGATACTAAAAAGTCTGTATATGTATGGGGGGGAGAGGGGAACAGCACCCATCTCTAACAATGTGGTGAGCAGTTTGCATTTATCCTTCAAACATGCCTCCTGATCTTACTACTAAGGATTTAGAAAATGATGGGGGGAGCTTGTTTTTTCCTAAGACTGAGGTTTGTTTTCCTGTCAACACTGAAAAGCTACAAGGAAAACAGCAGTAGCAGAAAGCTGCTCAGAACAGTGAAGTGATTAGTCTAGACAGTAGCCTCTTATTTATTTATTTTTCTCTGAAGTGATGTTCTCCCTTCCCCTCACTGAAATAGCTCAAAGGAGGGGACTGGTCAGTGAGACTGGAAAGGTGTTTTTTAGTATTGTGCTGTGAAGACAGTGGCTGCTGGTATTAGAAGAGAGATTGCTGAAAGTAGGAGAAGTAGTCAATTCCATTCACATTTTAAATAATAATAAAAATGCTGTAGAGAGCGGACACAAAAGAGTTGTTTGAAAAAGACAGTTCTCTTATGAAAGGAATGTGTTGCGGGTATTAATGATGTCAGAGCCTTATGGTAGAGGACCCAAGAGGCCCTTCTGATCTGATGCCACGTGCTGGATAGTCTAATTTCCCTTTGCGTTGTGTGTTGGGCTGGTGGCTCTTTCCTCATGAGAGGTCTGTTGAAAGTTTTTTTGCTACAGTGATAATGGTTGTCCCTTCTGCCCTCACCAAAAGAGTTCTTAACTGTGGGGTTTTGAGAAATATTTTTTTTTTTTTACTTTTCTCCCCTGTTCTTTGTCAGCTATGGTTGGCACTAAGTTATATATCACCTTGTAGCGTCCCTTACTGCATTGTGTCAATTCAGTGATTCAAGGTGATGAGTTCTGAAAAGCTATTTCCTGTTCATTAACATTGTCATTGTGTGCACTCAGCCAGCACCTGCTATTTAAAGAGAAAACCTGAAATGTCAACACCTTGTCATTGTTTTATCTCAGGCTGATTGTCCGTCTCTATCTGTGTACATGCTTTCCTGCTTGACTTGATTGTCTGTCTCAACAGATAGAGAATAACCTCTGGGATTATTCCTCTGGGATAGTCAGTTTTGTGTTACAGACCTCTTTACGTAGTATGAAAGGATCAGAAATTTTTGTGTTCGTGTGAGAGAACGTTATTCCTGCCCTGCATTTTTAAACTACAACTTTCACACCTGTAGAGTGTCAAGTGAAACTTTTGTTCCAGTTAGTTAAATGCATTACAGTTGAGGAATACTTTTGGCCTGAATAAATACTTAGTAGCTAGAAGTCCATATATGTATTTGGATGTGACAAAATAAAACCATATGCAAAATTACAGTTAACAAGCACCTCTCTGCCTGATACATGCCAAACCTGTATAGAAACTAATGGCTACTGAAAAGTAATCTGACGGAAGTAGTGTCTTCTATTTCTCTCTCCCCCTCCCAACCATGTAAAATTGCAACTTTTAAAAATTGACCAGAAATTAAGCATAGAGACAGTGTTTTATTTATGGGTCAGATTAAAGCAATTATTGTCAGCCATCTCTCTGTGCTCCCTGGTTTCTGTGCACAGACAAAGCAAGGTAAGGTGGTTGCTAACTGATTTTTGAAAGGATCCAAGCATCTGAGTAGCATCAGTTTTCTAAGGTGAAGACTAAGAATTTTCAAGAAAACTAGAACCTTTTCTTTAAAAAAAGTTAATTATTGCTTTATTGCTTAATCAAAACTTGCCTTGAAAAAAAGGTTGGTGAGATTTTTAGTAGCCTTATTACTTTTTTTTCCAGCTTTCTCGATCTTTGTCTCTTTCTAAGTGTCTGTTATATTAAATGGTTGTAGAATGTGATCTCTTTTAGCTTGATCTTTGCAAAAAAAAAAAAAAGATAACCACCTCGTGTTTTGTATCATTGTACATGGGAAGAGGAAACCTTTACATATTTAACTTTCTAATGGACCTACCCTTTGCCATATGGAATTTGGACTAGTTCTCAACATCAGGTATATATGTGTATATATATATTCAATATTTGGAATATCCATTAAATAAGATTGATTTAAACATGCTTAATAGCCTTTCCAAAAAGTCTCTAATGAGAGAGCATTTCCAGAGGACTGACTTAGCAAGGATTCCTTCTGTCCCATAGTGCAGTCTGCATGCATCTGGAACTTTACTATTAGTTCTCTTTCCATTTAGCTTCCACGGCTGAATACACGTGAATATATTTTGCCATGCAACAGCAGAAGATTAACATGAACCCAAGATGGGAAACATTTTCATGTTGTGTTTTACTGGTATTGTCCTTCTATTGAAGGGTTAAATGAAAGTGTCCCTCTTCTTACAAAGGCCAGGGGAAAAATTAAAAAAGTATGTAAGGAAGCTGCACATGGTCTCTTTGTGGAGGGACCATGCTGTGCTCAGCTGTATGCCTGGAGGAACCCGGGGCAGATGCCTTTCAGAGGTGGGAGAGTTCCCCGTCATGTTCCCCTACCTGTAAGCACAGTGGTGAAGAATCATGTTAGGTGTAACTGTCCAGCCAATATAAGGTGTTGTTTGTACTGTGTGAGCTGGCTGTGATTAAAGGCTTTCCCAGCAGTGTCCAGTACGATGTGCTGTGAGTAAATTTTTGGGCTCAGCTGCTGAATTGATACTGCATTCAACGTACTCTTTTCCTTCCTGTGAGGCCAAGCGCAGCTTGTACCTTTAGCTGATTTGGTTCTTTGGGAGATTTCTCTGCAAGATCTGGTCACTAGCACTGTTGGCTAAGTGACCATGGTGGTATCTTTTTAAACTAAAGTGGTTTCTACGTGAATTCACTGAGAAACCTCCCTCGTTGCTATAGGTTTTGCCCGTGACAAACACTCACAGGAAGGGCTTCAGAGGCATCAGCTGATATGTTTATACTGGCATTGATTTAGTCATTGATTGACTCTACCAGTTAATCACCAAACTGACATAGTGTGTTTCAGAGAGCTGATGGGTTGAGACCATCGGATCTGCTGGATGTGCAAGGGAGAACAGATGATAATGCTCTGTGATTAGCCAGCTCTGCCATAGTGTTTCTGCCTGTGGGCAGTGTTGCTACTGGATGCTGGAGAACTGGTTCCACAGGCTCTTGAAATCCTTCCTTCCACCTTCCTGGGGCTGAGTTCTGCCCTGTACCCTACTCCCTTAACCCTTTTGATTCCCTGATTTAAACAAACTGCTTCTGTGGGTGATGTTAGGATCCCTGTAATTTTAATGGAGTAGGAGAAATGACTTAAGTGAATTGCTGTGTTTGAGAAAAGGGTGGGGTTCATTTTCACCAGAAGTGAAGTTTTCTGAGTGCTTTCTGGGGTTGTTGCAGTAGTTTCTCTTGCGAGCAAATCCTTTTTGCTTTATGCTCTCATGACCCTTTTAACTAGTTAGTTTTGATTTGTATTTTGATGTTTACTTCCACAACAGCAAAACAACAGCAGCAGCAACGACAACAGAAAACCACAGCATCTGTCTAATACTAGAACTACTTGAATTCTCTAAAGGTTTCCAGATTCTGGAAACTGGTTAAGCTATCTGCAAATAATAAGGACATCATACAGGTGTCAGGAGCAGGATGCCCTGGAGAAGTCACCCCTAACTGCACAATGCTGAGCTAGGAGATGAGATAGGAACTGGCGAGTAGGGTGTAGGCTGAAGCAGGGAAAATAAGCAGTCCCTGCAAGCAGATGGCAGGTTCTGGTACAGCTCTTAACCATTCTCCTTCAGCAAATGCAGAACTATGTCCAGGAGCAGCATTTGGAGAATTGCATCAACAGCGTAAGAAGACAGCATGTATAAAACATAGTGATTTCACCTTACTGGCTAAAGGGCACCACACAGGCAAGTGTGGGACTCCAGTTAGTGTAGCCCATAGAAGAGGGGTTTGCTCTGGGGTGCTTGCCAAGAGTAAACAAATCCCAGGTGCACCACGGCCAGTGCCACCTCACTGTGAGGTTGTGGTAACTTGGGGGCACACCCTCTAATGACCCCATGATTGACAAGTCCAGACAAAGGAGAAGCCACACCATAGACTCACACCATAGACATCTTGGTGCTGTGGAGCCATTCCCCACAGCAGGACCTGTTAATGGGCACGTTGTTACCTGCTGAGCGGTGCTGTGGACTGGCAGTGTTGCGAATGGATATAGAAAGGGATAAGCCACATGTGCTTGTGAGGACTCAGATCCACAGTCAGCTGGCCTGTGGACTCGAGCACCCACCCATCAGCAGGGACGCCCCTGATGCCATCTGTGGTGAGGAGAAACCAGGGAAAATTGGAGCAGAAGGGTGGCCCGTAAGGGTTGAGAATGGTTGCTGTACCATGCACCTGCTGTTAGAGAAACCAGGGAAAACTATACTAGAAGGGTGGCCCTAGAGGAAAGGGCAAGAGCAATCATTACACTGTGCATCCATCACTGAACTGTAGAATTCTTATATATATATGTGTATACATATATTCTGTATTATTTCTAGCTTTGCTATATGGTTAGCTTTATTATAACCTCTTAGCTCTAATAAATTCTCACACTTGACAACTCACTACAGTACAACTTAAATTCAGTACAACTAACCTCAGAATCTGAAAGAATCCTGAATGCCCCTCTAGTGGTGCGTCATACCGGCAGGAAGGTGAAGAGGAGGGAGGCTATAGCAATCAGAGCTGTTCTCTGTGAGGAGCAGAAAGAAATAAGTAGTGTTACGAGAAGAGGAAGTCAAACTTGTTTTGGTGGATGTGTGTTTTATCTCCAGCCACTTTTGTGAGCTGACAGTGTCATCTTCCAGGCAACAGAATTTTTATTCTCCTTTTCTGTGTCCTTGCTTCCTGTTCACAACTTCTACATTGACTGTCCTTCTCTGTTCTCCCTCTCTTTCATAGCCTTTCTTACCACAAAAGTAAAAAAGTTACTCTCTTCAGGAGCATGCTGGACCATACTCAGAGGCCCAAAGTCCATCCATATCCTTGTTAGACACTCAGGTGCTTCTGGAGGCCTAAAGCCAACAAATTGAAAACACTAGGAACAGGAAAGTTTGTCAGGCCCTATAGCTATAGCCGTCGATGCCTTTGAAGTACTGGAGCCCTTTTCACATTGCCTGGATACTGCTGACTTTGCTCTGTCAGATGCTCAGCTTCTAATTAAATTCTCTGCATCCAGTGGTTACAGAATGAGAAATAACCAATGTAATTTGCAGCAGAAGATTTAGGTACTATATTCTGTGCTAGGGAAGCTCTCATTCCTTCCAGCTCTCTATTTTTATTATGCTCTCTATGCCATCTTCACCACAGGAGAAGCAAGTATTTGGGCATTGTCAGTGTTCAACAGGCAGGCAGGGAAATGAGACTTAACCAAAAACCCTCTATGATGAGATCATGCACAAGAATGCAAAGTCTCAGGTCAATAGGTGATGACAGTTTGTGGATTTTTTTCCCTCATTTCTCAGGAGCTGTATGTTATATTAAGCTCAGGTTATCCTTTATTTCGAGTACTTTTTAGATTAACTTCTAGATTTTCTAGAATTATGTCTGCTTTGTCTTCTGACTGGAAAAAAAACTTCAGCAAAAATATTACTGATTCCTTGCTCCCCTAGCTCATCAGAAAATACTGAGTGTTACTTGCAGCTATGAGAAGTAAGTGGAGCCAATAGAGTCACCGATAATGAAAGCAAAGGTAATGTTCTCTGTCAGTTTACTATTTTGGGATGTTCTAACATAGGAGATGCATAAAAGATTCAAGAGGTAATTGTTCTTCACTTGTCCCTGTTCAGTCTTGGCTGGTGTTGTGTGTCCTTGTTGCAGGTGGAGAATAATGAGAAAGTTGTAGACAGCTGGGGAGATTCTGAGAGGAGTGAACATCATGACCAACAAGATAAGGAGGACCTGAAACCATTATGTAGGAAGAGGGAATATTTGGACTGGGAGGAATAAGAATATTTTACAAAAAGAACATGATAAAGACAATGGCCAGCTGTTCTCTGTGTCCGTGGGTGACAAAGCAGGAGGTTTGCAGTGAAATTTTGAAGTGTATACAGCTTTTTTTGTAGTGAAGGAGAAGTAAGCTAATGAATGGGAAAATCTTGGTATAGACACACTTGTTCCTGAGCTAGATGAATTCATCCCTTCTTGCCCAACCCTTCTGTTACATTCCTTATCCAAGCCATTTCCAGGAAAAAATCCACTTACCTAAGGGTTCACCTGGTCAGTGTCATTAAGAGTTAGTTTCTCATGGACTTCTTTGACTAATTCTGTCTTAGAACTTATGAAATGCAAGTGCCAAAAAGATAATTAAGAATGGACCCTCAAATAAGTGTTGTAAAATTCAATAAAGCTCCTACTATTTGTTTTACTATTTGTGCTGGCTTAAGGTAAGTTCCAAAAAGTCATATATGCAGACTTCCTTATATTTTTGCTTTATTGTATCTCATACAATGTAATTTCTGAGACAAGCCTTAGGAAATCATGATGTCTGCATATTTCTGACGTGTCCTTCCTTCTGTATGTCCATATGATTGTCCTTCCATCCCCTCAATAACTTTTGAACTTATTGGCCGCATCAAACTGTAGTTGCTGAAACTCCATGCTTACAAATATCTCTCATGTAAGACTGGAATATTGTTAACATCTTCACTGAAGGAAACATTGCCATCTGAGTGCTTACTAAACAGAACTGTCCTTTGGCTGGATTACAATTTGTTTTCATCTTGCCCTCAGTTTTACTATTGCTGCCACTACTGTAAAAGAAATGAGAGGTATAATGTCAATCACTTACTGATCCCCTCTTCATAAAACTTCTCACATTATATTCCTGTCCTATTTATAAAATTTTTGTAGAGTCAAAATAAGTAGACACCTACCTATAGTTTGTGATTCAGAATTACTCCCTTTTATTCACTGATGGATTAATTCATATTAGAAACTGTCATAAATAGGTGAATAAAAGCAGAAGTCTGATACGTGGTGAGACTTCTTGACATTTGATATGCTGAGACAGGCTAAAGTGAAAAAGATCAAAGAAGAGCATCAGACCTGAGAGATAAGACAGGACTTTCAAAAAGCAAGGTTCAGAAATAAGTCTGACAGCCTTGCATTTTTTTTAAAAAAAAAAGATAGTTTCATATTAGTGATATGATAATATCTGTTCTGAGATAATGTTGTTCTTGAGCTTGTGCATGCAGTAATACTTGTCAGCTGATTCCCCAAGGACTTCTTTGAAACTTAAGTTTCTGGAAATCAGGTTAATTAAGCAAGATTTCTTCCTTGTAACTGATTTCTAAGACAGAATTAACCATCTTTCAAATAACAAGTATTTGTTTCTAGTCATGCTCCTAGCAATAGGTTGTCATATCTGAATTCATTACATTTTATCAATGTTATTTCATTCTTCAGTTGCTCTTTATTTTATGTGTTTTTATTTTTTAAGTTCTTTCTAATCTGCTCCTGCCTTCTGTCAGATGAGTTCTTTGAATTTGTTCCAGCTCATGACATTGAACACATACAAATTGTCTCACTGTAACAAAATGCAGCGAACAAGAAAGACTAATGAAGACTAATGAAGCTAAGTACATTCCAATCATGAGCAGTTAAGCCCAGAGAGAGGAGAGAAGCATCCAAAAAGAAATAATTAATTTTCAAGTGAGATTGTAGTATCTTGCTACTATGATAATGGACACTTCACATGCTTTTGGGGTATGTGAAGGTCAGGAAATGATGTAAATAGCTCTTATATTCAAAAGTTACAAGGAAATGCCTTGAGTTCAATTTTGGTATGACTGGGTCCACACACTTAACAACTTTAAATGTAAATTTAAGATTTTAGCATTAAATGTACATTTTCTTTCAAAATCGTGCCTCAAGTCTTGTAGAAAAGTAAGGAGAAACTTGGGGCTTTCTTGCCTACCTAGAGCTAGTGGTACGGAGAATTTGTTTTGAAACTGTGTTGTGGTTTTCAGCTTATGAGGTTTGTTTTGTCTTGAGTTTAGTGTTTGTTTTTGAGGTAAAGAAAATCTTAGCCTATATTTCTAAGTAAGAAAAAAGTCTGCCCAGAGATAACTGCAGCGACACATTTAATCTCTCAGATTGCATTGCACAGTATGTTGTCGCAGTGCATTGAAGTTGACAAATTATCTTGTTTGAGGCTTCATTCCACAAAGACTTGTAAAGATTTTGGTGAAGGTAAAGAGTCAGGCAGTTGCACATTTCAATACTTCCTTTTTCACAGTGTGTCCTGCCATTGTCCTGTTTGTATCAAACTTCTTAAATCTCTGCATGGTGATACAGAGATACTTCAGCATGCAGCACAGGGAAACTATGAGTATACAAGGAAAATAAATGCACATTACTAAAGCATGGCAAAAGGCAAAAACTCAGAGTTGACTCCCCCTTCCCAATCCCATACTTGCCTAGTAAGAAATGTAAATTAGAAATAGGTGAAGTACAGAAATTATAGCTAGAAAAGGCAGATAGAAAAGAAAATGTAAAAAAGATCTTTTTTCTAAGAAAGTAAGCGCTGACTCAGAAAGCAGGATTTTGTGTGTACCAGGCATGCCTGGTACCAGGCATGAATACAGTGCAGTGCAAAATAAATACTGTAGCTGTCTCAGAGAAAAATACCCCCGACACAAATGGGAAACAAAGCACCAAACATGCTATTTGCCATTGGTTGAATGTGTGAAGCTTTGCTCAGATTATGCAGGAGAGGATTGCAAACTTGTGGTGCAGCAAAGCCAGATTTAAAGTAGGCAATGGCCTGTCACTTTTGCAGAAAGGCAAGCTACAATACCAAGTAAAAGTTAAAGGCTTATCAGGAAATACAGACATCGTTGAAAATGTTTTGACTGAGGTGGTATTTATTGACAATACAACAAGGGACAAATAGAAACTTGCTAAACCAATGACAAGTGATGCACTCAGTAGATCTACAAACAGAAAAAGTGCTAGTGGAAGAAGAAGCAAGAGGATTTGGGCTTTCCTGTAGCAAAGATGCAAAAAAATGTGATCGTGTTTTTGAAAGAATTGTGATATCTTCTGGGTAGGTTACTGCAAAGAGTAGACTATATGTTTTACTTGTACCAGCAAAGCTTTGTAGAGTACTTACTGATGGACAAAAAAATATATATTTTTAAAGAGGTGATAGCGAGATTAAGCAGATATATAGAATCCTTATCCAAAAGTATGTAAATCCAGGTAATCAGTTCTCATGGCTCTAGAAAAATCTCCCAAGATGCTTGTTTGCCTAGGCCCAAGCAATTTAAACAAAACTCCCTAAGGAGTAGACTGTCAGATGCAGGCAGCTGAAGAAGTACCATTTGATTGGTGAGAGCCATTAGACTTACAGTCTGGTGACAAGAATGAGTATAAGCAATTGGGACAGAGTACTCCCTTCCCATGTTAAGAGCACTAGTAACCAGCAAGAAGGGTTGAAGATGCCTCTAGGGTCCTAACTTACGATGACTGGACAGTATTTGTTAGTGATTATTTTCATAATAGATGACATTCTAATGCACAATTGTAGGGATAACAAGTTGGACACTTCTTCTGTCTCCTAGAAGGAGCTAACAAAGCAAATTTAAAATGTTCCAGAAATGAGCTGAAAGGAGGATTAACTGTACCATCATACAAGGGAGACCTGCTTAACTCCAGGGTCTATGACTCAAGCCTGGAAAAGTGACCTCAAAAAGCCTACATGTCTGTATCTCTCCTTATGTGGTAATCTCACAAAATTACTTCCAGCCTCCGAGATGTGGATGAATTCAGGAAGTGACTTTGCAGAGATGCTGTCCATAAGTTCTCTGGAACAAATTAAAAGTTCATCCGGTCTGGTAACCTGTCTGCAGCAGTAGTGTAAGCAAACACCCAGGAAAAAGAGTAATACATCTGTTAGCTAGGAGTACTGAGAGCTAGTAATGCCTACTAACATCTCTTGCTGGCCCATAGCTGTTGTTCTGGAAGAAAAGATAAACAGTTGATCCTTATCTGTACTCACTATGACATTCATGATTTTGTAAACCTCTTTCATGTCCCCTCTAAACTGTCTATTTCCAGGCTGCATGGCCCTAGCCTATTCTATTGTTACTTAGACAGAAACCGCTTCATACAGTGGTCATCCTTGCTGTCCGTCTCTGGGTCTTTCCTATTTTTGCTGCATCCCTTTTGGAGCTGTCTCCATGTAGTACTCCAAGTGCAGCCCAATCTGTTTTCTGTTCTCTCTTTTAGTCTATCTTCTTTTCCTAATAATTTCTAACATTTATTTGGATTGCCCTCACTAGACTCACCTGGGCCTTCCACTCACCCTATGCCTGTTGGTCTGGGAGCCCCATGTGAGCTCAGCTCTGGGCCTTCAGTCCTGGTCTGAGCTGTTTCATAGGTATGCTTGACTCTGGTCCTGTCTCCTACTGCTCCTGACTGGACCTGCATGGTTATCAGTTATCCCTTAACTTTGTATTATCAGCAGATTTCTTTACTGCATTGCTCACCACTCTCCAGGTCTTTTAGAACTGTGTCGAACAGCACGGGTCCCAGCACAGTTGCCTATGGAACATCACTGGTGATCCCTGCACATCATTGACCATTTGCTACCACTATATGGAAGCATCCCGTGCTTCCTATCTGTTAACTAGTAGTTTATTCTTGCAAGGATACTTTTTTTCTTAATCTTTGGCTGCTTAACTTCTTTCAGCCTTTGGTAAGGGTCTTGTCAAAGGCCTTTTAGAAATCCAGGTAGACAGTATCAACTAGATTATCCCTTTCCACGGGTTCAATGAGTCTGTCAAAGAACTCCAAGAGGTTTATGAAGTGGGACTTCTGTTTAACAGATAGAGACATGATTACCTCTATAGGATGCAGCAATTACCTATACAGAGGATCCAGTGGCTACCTATTTGTGCTGAAATCTTTCAATAGGAAGGGAGCCATATAGTATGTTATTAATGAAATGGGGCTTGGATTATCTCCTTTACAAATGACTCAGCTTTTAGCATACAGCTGAAGATTAGCAACTGCTAACAGAAGAAAAGAATGTCTTGGAGGAATGTTCCCGAACTATTTGGGACCAGCATGCCAAAAAGTAGGAAGCCATTTGAGTAGAAAGTAAGCATGTACTCTTGGAGACCTCTTTAAAGAAAGGCACTGCTGAGAACTCCTAAAAGCTTTTAAATTCATGGCACTGCAATTGCAATGCCACTGCCTAGATGTATCCCTCTATAAAACCAGTGAAGTGAGTAACTAGCTTCCTGCCCACCATGAGAATTTGATAACAGAATGATCCTCAGTTTATTATAAATAGAAGTAAACAGCAATTAATGCACGTGAGCTGATTTCCAGACAGAAGCCAGAAATAAACTAGGAAAAGGAGGTGAAGTGATGTAAGTTTTACCAATGCTCTTACTTCTTCTGAGAGGAAAAAAGAGAAGCACGCATCTTCTTCTCACGCATCCCAAAATATCAGTATGAATTGAGTGCCCAATATAACATCACATACAAAGATACTCCAATCTTCAATACTTCTTATGTCAGGGAGTTCAGGAGCTTATTGCAGAATTCATCAGAGCTGTTGAAACACAGAGGAATGTCTCAAGGCACAGACAGATGTTGCTTACCACACAAATAAGATTATAAGAGATAGGAGGGACTTTATGTCCAGCAGGATATGTGTATGGGGATGAGGAGCAACAAGAGACAATGAAAATACAAAACTTCCAGATAGAGAGTGGAGCAGACTAGGAACAGCTTAGTGGCATAATTGTGGGTAAATGCACTTAAGCTAAAATTAAAGTGGTTAAAATTACAAGTACACAATGTATCTTCCAGTGGAGTCTTAAGTAAATACAAGGACTGGTACAATAAATAGGCAAGAGGGACAGGCAAAGTTTAAAAGCTTCCTATACAAGCAAGCTAAAGACCTTAGAAATCATAACCAAGACACCTTGTCAAAGCTAACTTTTGCTCGGCATAAAAGAGGCAATTTTACTGGGAGTTGAGCTAATGTCTATGAGGCTTGGAGCTTTCCCTATTAGCACCACCTCCCTGTGGCATGATTGCTCTTGGTCACACAATGCACTAGACTGTACCACATTCATACCACAGGGCATCTAGCCCTCATCTAACCTGTCTTTGGGATCAAAGCTAAAGGCTTTGATCAGATAAATCCTTGTCATGTAAAGGAGAAAGAGACAGGCACTGGGGCGGCAAATATGCTCAGTCACCCACTATAAGCACATGGCTTGAACATGAAATGTAATACCCAGCATTGCCCTCAACTGAGCTCTGGTCAGCAGAGAAGCAGCACAGTGCATTGGGTGACCACTGTGACCAGCTCAGAACAGTGCCTCCCAGCTGAACAAATCACAGAGCTACCTCTTGTTTTCCTCCTGAAATGTGGAGCTCTTTTGACTGTCCTTATATTTTCTCCTTTACTTTTTTTTTTCCAAATCTTTGTATATACCAAGGTAGGAAACACAGAAGACAATAATTTCCACTGCAGTGAAGAGATGATGAGTCTTGAAACAAAAGAAGGTAGCAGTGGTAGCAATGGGTGTTGGTGCAGGGATGTGTGCATATATAAGAAGGGAGAGGTTTGAAAGGCCAATGCAAGGATATTGATTGTGTAAGCAGAGCACAGTATTTGCACTTGGGTTTGCTAATTCAGATTGTGATTGGAGAAGTAGTAAAGAAGAGTTTCTCAACAGGGTACTTTACAGCATAATGTTAGGGGGGGATTAACACTACCCTGGTCCGACTAAAAGCAGAGATCCAAGAATGCTTAAAAGTGCCATATCCAGTCAAGTCAGATGGATAAAAGTGCCAAGAATGCCATATCCAGCAACAGCTGATGTCAAGACAGGAGAGCAGATAAATCCTGGCTCTCTGATGTCCCTCCTAGCAAATTTATACAACTAATTTTGAGACATGGCCAGCTTCCCAAACTACCGGGAAAGCAGATCATGAATCATCATAGTAGCACCTTCAGGGAATGCTTAATTTCACATTTCCTGTTGGAGTACGCAAAAGACTTAAAAATCATGAAAGATCGAAGCGTGTACACTGGATACAACCTTATAAAGCAAGCTGGGTAATGGAGGGGAAGTAGTATAACATACCTCTCCTTTCCTTCATACACACTAATTGCCTTCCTTCTTAAGAGTGGAAGATTCAAGGCTCCCAAGTGCTCTAGAAAGGACTGGCTAGTGCTATGAATGGAAACTTTCAATAAACAGACAGGCACTCTATGTGTCTGTTGGTATCTGAGGCTTGAAATTATCCTAGTGTTAGTCTTTAAGCTATTCACGATGATGTAGGTGAAAGCGGTAGGTTGAACAAAAAGTAGGAGAAGGAGCAGGATGGCATATGTGGAAGCAGGAAAACTGCTAGCAATGGGAAAAAGGAAACTGAAGTTTGAGCTGTGGGAGAAGGAGAAGCTAAAACAGTCAGCAGTTGGTGGAAAAGACTCAGCGCACAGCAGGACTAGAGGCAACCAGCACTGGAGAAACAGAGCCTTGGGGTCAGGTCTGAAGTGTACTGGCAGAGCTGAGAGAGTATGGCAATCTGGAGTAGCATAGATTGAAATGCAAAGATGGAACTTTATGTGCTTCCAGTCTGAGTTGTCTTCCCCATCCAGACCATCCCCCTCTCCATCTCCCAGTTTCATTTCTGAGGAACAGCTGTGAACACGCCTCTGTTTACATTCTTTTACAACTAGAATAGAAAAATGTAATTTTGCACTGCTGAGGACTGTTCATGAGTTTAAACAACAGTCTGCAAAACACTGACACACCAAAGCAAATCTGCTGAGTTTCAGAGTTTAAACAAGTATCATGAGTCTTGATGTCATGGGTGTCAATTGGTATCATGAGTCTTCTGGCTTTGTCTCTGACATGGGTTCCTGTTAGATGGACAGAAGCATTTCTTTTACCCATTCCTTTCCTGGGAACTCAGCTGATTTTCAGGAACTCATCCTGGATTTCAATGTGTAAAATCATCCAGTGTCTGCATTCTCTAAGCCTTCCCCAGTCAAATCAAATACACTTGCATCTTGGTGGATCTCATAAAATAAGCAGCCTGAGGTGGTGCTGATATTTAAATAAGGAGCCTTTATTCAGCCTGTTCTGATTTTAGAGGTATTGCCTTTCTAGTAACATTTCCTCTCTTTTAAGTGGGAATATCATGGGAGCTCTTTAATGAGATGTATCCAGTTGTACCCGGTTAATAAAGTAAGCTTGTTTTCAGCTACCCTTGCATTGCTCCAGGCAGTGATCAGGGTGGCTCCTAAGAGATGGTCTTCTCCTTCCTTTGTACTGACTGTAATGCCCCCAGGTTGTCATGTTAGGATGCACCGCATTGCTGGGAAATAATGCATTTTTGATGGAAGAAGTCCTGGCTACTTGTGGCTAAGGGACATTTCAGTCTTGGAAACCTTTCATGATTGTGGCCCCATTGCCCTGGCAAACACGCTAGTTACATGATGTCCACTGAAGCCCAACAGTTTCTGGAGGACATAAGGGTCTTTCTCAATTTTGAGCCTGTCCTGCAACCCTTGTGTGTTCTGCCCACATGGTGGCTGGGTCAGCAGCTGGGCCAGGCACCATGTCCCTATATCCCAGGGAAGGGATATGTGAAGGGATGCAGCTCTGGGTCTCATGCTACGAACAGAGTTTGAAGGGTAAAGATTCAGAAGGGCTGGAGGCAGCCATGATGAGGGAAAGGGAGGCTGCTGGATATAGTTGTTCCCCCATGATGTTTGCATTGCATCTAGCAATGCTAATAAAGAGGTAGCTACTGCTCCCTCAGCATCCACCACTATCTACCTGCAGGAACTATGGTTTCCTTTACCCCAAGCACAGGACATGCATGCTCATGTTAGCTCTTCCTGCTTATTTCTGCAGCTGGTAAGAGAGACCATGAGAAAGGTCCTGCGTGGGAGGACTGCAAGCAAGTGTGCAGAAAGGGCACATTTCTTGTGGGAATGACTTATGAGGAGAAGGTTCTCCACAGTCACCACAGGTGACAGCACTGTTCAAGAATATAAAGTTAACACCATCCTGGGAGAAAGCTTGGACAAAGACAAAGAAAGCCTAAGAGAGATGTCCATACTTCTTCGTCACCTGAGGTATATGTGAGTGTGTGTGTGTGTGTGTGTGTGTGTGTAACTGTAGACAAAAGCAGCCACTGACTTTGAGAGGATGCAGCAGGTTGGGACTATCCAGCTTCACTGTTCAGAAATGCCACCAGCAAGCTGTGACTTAGTGGCTCAGCAGCAGTGAAACTTGAGGCAGATACACATTGGATACCCCCAAATCAGTAGCCCCATTTAAAATTTTTCTCTTACATCTGAATTATAAACTGGAGATAATATTTATCTATCCCCATGAAAATGTGACTAGGCTATATCAGCACTACAGCATGGACAGACCTTCATAGAACAAGACGGTAAACAAGACTGTTTATTTACTTATTATGTTGCTGTAGTAACTCTATTGCTTATATTACTGGTTATGTCACTAAATCATAGTGGTAGTCTTTGACATGGATTGTTGCTTTTTCTTGTAGCATGTAATGTGGCATTCATTTCCTTCTAGAACTGCTTTTTGCTTCTAACTCTAACTGTCATTCTGTGTTCTTGAGTCTCTTTATTCATCCTTCTATAACCAAACAATCTTTTGGAGGAGCAGTTCCCTTAAGGAGTCACCAACAACCATACTATTGCAAGCAAGCTTCCTCAGCCCCTCCTGGGAAAAGCCCTTGGCCTGGGCAGTAAAAGTGTCGTTGAATCTGCCAGTGCTTAACAGAGACCTCTTCTTGCAGGTGATGGTGACATTCACAGAGATGGCTGGGTATTTCACTTGAAGAATAACAACCTCTGTGAGAAGAAGGACAGCCAAGCTATTACAGGAATATCTGACCTCTTGAACATCATTGAGTAAGCATTATTAAAAGCTTGTGAATTCTACTACCACTCCACCTAAGAGTTTTCCCTAGTAGCCCCTTTCAACAAGAAGCCCAAAACCATGAAGGATTATCATCTCTGCACCCAGGGAGAAAGGGAGGGCCATCTGCTTTGGTGGTGCAAACCAAGGGAATGCTGTTTTCAACAGAGCTAGTTCATCTGAAGAACTAGCCCTCAAACAGTATAGCTTGCCCCAGGCAAGTGACCTGAGGATCAAAATAGTTTATTTCTTATGAAGTTATGAAGAGCATTAATCTGACTATATAGCTCAGTTTATTGAGACCATATCTCATACCTATATGTGGTGCCTTTTGCTGGTAGTGAGAAGTTAAGTTCAAGTAGATAACATGTAAATACATGCGAAGTAGCAAGATCAGGGAATTTATTTTATTTCCCTAAACAGTAATAACATGCGCTCAGGATTCCAGTGCATTTACCATAACATAGTAAGGCCACAATTAGCACTTAATACTCTTTAATAAATATGCTAATTAATCTAGGCAACAGCAATTAGTAATTGCACAGATAAATAACAAACTCAACAAGGCAGCAGTATGAAACAATAACAATGAAGCAATACATTAATTCTGCTTTTCCAATTTAAGATTGAATTTGGTCACCCTTCCCTAACACCCTAGAGAACTCTTCTTCAAACATTGCACATATGTTTGGCCATCAAAGGAGTCTGTATTTCTTTATATTATATTTATTGCTGAACTGGAAAAAAAGTCTTATTTTGGGAAGAGAGGGCTGTGAGAAAAGGAAAAATAAAATTAAATTATGGTATGAAAATTTATAGTGTCTTTTTTGGCCAGGCTTGTAATTCAGAAAGGCTTTGTAATAAACACATTAAATGTAGGTATTCAAACCTGAATAGCTCAGATAAAGAAAAGCTGTAGAGGAGACACTTTGTGCACTCAATGACTGGCTTTGAAGACTGGTTCTTCAAAGTGATGGATAGGCTGTCAAAGCTAAGCAGCAGGTTACTGTCCCTACGTGGCAGCTCATTTTCCTCCCAGAGGTTCAGTTTCTCCATGGAGTGTAATTCCTATCTTTGCATCTGAATGTTAGCTTACTCCTTGCTCTAGGCTCTGATTTCCTTGCTTAGAGAGTTGGCTAATGTACTACAGACTGGAATTAGAGTGCAAGCCAAGCGATAGACCATGTAGACAAGGAGATTTAAACTTGAGCCCCAAGTTAGTAGGACTAAATATAACTTTTACACTATCTTCCTCTCAGTTCTTTAGGCACTGTGCAGTTACCAGCTTGCCCTCTGGCTTGGGGACCTCAAGAATCCAGTAAAACATCCACAAAGGTTCCTCACACCTTCACCTTGATAACAGGACCTGCCAAATATGTGTCAGGGACGGCGTTTGCTCTAACAATAGTATCTTGTTCGGACAGGCCCCACACTGCTCTTTAAAGCCTGCTGTCTTCACACTTCCCATTTTGACAATCTGGGCTGCACAGCCATAGTGTAAAGCACACCTGCCCTCGAGCATCCTCTTTCCACACCAGTTGTGTTCTTAGGGTAATTATTAACAGTAACAGCTCGAATAGGATTTGGAATTATTATTTCAGTAAATAGATAACTACCAAAGGGAATTTCCAGAGGAGGAGGTATAGCTGTACGGCTTTTCTTCGGCCCCTCTGAAGCTGCCGAGAAGCTGCAGCACTGAACAGCCGGCAGGAGTGCGTGCGTCTGGGCGTTCACGCGGTGTGCTGACCTTGCCTGCCTTCCCTGCCTGTTTCAAGCACATGGCCCATCGCAGGAGCAAAGCTGGGTAAGGGATCTCAGGCCATGGTTAGCCTGATAACGCTATGATATACGGTTATCATAAAAACTGCACTCATCCTTCTGAGCTCTCGGGAGTGGAAAACCCCAGAGCCATGTGGCTGTTGTAGTTCTAGCTCGATACCTCTGTGAGGGAAACGCTTTAACCAGCCCTGTGGTCTAGCTTGTCCTGTATCATTCGAGGTGCTAATATATACTGTTTCTTGAAATCTTACGTGACAGAGTGCCTGCTGCTGCAGTTAGACTCCTCTCGCAGAAGGCAGCCCTGTAACAACTTGTTGCTGACCTTTGATTCGAATAGCAATATTTAGCAAGCAAATATTTAAGAACATGTCATTAAACAGGGAGGCACGGCTTTACCGTGGGGAATTCTAGTAAGGAGTGCTGCTGAGATAGGCCCACACTGTGCAAAGGAAGGGACAAACAGCCTTCTTCCCCTCCTCTCCCTCCCCGGCAAAGCAACCAGCCGTGACCGTGTGCCCACGTGCTGTTGCCTCAGCCTCCCCTGGAGGCAGAGACAGTTAGACCCCAGCAAGACAGATGCTGCTCTGCCAAGCAAGGCCCATCACCAGCACGGCAGGAGTTTTAAAACCACAGAGCACTGTAGGTGTTGGTGTCGCAGGCAAAGCGACAGCGGCCATCCCCGCCACGGTCGTATCGCCTGCTGCTCCGATGAGGCGGAGGGCGTGCGGCAGGGAAGCTGCCTTTCCAACCTGGCTGCCCACAGCGGCTGCCCGGCGTGAGCAGAGCACGGGCTTGCTCCGGGGAACTCTCCCTCACCGCTCGTGGCTAGGAGCCGCATATGGACAAGTCTTTTAGAAATCAATTAGTTTAGGTCAGGTGCAGCAATAGGCCGAGAGGATATTTTCCCCTCTGGAGTGGCCCAGAATTAGCTTAGTTGGTCAGTTTATAATTAGCTACTTGCATCTAACAGTGTTTTTTCTGTTGGATTTTTATAGTTTTGTCTCTTCTTTTTTAAAAGTGAAAAATAATCAGTCTTAAAATAAAAAAATAAAAAATAAAACCCTGAAAGGAATTATCTATAAAAAGAGAAAATCCTCGCCAGGTTGCCACCGCAGCAGAAAACCCAAGCCACAGAAGGCACAGGGCAGGCTTCCCTTTTCCGAAGCCACTCAGAGGTTAACCAGGGTCTGTAAGCAAACAGCTTAGAGAAGGAGCCCGGCCGGCTTAGTGCCCCGGTGGCTAAGGCTGTCCCCGGGCCTGCCAGCTTAATGCCCTTCCAGCCGCCCCTCCCAAAGGCAACGATATGCAAATAGAGGCAGCCCTCCGCCCAGACAGGAGCCCTTTGGGAGGAAGGACTGGGCCTGGGCTCGGGCTCGGAGAGATCACCGAGGAGGGTGTTTCACTTCTGTGCCCGCACTCACACGTGTATATAAACCCTGGAGCAACAGTCTGGGAAGACTGTTACGGACGGCCACGCTTTGGTTCACTTGGCAGCGGGGCTCGGCGCGGACCCGGCCGCCAAAGCAGAGCGTGCAGGAGAGCGTGTGAACGGGAGAGATCTTCCCATGGAGTCACGCCCGCTGCTGCTGCTGTCGCCGCTGCTGCTGCTGCAGGCAGGTGAGTGCTACTTCTGTACCACTGCAGGGTGCCGGGCCTTGGGGAGGACCTTTACCTCTGTCCCTCTCCTTCTCCCTCCTCCCCCCCCCCCCCCCCAAAAAAAAAAAAGTAGAGTAGCTTCTTCTGTGTCTTGGTGGGACAAGTATGCTGTAAGCTTTGCTTAATTCACAGCAGACACATGTATGGTGTACGATTTGGCCAAGTAAAAAAAAGCGTCGCTCGTTTTTTTTCCAGCTTGATACTGAAGGGCTGTTTAAGCAAGCTGTATGCCTGCTTCATTTCCATGGCTGCTTACATAGCTGTTGCTATATAAACGTAGCTCATTTTCATTTTGGATAGTTTTCTGCTGCAAAGTTGTTGGTGCTTATTTTCCTTTACAGATGTGCCTCCTTTTTATACCAGTGACTTTGGAGCAAGCGATTTTTAATTCATATGAAGTTCAAATAAAGAAAAAAAAAACTTTTAAAAAGACTTAGCTGTGTGCTACCATAAAGCCTCTACACATAGAGGCAACGCAGTGATGAACTGTCAAGTTTGAGATTATCCCTGCAATACAATTTGAAGTAAAACCGAAAATGTTACATTAATCTAAAGCAAAGGCAGCCTGTTTTAACAAGAATGGGAAGTTTAAGTTGTCAGATCCTCTCCACTCACCTCTCAGCAGGTACGTTCTCTGCTACGTTGCCCCGCTAGTAGTGTAAATACTGATTGGAAATACTCTTAATGGGAGATGTGGCTACATTCAGGCTGCTGTAGAGGCTGACTTGATTTCAACAATTTCATAGCTGTGTTGGCTTGGCTGCCCACCACATAAAGGTGATTTCAGTTTTTGGTCAAGTATGTACACCTGAATATTGAAGCATACTTGCCGGGGCTGACCTTGCAACTGTAGCGACATGCTGTCAACTCAAAACTCAGCAGCTTTCAAAGAATGAAACGGAAACATCAAGCACTGCCTGAATACCTGAATTCTTTTGAACTCGTAGAGGATGCAGTGCCTTAAGAATTTTATGTGGACTCAGCTCCCCTTGAATGTTTTTCTCCCTTTTCAGGAATAGCTCTGCATTATAATTACCATTCTGTGATCCTCAGAGGCAACTCCAAAAGAGAAACGCTCTTTTTCCTTCCGAGTGGGGTACAGTTATCTTACATTAGCCTCAGCTGTGTTCAGCCAGTGGCCAACAGAGACCGCTTGAAGTCCAGCCGTTCTGTCTGAGAGGTCTGTGAAAGATACATAAGAAATGCAGACTTCTTGTCAGGAGGCTTAAATGTCTACAAAGAAGTTTTTGTTTCCATTGGAACATTTTCGAGGTCTGCAAACTGAAACAGGTTGAAAAAGCATATTTTTACCTGAAATCCAGAGCAGTTCACCAGTTCCAGTGGACCTCCCCAGGATTGCTGAAAGCTGAGCTTGCCTCTAACTCTAAAGTGGCCACTATTTACACTAGGGAAATAGGTCTTCTCTTTATTTTCTAGTAACACAGGTGTCATGTGTTTTTAGCAAAAATTCAGAACATTCAAGCACTGTTTAGAGGAGGAAGCTGTTGCTTTTTCAGGAATGTGCATTTAATCCCCAAGGAATGCCCTGAGAAATATAAGGAGGCTGTGTGAAACACCAAGACAGACGTATGAAGCTCTGCTCCCTTCAGAGTTCGCTGCTGCCAATTGCCAGGCTGAAAATGATACAGGAAAGTGCTCGTTTCTGCTTTGCACTTGGGCTGTGGTTCCACATTTAGCAAAGGCGAAACACTCCTGGCTTGTCATTAACGGAGACAGACCCTCATTTCTTCAGCAGGTTGTTGAATCAGGCCCAGAGAGAAAGCCAGAGCGCAAGATGAGGGGAGAGGCCCAAGCAAAGGGATTAGAAGTTTTGAAAGGAACACTACTGTTTTAATAATAGTATTGAGCCCTTGGGTGGTTTAGGGATTAATTAGTCCATGTTTGCACAGCACTTTGAGGAGGTCAAGTATGTTGAATTAGCAAGGGGCAGGTGGCAAGACAACTTCACTGAAGTGTTCCTGGCTCTGAAACATGATCACCCTCTTGATCCAAGCGTGCTGAGAAGTCCATCTGTTTACCCAGACTTTTCTTTTGAAATGGGAGGATGGGATGAATGTGAATTGATGGAGGTGGATGGAAAGAATGGATCAGTTAGGCAGTCAGTCAGAGGGCTTTAATACTGCTGATGAGTAGCTCATCTTTAATGAGGATTGTTTGTGATGCATGTTAGAGCAATGGAAAGTGCACTTGGTACCTCACAATAAATCCAAGCAATAAATACTGCTATCCGTTGCTATCATTATCATGTTAAGCATCAAAGTTTGTAGCTGAGCTTCGAAGTGGTTTGATATTTAGGGTCAGGGCGCTCTTACTTTCTGTAACAGTTACTGCAACTTAGAGTCTTTGGTTTATAAAGAAGTTGCAAACTAACATTTGAAATCACAATATTGTTTGAAAGACTTGTAACTCAAAAACCTCCAAATCAGTTTAAGTGGCTATCTACACGCTTGGGCCAACACAATCCTTTTTTCAAATTAATGCAACCAAGCTAATGTTACGACTTTAATGGAGACCAGTAATGGAAGCAGATGTAAATGTTCCCAGCACTTTTCAGAATACTGGATTCCAAACCTGGATTTCAGGATTCCAGTATCTTAGCAAACTCAGGCACTCGATTCTTCCCCAGGATTCCCTAGGGACTTGTAGCTATTCTTATATTCAAATTGATATGGAGCCTGTTTGAGTATTTCTGCATCTGCTTCCTCATTAGCTCAGCCCTCAGATAAGTCACCTGCAAAGTCCCCTTTGCAAGGTGACTGTAATGGTTCATCAGATTGTCAGGGCTGCACCAAAACTACCACTCAAGACCAGTATCTCCCTTTATAGCAATATCTCCCCTGGAAAGGAGTTCAAGAAAATCAGCCTGAGGCATTCTTTAAACTGTTCTTTAATCTTTGTGTCGTGCTGTGTCCTGTCTTTGCAGTTTGGAATGGTGCTCTGGGAAAATCCCATTCATTGCACACCAGAGGAATCATTGAATTGGCAGGAGCCATATCATGTGGCACGGGACGGTCTCCTTTAGCATATGTTGGCTATGGATGCTACTGTGGCCTGGGAGGACAAGGCTGGCCTAGAGATAAAACAGACTGGTAAGAGAAGTCTTAGCTATGTGCCCCAAAGCAGCTCAGATCTCTCCGTTCCTCCTTCTTTGTGGTCCTGTGACTCCATTGCCTTGTCATTGCCCAGGGGAAAGGGAACTTAGTCTATATAAAGTCTATATAAAGTCTTATATATATATATAAGTATATATATATATATATATATATATATATATACTTATATATATATATATATATAAGTGCTTATATATAAGCACTGGGTGATCATGAGTGATGACTCCTGTATCTCTTGGGCTTTGAAAGAGTATTTAGCCATCTTCCGGGTGAGAACAGAGTTCTTTGGGACCTGGTACTGTGAGGTGTGGAGGGCAAAGGAAAAACCAGGCTATGACTTCATGAAATAGCAGCATCTTTAGTCATTAGAGAATTAGCCCTGCCTAAAAAGAGAGATCTGACCAAGATTTTTGCAGGGTCATTTCACCCTCATCCTGAAAAAGGCATTGATGGAAATATTATTCTTTATCCTCTGGAAGAAATCCAAATCATTGCCAGGAGTAATCAAATCTATTGTCCATATTACTTGTTAGTTCACATTAAACCAAGCAAGAACAACAGGGTAGAGCGTAGTGTTATTTCCCTTTTCTTCTATTAGTGCTTTTTATTTCCAGGACTAAAAGCAGTGAATCTACGGGGTGTTTTTTGCAAGGTTTCTCTCTTGTACTTTGTGATTAGTATATGTGTGAATTTTAGCATTATGGACTCTTGTGCACTCTGAGCCCTTTGCTTGCAAGCTTGCCTGGTTTTAAACCTCAAAGACAGAGCGCGCAAATCTCTCTGTTTATCTACAATCAACAGGCAAGGTGTCAATGATAAATAAATACTGCTTTTGTCAGGAATGAAGGCAGCATGTAGTTCCCGGGTGAGGAAGCTGGCTGAACTTTTCTAGAATATTCAGCTATTGGAGACATTTCATATTTCTACAAAATTAAACTTTGACTGCAAAATTGGCAGGACAAAAAGTGAAAAAGGGAAGAGAAGATACTAAGGTTAGAGGCCAGCTCCTCTGTGGCTATAAAAGAGCAAATGTCCCTTAAAGCTACTGGGGCTGTCTTCATTAATGCAATGAGAAGTTTCACTGCCGAACACTTCTCTTAATGTCCACGGTTTATATGAGGCTTCCGCTGTAAGATAGTCAATAGAGAACTTACAGATAATGAGTAAATGACTACACAGTGTCATAGATTTCTGGTCCAGGGATTTTTTTTTTTTTCATTTTCAGTAATATCTCCTGATCTGCTTATAGCCATCTACAATTATATCTGTAAATGTGTTTATAATTTTTGTTAGCCATTTACTAACTCTTACAATCAGACCTTTAAAGTAAAACATGACTTCACTAATTTGGAGTGCTTCTTTTACTGAAGGCCTGATTTGAGCCACCTAGAAGCTATTTTTCTGGAGACGTTGAGTAACTCTAAGTTTAGGTGCCTCTGGGAGATGATAGTGCTTAGCCCTGCTGAAAAACAGAGGGAGTAAAATGTTCGCTTGTTCACCAGTGGGTGTTTTTGCTGCTGTTGGATTTCAGTGGGATATGGATTTTACACTAATGGCAGAAATTAAGGACTCTGCAACTGGAAATGTCTCAAAATACCAGTTTGTGAAAAGGAAGCTTAATCCTTTAAGAGCATTCACTATTGTTCTTAGCTGCAGTGCTTGGTATGGAAAAAAAAAAAAAAAAAGAAAAGAAAAAAGATTTTTAGTTAGCTTCTTAACTAGGAAGAATCAACAATACTCCACTACATCTAGCCCTAAAAAAATCCAGTTCTTGTTTGCTAGAGGAATATTCTGATATCTGTTACTGAGAACTACTGCAAAGATATTAGTGTGGTTGAGTATCCCACACAAATTACAATGGCCACATTACTTTCCCTATTTTCCATTCTAAAAAAGAAGGAAGTAGAGTGGTAAAAATACTGGCCTTGAGTAACAAACACTGTTCAAAATGACTCACCACCTTGACACTTCTACATTTGTTACTGAGCCCCTTACAAAAGGAGTAATTTTCATGTGAGTAATTCAGTCAATGTCTAGACAGGGCTAGAGTGCTTCTAAGCACTTCTTTTCTTAAGGGGGGAAAAAAAAAGCCATCCAGTGGGTAATCCTTTTATAAGGTTTATTCCACATACTGACTTTGATGTGGCATCTTTAGTAATTTCCTTTTCCTTTTTGTTCCACTCTCACAGTCCCTTCACTTCAAGAGGTAATGACATCTCTTCCACCTAAGGTCAATAGATTTGCTTCTCTTTTGTTTTTCTGTTCCCTTGGATTGCTGCAGCACAGTTAATATTGCTGTAATGCCTTCATTTCCTTCTACTCCCTTTTCTTCCTTCTGGAAATGTTGTTCAGCCAGAACAAAAAGGATCTGGCCACATATCTAAGATTTTGAGCCATTTGGCAGCCCAGGCAGAGAAGTAACAGCTCTTCTGAACAGGATGCTGGATATCTGCAAATCCCCAACAAACTAGCTCTTCTGGCCATGTGTGGCCAATTAATTCAACCTGGCTATGCCATGCTGGACTTGATGTACAGCACAGGAAATGCCTCCACGTTTCCGTGTAGGATTTTGCAGAAGGAAATGTGGGAACCCTCATTAATGTGAAGGAAAACTGTAGAAGGCTCAAACAGAAATTCTCAAGTAGGACCCAGTACTGGAACAGGCTGACTGCACAGAGCATCTGTGTTGTAAAATAGAAGTGAAGGTGCTCAGCATCTCCCTGGAAATACTGAATGCCCTGAAAAGTGGCATATATGACTCATCTAAGTCATGGTAAACACATAGGGAAGAGTCAGATTTTCCTCACTTGCTGAGCTAAAGCAAAACAAAAGGACAAGCAGTGGGGAAAGTGCTGTTAACATGACAAACAAAACGTGACAAATTCTTGCCTCAATGGCATTTGCTCGTTGCAGTGTTCTGGGTAGATGACCTCTGCTGGCCAGCCAGAGTTGTCTGTAGCCGTAAGAGCTGTCTTGTAGCACAGATGTGATTAATAGGTTGTTTATTAACTAGATGACACAATCGTATTTGTTTTTTCACACTGGTTGACCAGTGCTCAGCCAGACTGTTGGCTGATACTGTTTGACTTGGTCTAACTAAACATTACCAGGTTATTAAAAGCTTAACACTGCATTCTGCCTTTGGTGCAGGAACGGGCATTTCTAGATGGGACGTGACCGTCTGAAGACGGCAAAGGACAACAATAGATTTCCTCACTCTTAAATCCAAGGCAACTCTTTCAGAGCATCTAAAAGAGATATTTGCAAAATGTGGATCAAAGTCTTTTTGCTTTACTTAGGGTAAGCTAGGTGTCATTCTGCTGCAACTGGGGGTGTCATTGAGAGGAAATGGTGTAAGTGGCAGCAGAATTGTTCGCAAAGCCTGCAGTCCTCCAGAATTTATGCAATCCCCTTGATTTTGCAAAGCCAGCAAAGCAGCAGCTAGTTCTCACAGCTAGCTAGTACACCTCTTTAGTCCTCACTTAGTTGTCTTTGCCTGATTCACAGTCGATCTTTTGTCTCCTCCAGGATCTCTTCTCACTTCTTCGTCTACCTCTTTTTTCTGTTCTTTCCCTCTATCTCTCCACAAAGAGCGACTCTATCCCCTTGGCCCATAGGCTTTTAAGTCCTCCCTTTGTCTGCCTACTTTTGTATCATTCCTCCTCCTCGCACTGCTTCCTCAGTGACACCAGCTTCATTCATTTGACTACTGATTCACTCCTCAAATCCAGTGATTTGTGCACCTGACGCTTTCCCTCAGCTCAGCTTGATTTCTGACACCCACCTTGGCCTCTTATACTGTGCCTCACATGCTAGACACAGATGATTGGCCTGCTCTGTGATGTACCACCCTGACGATGGTTGGGGCTGTGCTGCAGCAGCAGATATTAGCCAGGGCACCCTGGGCTACAGCAACTCCATCAGAAGACACATCCGCCAGTTGTAGCTTAGTGCTGCAGTCGATCCCTGTCACATCATTGATACATTGCATAGAGATGCCTACATTAGAGGAAGCCAAGACTTTCAGATGTTTCACAAGGCTACAAATTTTTCTCTCCTTTGGCCTTTCACTTTGAACTTCTCCAGGGCAAGCTGCAGGACTGAGGTGCTGCAGACCAGTGAAGATCTAACCTACAGCCTGTTACTGCCATCATGAGTCCAAGAGGGCCTGTTCCGTGGGCTGAGTGAGCTCAGCCATTAGCAATTGCTGTATTTCCTTGAAGGAAAATACATAAATCCCCTGGGGCTTATTCCCATTCCAAAACCCTTTGAGTAGGTGGCACCGAAGCAGATGTTAATCTGTTACTGTTAAATTACATTTCTAGGTTTCAGAATGCAGTGAATAGTATGGTTGTAATCACGCTGGTTTCATCTTTGCAAGATGAGAAAAAAAGACTAATCTGAGGGATAATATTGCACTTTAACTACTAAATTAGGATTTCAATCAGTAGGGAAAGCATACTGGACTAATTCAGTGTGTCTGTAATTGCAGGTGATAAATGAAAGCTGAATTTGATCTGATTGGCCTGATTCTCCTGTCTCTTTCACATGATTTACCTGGTCTAGTTCCAGTGATTTTATTAGAGTTCACACCAGTGGGTGGATTTTTTTTCCACTTCGAAAATCTTTTTTTTTTCCTGTGCTTTATAACCTTAGATGGCACACCAGCCCTCGTATCCATGAACCAGTTTCTAAAAGGGCAAAATGCTCCTGCAGCTTGAGGTGATAAGTTTAATGATGTTCCTGAGTTAAGTTAATGATAGCTTTCAACTGCTGCCTGGAGAAGCCCCACTTCCTGCACAAGGGATCTTCATCCTTCTTGCAGGATTTTTCCATTTCCAGAAGGATATAATGGGAATCTCAGAGTGCATCCCAGATGCTTTCATTGGCTTTTCAGATACACTAGCCCCAGCCTTGAAGATAACCATCAAGAGTTTCAACTTGACTTGCTGATCTAGGGAAAGCAGTAGATCTATGCTGCCTTATGGCCAATTCAACAGCTTCTTGGGGATTCAAGAAGTTCTCTAAAAGCTGTCTGCTCTTCATTTCCCCCTAGTGTCAGCCTGTCTAAACTCCATAAAATTAGTAGAATAATTCCTCTGTATTGTCCCTATGATTTTCCAGAAACAGTTTCTGGGAAAGCAAGAGATCACTCTCCCCTGGCTCCAGCCTTTGAGGAAGAAATTGAAGAAATTCAAATTTTGGGGAAGAAATTCAAATCATTTCCAGGAGTAATCAAACCTGTTGTCTTCATTGCCTGTTAATTCACATTAAACCAAGCAAGAACAACAGGGTATTGCACAGTGTCATTCCTGTTCTCTTTGTTAGCAGGGAAGATGCTGTTATTCTTGTTGAAACAACCTTTGTTATCCAACAGAAAACTTCCGTAAAGGCGATTTTTTTCTCAGTGTATTTTAATTCACTAAACTACTAGAATAAAATATGTGGGGTCAAGTTATCCTATAAATTCTAAAGTAATCAATAGTAGGAATTATTTCACTGAACAGTATGTAATGCAGATATCAAGAGCTGAGCTAGTCTCCTGCAGCAACCCTCTCTTTTGTCAATGGAAAGCAATTACTACTTTTGAATGCATTATTTTTTACTTATTTTAGACCTCTACATTATGATGATATGAACTGTGCACCAGACATGTTTAATGGGAATCTAAATCAATAGCTTAGGTATAAGGATCTAAAGTTAATTGATATAAATCCCATTTTTGAGGTTGAAGAGTTTGTAGCCAGTCCCCAGAACCTTGGTGGGCCAAAGAGCCTTGAATTACTTCTGACATATCCGACTAAGCAGAAGAGCTAAGCCTACTTCTTACTGCAGAGGAAGGCAAAAACCATCCCGGCCTCAAATTTTGAGATGGGTTTAAGGCTAAGCCAATGAGCCATGATCACACACCTCATAGTAAAGCTTTTACTCCCTTTCAGTGAGTAGGATTACCGTGTTCTGTGCTAGGCCTGTGTAATGGCCACGCTGCATTTCTGAGGGCAAAACCTGGGGAGGAGAAACATATTCTTATGAGCAAATATGGTATTAATAAATTCTGAAACTTTATGAGCTTTTGTCATGATGCCAGGACACTCAATTCGTTAATAGACAAGTTACTGACAGGCCAGGGCAAACAGAGATGCCAGTAGCTGTGTGTGAATAGGGCATTCCTAGAGTTTGTGGAAACACCCCTGAGAAAAGCGTGCAGAATGCATGAGCCCAAATTCCACCTTTTTGTCTTTCAAAGGTGCTGTCACAGGCATGACTGCTGCTACGACAAGGCAGAGAAGGAAGGCTGCAACCCCAAGGTGCAACGCTACCAGTGGGTGTGCGAGCAGAACGTTGTGCAGTGTGGTAAGGAAATGACTTTGCTTGCATTGAGTTCATTTCATTCCCTCCTCCACAGGTTCACAGGCTGACATAAGAGCTTTGTGTGCCACAGGGGTAAATCTGCGCATGCTGAGATGGTTTTAAAACTGCTTTAGGCAACCTCCATTTTCCCCTGAGCTCTCTTTCCATTGCTTCCCTGGATCGCCAGACTTGCTGGCACTGAGGGTCCCCAGCTGGAGCTGGGAGGAAGGCTGGAGCCCCAACACTGTCAGTTCCAGGTAGTCTGTGTCTTCCCCAAGCTGAATAGCATGGGTAGGGCCTTGGAGCCCGCAAGCTGTCTTAGTCTCTCAGAGATGCAAATGCCTCTCTGGAGAATCTCCCTGTGCATTAAGTGTGCCTGTTCCTCATTGATGCCTTCCTACAACTGTGGAATAGTCTGTGACAATTTCTACAGGGGTGATGTTCCTGTGATAATTTTAGCCCTTCCTCCAGATGGACTGTTCACTCTTTTACTTACCGTTATATACTCCTAGAAAAGAATCATGCTATTATGCATATCTTTAATAAGACAGGTTAAATAGAGTACTTGCCTGCAGCTCTGCCTCATGTGGGACTCCTGCCTAAACCTCTGGAGTTCCACTGGGAATTTTGAAGCTTGCAGAACTGAATGCTCTGGAGTGGTTTCTTTTTGCTATGAAGGAACAATACTAGTTGTAGATGTCAGACATATTGGGTGCATAAGACATGTGCAGCATATGTCCTGTAAGAATGCACTGAGCTGCAGTTGTTCCAACCTGGCTAACAAGTATCAGTTAAACAAAATGTCATTAGTTGCTGAACTGATGTCCAGGCAATGCCTGAGGAGCATTTATTGACTGTTCTCCAGCAAGTATTCAGCAGGCTTCATTTCTTCTCATATCCCTCATGCAGAGAAACAACAGAAACATGCTCTGAAGGCAAATCTACCCTAGGCCAGAACACAGCAGGTTTTACTGAGGCATGAAGGTACAATGTCTGATCCCATTCAAACAAAAATGAAGAAGAATTTAATTATAAAAAATGTTTGCTGGGCCTAGAGGAATGATGTCCAGAAAAATTAGAAGCAGAATTGTTTGCACTGTCCATTCTACGTAAGAAGAAAAAAAATGCCTATCACCTGGCACTGAATAAGCACAGATGTTTTCAGGGAAATGAAATAGAAACTCATTTTACTTGAGACTTCTTCTCCCCATCTTTTGTTACTATTATGTGGTTTTGTTTGTGGAATGAAAAAAAAATTGGCAACACCATATTTTTCAGTCCAGATATGCCATCCACATGTAGACCAATTCTATTCGATAAATATCTGGAATACAGAAAAAGCTGTAAGCTGTCGAACCTTGTCAAAGAAATCTTTCTGCTCTAACAGGAAAGACTGTCAAGCCAGACTCTACAATTGCATTCATGTTAGATTGGCAGTGGCTGGCATGGCACAAGGAGAACTTAAAGAGCAGAGGGCAAGGAGAAAATCAGGCAGGACTGACAGCTAAGAAAAAAAATGGACTTAGTGTTGGCTCCTCATCAGTGGAATCCAGGTTGGCCTCTTGGAACACAGTTTACTAGTTTACTTTTCAGAAAAGTTTGAGAAATGTAAATTCTTCTTACTTACCAGATACAAGGCTGATCCAGCAAAGCCCAATGAAATCTGGAAAGATTCTTACTCACTGCGATTGGTTTTGGAGCAAAGCCTATGGCATGAAGTCACATTTTAAATTATGCCTAGTGCTGGGTTTGAAAGATGTTAGATAATTTGTAGTAGCAGCCTCAAATAAACAAGGTGCTGTGCCTTTAAAGATTTAAATATATCTTTTCTATATAAATACAGATAGGCATAGAAATAAATGTGAACAAATATAAATATATTAAGGTATATCAAGATATACAAGTACAGCCTAATGGCTGTATTTAGGCCATCTATAGGTGAGATGGGATTTATTAATCCAAAATCAGATAGTTGTAATGTAGCCATCTAAGCTAGTTGTTTTGATGTTCCTTTTCTTACATAGTCATGTAGTTACATAGTTAGCTATATATGACTATAGAGTAGCTAACTATATATAGTTCTTTATATGTTATTTTAATCAACTGCTGTAGTTTTATTCATTCATAAAACTCAAGTATCTGAACCTACTGAGAAGTTCCTTGGCTCCTCTGCCTTAAAGAGAGAGGTCTAACTCTTCTAAGAGCAATTTGTAGAGCATGACTAAAGGATGCCCATTGGTGCTTCTGTGCCCTTAGATTTCCAGATGTCACATCCTCTCCTGAGAACGGTCCTTGTGAGATACTCTTCCTTTCAAAGCAGCATTCTTCATTTGAAATTGGTCTGATTTGCAGAGGTAGGGTAAAAACAGAAGTTGGCTGACTTCTGGAAGACTCCAGCTAAGCTAAAATAGTTTTCTTCTTTTAGGTTTGGTCACTGAACCCCTTGCTCACACAGCTCTAGAAGCAGGCAGTGCTCTATACTGAGCAGATTTTATAAGCATTGCTGATTTATGATTAGCTGCTACTTTCTTGTGCTCTTGGTCATAGTTAAGACTAGACCCATGGACAGAGAGATGACAGGGAGGATCAGATCTATGCACAAAATTACATATTGGTCCTTCTCTCTTCCTGTTCACACAGTTTGTGATTTTCTCCCAAGTCATTTATTCTTGCCTCCTTTACCTCTCCTCAGAGCCTGTGTTCTCTAATAATTGCTTTACTTGTTCACTCTTAAAACCATCTCTTCCTTGAGTCCAATATAGAATCTCTCATTCTCTGTTCACATTTTCTTTTACAGATAACCTGACAGACCGATGTGAAAAAATGGTGTGTCTGTGTGACCAAGAAGCAGCCAAGTGCTGGGGAGCAGCCCCTTACAATCCACACTTCATCTTCTGGCCAGACTTTTTATGTGGACAGACTCATCCCACCTGTCATTTTGGATATGGAGGACCAGAATAGTCTTTCTAGGACCTTTTCTCCTAACCCTTTTAATTACAAGACATTGGAATAAAATTGTTCCTCTTTTACCAGAGCTAACAGTAGTGTGAGAGAATTTGTATTAGCCCAGTGTTTATGGGGAGGAGAGATGGGGTAAAATATGTGTTCTTCATCTACTGAAGTAAGGATAAGGTCCTGCTCTGATTGATGCCTTTGCAGAAGGTAAGGACTTCTGTGACACCCCTCAGTAGATCTATGGTGAAACAAGGTTTGGTCTGGAGTAGTGAACACTGAAAATGCTTCTGAGGAGTGTTTAAAGGTGGGCAGAGAGTTACACTGGGCTATTTCTGTTGTAAGGCCAGCAGGAGTAAGGAGACTTGCCAATAAGCACACACAAACTGTTAGATGCAGAAGAACATATACTTTTCACCTGCCACATGCATCAGGCCCTGAGGTACTGCAATCCAGTACCAATACTGTCATGTTCCCTTTCACTGCCTGCCTGGGAATCAGTTATTATCATGCCAGGAAACTAGGGCCATGGAGAACATTATTCATTCAGAAATCTGTCATCTTTTCTTTTTTTAAAGATTATTTGAGGCTTATATTAAAACATTGTATTTTCATCTGAAAGATTAAAATAAAATCCCATTCTGTCACCCAGAGGTAGTGTTCAAACGGGCCTTCTCTGCTGGAGCAAGTCACCATGACAAGAGCCTCTGTACCAAGAAGTGCAAGCAGATAAGAATGACAGCTGCACCCATGGAGGCAAAGCATTTGGGGTGATTAGCATGAGATTTCCTAGGGTGGATGCTAGAAATGGGGCAGCCTCGAGAGGTCACACACCCAAACTTCTGTGTCTTTTTAAGGGTAGCTGACAAACCTGGAATACCACCTTTTAAAATAAGAAGTAAAGGGAAATACCCAAGATATCTCATCACAGTCTGGATTCTGAGATACATGACCAAACTAAGTGAGGCTTTAATGAATGATAATGCAAATTCCTTTACAGAAGTCTGCTCTGGTCCTTACTATAGGAGGATGTTGAATATGCTACTGTGGTTGTTCAAGCTGCAGGAAGAAGAAACATACTTAAAAAAAAATCCCAAAGATAATGTGTACTGAGGTGAAGGCTTTTATTAAATCTAGAGATCCCTTTTGGCTTACAAAGCATGACAGGTTTTTCCATGTAATAAACTGTTTAGTCTTTGCATCGTCCAGTAATTCCTGTAATGCTGCAGACTGAGCTATGCTGAGCGAGAAGGAAAGGAGAGAAAGAGTGGTACAGAGTTAGTACAACACAGCGATAAACCCTTCCAAGGCTCTCTGGCAATTAAAGATGTTAGCAAACTCTGTTCATTCAGAAGTTTTGTATAAAGCGATATTGTGTGGGAAAAATCAGCATGCACTTATGTGTGCTTTGCTCAGCGAGGGCGAGCGGGAACAGAGCTGCTTCGCCATGCCCATGTCCCCAGCCAAGCCGGCCATTGGGTGGCGGCAGCGCTCCAGTGAATACCAAGTGCAGCTCCTAATTAGTCACTTCGAGGATGGGATTTTTTACAGGAGGTTGAGTAAAATTTTGAGAGCCACAAGGAGAGTTCCAAATAGCAGGGCTCCCCTTTTTGAAATAGAATTGAGCCTTTCAAAAAAGCCCCATTTAACAAATCTTGCAGTCAGCTGACCTCTTTCTGAAATGCAGACCACATCTTGGGCTGCACAAAATGGAACTAAGCTCATTTCAAAATCTGGCCTTTGGTGTCAGTGTACTATTATTAGACCAGCTGACAGAGTTGAAAAAACCAAGCAAGCTTTCAGGCAATCAGCCTCAGGTCATTTCTTTGGCTCATGTGTGGGGAAAATATCCCATGTGTGGGCTCACATTAGCCAACCAGATCAATTGATCTGATAAAAGATATTCTAGGCTTTACAAACCACATCTCATACATATGCTTAGGCCATCATAGCTTTTTTTGCATGCAAGGTTTGTAAGAATACTGATATGAGTATTTCGTTGGTGTGAGGAAAAATGGTCTTTCACAAGAAATCTAAAAGAACCCAACATGACCCAAGACATTAAAAGAAGAAAGTGTGTCTCATTGAATCAGTCTTTGCTGAAGGTAGCAGCTAAAGAAGATCCTATTATTTTACTTATAGGTGACTCTTTAGGTCTGCACACGAAACTACATGTAACATAAACAAAGAGCTATCTGAAAAAAAAAAAAAAAAAAAAAAAGATGGACTATAGAGCCATCCCTGTTAAAGTCTGATGCATACTGCTTATCTCCTGAACCAGATCCCTTACCTGACCAGAGGTAAGTAAATGGCTAATTTCTGCTTCAGTTGAAAAGGTATCTTGGGGAATAAGTTATTGGGTTTATCTTTTTTAGCAAGTGACTCTAGATTTAGTTGTGTGCTCCTACCTTGGTGAGAGCCTTGTTTCATGCAGAGGATACACCTCCTCAACTGAGGGGTTAAAACAATAATTAGAACCACCAGGCCTCCGATACCAGCAGCCACAACCGCAATGATTGTTCCAATTGATTCTTCTATACCAAACAAGCCTAGGGAAGGAGGAAAGGGAGAGAGCAACATAAGACATCTTCCAGAGAAGTACATGCAATGTAGATGGCACATAGTTTCCTGCAGTGTCTGCACAGGAAGCTACTTGTTATGATATTGATTATACTGGTGTCTTGTTTGACATGAAATCATGGGCTTGTACAGGGGAGAGAGTATATTGCATCACAGAGTTATTGATTTATTTCGTTCTTATGTAGGAAGCTGCTATACTTTATGGAGATGAAAGGATATGACAGCCCCTTTTCTATAGCAATCTCCACTAACAGCTTGATGCTGTGGAATGACAAAAGATGCTGCTGCTTGAATTAATGGGGCTTGTGTGTGCATGCTCTGTTTTCAAATGGGGGAAAAAAAAACTTGACACATTTTGAGAGAGTTATCAGTTTCCCTGTCTATCTCCAAAGGAGAGAGCACTGAACTGGGGCAGAACTCTCAGAAGTTCTTTGATTTGTTGCTCGTTGAGACTGTTGCATGGTAGAGAGGGGATGATCCCTTTATTTCTTTCAGAAAAGAGCATGTCAGCATCCTTCTGACTAAAGGATGCATCAGGAAAAGCCTTGGGTCGGATGAGCACAGTTGAATGAAGCCTAGCCCCAGTCCCTAAATGTGCGCCCATCCTGACTCCATGTGTGCTTCAGAGATTCCTCAGCAGACTTAGGATGACAACCGGAGAGCAGAGCATGGGCTTTTCTCCACAGCTGGATGCAGCCAAGATACACACCCTGTGAGAAGGATTATGGGAATTTTAATTAGTTTAATCAGTCCTTAATCCAGGACACCTATCTTCAACTTCCACAGGTATGACTAAGCAAAGGAAAAAGATCTATACAGAACGTCATCTTAACACAGCTTTAACCTAATTGTTCTTCTTCCCTGCTACAATTACAGACAATTACACTGGCCAGGGAGAAGACTTTGTGAAAGTACTATGAGCTACTGAGACTATGAGACCAAGCCAATGGGAGGTCTCACAACATATGGTTTAACTTAGGTATTTAACACAGCCCCACCAATACTTGCAGCTCCATGACCAGTCATTGTTCATAACCGAAAGTCAAACCTTTTGCACAAGGGCTAAAAAATTTGTACATACAGCAACTGTTTGTCTCAGATTTCTGATCATCTGGCCACCCATTCACAGGAGTAGCTACTTTGTGTTACTTAGTTGAACTGACGACATCTAGCAGCTCACCAGTAGAAGAGCTGTAGCTCCTCCTCAGTAAAAGGAGCACTGAAAGGCACATTCTGCTGATTACCAACTCTCTGCTTCCTGAACCTACAAGTGGTAGAGGCAAGTTACCAGAGGTTTTACTACATTGAAGTCTTTCATAGTGAACCTGCCTTGCCACATTTGCTACTGTGTAGAAAAGAGACAGAAGGAACACAAAGTTCAGGAAAGGTTTGTTTGAAGGAACAACCATAAGGTTGTGGAATAGGTAGTAGAAAGAAATATTGCCTGGCTCAATGAGAGATAGTACATAGAATAGTTTCAAAAATAAAGAATTTCTTTTTCACAAGGAAATATCTTATTGTATGTATCTGCACCAAAGGAGGAGTAAAGCTGCAGCTTTTCAAACAAGAATGGGCAAAGCTCAACCAGTTCCACCCTCTCACATACAAGGAGGCATCCTGTAGCTGAAACCCATTTGTGGGGCTGCTCCTTCCTTCCAAAAAGTGAAGGCAATGTAGGTGCTGTAAAACAGTTACTTACTTGCTTTACTTCAAAAATATGTCATTTGCTTCATGTAATGGACTAGTAACAGAGTCACCTAATTTCTCCTATTAATTTAGATATGTTTTAGGACAGCCTGGATTTGTGATATATAATTATTCTTTATGAACTATATTTCTCATATTCTCTTGTCCATTAATTCAAGCATAGTGCAGAAGCTGTGTATTCCACCTTCTTGAGAATGCAGAAAGACAATTACACTGGCCAAGGAGCAGACTTTGCAAAAGTGCTACGAGCTACTGAGACTATGAGACCAAGCCAATGGGAGGTCTCATAACATACATGACTAAGCCATTGCAGAGGCATGATTTTGTTGCCTCTACAGAGCTACACTTAAATTGAGTAGTCCTATAAAAATCAGTAAGAGAGGAACTCAGGCTCTAAAGGACCAAGGCCTAGCTCAGTGAGCTAGAAGCTTTGATATATGGGGGAAAATAAGGAGGAAATGGCATATGCACGATTTACTCTTAACACAGAAGGCACTGTTTATTGTTAATTAGATAAGATAACAAACCCTCTGATCTGTTCATTTGTTGGGATTGGAATATGTTTAGCCTAAATGAAAAGGAGAGCTGGTTTGACACTTCCAGCTGATAAAGGCAAAGCAAGTTACTTCATCACTTAACAGGTCAGGTGCCTATGTGAAGGCTAAGAAAAAACAGCGTTGCACATTTCATGATACTTTCATCTTAATGTGAATGAAGCTAAGCAAAACCAATAAAATATGATCCTCATGTTTGTCATGGGATTACTTATGTCCTCTACAGTTAAAGAATGAATATGTAAACTATTGGTTTGTAGAGAAATAATGTCAAAAAGAGGAGTTTGGAGTTGTTTCTGGGCATCATATGAATGACACGTCATTCGTGTGATTTCTGCCAAACAGAGCTGAGAATACAAGAAAACTTGTCTGACTGTTTCATTCTTGGCACTGACTTTGATTTTCATGATAAAATTATTCCTTCTTTTTTTTGGTTATAAGTGTCCCTCCTTACGATAAGACCTGTGTGATCGATTATAGGGACAAGCCAATTGAAATTAGCCAGCCAGATAAAAGGCATGAGAAGTGGCAATGAGCAATTACTCTCTGTGAAACTGTCCTTAGAGTTTTGCTAGCCCATATCCTCTAGAGGTCAAACAGGGCAACTTCCGTCTTTCTGCAAATGTGTATGCCAGCTTTGGAGGAGGAAGAAGGAGAAAAGAATAGAAAGTAACATCAAATATTACCCAGAGCCCTCCTGATCCTGAGCTTTGTACCGTTTCCTGTTACCACCTTCCCATCTGGAAGCGTAACTGCGCAGAAATAAATACCATGGTCACCGGTTGTCACATTGAGGATCACCAAAGAGGCATCGCCCTGGGACAAGTCTCCACTCATGAAAATCCTGTTGTTGTTTGGCAAGATGGTCACATTGTTCTCTAGCAAGGTCATCTGCCCTTTTTCATCTTCTTTGTACCACTTCACCATCAACTCAGACAGAGAAGAGCTTTGTGGGCTGTTAAAGTGGCAATTTAAGACCACAGTTTCACCCTCTTTTGCTTTTTCCTTGGCTGGTGTTTGAGTCACGGAAAGGTGCCATGGCTCCGGTCTTGTTGCTAATGGAGGCTGTGCTGTTGTTTGGGTTACAGCTGCACTCTCTGTGCTTGCACTTCTGCCACTAACACCAACATCTGTACCAGAAAAGAGAAAGAAGAAAAGGGTTGAGCCTGATAGATCAGAACAACTGTCCAGCTGTTCCTGATCTAGAACCACACCAAAGAATGACTCTTGGAATTAGGACTTGCTGGTAGTCACTGTTACTATGATATGGATTTTTTCCTAATTTCTGCTTAGATTATGTTCATGTGTACTAATAGGCCATTCCCTGAACCTATTGCCTTACTAGAGGCAGATTATTGTCATTGTCCAATGGATTTGGGTGAAATTTGGAGAGTATATTCAGCCACATTTCCACCATGAACTCTGACCTGCCCCTCTTTCTTCACACTCCAACAAGCCTCTGGGCCTAATGTTCCTATCTCAACTGTCTTCAAGCCAAAGCAAAAAAATGAAGGAACCTCTAAATTATAGCAGCTCTGTTCTGACAAGTACAGTGAATATGTGTGCATCCTAATGCAAGCGTCTGCATCCAAATAAAAATATCGTGACCTTGGAATTTTGGCATGTGACTTCCAGTTCAAGGGTAGAAAAATTTGAAATTGTGGAAAGAAATCTTATTTTTCAAGGTTTAAACACCCAGCAGATGCTATGAGCAGGCTTGGGAGAAGGCACTTTAGTGCTCTGTGTTGATACTGAGAATATTGGTGCAAGTGAGTTTCTCTAATTATAATGCTCTCTGTCAGTGAAGGCTAAAGAAAGATTTTATAACACAGGAACTCCTAAAGATTATGTTTAATCAATTTAAAGAGAGGATGTGATTTTCAAAGAGGCTGAAATTGATGAGAGTTACTAGGCTTTCAACACATTTGAACATAGTCACTGCTGACATGTCTGTATGAGAGATACCAGAGAGAGAAAAAGGGAGGAGAAGGCATGACTAGCAGAGCCAAGGAGAGATAGGGGTGAGAGGCACTGGCTGAAATATATTACACATCTGCCTTACAGATAAAGCTCGGAAGTACAAAGATGTGACTTGCTTTTCTGTTTGGCTTGCAGAAAGATAGTTGAGTTGTTCTGCCTGGGCAGCCCACTTTCTGAAACTGTTTTTCGATAGCTTAGACTTTGAAAACTTGCAGCATATGAAATAGCCAACCCCATTTTGACAACTAACATCCTGTAAGATACAGAAGATGCATCTGAAGACACTGCCCAACTGTTACATTTTAATAGGCCTCCAAGCAGTACACTGGGTGACATCTATTTTCTGTGAAGAAACCATATTATCCTGCTACTCTTGGTTACAAAAATATAGACAGCATGCTTATACAGAGATTTAAAACTGCCTTCTCCCATGTAATGGCTAATCATAGTATCAAACAGCCTCAAGCTAAGGGTGGTATGAGTTTATCTCATTTCTGGAAACAAGCCCAGGCTCAGAAGATGAGATTACTTGCTCTCTCAAATCCCCAGCTGGAACAATAAGAGGGAAAAACAAACTCTTAAAAATAAACCAACAGCAATTACCCAAAAAGAGTTTAAAACCAATTTTTGGTAAAGTTTCTTCTGTTGTTTCATTTTCTTTAAGTAAAGTAGCCTCCCTTCACACCAGCTGGTGCCTTCTCAAGGATTCCAGGCTGTTCGACAGTGAGATCTTGATTTTCCATTGAGCCTTTTATGGCCTTTCAAAGGGTGTGAAATGCTATTGTTTGGGTCTGGTACTGCTTTACAATCACAATAGCCTCTGTATGCTCATGGGTGAATGTCTCAAGGCAGTGGACAATCAAAACTCTTGATGATCTGTTTGACGGTTGCTTGAATGGCTCCTCCAGGCATGCGTCTGTACGAAATCACAGCTGTATTCATAGTTACTATTATTTATGACTTGTATGGGAATAGCACTGATAATTTCTGACAGACAGCAGGGCCTCGGCTGTTCTAGATGCTTTATAAAAAGTGTACAGAGTTTACAGTTGAAATATCAGACAAGGGACAACTCATGGGTGCAAAAATTTAGGAAGCAGAAGCTGGCTACAAAACTGGGCAACAGCATAGCATATAACATACCTGCTGTCCCAAAATGGCTTACAAGAAGTGTCCACAGAAGTCAAATGCAGCACCACCAAACCCAAACCTGTCAATCCTCAACAAAAAGCTTTTTTTTCATCAGAAACCTCACAGATCTCCAGAACAGAATTATTTCAGGAGATGGTCACTGTTTGCACCACCCTTTTGTCAGGAATGACTTTCCAGTGCCAGGCAGGGATGTTGGTCAAAGTGTGAACGTGGGCGAGAATAGAAGGAGGTGAGCTGGTTACCCCACACTTCTCCCTGTACTCCCATGAGAGGACAAAGCAGAAACATGCAGTTGACAGATACTTGTGGGATGGAGCTGTGTTGGACCAGCAGTCTAAAAACACAAGAAAGAAGGTCTGGGAAGTACTACACAATGAGAAATTTCTGGAGTTTTCTTGTCCGGACTGCACAGCACCCTCTCTCAGCCCAGACATCTAAATGTGAGCTCCTGAATGGTGAAACTGAGAGGCAACAGATGCTCTTCAACCAGCCCAAGAGCAGTCTCAGGAAGCTCTGCCCCATCAGATCTCTAAGTGATTGAAAAGGGAAGAAACAGTCACAGGAAGTCTCCTATCTGATGTACCCCATGCAAAATCCAAGTTCAATCATATTCCCTCGGTTCAGGGGAGCACAGGAACACCCCAAGTTCATTCTAAACACATGAGGGGAAAAGGGATTGCACCATCTTACTGCCTCAGTGTCAGTATTTTGGCCTTGTAACTGGAACCCTGATCCGTGGGTATTGGATACCTGAGAATTAGGGACCCAAATACTACTGTATTGTACTGGAGGCAATCCCCTAAAGTGAGTAGTCCGGACATCAGATGTAATATTCCCAAGTTCACACATAATCTTACTGATGAGCTCACTGGAGCTGCTCAGGGGAAACTGAGGTTGAGATTTTACTTTTCCAGTTAGATTACATTATAACATAATGTATGACTACTGAGTCATAAAAGTTGAAGTAATTTGACAAGGTACTTTGACAAATTACAAAGAGTAGTTGATGTATTTGACAAAGTTGAAGGTAGTTCGATCAACCAACAGTCTGTGCATCAAATATTCTGATATGACATATTTGGTGATTTGTTAGCATGTATTTGAGCAGGTTTTGTAATGAATACTCTGTTAAAATCCCTGTTCATCAAGCATTAGCTTCACTGGATACTGCTGCTTCAGACAGAGCACTGGTATATTCAGTCAGAGCAGTGAGTATATTGCTAGCTTGTTTTCAGGGAAAGACCAAAGAAAATCTATTTAATTCTCATTTCTTTACTACTTCTCCACTACAGTGTGGAGAATGTGTATCATTTTACACAGTCACTTTTTTTTGGCATAGAGAACATAACAGTGCAGAAACAATGTGCTCTGATGCTGTCTCCGTTCAACATGAGTTTTATTTGTACCTTCTACGATAGAATAACTGGTCATCTGTGTTATCTCACATCTTTGATTCATTATATATCATGTAACTTACAGTTAACTAAAAAATCAAAAAGTTTTAGCGCCGGTTCTGTTTGGTGGTTTCACAACACAGCCTCTACTTTTCTTTTTTTGATCTTTGTTTTTTTTTTTTTAAGGTTGCAAAACTGGAACATACTACTTCACTGATATTTAAACACACAATGCCCTTATCATATTGGCATCCGGGAGTATACCATGCCAAATACCTTGTTGACTCTGCTTCAAAGCCCTTTTTATGTCTATTGCTTCATTAGTAGAGTGATGTGCAGGTCCCTTGTCATATGGGTATTAGGGCTCAGTTCCCCAGTAGGAAGAAAGGTGAGTTTTTTTGGTGAAAGTACTTAAAATTTGGCTAAAAAGAATAATGAGAAACACAGCAGGGATGATCTTATCTTGACCTGGAAAAATAAGTAGATGATCTAATTGGTCATTGTCATATAAAGTTGGTATTTCAGGCCAGTTCTCAGCCATGACGGGGGGAAAGCTCTCTGGGACTCCCTGTAATGTAACAATGTGCTCCAGATTTGACGGTACTAACTGGGCATTTGCCAACCCATCAGCCAATCCTTTAAATAATCTGCAGGTTGATACTTTCCTGTATAAGGCCACATCATTGGCTGTGACTGAGAAATACACAAGGCAGGCTAGAGGAGGTAGAGATGACAACAATGAAAGAATAAAATATATGTGTACTCTCTCCCAGTCCTGGAAGTGCTAACTTGCTGTATGGTCTGGACAAGCACAGCCTGCAAGCTTCTTTTGCCAGCTGCCAATTGCATTGGAGAGCCAAGGTGGTAGCTACAGGCCAGTGCAAAGTTTGATCTTTCTAGTTGTGTCTCCTCTCCTTTGTTCATGCTTGGTAGATGGAAGAGAGGTTGATGGTAAATAGGACTCAATTTCTATCCCACAAAAAATCCTCTCATGCTGGAATGACCATCTTTTGGATGGCTTTACAGCCACTCAACTTCACACTCAACTTGTGCACTGAGGGTGATTTACAACCTCTATCCAGTTCCCAAGTGTGTATGATTGAGTGATCAATGGCTGCACATAATTCATCTTTATTTATATGACTTTTGCCCTGAGATGAGATTAGCTTTCACAAATGTATATGAATAACTACCTTATGAGAATAACTGGTTGAGAATACATCAGAAAACCAAAATAGAAATGAAGCTTCTACTAATGATCACACACAGCCTTTCTTGAAAATGTACTCTTTCTGAAAATACAAATTTCACCCTAGGGATCCAATTCATACAAACATTTATGTTAGCAATACAGGAACATATCTACAAACAAAACAATGTTTTAATGCAGTGTACGGCACTGGATATAGTTTTCCTGCATCCTGAGGAAGCCCTCAGGGGTAAATGGCTTTTTGAAAAACAGAAAAGAACCCTTCAATCTAAGCTCTAGAAATAAGCTACATTTCTTAAAATTAAAGAAGGGTTTTTGGTACTTACCCAGCAGTAAGAAGAAGAAGAGTGAAGACATTGCAGCCCTACAGAGCTTTCCAACGTACTGGTTCATAGTGCTCAAGTATATGATCTCAACTGTCTTTCCCCCTCTCTCTTCAGTAGTATGGGCAAAAAAAGTATGTGTGTGTTGTTGCAACAGGAGCTCACATTGTGCCCAGTGAATGTCACACTTACTAAAGTTACCACAGCTTTGAGTTCACAGTGCTCTGCTTGCTGCCTGGATGACAGCCACATTTTAACTTATAACAATGACTTCCCAGGGGCTGTTCTAATCTCTCTCAGAGAAGATGCTGAAAATACTCTAAGAGCAGAGAGAAGATAATATGTTCTTTCTTGCTTTGGCCTTATATAAACCAGAACTTTGGGCTGAGTACAGATCATTCAGCTATTCAGGAGAAGACCGCTCTTCTGCTAACTCCTCCCTAGAGAAAGAGAAACGACAGAGAGCATTGGCTTGATTTTCCTAGCAGCTGGGCTCCTGTTATTCTTACTGACCATATAGGAAGCTATAGGAATTCAGACTCTTTGTGGCTATATTCACTCTGTGTATATAGCTAAAAACATCCCCAAAGATTTTTTTTTTTCTCAGCAAAGCCTTATTAACCAAAAATCGATTACTTAAACTTTAGCGTAAGTAAAGGTTGTCTATACCACCTGGGTGAAGGGCAAAACAGCTAAAATAGATGACCTACATGCAAACCTAACTTGTATGCTCTAGTGATGAAAGCAAGCGTTCACACAAAGGTACAGACACAACATTTCTCAGCAGCCAAAATCCCCTGCTCTAACATTCAGTCCTCCCTGCAGTGTTACAGCTAGCTGCACCAAGCATGGCCCTTTTCGGCTAGCTGGCTGACATCTCTTCCCTCAGATATGGGAGTAGAGATTATGGTAAACCTTTCTTGAAGCCTGCTGGCTTTATCTAATGATGTTGCTTCTCTTACAGGCCCCTTCAGGTAAATCAAAATGTATTTTAATATCCAGTTAAGACACCATTCCACATCCATTGAAACACAAACACAGCACATTTCTGTTAGGAGAGGCATGCATATTATTACTTTTCTTGTGATTAGAAGTAAAAAGGACCAAAAAACCCCACCCCACCATGAGGAAAACTGTCATGACGCTATTGTTGTATGGCTTTCTTGAATATTCAGTTTCTTCAGTTGGTGATTTGCATCTTCATGTGTGGATGCTCCATAATAACCACTTCAGGAAATTCCACATCTGGCTTCCAAAAATCTGCTGACCAGGTGACATCAAGAGGCACAACACATTCTCTGAGTGACTATCTCTGGCCAATTGCTCTGGCTTTGATATGGTGACACCTGTATCAGAGAAAGTAGGGCAGGCAAGAGGGGAGGGCAGCTAAAGAACCTAAAAAGCAAGTATTTCTTCCCTGTTTTAAATGGATTGAAAGGTGGGGAACACCTGGGATTACCAGGAAGGGATCATTCAGAAATAAAGTATGTATGAACAAGGAAATTGGTACAAAGAAGAGAGCAACATAGCACTTCAGCAAAAAGTTGAAGGTGGATCATGAGGCTCTTCTGATGGAAACATTGAAGAGATCTATGAAAGAAACAAGTTAAAGGACTCAAGAACAATCAAGATTTTGAAGACTGAATAATTAATAAAGTCAAAGGCATTTGACAGATCAAGCAAAATGAGGATGGTTTAGTCACTGGCCATGACTGCATATCAGCCAAGTCAACATGGAAGGACCACACTTCCTTGGCTCTCTGTTGCCCCACATTTGGCTCCAGGCACTACATTTTCTAAGTTAAAAGAAGTGATGCTCCCAGCGAGCTGCTATGTCCTCTGCCTCGCCTCACCTGCCACACCACCAAGGCCTTCTGCTTCCCTCCCTGTTGTACCTCCCCTCCACAGCCCCGATATCCCTGCCCTTTGCCTACTAACCAGCTAGTGAGCAAGACAGAAATTTTATTTTCATATCACAGCGCTCTTTCATTTCCTATAATATGACTGAAGGGCACAAAGGTGCAGGCCAGCACAGTTTCAGCTGGGTCCACTAATTTGAAGGTCACACTATTTGGTTGTGTCAAACTTGAAGCCCAGCGTTCAAAATCTGGGGTGCTCACACCTTTGACAGAAACCATTTGGAGCTGCTCAGCAGCTTTACAAATGAGAGCCTGGGTTTCTTGAGACAAGCTCCCTGAAATGCAGATGGCTGAAATCTTGTCTTCGCTGTCTCAGCAGACAAATAGCATTATATATATACACACACATATATATACACATATATATATATATGCATGGGTTAATAGAGAATCCAGTGGAATGGCATTTTAAAAATAATTCACTCTCTCCCCACGCCATGTGTTTATTTTATTCCCTTCCTTGCTTGCATCTGAAGACACCCTGGGCAGCAGGGTGGGCCTCAGCCCGCTCCCTGCTTTCTCCTTTCTGGAGGCAGCTGTGGAGCCGGTGATGATTCCTCCGTGTTCGTTCACTCTCTGGCACAGGCTTGGTTACTTCATACCCTCTGGGAAATGCCAGGCACACTGGGGACACGTAGATGCACGCAATTCATGGCCGGGGCTGAGCAGGAAAGCCCGAGCTCCTGGCCCCGTCGCACAGGCCTCGGGAATGCACGTGCACCACGCGGATGGAAATGGGGCGTTTGACCTTCAGGAGGTCCTCGGAAAGCAGCTTTCCTCAGCAAGGGAGTATTTTGAAAACGTCGCTCGGGCTTGGCACCCCTCACGCGTCTACACTTGCAGGCGGGTTTTCCCCTGCTTGTCCTCTAGGTGGTCCTCCGGAGTAGCGTTTAAAATGTGTTTTCCGCTCAACCCCGAACCTCATTGCCAGCTTGACGGATTACATAATATCCTGACATTAAAAAGGAGTCTTGTATCTTCTCTCCCCTCTCCCCCCGTGTTTGCTGAGGAGTTCTTACTCAAAAGAACTGGCTCCTGAAGAGACTCGTTAAAAAAAGCCCGGGATCGATTCCTCTTGCGTCACTGAACCACTGCGAACAGCACGTCCGAAGCCGAGTTTTAATTATTTTTATTGATTCTCCTTTATGTAAACAGGATTGTGGGAAGGAAGACTGGAAGATGAAAGAGCGCCTCGGGTTGTGGGCGCTGCTCTGGGGAACCGCTCGCTCTGCTCCCAGGAAAGCAGCCCTGCCTCTTCTCGGGGACGGTTCCCCCCGCGAGCCCGCTGCGGGCAGGGAGAGGGGTCGCACGGCCCCCTCTTGGCTTCCCGGCAGCCAGGCGGTTTTTCCCGCTGCGCTTCCCAAGGTCTCCCTCAGCTCCGGCGCTTTCTGCTTTTCCCCACCGACTCCGCCGCCTTTCCCCCAGGCCTTTCGCAAAGCCTCGCTCACAGCGGTCTCCCGGGCCGAGGCCGCCGCGACGCGACGCGACGCGCCCTGCCCCGCCTGTGGCGCCCGCCGCGGCCCCCTCTGCCCACGCCAGCGCCTGCAGCCTTGCCCTGAGGGCCGGCGAGCCGCTGCCCCCTCCCGCCGCCGCCGCCCCCCGGCCCAGCGCGGCCCGGCCCCGGCAGCGGCCTCGGCCCGGCCCGGCGCCCCACGCCCCCGCGGCCCGGCCGGCGCCTGCCCCTTTAAATGGCGGCCGCGGCCCCGCCGAGGCGGTTAGCGGGCGCCGCGCCGCCCTCGCCCCTCTCCATGGTAAGTGCCGCTGCCGCGGGCTTTGCGCTGCCCCGGCCCTTCCCCTGGCGGCCGCCGGGGCGGCCCCATGCCCCAGCCGCCGGTCCGCCGCCGCGCTGCCCCTCGGGCGAGCCGCCGCGGGCCGCGCAGGTAGGTGAGGGGGGCCCGGGCAGCCCCGTCCTTGCCCTGCGCCTCCCCCCGCCCCGGCGCGGCGCCCCGGGTCTGGAAGCTTCTGCGGGGCGGCGGGGCTCGGCCCGACCCGGCCCGGGCGCTGCCGGCCGCGGCCTTCCCCGGCCCGGCCGCTCTGCCGGGAGCCGGGTGGGGGCCGCCCGGTGGCGGCGGCGGCTCTGCCCGCGCAGCCCTGGGCCGCAGTGGGGCCGCGCTCGGGCCGGCGGGGTGAACGGCGGTGGGTAGGAGCCGCTTGGCAGCGTAGCGGGTCCGCGTATCCGCGGGGGGGGGGGGAAACACCTGGCAAACGGCGTTTCTTTCCCTCCCGCCCCGTTGGCTGGTGTCGCCCCACAGGGAGGTGAAAGCGGCCCCGCTTTGGGCACGGTTGTTCCCTGCTGCCCTGGGGGCCGTGGAGGTGCCCAGGGCATCCCCCCGGCCTGGTGTGGCTGCTTCCCTGGTGCTGGCTTTGTGGGGGCCCTGGGGATGCTCTGCACCCTCCCTGTCCGCGGGCACGCGTGGAGTCGGCCTCGGCGGCCTTCTGCAGCCCTTCCGAACCAGAAACGCGGTTTCGTGTCTCTTGTCGGCACATTCAGTAGCACAGGCAGCGTCTGTTATCGGTCGGGGTCCTGGAATGGCCCCCCCTCGTTTTGTAGGGTGACTTGGGGCAAATGTCTTTCCATGTGTCCAGGTTCCCTCTGTAAAGCAAGACTGATCTGCCATACGGCAAAAACTTATCAACAGAAAGTGCTACAGAAGAGGGTTTTTGTAACAAGTAATGTTGTGAAGTTGATGTATTGCTGTGGAAGTAATATACTGTGCAAATGTACATAAATATAATATACCCTGTAAAAAAATGTAAAGTCAGTGAAAAGGCTGTCAGTGAGAAGTGTTTCCATGGCATTGACCTTGGTGAGTCTCGCACTTGAAGCTTTCATCTAAGGTAGAGCTGGTAAATGGATTAACTGTCATCTTATTTCAGCACCTTTCTTCTCTGTTGTCAAATTACGTACCTTGCCTGTTTGTTCACAGGAAGTTCATGAAGTGGATCATGGTCTTGTTAGCCAGCTACTTGCAGATTCAGAGGAGACTCTTGGTTTGTGCACGGAGAAAATGCAGGGTCCTGCACAGTATAGCTGGAGTGCTGATTGGAGCTTTTGGGTAAGGTGTCTTATCTTTCTTCTAATTTGTTGGGGTGGGGTGGGGGGCTGTGTATGTGCTAGCTTTACATCCATAGCTCTCAAATTGCTTTGTAATAATTAATTAATAAAGCCTTTCCTGCCCGTGTTGTGTGGTAGATAACTTACATTATCACTTTGCTGAAGTGTAAGCTGAGACTGAGAGGAGTGAGGTTCTGTACCTGATGTCGTGTATCAAGTTAGTGGCAGGACTTCTGGCTTAGGACCTAGTCCTGTCTCCCAGTTCCTTGTGTAATTTGTTAGCCTATCCAATGTCTCTTTATGCCTTTAGAAAGTCGTTGTTGGTACTTCCTTTTTCCCCCCTCAGTAAGAGCTAAATTTTGATTCTTACTGTTGGGTGGCTCTTCTGATGTGCTTTCCTAGTGTCTGCTTTTTGTCAAGCAGTTATATGCATTTTCCTCAAAAGTAAACAAACTTCACATGTCCTATGTAAAGAATAGGATTTGAGAGTAGAAGAGTCTCAGTTTGCTCTTCTCTGGGATGTTGTCTGACTCAAAGTGGAGGCTAAAATTAGCACTGTCTTTAATATCTTCCCATTGCTTTTTGATGTTTTTTGCTTTGCTGTGGGAGAAGGTAGATCTATGAGTATAGACCTAGGGTGTGTGTGTTGCTGTTAACTTAGTGAATGGGTTGCTGCTCTTGGATAGGAGTTGGGAACACTTGTGTGTACAGCCACAGACAGGGTAACACCTGATCTTCCAAAAGGTTTGGGTTCTGCTCATCAGTTCTGACAAAATGACTCATGTTCTGCATCATGTGGCATGCTTCAGTCTGTCCATAGGAATGTCTTCTGGACTACTCAATCTTCTACCTGCTAAATACAATGAACACTAGTAAGCTCATAAGGATGAGGATAAAGTCATGTATTAAGTAACTTGGCAAAGACCATAGGGCACTGGTGTCAGATCAGAGAACCGAACTATGGAGTTGGATTCTCCAACTCCGTATTTGTAAACCCAAATTCTATGTGTCTTTTTTTTTTTTTCCTCCTGTCCTGTTCAAACTAAGTATGTCTTAATGATCAGAATGTTGACTTTGCATCTGGGGACCTAGCATAAGTTTCCCCTAGAATGCATATGTGCTTTTAACCTGAATAACAGCAACCTGGAGTTAATAAAAAAGGGGAAAACTAGAATGTATCTTGGATTTTAGAATTAGGTTATTAGGGAGTATTTGGATCGTTAAGTGTTCCTCCGTGTTCCTGCAGTAGAAAAGACTGTCCAACTGCATCTGCCTACCTGAATCAATGACAAATTAGGTTGCACAGACATAGTAACTGTCAGCTATGCTGTAGTTAAAGGACAAATTAGATTGTGTAGACTAGCTTCCCCTCAAAGGTTTATCTACAACTATTAATGCAGATGGTAGTTCATGTGAGGAAAGAAACCTGTTTAGATCTTGGGGTCGGTTTCTTGGATTGGCAGTCTGCCAAACTTAACAAGGAAAAGCTAAGTTTTACTGTCTGAAATAAAGTTAGTGAAGTGTAATGTATGCAGGATGTAGCTGTGCTATTGACCTAACTTTAGGATTGAGATGTATGCCAAAGGTTAATTTTCCTTGGATAGAATTTTATATGTATACACTGTGCACTGTATTGTGGGTCTTCATAGTGCTGCTTTCTGCTTCCAGTAATGATGCATGCCTGTAACTTCTACAGGAGCTGGGATTCTTTGCTGCAGTGAAAGTTACTGTGAAAATGTAAGGTGTTATCTAGTGTGATTAAAAGGTTGCCTTCTGCCTATGACTGTACTTCAACAACCTCAGTATTTGTTTGTAGTTCATTTTTATCTAGTTCTGTAAATATGACCTTGTACTTAAAACAAAGAAACTGTGTAAACACTTGCCTTTTGTGAGATACAAGCTGTGGCTTGTAAAGTACTAACTGTGCTGCTTATATCATTGATTAGTCTTAAAAAACCTCTATCAATCTATTTCTGTCCTTTTATTTATAGGAAGCAGTGGTACTGAGACATTCACTTTTTTTTTAGCCTCAGGGGAACTGAATGTAGCAGTGGCAAGAGGCAGAATTCACAAATTAGAGGCAAAAATCAAAATCTTTGAATCTTCTAATTAAAATGGTATGTTACTGGCATTTTTCTCTGTTCTTCTAGACAGAAAAATGCTTTTTAACTTACATGATTGATGAGCTAATGCTGAGTATATAAACAAATCATTAGAATTGCCTAAATACTGAGTCATAAGTCAGCTTGTTCTAATACACAAAGCATGTGTCATTAACATTTTACCAAGGATGATCTTAGTGTCCCGTGGTAGGTATGGATTTGCTGCGCTCATTGCTACTCTTAAGTCAGTGTAACTGAGGAATTGCTACAGCAGTAACACTAGCCTGTGATCTGGTTTAGATGTTGGTTTTGCTGCCCGGGCTGTTAGCTTTGAGAGGCTGTGTGTGTCTGAATCTTCTTTGGCTTGCTCCAGGAACTCATTTCCTCTAAGTAAGTACTCTGAAGTACTAAGCAAGTTTCTCTGGTGGAAACCAAGTGTGGATGTTAGAGTCTGACTGGTTTGACTTCAAGTTTTCAGATTTGAGTGGGAGTAGGCAGTTGTGCCATGCATTCTGAGAAGTCACACCAGGTATCATGAATGTTCAGTAGGTGCTGTGAGTGCATGTGATTAGCAGCAAACTTGGATTGATTTGGGAGCCTCTGGGATATAGACTCTTTACTGACTATGGTGAGTGTGGAGAAGGAAAGCACAGCAAAAAAAGGAACAGGGAAGGAAGAAAAAGAATCAGTTCATCCTATTACATCTGTTTCTTTTTTTTTCCCCTGTCTCTGAAATAATACTTCTGACAGCTTTATTTAACTCATTCTCAAAATGCTTTATGTTCTTTACTTGTGTAAACAACTCTTAAATTGGTAATACACTGCAAGTACTACCAAACCCTGTAAATCTTGTAAAAGTAATTAGTTTCTTCAAATATATGTCATTTTTCATAAGTGTCTGTAAGATGTTGATTTGGGGATATTTTTAATGTTTATTTGGAAGCCTTTTCTCAGGAGTTGGGCAAAGCTAGACTTCTGTAATCTCAGTGGAAGGGAAAGAAAGCTTGCCTGCAAACCTACTCTTGGAGCTTTTCCCTCTTTACTGGCACCGACAAAGCCTGCATCTACTTTTGATTAAATAGTTCTGGGTTTGGCATCTGCAAATACAAATGAAGAAAATCAAAGATATGTTCAACTTAACTGTTATATCTAAAAGCTATATTTCTAGTTTTTCAATTCATTTTTATTCTTCTTGCAGTCTTCATACTGTGATATAATATCCTTGGAAGAAATCTATGAAAACCTTAGGTTACACAAACTATAATGAAGAAGGTAAAGGCATTTGAGGAAGCTAGTGAAAAGGATCCTTGTATCAAAAGTGAGGACATTCTGTCTGGAGGCTGACTTTAATTAACAAATAGATGAAGACACTCATGCCCCCAGTAAAAACAATTTCTCTTGGCAAGCAAGCAAGAGTCTTTCCCTTGTCATGAAGTGGTATGTTGAAGGAGTTCTTGAAATCAAATGGGTATCTCAGAAAATAGGAAGTTGCTAATAAAAACTCTAGAAGCTGTGTCCAAGAGTTTAGAAAGATAATAAGATATCCTTTTTCCTTTTTCATGTGAATGAAATGGCTGTTTAAAGAATTGATCCATGTGAAGGAGTACAAAGGATCCAAACAAGTGAAAAAGGGAGTCCTTTATTCTTTTCCATAATACAAGAACAAATAAGGTTATACAAGACTTGGAAAAAGGACTTTAAAAGATGTGGATCTGATTTACACAAGAAATGGCTAAGCTGTGGGGGCATGTGAGAATATGTATGCTAGGAATATGATAAATGGATGACTCAACCTGCAGATATAGATACAAGTTAACATATTTTGGGGCACAGGAATGAGCATTAGATAAGATATTAATTGTGTTTAGAGGTGTTTGAAATTTTCTTTCACCTTTCTCTGAGGGGTCATGTTTACTCTGGGGAGTATGATTATTGGGCGTGTTAAATTATGTTTTGGCAGATTGATACTTAAGGTCCTCTGTCTGTTGCTTCATCTTATGTATTTCTGTACTTGATATCATCTTTCTGAAGGAAGCTTTCTCCCCACATGCCTCCAAATGCTTGGCTTGTGAAGGAAACTGGTGTCATGGCTTGTAACATCAAAGGAGAATTTTTATTTTTTTTTATTTGCTGTCACGAAACAGTCTAAGGAGGATAGGAATTAGATGAATGCTATGAGTCTGTAAAGAGGATAAAATCTTTTGCACATTTAACTGTTTTTTCTTTAAGTGTTAACTTTGATATAAACAGCTATTGGTGTACTTCTAGTACTGGTATGTTTTGGTTATTGGTTACCTAGCTGGAATCTCTAGAGAAAGTGTTTTTTAGTCCTGTGATAATACTAGTTATGTAGAAGCAGTGTCTTTAAAAGGGTGAGAAAAAACAAATTGCATGTGTAATTCATACTAACCATTTAATGTGGTTTATTAGGTGTCTTTTCCTCACTTATTTGTCCACTGCAAGTTTCTATTGCTGTTGATTCAGTTACAAGCTGAGCACTAGGATAGATCTGACTGTCACCAACTTCCAGCTTCTTGCAAGGGGGGGAGGGGGATGGCAGATCCACAGAACTGTAGTGGATGCATTTGTTCGATGGTACAGTTTAATGAATAGTAACGAATTCTCCAGGAGCTTTTTAAAATCTTTCATATAGGTCTAGAAGATGTTGGACATATGCTTGCCTTTCAAAAAAAAAAAAAAAAAAAGAGAGAGAGAGAGAGAGAGAGAGCTTTCTAGACAAGGATATATGGCTTTTTTTAATGCTAAAGGCTAATCTGGAACTTGTATATTGTCTCATCCGTGTAGCAGATGGCCATGCGCTAATTAAGTTATGTCAAGATTTCTTAGTGATATCAGCAGTATTTTAGAAATTACATTATGTAAGTAGGCTTTTTTAGGTAGTGCTTTCCTGTTGAAGTTACTTGTGGAACCAGTACAACCTAAGCTTGCCATATTCATCTAAGGGATTTAACTTAGCTAATGCTCTTAGATTGTGTATTTTTTTCCTGCAGCTTCCCCTTCTTCCCCCCACCCCCAAATAAACAAAAGCCAAACAAACAAACAAACCCCACAAACCCCAACTGGTCATTTGCTTACATTTTCTTTCTTTCTTTTTTTTTTTTTAAAGTCATTCAGGACTTCAGCTTGCTCATACAACTTCTCAGCTTTTCCTTCTGTTTTCTGCTGTTCATACCTACTAGAACTCAAGGTGTTGTCCCTTTTTTAGAGTGAGTGAAGATACACAGTTATAAACTGTGGTGTACATGTAACTTTGTATTGATACAAGTGTCTCCCAAAAGTTATTCAAATTTATATAAAAATGTAATGCAAAGGAAAGTTACATGTATATTATCTTTAAGAATGGTTCATTTGAATCTAGTAGCAGTTTGTAATATGGAAATGACTAAGAGTAAAATCTGAATTTTGTTTTCTAAGGTAGAAAAGGAAGAGGTCAAACAAGATACTTGAAAATTAATTTGGGGGCAATTGTGTGGTAAGTCTTATTTTCTGTGTAACTTCAAACACAGTAGGGCTACTCCTTGGCTTAATGAGAACCAGTGTATCTTATACCACTACAGTTCATATAGTCAGCTACAGTCACTATCAAGTTAACTGCTTAACTACTGATACTGTTTCTCTAATGCATTTCTACAATTATTTTTCAAAATATAGTTTGCTGTTACTCTTTCTGCCAATAGAGGAGTTGTTTCCCTCATGAGCATTTTCTGATCAATATTTAGGGACTGTTACTAAACTTAAATACAGATCAGAGTTGCCAGAGACCAGCTCTGGCAAAGTAAGGAGGGACTGTACAGCTGAGAGTGGGTTTTTGTTATGGTTTTTTGAGTTCTTTGCTTGTGTATTTGGCTACTTTTCTACTAAGTAAACTTGTTCAGAATTTGTTGCAGGTGAGGAAAGCCAGGAGTTCAGAAGTATGTTTTATAGTTACTTTATTGTGCTAGATTTACTTGATCCATTTTTTAAGTAGGAAAAAGTTCTAGTTCCAAGTCAAGCAGTTTGAAGATAAATAATGGAAAAATTTTATATTTATGCAGCCTGAAGTGAAAGATCAGGTGAAGGAACAGCTGTCCTTAACGAATAAGATGTTCTTAAACAACATTGCCTAATTGTTTTGCACTTATGGTGTAGGAAGAAATATGAGTCATAAATGCTATTCAGAAAGAAATGTCTTTTATCTAAAAAATTTTGATTGCGCTTTTAATTGTTCTTACATCATATTAGCACTTGGTTTGTTTGTATTTTAGAACTTGATATATCATGACTCTTTACATTCTTGCGCAGTAGGGTGCTGTTCTGTTTTTGTTAGGATTAGTAGAATGATGACTCTTTGAAATCAAGTGGGTAGCTTCAGATCGAGAAATTCTCCTTGAAATCAAAGTGCTTAATATCCCCATGAATCTGGCTTTTCTAGTGTCTTAGAGAGACAATATGCAACCCTGACTCTGGCAGAGGCACTGTAGGATAATTTCTCTACCAAGTTCACAGAATTTTTTTGCTACCTGTGGATGAATGGTACTGATGAAGACGCTGGGTAAACTTTAGATGGTTCTGTCCCACCTATGGGAAACTAAAAGCACCTTGATTTCCAATTCAGAGCTAAGGAAGGCATTTTTTTCCTTGGAAGCTTCCAAATTACTTGAACTTTTTGTTTAACCTACTTATTTAAAATGTCAGTGTAGGTGCTTTACTTGAGCTCAAAGGTGCTTTATAACTGTTTTATTAATAGTTATATTTGAAATTGAAATTTTCAGCCTTACTACTAATAATTGGTTCAAGCTCAGACTCCAGTGTTTAATCAGCTGAAGGTAGAGTTATTATCTTATAAACAGGAAATGCTATCAAATTGCTCTATCCTCATGGCACTTCTGATGTCTGTCTGAGTCACAGTGGTACCCAGGCTTTGATAGATGTGGTTTTGAGATCGGTTTGGATCCTCCAGTCTTTTTAACATTTGTTGCCAACAAATGTTTTTCAATGTAAATTTGCTTCCCAATATCCTGCTGTCCCCTTTTAGTACACAGATTTGCTGTCATATATTCCCAATAGAAGAGTTGCCTTGTTTTTCTGGTGCAACCAGTTTGTTATTTGCACACACAGCTGATCTTGACAAAAGAAATGTGGGCCATCTAAAGTGGCACCACCCAGGTGGGTGCGTGTAGATATCTTAATAATAGTGAGTAGTTGTGACTGGCAAAATAATTGTAAATATGGCCTCTTGCATTCAAGTATCCTCTCCTTTCTGATATTCAGACTTAAATCTGATGTAAGTGATGAAAATGATTTGAAGTTTTCTTATCCTTTCTTTTTAGTACCGCCTTACTGAGAAAGCTAGGAGAGGGATTTCTCTTCTGCTGTCTAATGCGTCATTAGCTGTATCTTCAGCTGTGTGCCTGAGGGGATCTGATGTTGGGTAGGAGGCTGGGCCTTGAGTGAGCAAAGTGGATGTAGCATAGAGACACTTGCCTTTTCTTCTGTAGCTTTGAAACCTTACTATGTTTATTGTGGTAGTTACTGGGGATGCAGTCCTGCAGCTGGGGTTACATGAATGGTGCTGTGCAGGGGGGGCTCCATAGTCTCCCCACCAGAGAGAGTGGCCTGTGGTCTGTGCTGCATGATGTTCAAGTGCAGCCTGCTGTTTCCTTGATAATTTTCCTTGCTTGCAGAAAGTCCCCTGCTGTGCAAATGGAGGTCAGAGCTCAGGCTGCACTTAATTACCAGCATAAATACAGGAGAGGGCCCCTAAATAGGACAGGCGAAGGGACAGAACAGGGTAAATAGAGTAGACCTGTGCCTACTGTTGCCCCCTCAGTGCAGGACAAGAGATCTAATGGGGGTGGGGGGTGTGGAGCCCTACATCTCTTGCCTCAGTGTCTGCCCTGTATCTAGGAAGAATTGAGCCCTGGGCAGCTGCTGAAGAGTTAGACAGTAATGTGCTTCTCAAGAGCATGGAGCTGTATGAGACTTTGTGCTCTGATGTCCACTTTTCTGGCTGCCTCTGCCTGAGGTGGTCCCATAGTAAGGCCTTGAAGCCTTACAAAGCAGATAGTGGTCAGAACTTACATGAGCATAGACTTGGGCCTGCACTGAATTAACTGGGGTAGATGTACTTTATCTTGGAGACTTTTGTGCAGTAACTGCTGGGGCTGCAGCCTTCAGAGACCTCAGAGATGCAGAGAGGAGGAGCACTGGCTCTTGAATGTTCCTTTCAGAGCTGGTGTTTCCCTGGTGATAGTTTCCTCTGCTGTTCCTTTTGGGACTTTCGTGAACTTGAAGTGACCTATGCTAGTTTAATCTACCTTCCAAAATCATCTTAGATGAGTTCTTTCAGGTTGGAACCAGGCAACTCCTCCCCTTCCCCCTCTACTTTTATTTTTTGCAGTTTTTGATCACTCACTGAAGTGTTTGTGTGCTTGTTTTGCAAGGCTAGTGGGCTTTTTTTCTGCTTATTTTCTAAATTGGCATGCAAACAGGCTAGCAGAATGCTAGCGAACTCTGGATTGCATCCAGCACCAGCTCTAACCCAGTGGGTGAGAGAGAGCGGGAGCTGTGGAGACTGCCTAAATGTTGGCTGGGGATTTGCTTGGATTGAAACAGACTGTAGCCAGCTAGGAGAGGTATATGTGTAGGGTATGTGTCTTCTATCTTTACATTATTTTCAAGCCTCAGTCAATCTTATTTCTGAAATAGAGCATATGCTTTGCTCCTCACTGTACATCTCAAACTTGAGACTTCATATCCAAGTAAGTGTTATGAAAGTACATTGGCTTCACCATTTATAAATGGTTTAAAACCATGTAAAATAAAATACTTGTAAAATACCTTGTAAAAAGTAAATAGTAGATATTACAAAGCAATTGCTTCAGCATAAACAGGGAATACTTTCAAACTTTTTTCTTTTTTTTTTTTTTTTTTTTTTTTTTTTTTTTTTTTTTTTTTTTGAGTAGGGGAAGAAATCTATAATGTTCCTAATGACAGGAGGCTTGAAAGAAGGCATTCTCAGCTATAACGTGTTCCCAGCAGGCTTAGTTTTTTGTATATTTAAAGTATATTTTCTCCTTAATGAATCACAAGATTCATTAATGAATAAGCTCTATTCTCTCTGGATAGAGAGTGCTCGGGATTACCAGATGACAGCTCAGGATACAGTTATGTGTATAGTTAAATTGCACCTCTACTGAGTGAAGAATAGAGCCTCATGAGGTTAAATATAGACTTGATTGGAACAACTTCAGCTGAATCCTATTTCACTGAAATGTGATGGCTTGTGAAATTGAGCCAATTCCAGTGGGTTTTTGAAGAAACTTGGGAGAGGTCCTCACATATTCTAAACTGAAACATTTTGAAACAAATTTCTTCCCGCTTCTTGTTTTTCTCCTGTTTTTTCCTAAAGAATATAAAATCTTAAGTCACACAACTACTTTGAAATTTAATGTTCAAAAGGTGAAAGATGTGGTGAAACTTCTTTAGAACTTTAAAAATCTTTTAAAGTTTCCCGCCTGCTTGGGAAGGAAGCCAGTTTTAAAAATGCTTCACAAAAATGAAAGTTTTGTTCTGTGTCTAGTTATATAACCTACTGTTAGCAACATAGTTCTCTGTATCATATGATGCTAAATTTTCTTGTCTATCACTATCCTAATTGTGCCAACTTGGTTGTGGACTTCATAGGCCATTTTCCAAACCATGCTCCAACACGATTTTTGTTTGTTTATTTTACTTTACATAGGCAAAGCTCAAGTATGATACCTTCCCTCCTGATCTTGAAAGGAGAAGATGGTTGGTGACATGCAGGAGATGATTTGGCTTTTGAGCAGAATTCCAAGCCAGCAGAGCTGATGTCCCCTCACATGATAAACAGCTGTGATACAGGCCTTTTTATTCAGCAGTCCTACAGAAATACTTTTTGGAAAAGCAGTGTTATTGTATGTCAGGTCAATGATGGCTTTATCAGGCTGAGGTCTGGAATGGAGCTGGTCAGGGCTGGACTATGGAGGTGCTGTGTGGGGGACAAATATATGAGCAGATGAGGGTGGGTGACATGTAACACATGTTCAGAAGCTCTTCATAACAAAATATTTGTCCTGAGAAATGTTTTACTCACTACATGGATTTTTCTGGAAGCTACCAGTATCAGATAGTGGTAATTGGCTGTCTGTCTTAAATCTTTCACTGTGCCTATCATGCATCTATGGAAACTATTTAACACTAACATGCATTTTGGGGTATTAGTGACTGTTTTACATCAGACTTCTCATACACGGCTAAGGACAAACAGCTAAGGCCAAACAAAAAAAAGTCTAGAAAATGTAGTAGCTTGAGTATTTGCTCAGTGTCCTGTATTTTAATAGCCCTTCCTTGAGGACTTTATATACCATTTTTCTAATGGAGTAAAGACCTAGCTGCACTAAAACTTACTGGATGCTGCTCTGCTGGTACACAGATCCCTCTGAAGGAGAAAACTGCTGTTGGTCTGTTATCTGCTTAGTCACTAAGAAGCGTGAAAATCTGTTTCTCCTTCAGCTTCTACAAGTAAGAGGGGGGCTGGGCCACAGAAGGGGATATAATGACTCTAATGCACAGCCCTGTGCTTGCCCGTGGCCCACTGCAAGAGTGCCCTGTGCTTATGAGACGCCTTCCTCCAGAGAAGTTCAGGGTGAATGAAGAGGAGCAGAAAATGAATGTAAGTAAAATACTCCTGGGTCCTTAAACTCTTCCCCTCCCACTATGGCAATGAGCTTGTTTATACTTCCTTGAAAGTATGAGAGTTCTCGGAAAATGAGTGGCTATAGAATACAGTGGCTGAGCTGTTCCTGGCAACAATTACTCTTTTTCCTTTTGTATTGGTTGTCATGTTTCATATGACCTACTAATTCAACACAACAGTGTGGATAATCATGTGTGTTCAAATGGTACCTTTCTTTTTTTTTTAAGATGCTTTGTACGCATCTAGCCCCAGAGGATTTGTAACCCTGTAGTAACTTACCTTAAGTAGGTGTTGTTGTTGAGGTCCTATGAGTGGTTCTTCTGCTGTGCAAGTTAAATGTTTTTGTTAATCAAGAGAATAAATTACTGCTAGTAAAGCTCTGGACATCAGCTGGTCCAATCTGCCTCCTCAAGGAGGGTCAGCTAGAGCAGGTTGCCCAGGACTGTCTCTAGTCAAGTTTTGACTATCTCCAAGGATAGAGAATCCACAACCACTGTGTGCAACCTGTGTCAGTGTTTGACCACCCTCACAGTGAGAAAGTGTTTTTTGTTGTTCAGATGGAATTTCTTGTATTTTAACTTGTGCCTGTTTCCTTTTTGTCCTTTTTCTGGGCACCACCGAGAAGAGTTTGGCCCCAATCTCTTTACACCCTCGCATCAGGTATTTCTAAACAATACTGAGATTCCTCTGAGCCTTATCTTCTCCAGGTGATACAGTCCTAGCTCTCTCGGCCTCTCATCATATGAGAAATGCACCAGTACCGTAATCATCTTTGGCCTTTTGCTAGTCTTGCTCCACTAAGCTATGTCTGTCTTGTAATGAGGGGCCCAGAGCTTAACAGAGTGCTCCAGATAGGGCATCACAGTGCTGAATAGAGGGAAAGGATTACTTCCCTTGAGGTACTGGCAGTGCTCTTTGCAATACAGCCCAGGATGCTGTTGCTCCTCTTTGCCACAAGAATCATAGAATCATTAAGGTTGGAAGGGACCTCTGGAGATCATCTAGTCCAATCTTCCCCACTCAGCAGGGCCACCTAGAACATGTTAGACAGGGTTGCATCCAGGCGGGCCTTGAAGATCTCCAGAGAAGGAGACTCCACAACTTTTCCGGGCAACCTGTTCCAGTGCTCTGTCACTCTCTCAGTGAAGAAATTCCCCCTCACGGTCAGGCAGAACTTCCTGTGCTTCAATTTCTGCCCATTGCCTCTTGTCCTGTCACATGGGACAACTGAAAAGTTTGTCCCCATCCCCTTGATACCCTCCCTTCAGGTACTTGCACACATTGATAAGCTCACCCCTCAAGAGCACATTGCTGGCTTATGTTCACCTTATTATCCACTAGGATCCCTATGTCCTTCTGCAAAGCTGCTTTCTAACTGATTTGCCTTCAGCCTGTGCTTGTGCAAGAGGTTTTCTCCTGTGGTGCAGGACTGCATTTCCCTTTGTTAAACTCTGTAAGGTTCTTCTCTGCCCATTTCTCCAGCCTGGTGAAGTCCCTCTGAGCAGCATCTGATACAAACATCTGGTGCAAATCCTCCCAGTTTTGTATCATCTGCAAGCTTGCTGAAGGTTTATTCTGTCCCTTCATGTGAGTCATTAATGAAGATGCTCTCTTCTAGTTCTCTGGGACCTTTTCTGATGGCCATGATCTTTCAAAGGTGACTGAGAATGACCTTTTGACAACATTGTCCATCTCCCTCAGCACTTGCAGGTGCATACTGTCAGGGCACATGGACTTGTATACATCCAGTTTGTTTAAATGTTCCCTAACCTGATCCTCCTTTACTGAAGGTAAGTCTTCCTTGCTTCAGACTTCTGCTATGGTCTCAGGGGCTTGGGATTCTTGAAGGCCAGTCTTAGAAGCAAAGATTGAGGTGAAGAAGATATACGTAAAAGACAGATACTGAATGCTTTGTCACCACGGCCCCTAACCTCCTGCCCCTAAGCAGCCTTCCCTTTGCTGCTTAAGTACTTAGAGACCTTTTGTGTTACCCTTCATCCCTTACCAGATTCAAATTCAAATGGTCTTTAGCTCTCCTAAGCCCATCTCTGCATGTTTGGGCAGTGACTACATGTTCCTTGTGGGTCATCTGTTCAACCCTGCTTCAGCCTCTTACGTTTTATGTTTGAGTTCAGACAGGAGCATCTTGTTCATCTGTGCTGGCTTTCTGCTGCCTTACTCAATTTTCTACTTGCTGGGATGAACCATTCTTGAGCTTGGAGGATGTAAGCTTTGAATATAAGAAGCTCTCCTGGACCCCCTCTTTCTTCCAGGGCTCTGTGCCATACAGTTCTTCCAAGCAGTTACCCCAAAAGGTTGAAGTTGGCTCTTGTAAAGCCCAGGGTTTTGATTCTGTTTTTTGCCCTGCTTCCTTTTTGCAGGATCCTGAACTCTACCTGTTCATAGTCACTGCAACCAAGCCTGCCCCTGACTTTTATATCCCTCACCAGTTTTTCCTAATTTGGAAGTATGAGGTCTAGCAGAATGCCTTTTCTTGTCAGTTCCTCAATCAGCTGTGTTAAGAAGCTGTCATCAATGCACTCCAGGAACCTCTTTGATTGCTTGTGCCCTGCTTTGTTAACCACCTTGATACTGGCTGGAGGGACAAGTTCTGTAAGGCTGCTTCCAGTTGACTGAAGGCCTCATCTATTTCTTCTGGATCAGGCAGTCTATAGTAGACACCCACTGCAATGTTACCCATGCTGGTCTACCCCTTTATGCTGATCCATAAGCTCTCAGTTGGCTCATCATTCACCCCTAGGCACAGCTTGTGCGTTCCAGCTGCTCTCACATAAAGGACATCTCCCCCTCCTTGCCTTCTTGGACTGTCCTTCCAAAAGAGATTGTATCCATCCATTGCAGCATCCTTGTCCTGTGACCCATCTAACTACATCTCCATGAGTGTGCAGTTACAGAGCTACAAACTATCAGTTCTGCTGTTCCTTCTGATAGATCCCCATGTTACATGCATTAGTGTACAAGCACATCAAAGGTGTTGTAGTGTGCCAGTTTTCCAGACTCCATGTTTGGAAGTCATTGCCAACCTAAATTTCTCTGATTCTGTTACAGAATGGTTAGTAAAAGTAGATCACTAACAGAGTGGTTCTGGATTGATATTTTTGTTTGTGACAAGTTTACTAAAGAACAAGGTTGACATTTTCAAGTTATAGCTCCTCACTTCTTTTTAAAAGAAGTAGAAAACTGTTCTAGAATTATGGAAAGATAAGGGAGATTGTTGTGGTTGTCTGAACATGAGCTTCTACTGTGTGTGTAGCTTGTAATGTTTCTCTCCCCTTCTTTCCCCCCCCTTGCCCCTTAATAGCAAATTAGCCTTGGATTTATAGAAGCGAATGATTAGGAGCAGAGCTCTGTGTATGTTTGCAGCAACTCGTACAATGCCATGTCTAGTTCTGGAGCTCTCAGCTCAAGAAGTAAACTGAGAAATAGGAGGAGATTCAAAGAACCATGAGAATCCATCTGAAAAAATCTTTTTGCAATGGATAGATTGCTCACAATCTGAAAATAGTTCACATAATGAAACCTTTAATAAAAAGACTTTTGTTAGGTTGATCATAATCAACTTTTCTAGGCTGAAGAACCAGCTGCAAGTATGACCAACTTTTCTGATGAAAACGGCTGTCAGACTTGGGTGGTTTTACAGGTACTCTCAGCAGAGAGATCGTCTCAATGTGTCATGGGAGTTGCTGTTGTATTTATAGATGTGTCTGTTTTGAAGCCTGTGAAATCTTAACTTTGCTTGCTTTATATTGCTAAGTGAGACTTGCATTCAGGGCTGTTAATCTAGCTTTCTTCATAGGCTTCACTTGTTAAAGCGGGCTGTTGGTTTGTTTTTTGTACCTCCCTCCCCAGACAAGTTGCAAGAATACTTACAGCATAAAGCAGCCTTTTGCATAAGATCAAACTCGTTTCTGACTGTTTGTCATGAAGGCTGCCATTTTTTTTTTTTTTTTTTTTTTTTTCCTCCTGATGCCAAGCAGGATTTTAGAGGAATTTGAAGGGAGGCTGAGGGGAAGGAAACAATTCTTTGTTAGAATAGCATGGAGAGACTACTGCATTTGTAATGTGCCACTGCAGGATTCAAAAGTACTTTGATCCTAACCTTAAAATGATACCTCCAATTTTGTTTTAGAGAATGTCCAGGAACTTCACAGGAAAACTCAACCTGTATTTTTCTGTTCTGGGGGAGTGACACAACGGGAAGTTTTTGTCATTAAGTTGGTTGATTATTGGTATGGAGGTAGAGTAGTACCTATCTGCTTGCTCAGAGACAGAGGAGCAAAGCTATAAATGTCATTGGCCATAATTTTTATGACTACATTAGGCTTCTGAGCATAAAGGAGGACTAGGTCAGGTTGTTTACCTTATAGCCTTATTTGAATCTGAGCCCCCCCAAGCACTTGGTAGTAATTGGTAATGAGACTGAAGCCCCGTGGGAGGCTTGTGTGGGTCTCTTAAATCAGATGACAGCTGAATTACTGTTGATCACATCACCATAGCTGTTCTGTTTGTATTCATATGTGTATGTCAGATACGGAATGCAAATCGTCATGTATCATGTGGTTTTGTGGTGTCTCAAAACAAGAGAAACACTAACAAAGCAAATGCAAAATAATTACTGTGCATTTATTAGCAAATTTAAAATATGCACACTGTTCTGTTGAGGTTGATTTGACTATTTGCGTGCTTTGTTACTTGTGCAATCAAATAACTAAGCATTTTTCTGTTGCACTGTTAGTGTGGAGAAAAAGACATATCTTCACTAAACAGCTCAGTTTTTGTGGCATACTTTCTTTGAATTGCTTTGGAGATATAAATGTGAAAGGAAGTTGTTTGGGGTTTTTTATTTTAAACAGGCTTTCATTGTATAAATAACTCTGCTTAATGCTGTTTAAGTTAGCATGTTCTCTTCTGGAACCTAGACTCCATCTAGTTGCAGTTTGATGCATTTCTAAACAAAACAAGACAATCTCCTGGTTCAGGTCTCAGTGGTATTGGATTCTTATGTAATTTCTTATGTAATTGTCTTTAAAACTTTCTGGATGATGCTGAAGGATGGGGTGTTTTTTTTCTTTCTTTCTTTTTTTTTTTTTTTTTTTTTTTCTCGGTAGGCTGTTACTAACTTTCTTTACCTGAGGCCATAAAATGCACTACATTGTTGAGTGGACTTAGCCATTTATAGATTTGCTATATTTAATCAAACTACTAAGACCATCCTCAGGCAAAGTATTTGCATGATAATATATAATTAAACTTGGAAATGTGCATATGTTCAAAACACGTTGCTGTTTTCATCTCTTAAATTCCACATGGTACAGCCTAGTTTATGCCTTTCTTCCAGTATTTGATGGTGTTTTTTTTTATTTATTTATTTTGTAACCAAAAGGTGGCAACCTGTCTGAAATGCTGCCACAGCTTGAATATGATAATGGTGATATGAGAGGTACTGTACTCTTAGAAATGTCTTATTTTCTTCATTTTAAGGAAGTTGATAGTGTCACTAGTGTTGAAATTGTCCCTGTTTCCCAAGTCCGTTGACTGATTTCTTAACGATTAAGTTGCACACTGAGTGCATAAGTTACATATCTAAGTAAGCTAGTTCTACAAAACAAGGAGAAGATAAGCTTGGAAAGCTTCAATATACTTCCTTCCCCCCCACCCCGGTTAATCAGTTAAAGATTCAGAGCAGGCTCTTCAGAAGTGTCCTAAGAGCTCAGTGGGCAATCTAGTTAGTAAAAGGATTTCTTACTGTCTTTTTTCACTCATTGAACAAAAAATACTTTTGTATGCCAACAAGGGATTTTCATACAAGTTATAGAGAACAGATTATGCTATAGAGAAATTCTGAAATTCTACTTAGAACTGAATATCTTGAGTTTTGATTCTTGGAGCTGTTGAACTGGCTGAGTCTGGCATTGATATAAATGTTTCTGTGGTAATGTAGTGCTCTTATTCTCCCTGTCCTGATTCTTTTTGTCTTATAACAAAAATACTGAACTTTTGAGTAGCCCTTATCCTTTGTCAGAACAGGCTGTATACAAGAGATGTTTCTTCTTAATGTAGTATCTTAAATCAAACCTGAAGATAGCAAAAGGAATTTCGTATTGTCTCTTTGGCACTTAAAGCAGGCTGCTTGCTGTTCCCCCTGCCTTTTTTTCTTGTCATCACAAGCTCAAACTTCAATCATTTCAGCTATGGCTATGTAAACTGTAGAGTCTTTGGAACCACAGGCAGAAAATTTGGATCTCAATTAGTTTTTCATTCTTCCTCTGACTTTTTCCAGAGTAATTGCAAAGAACTCCCATTTCTTTAAAGTGACATGGTTCTTGGATGCTCAGTCAAAAGCATGCATTTCATGGTAGAATGTGATGAGACCAAGAAATCATTCTGTCTACTTTAGTAGAGCTCATGTTCTTCAAGAATGTAATTTTCAGAATCTCAGAAATGGCTGAAATATAACTGTAGAGATACATGGCTAGCAGGATAAGTCTAACAGGTTATTCTGTTGGTTGCATCTAAAACACTTTTATGCTTATTTTCCTTAGAAGGGGAGGGAAGGATCTGTTTTTGTCCATTTGTCTCCTCTCTTCCACTTGCGTTTTGACCCTTAGAATATTGGTTGACAGCTGAGTCAGGGAGACTTTGTCCTCACACATATTAATTTAAATATCTCACCTTGAAGCAGTACTTATTTGTTCTTGTAGCTAAAGAGCTTAAGTCTTGAATATGGACCATCATGGACCATCACAGACCATCACAGGTAGTGTGTACACGGAGGAGAGTGCTCAGGGAAGTCTTGAACCATGGGGAGTAGGAATATCCATTGTGGAAAACAACAAAATCTGAATTGTGGAAACCTTGATTTATGAGGGAATGGCACTGCTGGGACTAGTTTATTAAAAGAAATTCAAGCTACAGGTAAATCTGGCATTATTTTAGGACTGTTTTGAAAACAAACACAAGTCATACATGCAGAGGTAGTGACCAATTCATGTGCTGCATGAGTTGGTTAAAACTGGATTCTTCTAGTAAAGACACTGCAAGGCCATATATTTAAAGATGGTTCTTTTGTGTTCTTCCTCAACTGTCTTTTTCCACCCCAAACCAAATAGCCATTGTTTTTATGCCACAAAGACGTGTAAGTATCAAGTTTTGGAACACTAAAAGTGTTTGAGGAAAGAAGCAGCCACATACTGTTAAGATCTTTAAAAAGGCTGTTGAACAACAAAACCCAGGCTGTAATGGAGCTTTTAATAGTATATTTGTATCTTCTTGAAGGTGACTACTTCCTGTTTTAGCTGTGGCCTGGTGAATCATTGACTTATACAGTTTTTAGTTAGGAAGGCAGCCAAATAAAGCAGCTTTTTTCTTTTCTTTCTTTTTTTTCTTTCTTTTTTTTTTTTTTTTCCTTGAAGGAGGGAACATAACACTGTTACTACAAAATGAAAATAGGGATTTATCGCAGAATAATTTCTGGAGAAAATGCTCAAGTTCTTCACTTGAATTGGAGCAGGAGCAATTATTTGTAAGAACAAGCGGCTAATGTCCATTGAGATTTAACCTCTGCTGTGAGTTGACCACACAATTTTAATCTTAAGTGAGTCCTAGTGAGTGATTTTAAGATATGGTGTGAAACAGAACAGATCAAAAAATAAATAGGTGATGGTGGTGCTGCTGCTTGTGCTCACAAGAAGAGACTTTGGACTTTATTCCTCTTGGTCTAATTATAGCAAGTGGAAAAAATCCACTGCATAGTAAGATTCCTGAAATGTTACTCCAATGCAAAACTGGTGGCTGTGTGATGACTTGGTCTGAGCTGTTGCCTCCTGTGCTGTGGTGTTGCTGCCTCTTCATTAAGCTTGTGCTAGAAGAGAAACTTAGTGCTGCAGGGGGCTATCCTGTCCCTGGGAGTGGAGCAGGTTGCCATCATACACCTATAATGCCTCATAATTGGCACCTGGCCTGCTACAGGGAAGAACTTGGACTATCCTATCCTAAATACTGGAAGCACACTGTTACGTAAGGAAGCATAAACTTATAGTCACAAAGACTTGTATTACCACCTATTCTTTTTCTACTCTTCTGATACTTTTGTTCATCAAGATAAAATTACAGGTCTAGTATAAAGACAGTTGATGGCTGAAAATCTTTTTGCTCAACCTTTTACCATTCTCTGTTGCAGCTCTCAAGTTCCACTTATAAATACAGGAGTGAGGAATTCAAGAGACAGTTTTCTCATCTGCCAGATTCAGAGAGACTTGTAGTAGGTAAGATATAGTCACATTAAATTTCTGATAATTCCAAATTACGTGTTGAGTGTGGTGTGACTTTCATGTGTACGGTTTTGGGGGTTTTCCTGTTTTTAATTATTTTAATGGTCTCAGCTATGACTAGAATTTACCTTCTTACTCTTCAGTCTCCGAACAGACATCAGTGAAAGCCAAGTCTGGACTCTTCTCTTGTACTGCTTGTCTTGTTGCCCAATCATTTAGGGGGCTGAGAAGTGAAGGAGAGGATACAGAATCCTCCAGCTCAACTGAGGAGGTCAAGTCTGTTAAGATAACAAGGTCTCTTCCTTCTGCTGCTTTTTAGTGGGTGACAAAACCCCTCATGACAGTGGTGGACATGACAACTACCAGCTGTCAGACAGTCACAAGCTGCAAAGAAAAGCCACCCTTCAGGGGCTCAGTTTGGAGTGTACACTGAGCACATAAGCTCAGCATAACTTGTGTTGACAGAGTTCTGCTGTGTAAATATAAGAAGAGCATAGTTAAGTTTGTGAGTACTGGATTTGTATTATGCTCTTTTCAGCATGTTTAACCGTTTTGGTGCATCTTACAGTACAGTTGTTTCATCTTCATTTTATGTCCTGTGAGTTTAAAGAATTCTCCTTTTTACTTCAAAGAGGCAACTAGCTATGGCTGAATCAGTTGCCATAGGAGAAATTGCAGGAGGAAGAAGAAATGATTCTTTAGCCATAATGGCGCAATGATTTGGTACTTATACACAAAGGTAGGTGATGTTGCTTCAATGGTCCTGTTAAATAGGTAGGTCATGCTTAGTGGGAGCTCTGCCTTGTTCCCTGGGGATAAGGTATTCACACCAAAAGCATAAGCTTGATTAATGTGGCTTCTGAGATTGAATGTGAAATAGTAGGTGCTTGTAACTTTTAAAAGAATCTCTTCAGAAACAAATGTCAGTTATGTGGTATGAGGACATAAGACTCAGCACTTAAAAGGGATATTTAATAGCTTCCACTTATCTTGGGAGATCATTTGGAAAAAGCAAGCTAATCTTAATCTTATCTGGATGTCTAATGCTGCTGGTAGACAAGATGTATGTGATGGATTTCTCAATATAATATATTGAGGACAGATGCAAACCAGTTCTGCCCCACGGTCTAGGCAGTTGTGGTTACTGCCCAAGCTAGGAAGTTGTGCTAAGATGAAGTATGTTACTTGGTGCTGTGCCATACAAATGCTGCCAGTTTTAAATTGGCTTAAGACATGAGGAGAGCTTTTTTAACAGCCCAGAATGCCAGGTTAGTTTATTCATATGCTGAAGACAGGATGCCAGTGAGTCTGCAAGGATAGAAGTACAGCTCTGCTGGAAGAGGAGAGAGGTGGTGAGCTGAGCACGTGAGGTGGTGAGGGGAGCAAGTGATGGAGATATCAGACCCCGGTGTGAAACTTCTTGGCTCTGAAATGCTCCTTTGAGCTCTGACTCCATTTTCCTGTATTGCAAAATCCGAAGACAGGGGGAAGTGTCTAACCTTACCCTCTTTACATACAGTAATGCACCTTATTCCCTTTTTATCACCTTCTTTGCAAGTAAATCTGGCTGCTCTGCCTAAGTGTTATGTAACAAATATACTGGCCAAGAGATGGGCATTATTTTTTATACAAAAGTGATGTTGTGACTCTTTTTAATCTCTGTCATCTTATGCAATGTTTAAGGCAAGTGTTGAGAGGCTGTCATATATGCTCACAGCACACCGAGTTCTCTCTAGGTTAATGTGAGAGAAATTGGAGCTTTCCCTCACCTAGGAGCAGTTAAATCCCTGTATCCTTTTCTAGCCTCAGAAGGAAGCAGTTATTTTATCCTCTGAAATGCCTCCTGCATTTTAAAAATACTTGAATTCAGTGCAGAAGTAAAACAGAAGAGGATATTACTTCAAAGCTGCAGTTTCATGTTTCTTCTTGCATAGGATTGATTTAGAAAGCAAGAAAACAGTCTGTGAAACAAAGTTTCAATGAGCAGACTGCCTAGAACTTAATGAAAGATTTACTGATGGGTTAATCCCAACAATGTAGCATCTGCTCTGTCAGGAGCAAAGTCATTACTTTATGTAATTATTTTCTTACCTCATAAAAAGTATTCCTTTGGAAGGACCTTTGCATGTACCAAGGAAGAGCTGTTTCTTTGCTTGATGCAAAGAAACTTATCACAGCCTTTTCAATGCTGAAAGAAGCAATTGCTGCTATTTATCAATGGATTTGTAACTACTTCTGTTTTTAACTTAGCTATTAAAAAGAAAAGCAACAGTCTGCAGTGGTCTGCCACAGTAGTGAGCACTATATACAAAGATAGTGAAGTATAATTCCTTTGTTATGATTAAAGAAATGATCTAGACTTCAAAAATGTTTAAAGGAGTGTCACTGACTTAAATTAACCCGAAGGTGTTGTTTGCAAGCAGCATCTTAGGTTATTGGAACTGAAAACTTGGAAGGAGAAATGCTGTTCTCCCTTGATGTGCATGTGTGTGTTGCTGATGTTGCTCATCACTTGCCCTACCTTCCAAGGGAAATCCTTATGTTGTAGCTCTGCAAGAAAAGAGGATGATTATTTTCTATTTTAGTATTGTTGCTTCTGGTAGAGATATTTGACTAGTAAGTGCAAGAGGAAAAAGGAGTAAAATAGACCATAAATATTAGGCAATGATTTTAGGTCTGTGGCAGTGGGGGGAAACCTTCTAAATGCTGCAGTACAGTGCAAGCTTTTGAGATACTGCTTTCTTAAAATCCTTAACCTCATACTCCCTTCTTATTCCCCTTCCTGCTCTTAGCTGTTTTGTTCTGACTTTTCTTAACTTTTCACAATATAGGCTTATTGTTTATTGGTTTAGGTTTCTTTCAGCCTTTGCAATTCTACTTGCAGCTGCATCTTCAAGGGGTTGTATACATGCCGTTGCAAGAAACTTGGTTTCCACTTGAGTATGTGAGGTGAACTCCAAGAGAATTCTTAATCATATAAAATCATCTGCAGATGCAGTTTTACTGTAAAATTAGGATCTTTGGGGACTTCTGTACCTCTTGCAACTCAGAAGAGGGCTGTGTTCAGCTTAGTGCGTACAAAATCAACGTTCTGGCTCAGATAACAGTTTTTTTGAAAAGAACAAACATGCCCCTTGATTTCAGTTTTAGATGCATTTGTTCATTTAGGATGTTCATGATACACTCTGGGTATTTTCTGTATATAAGGTAATCTTTTTAATATATATATATAAAAAAAAAAGCTTCTAAATGGGGCCTATCTTAACTTCACAGTATGGCTAGGGGGAGCTTTGGCATTCACTTTTCTCATAGGCTCAGTTCAGTGCTGACAACTTCTGAAAAATCCTTTCATTTGAATCTCCATGCCCTTAAATTATGTAAGTTCTCTGTTCTTAAAAAGTGCAGCCAAGTCCTCTGCTCTTGTCTTAATTAGCAGGTATCTGATAATGGGTAATTGCATTCTAGATGGAATTGTTTCCTAATAGGAATGTTTCTGCCAGAGGCAATACCATAACAAAAATGGAGTCAAGTTCTGAAAATATCCCCTGCCTGAAGAATTGGATTGTTTCAAGCTGCCTTTTGTGTCTGTCTTAGAGATCTATCGCTAGCTAAAGCTATTTAGTGGAAAATGATCACTTAGTGTATGAGCTGCTGTTATGCAGGAGTTGACAGTATAATCTAATATACTATAAAATGTCGTTTAGGTATTGTTTTGTTTAGGCACTTTGAAGTTTGGCTTGTGAATACTTTTCATATGTACTCCTGAGCTTGCCTGATAAATCTCTGAAAATGTAGGATAATGCATAGGAGTTGGGATGTGGAATACTGTCCTCCTGTGGATGCTTCCATTGGCTCTGGCATTAAGGTGTTTTCAGAACAGCTGTGTGGATGCAACCCAGTACAAGTGTGCCTTCAGACTCCTGAAGAATGAAGGAAATGCATATGTGTTTTTTGTCCATTTTTAACACTAACACCCTTATCTTGTTCTAAATTAATATGTTTGGGTCTACTGAGATGCAATAAGTGAGTAAACTTGTTCTTGCTCTCTATATGTAGATTATGCCTGTGCGCTCCAGAAGGATATCCTGCTGCAAGGACGCTTGTATCTCTCAGAAAACTGGCTCTGTTTCCACAGCAACATTTTCCGATGGGAAACCACAGTAAGACTACTTAATCTTCACTTGAATCCCATATCACCTTCCTCCTAGAATATCAGGCTTTAAGATTTGGTTGAGGAGCTCTTATCCTGTCAATCTCATGCTGGTAACTGAGCTGAAAGGAGTGAGCCTCTACTCTTGAGTAGAAGTGCAGATCTGTTGCATCCTAAAACAAGAGTAGTCTTGGAGGCATCTGTGTGCTATAGCAAGCCTGTTCAGTTGTTCAGCATAGGAAGGAGTTTAGGAATTATGCTTTTTTCCCACGTGCTATGCTAAAGTTGGTCTCTTATATTGCCATGTAGCAATTTGCCCCTTAACTCTGTACTAGAAAACCTTTCTCTGTAAAGGGGCTTAACATGTGATGCCTTTCTGTAAAGCTGAGTGTGATGCATTACATAGTACTGTCCTACTGAAGAACTTCAGTGTTGAACCTTTGTTCAGTCTCCAATGTAAATATCGGCATCTAAGGATAGCTATCCTTAGATCCTGTAGAATCTAGATGATCTTTGACACAAGTTCTTGTACTGTGGCCTGTAGCCTTTGGTCCTCATCTTCTTTAGGCTGAAGAGCAACACAGCATTTAAGGTTGTGGAAATGCAGTAATAAGATGTGGTAGTACATGTTGCTCAAACAGCCATTCCTACATCTTCAAGGAAAGGGTGCTAAGCTGAACTGACCTGGCATGTTGCTGCCAATCAAGCCACACTCTTCTAAACAGAAACATTTCAATTACTAATTGAGGGGAGCAAGTGGTGAACATACCCAAATAGGAAGGTTTTGCTGCAATGTCTGGACTACAGATAAACTTGCAAAAAAGGGGACTGAATTGCAGACTTCTGTGGGCAATAACATAGATTATAGTCTGTGTTCTCATTGATAGTTTCTTATCTGTTCTTTGCTTGTCTAGTGTAACTGTAGGGGTTGGCATTCAGATCTGTGTAGCTTGTATGTGGTTGGGATTGTGCCCTCCATCCTTGTCATGCTCTAGGGAGTGGAAGGAAATAAATGGAAGAACTACTTGCTTTCCTAGTCCTACTATGAAAAAGAAATAACTCCCAAGTTATGTTAATGTGTATATAACTTGCTCCTACATTTATGCACTTAAGATTAGCAGCTGGAGATAGCAGTTGCCCTTGTGAGTTCAGCTGTATTTTTATCACAGTGGTTTGGATTAGTTTGAGGTTTTTTTTGCATGTCCTATGGCTGTACAGATTTTTCAGGCTTGGCAGTTACTTTTAATGTGTCTTATTAAATTTGTTCCTGCTTAGATTTCTATTGCCTTGAAGGATATCACTTTCATGACAAAGGAGAAGACTGCTCGGCTCATTCCAAATGCCATACAAATAGCAACGAAAGGAGAGAAGGTGAAAAAACAGTATTTAAACATTTTTCTTTAAAATGGTTATTTCCAGGGCAGAGCATTCATTAGTTTAATTTGTGTAAGTAACTGTTCCCATATCAAGTCTTTCAATGTGGTTAGGACTGGAGGAAAGACTTGGTAGTTTGGTCCCTGTATGTATCAGCCTCAGTTCAGCCACAGCTTCATTACAGAATCCTTTACTAGTGGTGCTTCAGAGGCCAGAAAGTAGGGGACTCTGTCCCACTGATTCTGGATTTGAGTCTGAAATCTTAATGTATGTGTGTGGAGTGTTTTTGTCTTCTGGGTGGGGATTTTATGTGTGTTCTCAGTGGTTTTCCTTTTAGAATGTGCTTTCTTGAATTTTTGTGATTTCAGTGGATTTAAAGTATTCCTGGAAAGAAGAATTGCTGAGGACAAAAGAACTATGATACTGTCTGTTTCAAATCATGGAGAAATCTACTCATAAAACACAACTTTAGTTGTTAGGAACTGTAGGGTTTTGGGGATGTGTTTGGGGGAGGGGGAAAGAAAACATGGAAAGTTATGAAACAGAATGGTCTTATGGTCAGCTTATTTCATGATGCCTCTGCTATCAACACCTTTATTCTTGCCTGGATAAAAGACAGTTTTCAGGGTGAATCTGCAGCTATTCCTTGTGAATCTATTCCTTCAGAATTGGCTGTTTCTTTGCATATTTTTTTCTAAAATACTAACTTTTATCATCAAGGAAGATAAACCTCTTTTTCTCCACTTAAATTCAGCGAGATTTTTAATATTGCAAATGATGCATCTTATGTTATCTTATTTTAATGATTAATTTTCTCATGTGAAAAGATTGATAAAAGGAATGTGGGGAAGAAGGATGGAGAAGGCTCTGACCTGTGAGAAATAGGCATGTGCATTTCTTCAATTTGTTCCACCTCTCACTTGGAAGTAGGAGGAGGATTTGAACTGGTCATTTAGGTGAAGAAGTCTCTCCTTATGCTAAAGTACAAACAATTGTAGTTTGGCCAAAAGAGCAAATGTGTCTATATGCATGGTGTATAGACACTGTATGGATACTGGGGATCTAGCTCTTGTAAGCTTCAATTATGAAAAGTGATTAGTCATACTTTTGGGTGTATGAGAAGTATGAACCCAGATTTGAGTGAGAAGAGCAAGCCATTGCTGACATAACCATAGGGTATTCAGAGTATGAGGAAATGTTCTGGCTTTCTTCAGCAAATTCCTGCATGTAAGCTTTGTCTTATTTTTTCTGCAGTTTTTCTTCACATCATTCAGTGCAAGAGATAGAAGCTACCTCAGCATCTTCCGCTTATGGCAGAATGTATTGCTGGATAAGGTAAGTTTGCAAGTGCTGGTACCCATGGTTAGTTAAATAGCAAAAGGCTCTCTTTCTAGCACACACAGATGTAGCTTTGGAGGATGAGAGCATTTGCTATAGAAATAAGGTTTTCCTTTCTTGTACAGAGTTCTAACCTGATGTTCTCTTCAGCTCCTTGTACTTGAAATCCCCCAAAAACTATTCATATCTTTCTCTTTTGTACTGCCATCTGAAATTTTGCTGTTGATGAAGCATTTAATCTTTGCAGATGACTGAGCAGGTTGCATACTTCTCTTAGCTACCAACTTAAGCATATATTACTAAATTGGCATACACTTGCTTTGTATTTCTTACGCTAATTTTTGACCAAATAGACAAAAGGCACCTTCTTGAGCAAGTTAGCTGACCCTTTGCCAACCCCCTCACTACAACTCCTTTGACCTTGAATAAACATAAAGGCAGGTTCAACAATATGGAAGTGTATTTTGGCAACTCCTGCTAGTTAGCTTGATTTATATTGCAATTTGTGGCACTTAAGCTTATCTTCTTTCCAAAAACAATGATACAGTAATGCTTTGCAACAAAAGTAAATAATGTGATTCTTTTTCTTTGTAAACCAATTCCTTCCTGTTTATGGTTCTTGTTTTAATTTTTCAGCACAATTGCAACTGAACACTGAAATAATCCATATGTAAATCTGCGCTACAGTAGTCCCCAAAGACTTAAAGCTGTTGCAGTACTCTATATAGTTCCTGTACACATTTTTGGTTAGATGAATTTTAAGGCAGTCTACAGGCACTTTTTGTAAAAACAAAAGCTGAAAATTGAGGAAAGTGCCAATTAAGGCAAAATTAACATTAGTTTCCTTTGAAGCTCTTATCCCTCAAATCAAATATTGCTTAATTGTAATGTCATAACCATCTCTTCATAGTGACTTGTCATCTTTTGACTTGAATGTGTAACTGGCACTAACCTTGTCTTGCCAAAGTTGGGAATGGTAGTTATTTTGTTAGCTTGATGCAGTGTTGGGGAAGGAGGTGAATATATGAGCACTCGAATGTACAAACCTACCCATAGGCCTAGAACAGAGGCAACAAAATTCTGTGCTGTTCAGGATTAGCTTTTTCACTGCGTTTCTACTCTTTGCAACTGAAAGGAGTGTCAAATTAGCAAATTTTTTTTTCCTTCAGAGCAGTAGCTAAGGGCTAGTTTGGAGGAGAGAGAATTATGAAAGTGGAAGGCATGGACTGCATGTAAAATAAGTTCAATTAACCAGCAGGTTGAAGATACCAGTGGTCAGTTTAGTGCATCTGGGTAGCTTGAACTGTCTTTATTGCCTCTATCTAATCTTTCCATTAGTTTTCTTGCATATTTCCACACTTTTCAATGAGGAAGTGAGTCCCTTATGTGGATTCCTACTTGGGATTCTCTGATGTAAAATGGAGAATCAAGTGCCTCCCTGCTCCTGCTTCCCTCCTTCCCCCTCATCCAGCACTGTATATCGTATGTTGGAAGCTACTTCCTGGAACAGGATTTCTATTAGGGTGAGCTTCTGCAATGTGGTAGTGAGTTGTGATTCTCTGCCAAAATGAATTCAAATCCCTCTCAGCCCACTTAATGATTCTTAACTATTAATCTGAACTAGATCAAGCTATAGAGGAGGACTGAGGATATAAGAGTAGAAACTGAAATTGCCAGAGCTGGGTCCCCTGGCTCCACTGCAATGACAGCTGTCCACTGAGCAGTTGCTAAACAGAAGCTGTTGATGCATCCAAGGAGTTTTGCTGCTTTTCTTTTCTTCTTCTTCTCTCCTTTTTTTTTTTTTTCCTTCCCTTGGTGGTGACAATACACATGTGAAGGGTACTTCATCCTTCTGGGGTTCTGTGTGACGCTTGAGATTCCTGAGGCCCAGTGGCTAAAGGGAACCCATCTGTACTTGGGGCTCATGGCAAAATACCAAATCATGCTCTGGAACCAGTTCCAAAAGGAGCTGATTTTAACGTTTCCTCTGCAAGTAGTTAAATATTTTAAAGTCTATAGATAACTAAGTTATTCTCTGGAGTACTTCTACCAATTCTAGAGATGACATCTAACTGTAAATTATGAAATAGTCATTCTGGTCCTGTTAGAAGTAGAAATCTGAATGTATGAATGAAATCTGAATCTAACAGTGCTAACTTATGCCACCTGTGGTAAATAATCTCCAAATTCCTAGATTTGGATCTAGGAGCTTGGGACTGTTTGTACTTCAAGCTGACATTTGTCCTGGTGTCATTTTCACTCACTGGCTCTGGCCTCTTGAACACTTCCTGGGTGTAGATTCTGTGTTACCTGGTCTTGCCTCTGAAAAGTGGCCTACCTGCTTTAATGTTAAGCTTTCACCCCTATAAGCTTTCATCAAATGCCCCTTCAAGTCTTTGGTAGGGTCAGTGTTTCCCTTTCCCAGATCTGTCTTGTTTTTCTGCTTTGTACTTAAAGTATTGTGTGTCCTGGACAGTTGAACAAATAGGCATCTGTAAGGTCAGCCTGTCTTTAAGAAGTGATTTGCTGTTTACCTTACACAGCATGTAGCTATTTATTGTTTCTCTTGCAACTCTGTGCCTCAGCTTGCTTAGAGCCTCAGGAGTTATCTATGCCTCTCCCCCAAGTTTGTGTTACTGTTCTGGTAGTATTCCTCATCCCCTTACCTGAGCTGCAAGTCTTAGCTTCTTCAAATCCTACTCAGAGGGCAACATTCTGCATTTGATGCCCCTCACTTTTGGTTCTTCTGAGAATCTATGGGTACCTTCCTCTTAAGACAGTGCTCCTAAGTTTTTATTTGTTCCTATGGCAAAATATGCCCAGATGGAGTCTTCTAGGCTTTTACTTGCAATTGTTCTTAAATGCTCCTGTTCAAAAGGAAAGCATCATGGAAAATGAGGAGTCATTAACTTAGGTCTTGAAGAGACATGACACCAGCCCTGATTAAAAACAGATAGCTCCTTCAACATCCACTCAGGTTTTCAATAATACAGTAGTTCATCAACGAAAATCAACTAAAATTTGTGTTTTGCAACACTCTCCAAATTGGTAAAGCAACTTTACTAATGACTATTATGGAAAATAACAACAGTGACATTTATACTATTGCTTTATTTTCCTAAAGTCTACAGGTATCAAATATCCCCCCAGTTTGAGGAGAACGAGTAAATTAAAGTCTAATTAGGCAGGTCATTCAAATCCCAAACACAGTGTTCCTTATTTCTAGTGGAACGAGATCTTAATTTAATCAGTCTCAATTCTTGTGAGTTGTCTTCCTTAGAGCTGGATTTATGTCCTTGTTTTGTGCTTTGGTGGGTAGAGATTTGCACCTGTCCCCAGAGACGCTGCAGCAGGTAAGTGTAGAGGTGAGAGGGGGCCAGAAATTCGGAAGAGCTGGTGTTGTTGAAGCGATTGTACTAGAGCAGCAGCTCTGCTGTGCCTGCCTGCTTTTCTAGCAAGGGGATGAAAAGGGGGCATTTCTTTGCATGTTTGTGTGCAACAAGGATTGTTTTAGAGATCAAAGAGGGCTCAGGGATTGATTCTGACCTTTCTGTTTGGGATGTTAGAGGAAAGTTTCCCCCACTGTTCTGTGAACAAGTTATCAGCCAATACCATATGTTAGAGGTGCCTGGGTGATGGTCTGTGGAGTAAACCTGTATGGAATATCTCATCCTTATTTCTACATCTGGCTTGAAGAGGTAAAAATCGGGAACTTTGCTAATGTCAATGGTATTCTGTGGTGTTACTTACTCTGTGCTACCACTTTGACTGGCATGAAACAAAAATACTGGTGTCTTCACTCCTAGTGAAAAAGACAAGAACATGTCCCAGCTGCTTCCTGTAATCCTAGCATACAGAGAACTGAGGGGAAAAAATGCAGCATATACTGTCACTTGGGTGGGCAAAGTAATTCATGTTTAGTGTTAGCTCTTCAGACTTCAGAACTTCTCAAACCAATCTCTGCTCAGAAAGAGAAATCGGACCAAGAAATATTGTAAGCTTCTCTGCCTCCAGAGCTCATTTTCTGTGGTGCAGTGGAGCCAGTCTGACTTGATGTTGGACTGTGACCTTTAACAACTTATCTAGGTGAGCTAGGAATAATTGAGCACTGTTTCCCTTCTACAGAGCACAAGAATCTTATTTCTAGAAGCGGCACTTGGTAACATTGGCTTTGTAATGTTGTATACAGCTTTAGATCCTAAAAAAATTGTAGCTTAAAATTCCTCTGCTTTCCTCAAACTGCTGAGCTCCTCGCACAAGGGCGATCTCATTAGCCACCAAACTGGTGCAGAACATACTAGGGAATTTAACCGATGGCCTTGGCCATCTGAAAGTTTATTTTCTTAGGGCCTGAAATAAAGGGGCTATCGGTGGCAGTGGTTTCCTTACAGTAGTTTAATTTCTAGTTGAAAGGTGGACTATCGAAAGGTATACCTCAGCTGTATTTGGAAACGCTGTAATGTAAAAACCTCTTTTTTTTTTTTTTTTTTGCCATTTCACGAGAATGGGCGGCGCGGGGCCCACGCGTGTCGGGCGGCGCGGGGAGCCGCCCATGGGCCCGGCCCACCCCGCCGAGCCGCCGGGGGCGTTGCCGCGCGGCAGGAAGCGGGAGCGTGGGGCTGTGCGTGGCTGCCACACGGCTCAAACGCTGGCGGCCGGCTAGGTGAGCATTTAGATTCGCACTTGCGGTTTATCCTTTGCTTGTTTGTTTGTCTAAAATTGCAGGTAGGGTGACGCTCCGCAGGTGGAGCGAGGAGGAGGGTAGGATCACTGAAAAGGCCGTTAAATAATGCATGGGTGTTTAGTGTGATCACTTCATGCAAATAGTAAGCAGTACTTGTGTTGCTGGTTCATTAGCAAAGTTCGGTTCCCTTGATCAATATGGATTGTGGCTGAGGCACATTTTCCAGTGCAACATGTTTCTTTAAAGATTGCTAGTATTGCTCTCCGAGCTCTGCTGAATCCCATTTTTGAGCCCTTGACAGCTCAGAGAAGTGGACTTTGAAACCAGTTGCTTACTTTGCAGATATGACTTTGTCATACTTTCACTTTAACTTTCCTGGTGATCTGAGAGAACATAAGTGTATCGCAGTACCTGGGGGAATTTGCCGAGTGGCACAGAGGGAGTGTACCAGAAGGAAAGAGTTGCTGGCTGTGAGTCAGGTTAGCGCTGTTACTGAACTAAGGCAGCCCTCTTGGGTAGGGGAAAGTCTGGCACTTCTCCAAATTCAGTACCTCCCATCCCACCTCAGTAAGAGGGACAGGGACTGTCCCTAGGTGCTACTGTCTCTAGTGACTCAAGTGCTAGTCTGTCACCACCTGTGAGTGCTTTAAACATCATGAGGAAACGGAGGCATTAAGCAGTTTGCCCAAGATCGAAGAGGGAGTCCCTGCTGGCTGCTGGTCTTGTCCTTTGTCGTATTCCATAGAGTTCAAGAGGGAGCTATTTTGAAGATAACTGTGAAAATGTTGGTGATGAATTAAGTAGTTAGTGGTAGTTAGTGTACTGTTTTCTTTTCTTGATTTCTTTCTTTTTTTTTTTTTTTTTTTTTTTGTTCGTTTGTCTGTGGTGGATTGAGCATGGGGGTAGACAGGAGTCCAGTTCCCCAAAATGCTGTCATCCAATCTTGAAATGTGATAGCTAAATGCTTTTAGTCCTTGTTAGAAATGAGGTTAAAGACTGTGGCATAACTTAACTTACTATTTTAGCTGCTCTGCCTTACTGTCCCGTTCTGTGGTTCTTGACTAGCTTGCTTTCTTTCAGAGACTGACCAAGCAGGAATTCTGGCAGCTGGTACACCAGAGCTATGGCTCTGAGCTGGGCCTGAATACTGAGGAGATGGAGAGCTTTCACTCGTCATCTGAGGACAACGGGCAGCCTCGGTAAGAGGAGGTTGTAGAGCTTATGGATATGCTTATGGAAAAGTAATGTCCTTTTTCTTAGAGATTCTTTTTCCTAAGTGCTACTGTAGCCTTATGAGAAAGGTCAAACCTATAACAGAAGGGTGCAAAGAATACTGAACATGCATAAAAACTTAATTGTGTTTATTGTCTCAAGTATTAGGTGCACAACTGAGGCCCCTTAGGGAAGGGAGGTGGGAAGAACTTGCTTTCCCTCAGTCTGCTTGTGGGAAAAGCAGGATATCTTAAATATCAGCCTTTTCTCATGATAATACCTAGCCAGGATCTGTATGCCAGCCAACAGTGTGGAAGGGTGGTATGGAATGGAGCTCTATATGATGCTTCCTCTCCTCCTCTCTTCCATGGAAACTGCAGCTCTTTGCTTTGTTTCCCTAAAGCTGATTTGGTTGTTTTAGCTCATTTTTTATATTGTGCTCAGTTTGATTTTAAATGTTAGAGGAATCTAATTGTATATGGATGTAAAGTTTCCTTGGCTTCTTGGAACAAACACTAACTTGTGAAATTTCAGTTTTGTTTTAATAGTGAGGCTTTGATTTTGCATATGTGTTCAGCTTTCTAGAGCTACTAATTTACAATGTAGCTTATCTGTCTTTTTTTTTTTTTTTTAACTCTAGTGTTACCTGAGTGTATGTTAGGAAAAAATCCTCCAAGCTTACTGCAAGCTTCAAAAGATGTTATAGAAAATGCCTAGGAAATGTTTACTAGAAAAATATACTACTGTGCAACTCTAAGAGATGCAGGAATTTTTTTTTTATTATTTTTTTTTTGTCTTAAACTTTCTTAAAACCCTTTCTTCCTAAATTTGGCCTGGGCTACCTGTATTTGTTCCCCCCCCCCGCCAGTGCTCACTCTCTCTGATTCATCAGTGTTTGGGTTTATTAACCTTATATGCAGAAGCTGAATTTTGAGAGGTGGTATGGGTTAGGAACATGGCTTGATGGGTTAATGAGCCAGATGTTGTTTTATTGTTTGAAAAGGCGTGGTTAAGATTACTGACTCATTCTTCCCATATTTGAGTAACTTGCAGAAAAGACTTCTGGAGCTATGAAAACTGAAAAATCAAAGTTTTTTTTTTGTTTGTTTGTTTTGGACAGATCCAGTGTTTGTGATGATTCTGGGGAAAAGGATGAAAAACTACCTAAAACTGGCTCAGCTCGTGAACCCACTCTTCAAATAGAAGGAGAGTCGCTCAATGGGCACACATTGCCAGGAGTAAGTGATGACACAGCCTTTCTTGCTACTTGTAGCTGATAAGCCTATATAATTTTTTTTTTTTAAAAAAAAAAAAGGTGTGCATGGAGCTGACACCCTCTAGAATAGTCTGAAAAATCATGATTGCCTTAGAAGGCTTTCACATCAGAAAATGAACATGAATGTCTTTAGACTTCAAGAATATCTTTCAGACTTTGGAGACTAAGAAGGCTGTGCTTCTGAATTTGAGAACAAACATAAAGGAGGTTATATCACTAACTCGCTGCGTAACCTTGCTAGAACATCATGAGGCTTATGCCTTGGTCTTTTCAGATGTAGAACGAAACAAACCATGTTTTAGCCTCCTTACTAGGGGCCCTGTGCATTTTTAAGTAAGTGTTGGAAGTGAACAAATTTCATAAAGTATTGTATTGCTTGCTCTGAGACATTTATCTTTTTAAATCTCCTAATATCCTTTTCTTATCTCTCCTGTAGAGGTTTGTTAGAGGGTGGTTTATGCTTAGCATCCTTGCTTTTGGAGGTTAAATCTAGTCTGTTTTGAAGCTACAAATTCTTGTTTTAATTAAACTTTCATAAATGTTTTAGAAAGGATGGAGGGGGATCTGTTGGTGTAATAAAGATGGCTTTTTTTTCCTCCCCAATTGGAAGGTTAAAGATGACTATGGTGTTTCTTACACAAATTCACACAACATTGTGAATATGATGAGTTGATTGGAGGGGAAGTACCTTAGTGGTAGTATCTGAGATCTGGCATTGGGGCTCCTGTGTGCAGTTGTACTACAAAGAGGTTACTGACATTTTCTCTTGGTTAATAGATAACTCAAGAGAAAATCTGGGGGAAAATAGAGCATTAAGGAATCTCTTAAACTTGATTGGGATTGGGTACCTAATTGCTGTCTCTGTTTTTGAAAATTTAGGGAGGGAAGAAAGGAGAGGCTTATAGTCGTTGAGTATCATATTCTTCTAGTTCTTTTTATGTCCTAAAAATGATTTGGGGGTTAAGTAGGCTTTAAAGGATTTTGCAGAAACCAGAGTTAATGGCCACAAATTAATACCCACAAACAATATTGGTGTTAGAGTTAGAAGTCAGATGTTAAAAGTTTAGTAGAACGGTGGGTAACCTTGGTGGAAGTCCTAGCAGAATAATTTTTTTTTTTTTTTTTTTTTTTTTTGCAGGTGGGAAGGGGGGGGATGAGTTATAGCAGTGGCCTGGGAAGGTTGTGAATGCTGCTGGAATTTGGGCTGTTTAGAATAGCTAAACCTGGCCAGATAGCTTTGTCTGGGCTATTTTTACACAGTTTTATCTGTACAAGGACAAGCCATTTTAAAATACCTGCTCTGTTTGGAAAAGATGTGTGTTGTGTTCACCTACTGGGTGCTGCTCCCAGGGATCTCTTTGAGGTGCCAAATCTAATTGGCCATGTTAGGGAACAAAAGTGTCCAGGCATATGATCTGAAAGCAGGGAAAAATCCTGAATAATCTGCCTTTAAAAAGACCTGTAATTAAAGTGTACCACTGCAGCCTTGATAAACATGCAACTAAACTATTCAGTTTACTGTTTCAGGTAACTAAATTACATGATTCCTTTCAGCTATAGGTGGTGTTATGCATTTTTCAGGAATGTCAACAGTGTCTCTAGAGCACAAGATCATAGTATGTTTCTGGAAGTGCCCAGTTTATGGGAGGAGGTGGTGGTGCTTAGAATACTTTTATCAAAAGGCCTGATGGCACAAAACCTAATTAATGACCCTTCAAGGGAAACAGATTTACACCTTTTACTGTTCTGATGGGCAAAAGAATTCAGGAGCCCCTTTTAAAAGATGGTCTGAATTAATGGAATGGTTTGTTGTTATTACTGGAACTGTATTGGAAAAAATCGTATTGTCAGTAGCTGTCTGATGTTGACTAAAGAATGTGTATGTAATGCCAGTCATGGCATATGTGCTTCTCTAAGCATAGTTCATCTAAATGCAGGCAACACCTTTTACTGCCTATCTCTCTCTCTCTCTTTTTTTTTTTTTTTTTTTTTTTTTTAAAGCTACCTTCCTCCACCTCCTTTAGGGTGCAAGACCTTAAGAGTTCTGCTTCTGGAGTCTGTTCATAGCTAAAACCAGAAAAGGGTTGATACAGAGCTTAGCAGTATTAAACTAACTCAGGAGGTAAATGTTCATAAGGAAGCAATAATACATCCTTAATTCTGGTTGATGACTCTTCAAATCATTACTCTTTAGTGTTCCCTCCACAAAAAAAGAAAAAAAGGGGGGGGGGGGAGAGGAAGAAAGGGAGGAATAGAAACAAGAAAACTATATTAAAGAGTTGCAGCACGTATGTTTAAAAAGCCTCAGATTCAGTTATCCATGAAATCTTGAAGGGACTTTTTTTTTTAAGGAGCTATTTTCCCAGTCTTCTGACTTGAACTTTCTGACTTTCCTTTTCTGTGCCTAGCAGAATGGAGCTGCTCTTTTAGTGCTGGTCTGAACTCACCTATTCATCAGATCCCTAATATTTATCAAAACATTGTGGCCTGGATCTGTGTGCCACCTTTCAGGCAAAATGTTTTGCCAAAATTCGCTACTTTTTCACTTCCATCCTCATTAACTTGGCATTTTGACAGCAATGTTGGTTTCTACCCTAGTTCCTGTTGTGGAACTGAGAATAATTCCAACTGTGGTAATTCCTTTCAACGGGAACATCTGTTAATTGATCTGGTTTCTGATGCAGTCTTCCTTTTCTCTTGACCTTGAGGGAATATCTTTGCCTGCTTACACTGCAGTGAGATGCATGTCTCTGTTTTCCAGCCACTCACCTTCTATTAATGGTCTCTCAGTTGCACAAAAAAGTGGACAATCTTTATTTTGAAGAAAGTACAGGAAGCTGTCATGATTAAATAGCTAATGTGATTGCTTTGAGTTAGTGCTGGATGATCCTTAGGGAAGATGGTATTGCAGATGAATCAGAACTACGTAGTTGGGAAGGCCTGATCTTATTAATTATGATCCATATAATCCAGTATTTGGAGGCCCACACAACTGATCTCCAGCTGTTGTTCCTCTGAAGGCAGTAGTAGCTTTGAGGGAAAAGTTTAGATTAAAGATCATGGCCACTAGCTAAGAGCCAAGCTTTTAGGGTGATACTTCTAAGATGTACAAATGCTGTATGTGAAGTTTCGCTAGCATGTACTTGTAATGTGTAATGGTGTACTTTGGTAAGCTTAGCCCACATGTGTTAATTCTGGGTTCAGAGTTGCACCTTCAGTTCAGTGATGTTTTGAAGGATGTCCTGCTTCTGTGTTCGAGACTGGGGTAATGCAGCTTTTGTGTGGCCAAAGGCTGATGGAGCTATATAAAACAAGAATATTTTTCAAATACATAATTTGCCTTATTTAATCCTGCTGAAAGGGGAGGTCCTACTTGCTTTTGTTGTACTTTCTCTTGGGATTGTTGGGCCTTTGCTAAAATTACAAGAGACTTACTCTATCATTAAAAAGTGAATAATCTATGTTATGTTAATAAGCCAATTAATGCTAGCGCTCATGCAGGAAAGGGGACCAAACTTGCTGGTGGGTGCAAGGGGGTTTGGGTGGGGAATAAATGGTTCTTCCTCCTTCTCTTCCACTCTGCCCCCTTAATAGCAACTCTTGATATGACAGTGCAGATAAGCAAGTCTACCTTGTTACCAGGGTGAAGTGAAAGAATCTGAAATAAAGAAGAAGGGAGGCTGGCTGCAGTAGGGGAACAAGGGACAAATTAATACTTGATTGTGTGAAAGGTGAACAGATAGAACTTGTGGCTTCCTTTATACAGTTTTCTCTTTTTGAAAGTAACTTTCTTTTGTGGCCAGTAGTTATTGATGCTTCTTTCTCTTGGGTATCTCAGGTGGAGGAGTCCCCCAATGAGAAGCAAATAAAGAGCCCTCTTCCGTCTTCAGAAAGAAAACCTGTTAATCTAGTCAGGAGCAGGTCCTCAGAAAAGTCCTTGGATCTGAATGAGAATGAAAACCTTCCAGAGAAGAGCAGTGCCTCAGACAGTGAAGAAGGTAAATCTGTTAACAGTTGGGAAGTGATATGACAAAGTGACTCCCATGATGGTTTTCTCTTGTGGAGCAAGTTAGAAAGCTTTGTCATTTCTAGCAAACAAGATTGACTTGCTTCACAGAATTGCAACAAGAACTCTTTGTATCTTATTCCATTTTTTAATTCAATACTGCTTAGGGTTTTTTTTTGTTGTTGTTTTAGAACTAAAACAAGTTGTAGTTTTGTTTCTTCCTCATTTGACTGGTGAAGAGTTGCTGATAACAAGCTTCAAAAAAGTGAAATTATTTCTTGAAGACTTTCGTTTCTTCACTTTGCATGCAGTCACCAGAATTTCAGACATCATCTTCCTTTCCTTTGTTTTCACTTGAACTGAGGGGAAGCATTTCAGGCTACTCTGAAGCTTCTAAGATCTTTTGTACTTCTACTTCCTTAAGGCATATAGATTTCAATTTTATTGATGGAATTAATTGAGGAACTCCAGGCAAGACAACTTCCAGCTGTTGGAATGTATTGGGCATGTTCCGAATCCTGCTATAAAGATGAAAAACCTTAAAATATTAAAGATATCTTAGAACAGATTACACTCTTGTATGCCAACGGATTTAGTATCTCAATTGGATCCTATTCTATCATTCTTCTGTTTCACTGCCCAGTGGAAGACTAGAAGGAGCATGGATACTGTAGTAATGTAGTGAATATAATTCAGCTATAATTAGTTCTTACAGCTACACTTTTCTGTACTGGGATGCATCTCGTAGTATTTTTTGTACAGGGTTTCATACTATGTTCTGGAGGAAGAGTAAAGCTGGAGTGTGCCTTGCCTTGATTGTCATCGTTGACTGGATGACAAAGATTTGTGCTGAATTCTGTGGGTATTTGTTCTGTGGTACCCAGAAAGCCTCTGCAGGTTCAGCCCTCTTAAGGGTGAGCATGCCCCTTACTGCAGGGGACTTCTGTGCCAAGGGGCCATAGCTGTTTGAAGTGCTGATGTATATGATGTGTAAGTTTTCATGGTTAAGTGTCTGTTAAAAATCCAAAGAATGGACTCTAAATGCTTTTAGTGTGAGGCACATTCAACCTGAAGTATTTCCAAAGCCATGTGGGAGGGTGGTGAGCAAAGCAAAGGACAGAAAAGCTCAGTAGCAGTGTGCTCAGATGTAGCAGAGTATTTCTCTCATACAGAGATACAACTTTCATTCTATGCTGGCAGGAGTAGAACAGTATATTTATCTGAGGCCAGTTCTTAATCTGGCTGATAAGCTCCACACCTCATCCCTTCAGAGATGACAACTGAAGGTCCTTGTAGAAGCTATTAACTTTGCAGCACTGGATGTCTAAGTTACACTGGAGCCACTGGATGGCTTCTAAGTTGCAGATTGAGTTGGCCACATGCAAGTTATGATCTTTGCCTGAAGATATACTTTATAATTAGTTAACTTTCCTTTTGCTCACCAACATTGCTTCTTTTTTGACTTGAGTTCAATTTCCACTTGTAATGTATGTTCAAGTTGTATAACTTCTGTGAGTCTGCATATCTAACAGATTGCTGTGTATGCCATACTCCTACACACTTAAGCTTCACAAGTTGTTTCTTTCGTCACAGGTATATCTCCTAGAGCAGCAGTAAGCTTCAGCCTTCTGATGTTAGATTTTTTTTTGTGATTTTTTTTTTTCTATCATATTAATGAGATCTCTTCCTCCTTTGACCTTTTTTATGGCAAAGGTCTCCAGTGTAACTGAAAATAGTCTTTTCTGCTGTTGTTTACCTAAATAATAGCAGCAAAGACTAGCTGTCAACCCTGTGTGGATGTTGAACAAATAGAACATCCTAAACTGGAAATGTCTCTCTTTAAAAGAGAACTGGATTCATGCTGCTTTTATTTCTCCTTCCTCCCCCAGGATGAGTGTATATTTTGCATTCAGAGCAGGATTTTCTAGTCCTACAACATATTAATCTTTTCTGATTCCCCTCTTCATGCTTAGAATTTTTTCTTCTGTTTCTCTGTCTGTTTTCTATTGCAGTTGTCCCCATACTCTTACAAGGTGAATTCCTTCATGCAAACGAAACTAGCTTTCCCACATGGCAAAGGTTTACCCATGCCGATTAATCTCTTGTGTCCTCTGGCGCATACTCAGGCTGCCCATGGAGGCCTTCTGGCAAATAAGGTGAGGGGCAAACTCAAGACTGTCATTCTCCAGCTCCAAGGTCCATCTGACACCAAAAGCCAGAACGTCAGAGCCTTGGTAACACGAGTGCCCTTGTTCTAGACAATTCTCGTGCTCCTTATGGGGAGGGGGGGGGGGGTTTCTGTGCACCGTTGGCTTCAAGGAATACATTTTGGTGCTTTTGTTTGGTTTCCTAGGGCCAGAGTATAAATCTTAAGCCATGACAAAAGCTTTTTGGTTAAGCTTAAAAAGTATCTGCAGCTCAAGTCTAAATTTCAGAAAGCAATTTTAGCTCAAGCACGGAGTATATTTATTCCCAAAATAGAACCAACAGATTCTGAATTTTTTTCAAGAGACTGTTTTGTATGTATGAACACAAAACTATGATGTGCAGGAGCATAAAATACTTAAAGGGGAAAGCCTGAAAATGCAAAATGAAGGGTTTTTGTTTCTCTGTTAAAGCTTTACTATGTATGGGGACATCATAAAATTTACGAACACTTTGTATAAACTTACTGTTTGTGTTAATACCCACCCTAAATGTATGATCTGCTGGAATGCATAACTGCATGTGCTGTGGTACTGAGAGTTGGATATAGTGATGGTTTGCCTTCTGGTATTAGGAGTAGATGAAATGAGTTCAGCCCTATGTATGTCAGGATGTGAAATTCTGGATATATGGTGTATGTAAAGAAGATTAGTCCTGTTATCTTGCTGACATTTAAGCAAACTAATGAAAGCACGTGTTCAATGTATAACTAAGGCATTTGTTGCTATGGAATTTAGAAAAAGTCTGAATTGTGTAAAGGCAAAAGGTACAAATCTTACTTTGTAAACTGAGAAAAGTTGATATTCTCACAGAATTTATTCGATACCTCTTCCCAATGAATTTTACATTGTATTTTCAGAAATATAGGAGAGTTCATTGATAGTGGTTAATAGTGCTGGTATAGTCTTTAAGTAGGTTGTATGTGGAACATGGGCATTCTAGGAAGAGATTTTATTGACTTAATTTTGGGGTGTTTCTGGTTAAAATACCCAGTTGGTATGCTTTTTGTGCAGATTTCTGTATGTGTGTAATTTTCTTTCTCTCCTCCTCTACCCCAATTCTGTGGACTGGAAAAATCAACCACCTTACTGATTTGTTTGGTCTCTGTTCAGTATGTTTTTGCTTATGGCTTGCTTTTAGCTTTATAAGCTGTTGGCAGTTAATAGGAAAACTTTTTTCCTACTAACTTTTTTTTTTTTTTTTTTCTAACACTGCAGAGGTTTTTAAACCTCTGCAATCACTGGCACATAATGGTATTATATTCAAACAGTATTTCACAGCTTGCCTTGCAGTGATGAAAATGACAAAGACTTGCTGTCTTTATGCTGAACCAAGATGCTGTTAGTGACATGCTTCCTTCTGGACGTTGGTCTCTAGAGAGCTTAACTTAGAATAATCTGATGTTTTCTTATCAGATGGTATCTCTGATTCATCTATAAATAGACTCAGGCTGAGAGAGCTAACAGTTGATTATCACATACTGCTGAAGGGCTAGAATAACCTTCAAAAGTTAAGGGGTTAGACTAGTGACTGCGAAAATAGATACTTCAGTTCATAAACACCATTTCTAAGTCAATCTTAGGTAATCTGTAAAATGTTTGATGTTCTATCAAAACACTAGATTAAAAAAGAGGTTTACCTGTATGAGTTTAAAAACAACCAAAAGGTAACAGTAGACAAATATATATGTTACTTGAAGCAGAGACAATTGATTGAAACTTTTTATTCTGCTCAAATTGCAAGTGGGTAGACTTATTTTTTTCTTAGGCAGAAGCAGTGGCATAACTGATTCATCTGGGCCTTCTGCAGATGAACTCAGACACAGATAGAAGTGATTGAAGCTTGCCAGACTCTTGCTGTGTGTGGTGAATAGCAACTTCTCTGATGTGGCATTCACAGAAGCCTGAACAAATGCACATTCCAGGCCTGTGGTGTGAAAGACTTCCAGGCTTTCTGAAAAACTGCTGTTTTAATCCTAGCATCCAAAGTGGATGATAAGCCTGAGAGATCAACCTAAATTTCAGCCTAGGTTTTCTGAAAATACTGTTTTGTGTGATAACACCATGGGTTTATCAAGAGCTGACAGACTGAATGTATTTAAAAAAAAAAAACAAAAACAAAAACAAAAAAAAAACAAAAAAAAAACTTTCTCAATGGATACCTTTTAGCACTTGGCAGCTTACTGCCTGTCTAATCATGTTTCTGAGAAATAGTCAATGCATAGGCAAATCGGGTATCAGGAACTTTTGTGTCTATAGTGTAAAAGATGTTATAGACCATGAATGTTCTCACTTTAAGAGCAAAGTGATCAGAGTTCACTATAGCTTAAGGCTTAGTTCAAGGAGAAGAGACTCATGCTTAAGCAGAAAAATATCCCAGTAGCAAAGTCTGGACCTTAAAATAATAATGCATGGGCTTTTGGCATATAAGAAGCTGCTGTGGCATATCAGATTACAACACACCAGCTCAAAAACTCTGTCCTCAGGTGTTACAAGTGAATGTAAAATTGTGTTATCTAGCTAAGCCTCATGAGGTAAAAACAATCTGTATTATCTTTCATTTGCTGGCACATAAATAAATAGCTGCCAAAGCTCACCTGATGCATGGTAACTTGATAGTATCTGGGCCTTTGTATTTCTCAAGTGATAGTGATGATTCCTGGGGCATGTCAAAGGCCAGTTGAGTAAATCTCAACCAGAATAACCAGCTGATCTGTGGTAGTCAGAGCATGTCAACACCAGAATATTTGATAGAGGTCTATAATGTTGAGGACTTACTAGCTGCAGTCAAACTTACAGCTCACCTAGAGAATGAATTTTGATGGAATTAGATGTACAGTGAATATAGGCTGAAAACCCAAGCTGGATTTCTAGCTCACTGCAGTACACTTCTTTACAGCAGAAGCTGTATGCTAGCAAATAGTGACTACATAGTGGTTGGTTAATAGGCCTTTTAAAATACATGCTCACTTTCTGTTCTACCCTGCAACTGAATAGATATTTCATAAGCAGAACATAGCACAGGCAGGAAGTATTAACTCTTGTGCAAACATAAAAATAGGTCACTTAAGCTTCATTTCTGGGGTCCTACATTGAAGCATGATTAGGTCAAAAATTACTTTTATTTTGCAACAGATGTGTGAATATTACAGATTCTTCTAACAGACTAGAAGTACTGGAATACTAGTCTGCTGGGACTCAGAATTGAGTTTGTATGGTGTTAGTTGCTGCATTTGCATTTATCAATACCAACTGCTACGAAACAGTAATCTTTTAAGTTCTGTAATGGTAGCCTATAGACAGCTTGTGAACTATAGCATGATATTCAAGCTACCTTTGTGTTGGTGACTGGCACTGACCTTTGCTAGCCCTGAGCATTCATTCCTAGCAGTTGAAAGGGTAGCTGTCCTGACTTGTCTCCTGTCCCCAAGATTTACTTTCAGTAATGTTTTGGTTTCGATGGTGTGGAGGGTTTTTTGGTTTTGTTTGGTTTTCTTTTTTTTGTGATAATAACTTAAGATAGACTTGTTTCTAAAATATATGCAGATGGAGTTGGGGCTGGCACAGGAAGCTACTTTCCCTTCAGGATTATAGTTCTATCCTTTATCTTTTGCAAGAATGGCTGAGAAAACCACAAAGCTGAGTCATACCAGCAACCTTCAAGAGGCAGAAAAAGCAAAACTCTGTTGCAGGCACAGTAAACTTATTGGGGTCCTTGTCAGTGGCTTGAAATAGGGGAGGATGAGAAAGTTTCTTGGTGTACTTTCAATACTGTAAACTGGAGCAGGGCACCTTTTGTGTTTTGATTATAATAGATACAGAGGGAGTTGCAAGTCTGTAGCTGGTTGCCTGGAACAGGGATACTATATCTATAAGTTAAAAGCAATAGTCTGAAACAAGCCACAAGTGAAAATGAACTAACATGCTTTCGCTGTTCTGCTTGTTTTGTCCCTTGTGCAATAGACACATTAAATGAAACTTTAATCTTCCCAGATGTTTCTTGTAGGATAAGTAGAACATTGAAGGGAGAACTAAAGTTGTGGGACTGTGTGATGTTGATCTATCAGCTTACATTTGCAAAGGGAGATAATTGGGGAGGGCTAGAAAATCAGCCCCGGCTTTGCTTTTACAGACAATCTGCTGAACTGTGACAGTGGCTCATGGTTGTTAAATTTTTGAGGCAATTGCTGATGCAAGCTTGGGAAGGGCATGAGCTCTAATAAAGCTTAGAGTATTAGGAAGTTTTTTTAAATATAATATCGTTCTTTTCTTAACCTGATCTCTCTGCCTTTCCTTAGCAGTGAAGGAGACTGTCTCAGAGAATGATCTCTATGGGAGACTTTTTATAAACCGAGTTTTCCACATCACTGCAGACAAGATGTTTGAAATCCTCTTCACCAATTCTCACTTCATGCAGAGGTTTCTCAGTTCCAGGAGTATAGTAGGTAATATGCTTCTCTTTTATCTGTGTTATAAATATCCTGAAATTTTCAGCCTCTGAGAAATGTAAATAGGGTCATGTTGAACTTCAGTTTCTCCTTGCTTTAAAAGTGAATTTTACAATTTTAATGTTCTATTGTGAAGGATAATATTTAAAGCTGGCCTGTTTGTGTAGACCAGTAATGTTTTAGAGTAGAACCTCATTTCACAGCATACCAGAACATTGTAACCATAATGTCTGAGCTTTGGGTAGGATGTTAAGTTGTTGCACTGTGTGGGGGTATTTCTGATCACATTATGTCTCAGAAATGGTGGAATCTGTACAGCTGGCACAGAGTAAATTGTTGCGTGCTAAATGATGCTCACAGGCTTTAATTTTCTGGATGAGTAAATCTTATTCATTGAGATCATAAGAACAGAAAATTAAGTCCAAAAGGCTAATATTTATTCAGTGTCAGCTTTGAAGGCAAAGTGGCAAAAGCTTTTGGAAATGCTAAGTGAATCTATTCAACTTAAGCAGATGGGAAATGGCATATTTTCATTTGCTTGCTTATTCTCTACACCTCCTCCCCAAGTTTGTCTTTCAGTAGCATCAGGTTCAACTACCATATTTCCTTTCTCAGTTTTGTTCATTCAGTAAACTACAAATTTCCCTTTTCCTGCAAGACTACAAACAATTACAGTCAGTTTACCATGCCTCTTTGCCTGCTGCTGTTAAGCTGGTTGTGGTTGAATGATAGAAATAATGCTTTTAGGTAATTTTGCACATGATGCAATTTTTTGTGTGTGATTCAGCATGCATAATTTGTCATCTAGATCCTGTTTCAACTCCTTGGAATAGAGATACTAGTGGTAATCAGTTGAGGACTTTGACCTACACTATAACGATTAATAATCCACTCTGTGGGAAATTCACAACTGCAACTGAAAAACAGGTACTGTATTGTCTGTTTAATGTCCCCTAAGGTAAGGGAGAGATCAGCTCTGTAATCTGTCAGATCTGACTGCGGAGCAGGGTTCAGTGAACAGGGTGGTTCTGGAGCTTAAATACAGCATTTCCAAGGGTGGCTTGCTGTCCATTTCACTCTTAATGAGCAAATGCTGATGGAGTCAGAGAGGCAGGCTTTCTGCCTTTATATATGGCTGTGAACTTCTCCTGCAGACTCTATGGGAGGAAGTATTAGCCTCTTATTGGGGGGAGGGGAAAGCAGGGGGAGTGGAGTGGAATGGAATGAATTATTTTCGGAAAGGTCTCATAGCTCAAGCTCAAAGCAGAGCAGTAGCAGTGGCTCATCTTGTATCTTGCACTTGAAATGGTAATGAGGAAGAAGGTTGGTACCACTGCTGCCTATATCGGCTCTAGTTGAGGCCTCTTCTCTTTCCTATGCTTGCCATTCTTCATCATTTTTTATGATGCTTGTTCAGGCTTTACCTACTCCAGCTCACTTGGAGTTGTCCGTCCTAGTCTAAAGAATTCAGGCTGAAAAAGGAGATACCATTAATATAACTTCCCATTTTACTTTATGGGTAGGTCCTGCATAAACAGAGCCAGAAGGGTCAATCTTACCAAGTAGATGCAGAGGTGCTGACCCATGATGTCCCCTACCATGATTATTTCTACACTGTGAACAGATACTACATCAGCCGCACATCTAGCCACAAGTGCCGATTACGGTGAGCCATAGTGGTACACAGCGGGAGGGGAAAAGCCAAGGCATGCATGTTATAGGTCACTGAAATGAAAAGATCTGCTTAGGAAAGGATCTGCCTGTGATGTAGGGTATGTCAATTCCTTGCTAAGTTGGAGATATTTCTGACAAAATCTTAGTGTCTCCTGTCATGTATTTGCTGTCTCTGGATCTGATTATTTCAGTGAGAAACAAGCTCTCATATATACACTGTACGTGGTACAGAACTCATCTCCAAAAGTGCGATCTGGGTTCTAAACAGCCTTGTGGCTTTTAAAGTGCACTTGTCTAAGTGGAATAAATTAGAGCCAGGCAAGATATTTTGATACGTGGTTTCTGAGATACTGCTAAGAGCCTACAGAGGAAAATGCTTTCCACAGGAAGCTGAGAGGGGAAATGGAACATCTGTCTTTGCAATGAGGATACTTGAGAACTAGTCTTCATCATTGGATTCCTGGTAGATGAGGGAGTCTTAAAAGATGCTTCCCTTTCCTTGCCCACTTGTCAAAACCAAAATGCCAGTTGCAATCAAGTTCCATGTTCACTGTATTTTGTCAGACTTTCTGGTAGTGTAATTTTTAACAGCTTTTTGTAGGTTTTACTTAGTAGACCTTTTATCTTACAAGTCTTGATTACTCAGATAAGTAGGCAAGCCTGGATTTCATTCTGGCTCGTTTCAAGCTATGACAGTGCTGAAGACTGGTGGTATACCTGGAGGGGAGAGGGTGAAGAGGAAGAAAAGGGCCTTGGGTAACCCCTTGAATGACTCCTAGTGAGTTATTTTTTTGTCTTTGAGGGCTATATTTATGTTTTCTGAGACATGACAACCATAGGATAGGAGCAGAAACCTTAGTCTGAATGCAGTATGCAAAGCAAGCATGTACAGAACAGAAGACACAACCTATTGTTAAAGCTGGCTTTAGGTACTGTGTTTAAAATGAGTCTAATTTTATTTGAAACATACTGTTATATTAGACTAGAGAATCAGTGGGTATAGACTGATTTGGATGAATACTTAAAGTAGCTTAAAGTGTACTCTAGTAGGGTAAGATTTTTTTATTATTATTTTTAGTTAGCTAAAAGAATCACCCTTTTGTCCTTTATGAAGTGCTTTGAGATCCATTCAGATGTTAGGACCAACACTCTGAAGGATTCTTATTCCAATTCTTTTCTATTCTGGAAGCATTATTGATCAGCTTAACCTGGGGAACACAAGGCAGGAATGTAACTTCCCTTCTGTCTTCCTGGGAGCATGAGAATTTAATTTCCAGCTACTTTAGTAGGAACTTGATCCTTTTTAGCATTTGGTACATGAGTGATAATACTGAATTTCACCTGCTGCCATTGCTGTACCCATGTAAACCTTCATGTATACACATATAGAATAAAAAGTAAGATTTGCTGATCTGAGGCCTATCACATGTTTTGTGTCAGTCAGAACACTTTGCAGAGACAAATTTTATCTGCTGCTCTGAGTCTGAAAGGAAAATAAACTTCAAAATGTTTCCCATAATCTCCTGAGGTTTTAGCTAGATGTGTTATCTTTGCTAGTGTCCATCTCTCTCCACTTTAAAGTGCTACTCAGATGGAAAGCTGGGGTGGTTCCAGTTGGTATTTCAGATGATGGACATCATAGGCTGAGGCCTGCTTCTGATGAGAGAGTTCTGTTATCACTTTGCCACCTAGCAGAGTACTCTTTTCATTATTCTGTTCTCCTTATTAGGGTTTCTGCAGAAGTAAAGTACAAAAAACAGCCTTGGGGCCTTGTTAAATCTGTAATTGAGAAGAACACCTGGGGAGGCATACAGGAGAACTTCAAACAACTTGGTGAGGCTTTTGCTCTTCGTGATGGAATAAGGAAGCTGTCTTCCCTGTGTATGTCTTCATGTCTGTCAAACTTGATTCCCTAAGGAATGGTGTGAAAAGAAGGTAACACCAAAGGAATTTCCAAGTCAGAAGTTCCTCTCAAGTATACCTGCAAAGAGAAGCCTGGCTTAACACTAGCAAAGGGCTCCTGTATACTTTGTAAATTACTGCTTTCTGAAGGAAGCAGGAGGAGCAAGAGAAAAGCTGTTACCCTGAACTGCATGTGTCTGTCTTTAATCCAATTATTTCCTTGATCTTGGGTGAGAAGAGAAGCAGTGGCATTTGGCAGGCTCCCTGGCTACATCTGCTTCACTTCCAAAGTCTTGGTGATCTTTGTCTTCCCAGTTGAGCCAGCCACCTGTTAGCAGCCTGTCCAGCTATAGTTGCAGGCTTTAGTCTAACACAGTTCCTAGTCTCAGTCTAACAGCATCTTGAGAGCTGCTCTTTCAGCTGCAGCCTAGCATATCCACTAAAACATCCTGCATAAGATAAATATGTACATTGTATCTGTGTGTTAAGTACAGTACAGCAAAGAGGCTGGGTAATACAGGTTAAAGTATAACTTATGTCAGATACCTGCGTTAAGGTCACTTACCAGAAGACACACCTATTTTTTTTTTCTCACTGTCACCCACTGTAACTCACTTATTTAAGTCTTTGGCAGTAGGCTTTTTCCAGATTTCATTTTCAAAGGGAAGGTAAAGGAGCCTTATTTTCTGCTGCAGAATCAAATCTGCTAATGGAGGAATATGCAATAAATCAATCCATAGAAGATTCTGGAAAATTAGTTGCCCTAAGACGAAGGCGACGCACTTTACATCGGAGTCTGGCAGAATCACTTCCCAAACGCTCATCCCAGCACTCCTCTGGTGACATGGGACTAGAGTCACAGGGCAGCATAGTAGGTAGGAATTTTTATATCGTATGTCCAAAAAGTGCATTTGAAAATTTTTTATTTTTTAATTAAAATGGTTCAAGAGAAACACTCGTGTACATATTACTATCACTGTCTTCATCTAATTGGTGTGATAGCAAATGCTTTAGCATGTTCAAGGTTGCATAAAATAGATTTGGGGCAGGCATTGTCACTTCGATGAGTATCTCATGCAGTCAAACCTAATCCAACGTCTCCTTTTTTCCTCTTAAAAAAAAAAAAAAAAAGACACCCCTCCCCCCCTTAATGCTGCACTGGAGCTGCCTAGAACTGAAAATGAGATGGGATCAGAAATAAATTAAACTTGATTTTTGAGAAGTTGCTGAAAAAATATATTGTTTTATTTCTTTGAATTAGATGCTTGAGTCATGAGATGCTAAAGCTTCATCATCTCTTGGCTGTAGAATCTCATACTCAATTTCTTTTTCATATTAAACAATCTTTTCTGTTTGCTCTGTGATTTCTGGGTCATTGAAACATTTCTGGCAGTTCTACTGCCACTAAGCACAACAGACTGACTTGGATTTATGCACGGTATACAGTAACTGCTCCTACAGAACTGAGAACATATGTGCACTAATATGTGCCAAAGATCGCTGAATTTCATGACACAGGTCAAATGGTGAACACTGAAGTAGAAGTGCCCTTTTTGAAAGAGGAGACAACACTGGGCATAGCCTCAGAGAGCATTTGGATCAACAGCATGTGCAATGGATTATTTTTTCCCTGAGATTACTTCCAAAATGCTTAGCTTTGCCAGTGCTGCTCCACCTTTACAGGTGAGCATGTCTGTGTTTGTGCACACTGCAGTCTTGATGTATTCCTCTTCTCCAGGGCGGGAAACAAAAATATCGGGAACTGTTTTAGGTGAACAGGTAATTCAATTTAAAGATAAGCCTGTCCACAGTGGTGGATGACGTCTGTTCTGTTTGGAAAGGACATGTACGCTTGCACCTGTCCCTCACTGGTGTCAGGTCCTGTTGTCTGATGACTAGCAAATGCTCTTCACTCCACTGTAATGCTGTCCTCAGGCTGATGCCTAAGCTATGTTGGTAATTGTGGGACAATTTAAAGAAGAATTGTATATGGTCATTGATTGATAGCAAGACCAATATGTTCAGAAGAGCAAGTGGAAGAGAGCTACACTGCAAGCTGGTATCTCTGCAAATGCGTCTGGCAGCATTTGTGCTGAAAGAGTTAGTAAGGGGGTGGACTGTTGCATTTTCAGGATATCTGGGCTTACAGTGAACATGTCCCAAAACTGTGCCCTCTGCACCATATCATTGGGGGGAGGGGGAAATGCTCCTCAAGGTGGAAGGGTCTGACTGCCCAGCTTGCTTGTCTGAGCTGGCTGTGGAAATGACTTTTGGTGCATCAAGTGAATATAGGGGAGTATCTTATGCACCAACATATCTGTTGTCTTTTTCTGTCTTGGTGAGATGCTGGGCACTGACATGTATCTGCAGGTATCCTTTAGGATTTTTTTTTTTTAACCACCTTCTCTCCCATGCCCCCTAGGAAGAAAAAGAGATGCTCTAAGTAGGACCACTACCATCATTGTAGTAATGAGTATCTTGTAAGTACTTGTTTGCATTAAAACATGGCTTGACTTGAGCTCGTCTTAGTCTTCATCTGTATTTGATTGTACTTCGCTTGCATTTAACATTGCATATAGCATGATAGGATTCTAGCTTATTACCAATGTAGGAATGGGTGCACTCGGGTTTGGGAGAGGAATGGGTTGTCTTAAGTGACATGTGCAGAATGAAAATGCTGAATTGCCAAACAAGTCTACCTTGGTGGCTGGCATATGTCTGATCCTAAAAAAAAAAATAATAATTTAAAAAAGACCTTCCTAGTATTTACTTTTCTAGTTTAAAAAGCTCCAAGAGAAGCCCCTGCTGTTATTTAAACTATGTAATAGCAACCTATGACAAAGCTACTTGCTCAGAATTTTTGGCGCTGTCCCATGTCTCATGTCCCCAGAAATGGCACTGTCTTGTGTCCTTTTTGCTCAGAAGGCATTCACATTTCATCCTAGCTCTCTGTAGCCCAGATCTTGTTTCTGTAGAGGGATGCAACAGGAATGATTTAAACATGGTCTGACTTAGTTTTGTTCTGTTGTCTCTGTATAGCTTGCTGCTCTTGGTTTTGCTGAATATAACACTGTTTCTCAAACTGTCAAAGATAGAGCATGCAGCTCAGTCCCTCTATCATGTCCAGCTTCAGGAAGAAAGCACTCTGAAGTAAGTTGAATTTGGTCATTAATTTCTTCCTTGGCTTATGCCAGAATCTGATTTAAAGAAATAGATCTGGAACAATGAAACTTGGCAATAAGTTTTCAAAAGCTACTGAGGTTTGTTAACCCTTTGGGGTCTGCTGATATCCAATGACATACCTGACTGCAACCTGCAACACTGAACTTTTTTGACAAGTTATTTTTTGGGGAGAGTTAACCTTAGCTTGCAATTATCACTTGACTCATCTTCTGTGAATATCATAGCGCTAATCACAGAATCAACATGGAATAACCTCGAAGGTAATCTTAAAGATTCGTTTACCTTCTCTTACCCTCTAGTTTTGTGAACTTCTTACTAAATTCCTCCCTCTCCCTTAAACTTCCATGGTAGGTGCCTCTTGTATTTGGACTCAGAGATGCTCAGATGTTGCAGCCTCTCATGGATGTGGCAATGGCAAACAAGCTTAAAAAAAAAACATAACCTGGTCATGAGTATGGAGGTCATGCAGTGACTGTCCCAGGATAATCTCCAGAACTCATTAAAGTAACTTCCTTAAAACTCTTATCCTTTTAAGTGTGAGGAAACTAAATTGCAAGCACAATGAGTGCATTATACTTGGTGGCCATTGCCTACATAGGTCTGAGGCTGTATCTCTAAGACAATTTGGTTTGAAGCTCAACCGCAGACCCTTTCTTTGTGGCTTTTGGAAAAGAATGAGTTTTTTTGAAATGGTAGAGAAACTGCTTAATAGATAAGCATAGAGGTCTGCTTGTTCTGTGCTTCTGATGTAATCTCAATTTCTTTCAGCATGTCTCCAGAAATGTTATCAAAAGAAGAGATCCATCAATATGATAAAGAACAAGTTAAGCATGTGAAGGGAGTGCTGAGAGACTCAATTGAAATGCTTGAGCAGGTAGGTCACCTAATCTTTCTTGATGATATTCTTCCTAACTCTTCCACCTTGCCTGATCATAGGTTTTGCTTGATGTTTTGTGATGCAAATTAAATGCTTTGTGACTACTTTCACCTCAGTTTGATCCTAGGCTTGAGTCTAGTGGGGAGGCAATGTTCATCTTTCTGGAAGATCTTTCTCTTGCCCTCCCCCTGCCAACTAAGATTTAATATTCATGTTGGTTCTCTTAAAGCTGTCAAGTAAAATTTATTGATGAGATACTTTGATGCAGTTATGAATCATGACAAAGCGAAGATTGAAGTAATTCAAAAATGATTCCCACTTCTAAGAAGAGTCAAAGCATAGCATTAAGTATTTGTGCACATTATGAGGTTTCTTCATGCAGGTTTATCCTATCCTTTGCTCTCCATGACCTTCCTAGAAAAACATACAGTCAGTATGTATTGGGAGAAGGGAGAGCAATGCTATAGCTACGGATTTATCCCTCCTTCTCCCCAGTCATTTATGCTGTGGTTTCCAGGCTCTTCTATATTACAAATACTGTGTAGAATTGATGTGGGATGCTGTTTCTCTCTGATTCTGATGTTCAAGACTGCTAAACTCCTAGGTTGAATTGGCAGTTCAGCAAGTGAAGGACAGGAAATAGACTTTGATTTTATTTATAACCTATGGATGTACTGATTTTTAAGTTCTTGTGTTAAATCTTAAAATGTGACAGAGAACTATCAGATTAGGGAAGGTGTGGGGGAGTTGACATGTACTTCCCCATCAGCAATTAGCTCTTTTCCTATGCACTAAAGGAGAATAGAAGAAGAAGCCATTTTTGATATTTCATGTTCAGAGGTGTCTTAGCATACAATTGCTATTAATCTATTATTAACCACTCTGATCATAACTTGAAAAAGCTTGTGAGTGTTGGAAACTTCACTATGGAAGTGAATTTGCTGATTTCCTTGACCACCTTCATTCCTTTCTCTCTACCACCCAAACAGTTCCTAATTTGAAGTGCTAAAATGCCTGTAGAAAGTGCACAGTGAGTGAAACATTTAAAAGAATGGAGTGAGAATTCAGCCACCTTTTTCATCTCATCACCTTTGTTTGTTTTTTTGTTTAGAAGTCTTGGTGCATTTTAGTGTCCTGTTACCTTGTGTTTTCTGAGGGTTAGCAATAATGTAATTATACTTTGTACCCCAAAGTGCACTGGCAGGATCGAGGATTAATACAACAATCGTGTCTAGCTGCCATGTTCTGTAAAGTATTTGCTATGAGCATTAACTATGACTAAAATAAGCCACTTCTTTTTTTTTTTTTTGGGGGGGGGGGGTAGGGGGAGGGTGCTACTGTCTAGCAAAGTATTATGATTTTATCATGCTATACTATTATAAATATAAATTCTACAGAGTATAGTTGTTGAGATAGGCAACTGTTTATAGGAAGAGGGAGGAGGAACTTGCACTGGATCTTTAAAAGAAAAAAGAGGAGGGAGCCATTCTGAATCTCTGGATACCTCTTATCCTTGCAGCAGAGTTATGGGAGGAATGATGGTTTTATCTTCACAGCTAAAGAGCTCCCTTTCTATGCTCCAAAGAAGCTTTGATCACTTGAACAAGACCCAGAGCAGCAAGACTGAGAGTTAATATCTGCATCAGCTTTCAATGTAAGATATTGGAAGAAAGAAGATGAGTGATTTGAAAACTCGGGGGTAGGCCTTGTCACTACTGTCTATGGACTTTTTACTATTTTGGCTGAAAAGCTGCACAGAATAAAGGTTTCCGGAGGAAGTGAGGTGGATTCTGAATTCCTGCACCTCCTGTGATCTGCCCCCATGGCTGGCCCAGTGTGCTGGAATGTTCTTTTTTTCTTTTCTTCTGAACAGTGCAGAGCTCTGAAGTCCTAGCATGAATGAGTGAAGGCAGTTGTACTACATGTTGTCAGATCTGCAAATTACAGAAGAAGGGTAAACATCCTCAGCAGAGAGCAGTGTCTGTGTTTAATGCAATCTCAGCTTTTTATGTTGACTTGAAAAATGACCATCAATCAAAAATGTTCTAGAGAAAAATAACAGGTGGTGGTTTGAAACTGACAGGATATTTATGTGCTTTCCAGACATGTGGACCTTGTAAAACAAGTCACCATCTTTAAGGATGGGTTTTTTCAAAGATTGTTCAAATAAACAGAAAAGTGTCTGAAAATTTCTCTTGGTTATTGAGAGGATTTCGTGGACTTCCTTCCACCATATGTTCCTCTAGCTCTTCCAAAGAAATTTCAGTCCCCACTATTTTCCTTCTGTGAAGGGCTGTTCATTTCTCTGGTGTGGTGCCTACTGAAGGAAACTTTCCTTCAGTTTCAAGCTTTTTGAGTAAGTTGACTTAAGTGAGATTAAATTAAAAAAAATCTAAAGTAGGGTTGACCTGGTCATGGAAATGGCAACTTTCTGGAGGGGTGAAATCCCTAAAGATCAAGTTATATGGAGGCTTTGACTGGCATCTTTGTCTTCTGATAGTGCATACAGCTGGGCTTCTCTGTTTGCAACTGAAGTATGTTAAGGAGATACCCTTATACCAATGTAGATGTGCGGGTGGGTGCCCTTTCAACTCAAAAATGCTGCTCCCTGAGGTAAAATATTAAATGGCGGTAGGCAAGAAGTATGTTGCATGGGGAAACACAGCCGCTGCAGTAGAGCTGCTTACTGGCCTGTGTGTAGGTAAGATTTCACTTAGTCTGTTTGAAGGGAGACTTTGTTCTTTACAGCTCGGGTCGCGGTCACTCTCCGCGTACAGCCGGCCGCACCTGCTGGCGTCCCTCCCGGTGCCGAGGGGCGCGCGCTCCGTAACGGCACAGAAGCGGGCTGCGCGCGGCCACGCCACACCCGGCCTGCCACCGCCACCTGTTGCGCTGGCCCTTTAAGCAAGGTGCCGCGACGTCACGGGCGGCCCCGCCCCTCCCTGGCGGGTATTGGGCCGTTCCGCCGTCAGGTGGATAGGGGCGCGGAGGGGGGAGGGGTGGGGCTCGCCCCCTGCCTCCCGCCGCACACCTCCGCGCTCGGGAGAAGCCCGCGCGCGGGGGGGAGAGGGGGGCAGCCAATAGCGGCTCGGCTCCGCCGAGGGGGCGGGGCCGCCGCCTAAGGGACGGGCGGGGCGGGGCATGGGGGGTGCGAGGCACCTGCGGCGGCGGCGGGCTGAGGCGCAGCCCTTGGCTCTGCGCGGCGCCGGCCCGCGGCAGCCCCGGGCATGGGGCACGGCGAGAAGCGGCTGCTGCCGCGGCGGCGGTGCCGTGCCGGCGGCGTCCCGGGGCGCCGGGGCTCTCGCACCGTCCCGGCGACGGGGGCCTGAGGGAGGGACGCGAGGGAAAGGGGCGCCGAGGGGCTGCGATGGAGGAGCCGCTGTGCTGCTGCGAGTACGTTGACCGGAAGGGGGAGAGGAACCACCTGGCGGCATGTTTCTGCGACTGCGAGGACCTGGACGAGGGCTGCGAGAGGTAACGGCTCCGCGACCCTTTCCCCAGTCGCCCCTGCCGGAGTCGCCCCCGGCCCGGCGGTTGCGGGCGGTGCCGCGGCGCTCGCGCTGTGGAAACCGTTGGGCGCGGCAGTTACCACCGCACCAGTGCCTAACGGCTGTAGCGCTGCCCCGTACTGCCGCGAGAAAGTCCGTCTGCCCTTGGTCTTTCCTCTTCTGTTGGGTTTCCGGTACCTGATCAATCCCGATGAAGCCCGCTTTGTTTAGCAGCCTGAGAGTGCCTGTGGCTGGCTGTTGCTTCGGGTGCAAAATCCTCGCAGAACTAAAGCAGAGGCCAAAAGAGCCTGGCTGCATTTCTCCACAGAGCAGGCTCCCATTGCTTGTGTCACCAAGAGCCCCGTAGACTAGCTGTAGAAGCTGGGTAACTTTTCTGTGAGGATGGTGTAATATTGTAGCTTCTGCACTGAGATGGGGCTTTGTTGAAATAACGTATGGAAGGGCAGAACCTAAAGGTAGAAAAGGCTTCATGTTTATGCTGTAAGGGGGCTTCATCTTAGTTTTCAGCAATTCTCCTTGGGAAACTTTCCAGCTGTATTAGATATAGGGAAGAGGGAAATGAGTGAGAGTTCCTGTGAGTCAGCAGGGAAGTGGTTGAATTTCATGCTTTATGATGGATTTTTAATAGTAGAGTGAGGTATGGGAAGAGAAAAAATCCTGGGTGCATAGTTGTCTGTTAGCAAGAATCTGCTTTTCCCTAACAGGTGGGTGACATGCAAATCCCTGCCCCCAGGCACTTTAGAAAGAATTGTTGATGCTATTGCGGACAGAGTCCGTGTCCCTTGGTTTAAAGGAGCTGTAAAGATCAACATCAGCCTTGTTCCACCTCTTCTTCTGTTACCTGTCTTCCTCCATGTTGCGGCTCTGCATTTCCTGTTGGCACTTGTCATCTTGACATCTCTTCCTATGGTGGTGCTGTGGTACTACTACCTCACACACAAGAGGAAGGAGCGGACTCTCTTCTTTCTAAGCCTGGGACTGTTCTCCCTGGGCTACATGTACTATGTGTTCCTCCAGGAGGTGGTTCCTAGAGGCCATGTGGGGCGTTCCCAAGTGGTTGTTCTCACCTGTGGGTTAATTCTTATGCTCGCAGCACTATCTCGAGCCAAGAAAGACCCTGGCTACCTTCCCAGACCAACAAGCAATAACAAGTCATCATGCCAGGTCATGGATTTGCCAAGCAAGAAATTTACAGGGAGCTCTAATGGGCTACATGGAGTTACTTTATCAGGAGCTACCAGTGGCTGTACTGTGAATGGAGAGACCAAAGGCTATTCAAGACTGTTGGCTGAGGAGCCAGAAGGAATAAAAAAAGACTGGTGCACTAAATGTCAGCTGGTCAGACCAGCCCGAGCAGGGCACTGCCGACTCTGTGGTAGGTGTATTAGAAGACTGGACCATCACTGTGTCTGGTAGGTTTTGTACTTCTGAGGCTGTATTTTGTGTGTGTCTCTCTCTTTTTTTAAGCTTTTTTTTCCCTACTCTCCATCAAATAGGGCTGCTTTTGTGGCTTGGTGACACTCCTTTAAAAGGTAAGGTTACTGTTCGTTGCAAGTGGGATGACTGATACCTGATAGCTTGTAAGGCACATTTCTGTTTCCTGGGGGGAGGGGATTCCAAAGCTGCCTATGTGCACATAGCCGTGGAACCAAAGAGGAGTGGGATGTGGGCATCTCAGCTAAGGACATCCTACTTAAGAGTTTTGGGGGCAGAAGCTCACTACCACCATTTTACTCTTCTGCTGACTTGTGCCTATATAGCTTGCTTTGAATATTAGCCTGCATCATATAGAGAAGTCTTAGAATCAGAAAATCTAATTATTTGGGGAGGGGAGGAAGAGAGAAGCCTTTTTTTCTCTCCCCCCCCCTTTTTTTCCCCTCTGTTTTAAGCAAAGTAATCTCTTCTTTCTTTTTGGAGGATTAACAGCTGCGTAGGGGAGCAGAACCACCAAGCATTCATCCTTGCCCTCTCCCTCTTCATGCTCACCTCCCTGTATGGGATTATGTTGACCCTGGACACCATCTGTAGGGGCCGAACTTCATTTGTGGCATTGTTCTACTGCCCCGGGGCCTATTCTGATTACAGGTGAGACCTTTGGGAGAGAGCTGGTGCGGAAACCTGGGCCTGAATGGGCAGTTTAGCTCCTTAATTTTGTCTTGTTCTGTGCTCCAGGCCAGTGCTGTTGCCTGTCTAACCTAATTGAAAAAATTATTGCTTTAAAGGTCTGGAAAGGCAGAGGTGCATCATTTCTTTTGCTAAGATGGTGAGCTTGAAACACAAAGATTGCACTGTATTTATCTGCAGAAAGTTATTGGAGGAGCTGGGCTCTGAAGTTTTTTATTTATTGTGTCCTATATAGATCCACCCCTTACATGTTTGCCCCCAGTTGCTGATCATAAACTGTCAACTTGGGTTCAGTATGCTGTCTCTCCTTTTCTTCCATCCAGTGTTTATCTGGTGACTTTGTCACTCTGTCAGTTTATCTACTCAGAACAGACAGTGTTAACATGCCTGTCTGGCTCAAAGGGTGGTGAAAAGCATGGGAGATGAGCTCAGAGCTTGGCTGTGCCACTGTTATACAGTGTACCTTTAAGCAAGTTACTCTACTTCTCTCTTTACTCCTTTTCCCTATCTGTGAAGTGTGAACAACGTTTCTGTTGTAAAGCACTGAGTCTTAGCCTACAATAAGAGAAAAGAGCTAGTTAGTGTGAGAGGACTGTGCAGGAGAGGCTGTGTTAGTGCTAGGAGCAGTCATTAAGCAAGCCATGAAGCTTTAATTTTGAGAAAGCTCTTTAGGATTATCTGATGAAAGAAGCAGTGTGATCACTGGCAGATGTGAACAGGGATTTGAAAGGATAGTGATTACCCGTGGAAGTAACTGTTAAGCAGCTGCTCCTAAACTAAATGGCTCCCTTCCCATCTCTTTCTCTGCTGCCAGCTCTGCTCTGTCGTTCACCTGTGTGTGGTACTGTGCCATTGTGACAGCTGGCATGGGATACATCCTTCTTATCCAGCTGTTGAACATCAGCTACAATGTGACTGAAAGGGAAGCTCGTCTGGCTCTGCGTGACAACACTGGACGCAGGCTCCTGGGTGGATTAGTGATAGACACTGGCCAGTATAACCGGGGCTTCCTATGCAATTGGGGCCATTTCTTGAGCCTGGGGTCACCTCCTCCACAGCGCTCTGCTGAAGATATAGTGTGACACCCTTTTCTCTGGAAATTATACTGATTGACTTTCTTTAGCAGGGGAATGGCTCTTTCCACTAGGACTCTCTCCTCCCTCCTTCCATCCCAGATCAGTGTATGGGCAGCCCATCCCATCACTGGTAACATCAGAAGCTTTTCTGGGCAGAATGGTACTTCACATGCTGTCAGTCAGTAAAAAGATGCAGAAAGCAGTAAGCCATATGCACAGACCTGGAGAGAAGGAGCCCCCTGCCTATTTCCACCATGGGAAACTGCAGCTCAGCTCAGCAGGATGAAGAAGGGCACAAGGTTTTGAGAACTGGGTTTTTGTGTGTGAACTCTGGCATCAAGAGGAATCTGCTACTGGATTTCAGCATATCCATGAGTTTCTGCAGAAGTTGAGGAACATCTGGCTTGCACCTACATGCAATATTGCAGAAATACGAAGATGACATGAACTTTCATGCAGATGACATAAATTATTGTGGCTCCTTGGCTGAAAGAGCACTGTCCAGGCAGCCAGTGAGCAGCTCTTTCCTCTCTGGTGCATTTTTCTTTTCTATCTTCTGTTCCACCCAGGTGTTTACATGCTAGTGCTTGTATTAAGTGCCTTTGTGAGCAACATTTCTGTAGGGCTTTGCAAGATCCTCTTCCCCTCTTGACCCCTAAAGTTGTTGTTCCATCCCTTTGAGTGGGAAGATGCTGCTATCTTCTATCTCATCGTTCTTTTCTGCAAGGTGAGTCTGTGCTGGTTTGAAGGCTTGGCTCATCTCCCTCAAAATATTTATACTTTTATGTATTGTAACATGAGACAGTATGGTAAATATGCCAAGTAAAAAGGAGGTATATTTTGAAGTAATGTGGAACAATGGCTTCTGAGGGGAAAATGGACTTCTGTCTGTTACTGTTGCCTTACAGAAACCACCTTTCTCCACTCCACCCCCACCATCCCCACCCCATGAAAAGGGAGTCTGTAGGAACTACCTTCTGCTAAAGGCATTTTGGTAGGTGGCACCTTGATCAGTTGGGTTGCTGTAACATAGTGATCCAATTTTCTTTTACACAGTCACTGTGAGTTGCCTTGATCTCCTGTTGCAGATTGTTTTTTCTCAAGCTGAGAAGTCCAGAAACAGTTCAGTCTCTGCAGTAGATAAATGGAGAAGAATTATTGGAGTTGGCTGCTTTTGGGGGGTAACTGAACGTATTAAGTGTGCCCTGCAGGATTGTCGTGCACTCCACTGCAACTGGTAACTGTCCTCTGGCCTGGACTTGAGCTTCAGCTGAAATCACAAGGTTTTGGTGATTTCACCAAAATCCTCACCCAAAATGGGTGGAGGGTGGGTTGTTTTTCTTTCCCCTCTTAACATCCTTTGTGTACTTTGGCCCAGCAGTGATACCATATGCCTGGATGGAAAAGCTTAGAACTGTGGCACAAGAGTTGTGGGTAGGCCTAAGATGCAGGAGCAGTAGGCCTTGTCCTAGCTGCTGATCATCTTTAGATGCATGTGCCATGTGCACACATCCTACTTACCCCTGACTCCTCTTAGATGGCAGGTAGTTGGGATAGATCAACTGATCCTTTTCTCTGTGGGCTGCTGCATGTTATCCTGAGGAGTAGATGGATAGTACACGATGCTGAAAGGTAGCAGAGCTGGGGCTATCTCTTGAGATCCCTGGAGATCTGCTATAGTTGGTGCATGTGCTCCTTATTACATGTTCCAATTTAAGGTAAAAACCTTGTCCCACTTTGGATTTTCTCAAGTGGCACCTGCAATTTCTGTAACCCAGCAGATAATTGAGGAACAGCTGTACTTAGAGTACAGCTATGCAGAAACAGCTACTGTCTTATTCAATGTCGTTTCTCTTCTCTTCCTTTTTTTTGCCTGGTGAACAATTCTATGTGAGGAGGTAAAGGGGACAATTCTTGCTTGTCTTCAACCAAACACAATCAAGAGACTTTTAACTGCTTCCCTGGCCCTGGCGTGAAGCAAAAGGCACTCAGTTGGACTGTGCTAACCATTCCTCATGCTTTGATGCAAGGCTTTTGTACTGTTTGAAGCTGAAACCTGACCGTAGGAGGGTAACATCACACAAAGACCACACCTCCATGTGTATTGTCAGCAAATATTTCCATTGCACATATGTACTCTGTGGTACCTGCTGAGATGAACTGAGAGCTTGGCAATCTTAGAGATGGGGATGCTGTGGGTTGGCAGGTTTCTGATCTTCACAGGCTTGTGTCCTTCTGGCACTTGGAAAGGAGAAGATAGTGACCTTCTGGGCTAAACAAACCCCTGAAGTGGCGATATCCACCCTTCCAGTCCCTGTGAGTTACATGCACAAAAATTAGTCATTTGTCTCTGAGCTGAGCAAGCTTTGGAAGTGTTTCACTCATTGGAGATGCCTGTGAAGCCTGTAGGTCAGTAGAGGCTTGCCCCTTGCCTTTTAGTGTGCTCTGCCATGGGAGATTTCATTTGAACTGCTTGCAGCAAGACTAACAGTGGTATTCCCATAGGCAGCTTGGACTTCGAGTACAAATTAGGAACCAAGGATCTTGGACTAATCTAACCTTCCTATACTTTGGTCAAAGCCCTCTCTAATATAGCAAGAGTAAAGTACTGAAGTAAGTTTCATTTTTATATTCTATCTAGAGGCAATTGGAGCCAGGCAGAACATTAAAATGGCTGCAAGGCTGGGTTTTTGTAGGAGGAGGATCCAGTGCTGGTTCTGCAGTAAATGAGGAGTTCACATGCCCATAACCTGCATAGCAATGTTGACTTTTTAAGGCCACTACTTCTGTTTACCATCCTGGTTTCTTCCTGAGAGGATTTACCTTGTGAATGCCTTGGCAGATGAAAAGCCCAGTGTAGTGGTGTATGTTGCTGTCTAATAGAACAGAAGAGTTCCAAGCTTCAGAGTCACACTTCAGAGTTCTCCTTTTAATAGCCCAGAGAATTAGCCCTTTGGTGCCCCTGCAGGGTAGCACTTTTTTTTTCTCATTTATATTGAGGGTGGGTGTTCCTGTGATTTCTTGTGTTCCAAAGAGCAATTTCTTCCCTGAGTATTTTCTTGATAGTAGCCACATGGGTAGAAAAATGTTAAAATCTAGTGCAGTGCAGCAGGTCAGTCAGTCAGTTTTCAGGCCCTTTCTCCTATAGTGCTGTGTTAGTAGCTACTTGGATCCATGCTGCCTGGTAGGTTGGATCAATGAGGGAGTGCGCAAAGAGCAGGCTGCCTTTGGCAGGTGACCTGAAGATTAGGTGTGTGACCTTGAGGCAAGGACTAGTGTCTTACCTGTAAAACACCATGCATGTGTATGACAATGAAAAAACTAGTATAATTCTGGGCCTTTAAAAGTTCTCCCTGTATGAGAAAAGAGAACCTAGAGCTCAGCAGAAGCAGGGGAGGACTTCAGTAATATTTAGCCTTGGTGTTTCTCCACACAGACTTGGAAGTGAGTTCATCCTACTTTAAGTATGATCTGTTGAAAGGGATTTGCTGTTTACTACAAATCGTATGGACTTCTTTAGAGCAAGGCAACTCCTAAAGGACCAAGGTTCTGGTGTCGCTGCTCCTGCAGTGTTAAATACTCTGTGTACGAATACCAGCATCCTCTTGTTTGGTGACAGTACCAAGAACTGTGCACTGTTAAATGCACCCTATGAATGGTAGCTTGGCATTCAACTGTGTCATCTTAAATCATACATTTCTGTAGGCAAGTCGCAGTCCTCACAAACTTTCTCCACTTGTTCTCAAATAACAGAAGTCACTGATGAGTCTGAGTCAGCGCTGACTCCTAATCACATTTCAGCCTTCATGCTATGATGGTGCTTTTTTCTTCAAAGTAGGTTGCTTTCAAGTGTCTTAAACCATTTGCTGTAAAATTTTGTCTAGAGATAAAAATGGGTACAGCCTCACTGCCTAGTGTCTTAACCATGTGCTTGATGACTTTCTTCTATACGTACATTGCCTCGTGAAGGCAGGAAATATGTGTGATTATGAATGTTTTCTTGTATTGCTTTTGGCGAAGCACTCTTAAGTTTTCTTAGAATTTTCTTCCTCTACCAGGATGTTTGTGCAGTGAAAATCTTGCCTGGGGACAATAAGTTTTTTTTTTTTTTTTTTTTTTTTTTTTTTTTTTTTTTTTTTTTTCTGAAATGTGGGAATTCAGCCTCTCCAGACTGTCTTTATGAAAATCTTCTTAATGATAAGAATGACAAGCTCTGGAAGACTGTTTACCTTGGAGGGGGACAGGGTGCTTCTTGGGGGGTGGGGAGTGGGGTGGGAAGTGTTTTATATTAAGTTTTAGGAAGAAAATTGGTATAAAATATATTTGTGAGCTTTGAAAGGACTGGTGGGTGAATGTGTCCATTTTGCATCATATCCAGTGTTTCCAGATGAATTATCAAAATAAATTATTAGAAATGATATGTGGAGTGGCCTGTTGATTTATGCCAGCACACTCAGCCAGGTCAAGTGACCAAAAGCTGCCGTCATCTCATGGTTATTTAGCTGTGAAGTGGACTTGGGAATAAGGGAGCAACAGACTAAAAGGAAGGTAGAGAAGAGTTCTTGCTGTTCTGCAAAGTTGACATCTGGGTTTGTTTGTGTTGGGATGAAACAGACCTGTTTGAACCTGGGTCTTGCATCCGAAGAGCAAGATGCTATCATATTTTGCATGTCTGTATAGTCAGGCTCATAGACTATTTGGCCACTATTGTCTTGCTCTCCCTCTGACACTAGCCCACGCAATACATCCAGAACCTCAAAAAGAAACAACCTCTCCCCTCTTTAAACTCTGTTCTAAGTCATGTTTGGGAATGACATGGATAATCTCTGTGCAGATAGTGGGAAGAGACATATCCTTTGGTATCTCAGACATCTGTTGAAAGGCAAGGTAACTTTTAATCAGGAGGGCTGCAGGTACCTCTGACTATTCCCAGAAGTCTGCTTTGATTCACTTGGATGGCACTTCTGCCATCTGTTCACTTTGAAGATTACTTTGCACTTTTTGACAACAAGGACCTCTCACCAGCCATAAGCCAGATTTGTAGTTGAGAGAGTGGTGTGTGCAGAATGGTGCCAGACTTCTGATGCTGCAGCTGCCACCAGCTTAGCCCTGGGGCTGGTGAGGAGGACACTTGATTATTGTCTCTCTCCAACTTTTATTCCCTTTCCCTTGTGGCTTGCTGTGTTGTCCCCACCCAACAGAGGCATGGCTGGAGTTGTGACTCGTGCTGGGGAAGGCCAGAGTTCTCGCTGTACTGCTGTTGAGCCTGTAACATACATCAGGCCTGTGAACATGGGACCTGTGGACCAGACTGCAGTAATTCATGTACTATTAACATACAGGTACACAGAGCCCAGGCTAATGACTAGTGTCCCTAACTACAGTCTTGCTTACTCTAAGCAGGTTGAGCCTGGGGTAAGCAAGAGGGAATAGTTTAATATGTTGAGTATGGTTTCAAACCCAGTTTGAGCGAGGCCTGGGAGATTTTAAAGGAAGAGACTAGTGTGCTGGAGCAGGGAGGAGAGGGAGGAGCAGGGGCCTTCCAGGTTTACTGGGATGCATGTGAGTAAGGCAGGACAGGTGCTGGCAGAGCATGAGGATGAAGAGTAAGAGAGTGTGCAATCATTTCACAGTGCTTAATTTGCTGTCATACCAAAGTAAAAGTCCTCCTTTCCCTGCCACTGTAGGAGGTATGTCTGGCTAGGCAGCCACCTCCCTCTTATGCTGGCAAGGATATAAAGCAAGGAGCTGGCAGACAGAAGTGAGCCTGAGCTGAGAGAGAGATGATGGCCAGCACTAATGCACTGACATTGCATCTGACTAGATGCTGAGGCAGAAGGGAGACTCTGCTACTGTTGTAAGCTGATGCTGTTTTCTCAGTCTGACCTTGTGCATCACTCTCCTGCTGGGAACTATTTGCTGGAACTTTAATTTACAAAACACTAACATCATGCCAGGGATTTTAGGGGTGTCCTATACAGTCTGCCAATGACATCACTGGGCACAGTCTTGCTTCTGCCAAGGAGGTAAAGTTGTTTCAGCCAGATATGAATTAATGGGGAAGGCCAAGGGGCTTCTAAATTCTCCATTGACCCTTACTGGGTATAGCATGAATGTGCCTGGTCACTGAATATCCCCATCCCACAGCAGGATCTAGCTGAGGCTTTAACTCCCTGTTAGCAAGGGATTAGCAGTAGGCAGGGACAAAGGAGTGTCAGAGTACAGCTCTTCTTGGATTATCTTTTGGTGTCTTGCTGGAACCATCTAGCAGAAGACTAGTTCCAAGATAGCAGGAGAACCTTTATCAACTACTGTGAATGGAGAAAAAACCCTGGCTGGACCTTGGAAGAGAAAGGCCAGTTTTCAATTCATGTTTATGGTGGGGAGCTGTGTTTTCACATGAGGCGTTATTTTCATGGATGGGTGAGCAGATGCTGAAGTTAGTGGGAGGTCTGGGCCTAGAGGACAGAATGTGCAACTGTAGCTTCTTTTTTTTTGGGGGGGGGGGAGAAAGAGTTTGCAGTTCAGTAACCTGGATGCACCCCTGAACACACAGTGGGTTGGAGCACACTTAGCTGGTGGGAGAAACAGATTCAGTCCCACTTCAGCTTTGTGCTGGAGTCAAGATGAGGCTGCACGAGGGCTGATCTGTTCTGCTACTCTGTATGCTCCCCCTACTCCCCTTAAAGCTGCAGTGTGTCCCATCTACAGCTGCCTATAGTGCTGCCTTCTTTCCAGCTGAGAAAGCCCTTATGTCCTTGTCTTTCATCCTGTATCACCATCTTTTACTTATGCCACAAATTCAGATTTAGGGTTTGGTAGAGACTGACAGGGGGTTCACAATGAATATAGCAGACTAAGGAGGAAGTTGGATAGCCTTTCTGTGTAAAGGCCATCAGTAACCCAAGAGTGGAAGGGTTGGTTCAGACATATAGTGGGAGTGATTTCCTAGGGGAGAGAACATACTAAGGGCATTGCTGCTGCTGTGCTGCCACTCTGTCCTTGTTGCTATTAGCACTAAGCAGGTCTGAAAACTGCACTGGAGAATTAGTTTAATAGTTTAGTGCCTAGCTCTGTTCTTTTCTGGCTCAACCCTCTGTGGAAGATACTACCCTTCTGCAGTGCCCGTTCTTCCCTGCAAGCCAAGTTACTTAGCCCCCTCTCAGCTTGTAGCTTCCTCTCACAGTTTTGCTTTTAATACGGCCAGATGGTCTTGTCTGTACTCGCCTACACTTCACGTAGGCACCTTCAGCTCCTCACACTTGGATAATACCCTCATCTGACTAGCTGGTGGTCAGGTCTGTAATCAGCCTTTGAAAGACAGTGAATGTTATTGGGGGGGGGGGGGGGGAGGTTGTGGGTGGCAACCTGGGAGTGACAGTTCTTTAGTACTGCACTAGTCTGCTTGACAGCTCAGCTTGTGTGGGAGGGGAAGCTCTCTGACCAGATTGCTGTGAGCTCTCTACAGGACCAACTCCTGAAGCTAAAGCTCTGCAGCCTGCTACTGGGGCCTGAGCACCTGAGCTATTCTGAACCACTTCATTAGCAGTGCTTAACACAAGTCTCTGTTCCTGGCCCTGGTCTTCTGTCCAGTACCATTCAGTCAGCTTCTAATATACTTTCACTGACAGCTCAGTTGTGCTCATTTCAGGTTTGGGTTTATTGGGAATTTTCAATGCACACATACAGCATTAGGTAATGGTAAACTGTCTCCATCCTTACATTACCTTAGGAGAAAACTTTACCCTTGTGACTGGGAAAGTAATGCTAGATTCTTCCCTTATGCTATTATTAAGACAAAATCTACTGTACCTTAGCTGCATTATAGTACCTGCACCATGTTGCAAGTTAAGGTTAAACAGTGATGAGAAGCCTTCATTTAATCATGCCAGCTTTAACTTGTGTTAAAATACAATCTGCCTTTTCCTTTTTTTCTTTTTTTCCCTCCTTTGAGGTGTTAGATCAAGTGAAAAGGCCAAGCCTGACTTACACAATACATTCTTAAATTCTACAGGCAGCATATCTGGAAAAAGGGCAGACAGGAGGATAGACCTTCAATTCAGAACTACACTTTGTCACCAAAAGTAGAGAAGCACTATGCTTGTGAGCTGGCCAGCACTGCAAATTACTCTCCCTCAAAAAAACATCCAGGTTTTAGATTGTCTGTACATGGATACTGTGACCTGGACTATTAGCAAGTATGATTTGGATAAACAACTTTTCCCTCTCCTCCTCCCATCAAAACTTCTTGGCACAGTTGGCTAGAACCTGTTCACTGTGTGGCAAAGTTCACTGTAGGGTTTAGCATGGGTCAGCTGACAAGGAAGTCTGTTCACTCTCTGATCAAGCCTTCATCCTACAGAGGAGAGGTAAGAGAAAAACACCATATTACTGCTTAAGGAAAAATAGGTGTGTTTCAATTCTGTGCTTCCTATAAAAAAGGCAGATCAGTTTTAGTGCCCAACCCCATGTGTGGAAGTGCCCATGGCCTGAAACACACCCCACACTGAGCTTTGGTTACCTAGGCCCCAGTACTGCTCACTACCACAAGCCAAGGCATTCCCAGGGACTCTGCACTGGGAGGCTTCCCTGAAGACCAAGTGCAGAGTGAAACTAACAGGCGACTTTCCATATATCCTCCCTTTAGTCTGACCAACTTTGACAACTGCAGTGGCCACACGGAGCTTCCCTCAGGTTAAAGCTACCCTTTGTATCAGACAGGGATTCCCCTGAGGTTTGTTTCACAGGTAGGAAGATAGTACTGAACAGTCTATTCTTTTGTCTCCTTTCCTAGTGCTTGCAGTCTTCTGTCATGTTTGGAAGTCTGGGAGAATTTCAGCTACTCTTCTCCGTAGCTGGTTCTTTCTCTCCTCTTTCTCTCTTTCCTTTTTCATCAGTAATGGGTACTGCCTCCAAGCCTGGAATGTGCTCAGCATAAGTCTCCTTAAAGAAATTGGGGACACAAAGAACAAAGTGATAAGATGACGTGCTCAACGTGCCAGGTAATTAAAAGAGTTCTTCTATTTTGGGGTTGAGGAGAATGACCTACTTTAAAACATGTCTTTTCTGCTGCCAATCAGAGCTGTTACATGTTACATGTTAAACATTTGTGTACATACTACTTCATTAATACATCAATCATCCTAGAGAAAAATAACACTGCCTTTTTCTATCATTTTCCCCTGAGGATTTTGCTCCTCCCTCTGGGAAAATTCATTAGCTTTTGTTTAGGACTGAAGATGAAAGATGTTTTTTAAAGGCTAAATAAGGTCTCCAAAAGCCGCTTCTTTAGGAGAAACACAAATGGAAAGAGCAGGCTTGTTCAGTCCAGACCAATCTCTTGGGAGTATACACAGTGGGGTTCTGATTCTTTCTTGATTTTAGGCACCCCACCAGAGGTGCCTTGCCCTGGGTTTCTATATGGGGGAATAGTCCCTTCAAAAGAGCAGTTTACCATGTCAAGGTCTGAACTGCCTTCTGGTAGCACCAGTCAGGGGAAGAAGAGAGAATGAGGAACAATAAGTGATTATGCTCCTAATATGAAGTCCTATATTGAATGAATCTAGTCTTGTCTGAATTCTCCTCAACTAGTCCAGTTTGCTGCTGGCTTATTGGGTTAAATGATGTACTGTTCTAATCTTACTGATTCAGCAAGCTAGAGCAGGTTCACTACACCACATAAGAGGTGAATTTCTTGTAGTTTCTCCTCTGAGGTGCTGTGGATCCTGTCTGGGCTACGCACCCATACAGCTTATACACAACTGTATGCAGCTGACTTGCATTCATTAAGTCAGATAGGTGGATGGGATTCTGCTTTCTGCTGAACTTTTGATAATTGTTTTTTCTCCTTTTAAAATGCACAGTTAATGCAGTTAAGGGATAATGAGTGAACTGGGTGCATTCAGCTCCAGTCATGATCAATAGAGCTCTGTGCTGTACATTTCACTGCAAAATCAAGCTGATGATGACAGAAACAGGAAGTTTCCACAAGCAGAGTTTCTAGTTGATCAACTTTGGATTTGTAAACTGAGTCATCCACTGTGCACAAAACAATGTAGTATAATTCCTCCACAATCATTTGGCTTGTTATAATTGCACTTAAAGATTTTCCAAAGCAGCTCTTAGTAGAAGCTGTATGGCCAGATCTCCTAATCAGCTTAGAAAGCTTCAGCCACTTACTTATCCCCTTTCACTGAATTCTCTTTCAGCAAATGTAAAAATCCTATGAAGGGTAAGGACTAAACTCTTTTTCAGGCTGCATGGAAATTCTCACTATAAACATCTGCTGGTGTTTTCTGTGCTTGTCACAGAAGCAAAATACCAGCAACAGAGTGTTTCAAACGTTCTTGGGAAGCAGATCATTGCTCTGTCAAAAGCAAAATCTCTGAAATATTTTTTAGGGTATATTAAACCCAAGTAAAAAGAATTACTGGCAAGGGAAGGTACTTACTTGTTACTGTGTTTGGTAGCAATCTTCAGCTTCTCCCATAATGTGCTTTTTTCCTCCATGACCAGATCAAACCATGCCCAGAAGTACTTCTTCTTGAGGTAGGCTGCATGGAGGTTACTCATTCTCTCCTCCAGTGTGGAAAAATAATCCTTGTACTAGGGAATGAGGACAGAGGAAGAGGTGAGAATAGCTTCCTTCTCCCATGACCCAGCTCAAAAAGCACATCTAGAGCAGTGTCAAGAAAATGGCAATGAAGCTAATGGGACAAGAACAGAGAAAAATCAGCAGGGAGCAGAACGAGGAAGAGAAAAGGTGGAGGTGGGGAGCAGCAGGTAGGACACGGTCCTGGGTGGAAGAGAACAGTGGAGAGATGAAAGAAGGTCTCTGAAGAAGGGAAGGGTGGGGCTGGAAGCAGAGCAGTGCAACTCAGGCTGTGGGCATGTGAAGTGGAGCTGTGGTGAGGGAGTAGTATGGCAGCAGCTGGCTAGTTTCAAATCATTTCTACTGCTTGATGCAGGCAAACCTTTAGCCAGTTCCTGAAGCCCATTCTGAGCAATGTGAGGGAATAGAAGTCCCCTGCCCGAGATGCTTTCTCCATGAGGCTCTCCTGGGTGTGCTGGAGCCAAGTCATCAGGCACTTCCTCTGCAGGCTCAAGCAATGATGCCTTTCTGCAACCTGAGCAGAGGGGACAGATAAGGCAGCTGGAGTTACTTGGCTTAGTGACTCTATAGGCCCCAGTTAGAGAAAACTGGATACACTGGAAAATTTTCTCAGTTTTGGTGCCCCTAAAATGCAGATATCTGACAGCTAGAGTAACCCACATAGGTTCCCACAAAGAAGGCGCAGCATAAAGAACAAGACTTATTTCCCTATCATGCCTCTGCATATCCCCTGCAGTGACACTGGTCACTTCTGCAGAATATCCTTTTGAAATAGGCAGTTTAACCTGTTGCAAAAATGCAGCAGCTCCTAACAGGAGCTGATAGTCCAGCCTAGTCCATAATATTGAACAGCAGGATGGACTTATGGAACAGCTGCTATCCCTCCACTTCTTCACAACCAGAGGCATTGTGTATTTGGTTGAATACTTTAAGTAGCTTCAGTTCTAGTGACTTAAATGGAAGCTTGCCAGCTTAGCTCTGGGCTTTGGCTAAATCTTCAGGATATGGTTGAGTGTCATTATTCCACCTCTAATAAGGCATGCTAACTCAACCGTGTAAGGAAACATTTAATTAGCAGTATTTATGCATTAGGTTCTCAGAAGCTACTGCTTGCTCTTCTGCACTGAAAGTGTGGCCATGTTAGAACAGACCACTGGATTATTGCCTTTAGTATTGTGCTTCTAAAGGTGGCCAACATGCTCCAGCAGTGACTCTGCAGAGAGGAAGAACCCTTGTGATGGGCCAGGGCTAACAGTACTGTAACTATTGTGGCTTATCAGTATCTTACTGACTACTTTTGCTGTGGTGCAAAAGAACAGACTCGCATCGTATAACTTCAAAGATTTTTTTGGGATGCATTATATATATTTGGATGCTTTTTCCATTTCTACCTGTCTTTAGAGCCTATTAACTTTTCTTCCAATGGCTGCATCCATTCCCTTTCCCTTCCTCCTATGGCATTAGTCCTTTCCTTTTGTCCTCAGCACTTACCACCAGGTTTTCCTTGGCTTCCTCCCTCAGCCTCTTCCATGGCAGCAATCCCAGCTTTCTCAGCAACACCTTCTCATAGTGATCTTTTGCCCTTTTCTGGAGCTGCTGCACTTTCTCCAGCCTTCTTTGCTTCTCCAATTCTTTCTATAATACAATGAGCAGAAGTTTTAATTGACTCTGGATAAAGTGGATGTTAAGCAGTGTCAACTACAAGCAGGTTGTCATACTGGAGCTGGAGGTCATGACCTGACAGGAAATAGGAATCTGCATTATCCTTAGCAATGCAGACCAAACTCAACCAAAAGTAGCAGAACAAGTCAGCTACGTGGTAGAAAGCAGAGCAAGCTATCTTGGGCTTGAAATCCTCAGGGAAGATGATGGCATTTCTAGACATTTCCCTCAACCACACATGAACACATGCCCTTTCCTCAGTTGTGCAGTTTGGTGTTACTGTAGCAGAGTGTCCACATCATCTGTGGTTACTAACAATGGTGACATAGCAATACCTCCTCTTGTTGGCCCTTCATCAGCTGGGAAGAAGGGGATGTTTCTGTGAGCTGGAGGAGGGCAGGTTTCTGTTTTTTCAAACTGAATTCAAAATCCGTACAAAAAATGACTGAGTTTAAGCATGGACCCTACCACTTACTCCTGCCTAAACAGTAGGGAGGGATGTGAGTATTATGTAACTATATGATAATACTTCTGACTGTGACTCAGTGATGAAGGTCAAACATCCTAAAACTCTCCATTTAAGCAGAACAGCACTTGTAGGTCAAATCCGTGTAGAATTTCAACTGCAGTGCTATTTGGGTTATCAGGACAGCTTATTTACAAGTAAGAAGAATGATGTGGGGTTGTTCCTAGGCTGCTGGATGCTGCTGGTTCCAAGGAAAGGATACCAATATTCTTCAAGTGGAAAGTTGCCTTTTGATACATCTTTGTCAGGCTTGTTTTCATTTAAACCATGTGTTTGTGACTGGTATAGTTGCGTACGCTGGAGGGAGACACACGTAGAAGAAGCAGGCCATACATGCTGCCACTGCAGAGGCTTATGAATACGCCTCAGCGATGAACATCCACCAGCTGGCACCTGCTTCTGAGACAGAGACTGTACATTCTTTACAATGCATTCAGTTCACAGCCTTTCTCCTAAGATGGCCAAAAAAGGGGAAGGTGGTAGGTCAATACAGCAGTGTTGTAGTATGAAATGCTGCTCTAGTAACCAAGACCTTCAGTTCACATCACACCAGCTGCTGACTGAGTGCCAGCAGGTAGTGGCTCTTCCTCCCTATTTCTGCTAATATGGAGGAGACATGCGAAGTGTTTAGTCACCAACTTCTGCTGCCTCCTCTCCTCTCGTCTTTTCTCCTGTTGCACTTTCTTTTCCTCAGCCTCCTTCCTCTGACGTGCTTCCTCTTTAGCCTTCAGCTGGGCCTTAAAGAAGAAAATGGATACAAAATTGAATGCAGTGCATATGATCTTTTGAGGAACACAGGCCTCTTAAGCTATCCCAGACAAGTGGTATTCCTCTAGTACTGGTCAGTGTCTGAAACTTCAGAAGGAAGCAGGCTTTGTCATATGCTAGATATGATCTGTGCTGGACAGTGAACTAAGGAAGGGAGAGGAAGGACTGTTCCTTCTACTCTCTACATATGGCCATCTTTCTTTGCTCTAAGTTACAATATTTGCCCACTTTTGTCCTTAAAAATTTAAATGGTGCCCTAAGTTATTTATTGAGAACCTGATTGCTGAAGCCTGTACTGGACCCTTGGAATATGATTATGCTGTGAAGTTTTACAATAAAAACAGCATTACAGGTGCTCAAATATATAGTAAGTAAAAAGTAAATAGAAATAAAAAGGTGAGACAGGCAAACATCGTTGAGAGCCTGGTGCAGCTGAAGACTGGAGGATGTGCGGCCATCAGTCTGTCTCATGCAGCTGACACAAAAAGAAATAGGGACCTGTGTGTTTGCTTCTTATCTAATCCTTGCTAACATTTTTGGACTGAATTCTGTTGCAGGTCTTCCAGGCATGAAGTAGCAGCAAGCAGATAAGACTCAGTTTATCTGTAGAAGTAGAATATCTGGAGTCTGTAATCTAAATGATTAAACTAGGTTGCCAATTAAAGCTTTTAAGGTAAAATTAACTAAAATGTCTTATTGTGGGGGCTATTTAGAATACCAAGTGCATATTTTAAAATACATAATGTTACGTCATGTATCACAGAGCACAAAATCTTTTTTTATGCTGTTTTTTGCCACTAACATTTTCAGTATATCTTTAAATGAGAATGTCCAGATACTTGCATATGCCCAAGGAATCACAGAATCAATAAGATTGGTAGGGACCTCTGGAGATCATCTAATCCAACACCCCTGCTCAGCAGGGTCTCCTAGAGCATGGTAGACAGGGTTGCATCCAGGCAGGCCTTGAATATCTCCAGAGAAGGAGACTCCATAACCTCTCTGGGCAACCTGTGCCAGTGCTCTGTCACTCTCACAGGGAAGAAATTCCCCCTCATGTTCAGGCGGAACTTCCTGTGCTTCAATTTCTGCCCATTGCCTCTTGGCCTGTCACACGGGACAACTGAAAAGAGTTTGTCCCCATCCCCTTGACACCCTCCCTTCAGGCACTTATACACATTGATAAGATCCCCCCTCAGTCTTCTCTTCTCCAGGCTGAAGAGGCCCAGCTCTCGCAGCCGTTCCTCAGAGGGCAGGTGCTCTAGCCCTCTGATCATCTTCGTAGGCCTACACTGGGCTCTCTCCAGTAGCTCCATGTCTGTTTTGTACTGGGGAGCCCAGAACTGGACACAGTACTTGAGATGAGGCCTCACCAGGGCTGAGTAGAGGGGCAGGATCATGTCCCCTCACCTGCTGCCAATACTCTTCCCAATGCACCCCAGGATACCATTGGCCTTCTTGGCCAGAAGGGCACATTGCTGGCTCATGGTCAACTTGTCATCTACCAGCACTCCCAGGTCCTTCTCTGCAGATCTGCTCTCCAGCAGGTCAGCCCCCAGCTTGTACTGGTGCCTAGGGTTATTTCTCCCTAGGTGCAGGACTCTGCACTTGCCCTTGTTGAACCTCAGGAGGTTCCTCTCCACCCAGATTTCCAGTCTGTCCAGGTCTCTCTGAATGGCAGCACAGCCCTCAGGTGTGTCAGCCACTCCTCCCAGCTTGGTATCATCAGCAAACTTGCTGAGGAGGCGCTCTGTCCCCTCATCCAGGTCACTGATGAAGAAGTTGAACAGGATGGGACCCAGTACTGAGCCCAGGGTGACACCACTAGCCACAGGCCTCCAACTGGACTCCACGCCACTGATGACGACCCTCTGAGCTCTGCCTTTCAGCCAGTTCTCAATCCACCTCACTGTCCACTCGTCTAACTCGCACTTCCGGAGCTTCTCTAGGAGGATGTTATGGGAGACAGTGTCAAAAGCCTTGCTAAAGTCAAGGTACACAACGTCCACTGCTTTTCCCTCATCTACCCAGCCAGTCATTCCATCACAGAAGGCTATCAGATTGGTTAAGCATGATTTCCCCTTGGTGAATCCATGCTGGCTACTCCTGATCACCTTCTTTCCCTCTGTACGTCTGGAGATGACATCCAGAATGAGCTGTTCCATCACCTTTCCAGGGATGGAGGTGAGGCTGACAAGCCTATAGTTGCCTGGGTCCTCCTTCTTGCCCTTTTTGAAGACTGGAGTGACATTGGCATTCTTCCAGTCCTCAGGTACCTCTCCAGTCCTCCAGGACCTTTGAGCGCAGCTAACAGAGGCAGCGAACCAACGCAGCAGTTTGCGCAGGAGGAGCGCAGTTGAAGTGCAAAAGGATTTCTAATGTAATTTATGTTCCACTTTTAAAAATGCGGAGCTTGAAGATTAAATGTTTTGTTGTGTGTAGTTTAAGTGGCACAGAGGCTGACAAAACTGGCTAGTTTGATATGTGTTAGATCGGTTTAGCTCAGTTGATTAGAGTATGGTGCTAATAATGCTAAGGTCACAGGTTTGATTCCCCTATGGGCCGCTCGCTTGAGGGTTGGACTAGATGATCTCCAAAGGTCCCTTCCAACCTTACCAATTCTATGATTCTATGATTATATTTTCCCCCAAACACTGAAAATCAAAGAAGTTGTTTTATTTTACCAATGCTCATACTTAGCACAATATCCTTTTCTGAATGTTTACCTACTCCCACTTTCATTTTGCAAAGCTCTAGCTCTTAGTGCCTGCATCAAAGGCCTGAAAAACCATACCACAATGCATTATTTCTATGAGCATGTTTCCTAATCTCTCAGACTGTGGCAACTGCAGCCAAAGAAACCTAGCTTCCCTGCTTGTATGCCCACTCTATGGTTAAAATGTTCTCTAAAGCTTGTTTCAGACTCCCACACAGACATATGCACCCCTCTTGCTTACAGAAGGAGGGAATACTGGTTGTTTTAGGACCTCAGTTCTGAGCTTTCTAGTCTTAATGCAACTTTGTATCAATATCTCAGTGACAGATTAACGATCTGAAGCTTTGAAGGTTCCTCTGTTGGATGTGTATCATAAATATATTAACTACACAATTGTCAGTGTATTCCAGCCTCAGCAGAGATTTATTATAAACCTGTATGTAGGATTTTCTACTAGGTCAGACTGCATGTCCTCAGGCTGCATATCTTGATGTGTCTGAACAGGAAAGATAGGGGATTGGGAAACCCCATCATTTACCAAGTCCAATCAAGTGGATCATCTTTGCCTGCTCTTTCACTCTTCCCATCCTTGGAAAAGACGGTCACAGTCAGGAGGTAGGTGCAAAAGAGGTAGTGGAGGTGGTGGATGGTAAGGGAGTCTACTTCTAGAGTTGCAATGGGAGGGAAATGAACATAAGCCTGTGATATGGCAAGACTCGTGGGATCACTGTATGCAAATGCAGGAATAACTTCAGGGCTTATTTTAATGTGTGCTGGACATCTGCTTTCTCACAAGACATAAGAATCCTCATTTTTTTTATAAAAGGCCTTTTCCCAGCCCCTGATTCTATGGGGTTTAAACAGCATTTCTTCCAATTGGAATATGTGAGGTTATTTCATTTTCCACTTTCCTTTCCTTACCAGTTTTTCCTCTTCTCTCTGTTGTTTGGCCTCTTCCAGTTTCCTCCTCCGTTCTGCCCGCTGAATTGCTCTCTCCTCCATAGCTAGAAAAACAGAAACAAGAGGATGTAAGGCTTAGTGGAAATGCACTATAGGATAATGGCAGAAGTTTGATGGACAGGAAGGATGACACCTTTTCTCCCTTGCCATGCCCCTGTTCGCCTAGAGAGGCGAGCGCTAAAGGCCTAGGTTTCTGCCACCTCTTATGGCTGGCAGTGCCATGAACACAGAAATACTCATAAAGACCTAGGACTGCCCCACTTAGATTCACTCTCCCCTCCCTCATTGACAGTCACAGCCATGAGGCTGGATTAAGAAATGAGCTGTTTCCAGAGCTCTTTATCCTTGCCTTCCCTATCTGAATGCTGAGGCTTCTGGCATCTGATTTAACACCAACTCCAGTGAGGTCTCCAAGACCTCCAGTAAGTTTCCATTGCATATTTACAGAGGCACATCATGACAGAAAACATCCCTGCTGCAGTGACACACAAGCACTTGGTTTCATTAGTGAGAAACTATTGCTTCTTAACACTTTTTTTGTGAGATAAGCTGCAATGCAGCAGTATTGCTGGCTATCAGCAAAGGTGTTATGGTCCTGACATGACCTCACAGAACATACAGTGGAGCTCAGAACCCATCCTCACTTGCCCTGAAGTTCCAAATGAAGCACAGGCTGGTGCAACAGATAATCAGGGAGCATTCCAGTCTTTTGACCAGTAAGTTTCTTTAAGTTCTTTTCTTGCCTCTCCCAGGATCCTCTGCCAAGGGAAAGTCATTCAGTGATAACTTATTCACTGGGATATCCAAACAAAAGCACTTTAAAGCTTTGAAAAAATTCTTATTGTCCCCAAGCTATATTGAGTCCAGACAAGTCAAAGTGATGGATGGCTCGGGTTAGGCAGTGTGGGAGCTGAACACTTTCAGTTAATGGAAGACAGCTATTAAGGCCCAGCCATCATGGCCAAAAAGCCTTTGGTGATCCCAAAACTGTTGAAACGTTACCATGATCACATTCCAGATTGCATTTCAAGCAGACTGCAACCACCCCTAGGTTGATATGGAAGAACATGACTCAGGGATATAGCAGAACCTGATTCTACTTTACTACATGGAGGGAAAAAAAAAAAAAAAAGCAGTGCTGCATGTTTAATGTTTGTATGCTGCTCCAGGATGGCCAGAGAAGCGGGGGGGATAACTCACAGAAGGCAGGGACTTGGAGCTCTTTCCCCAGCCTAGCTACTGTTGTCTCACAAAACCTGGGGTAGGCACTAAATTTCCTTTGAAATCTCAATACCTCTGTCTAACTTGGGTAAAAATGACCATTTGGCTGGTCCAGTTATTTGGATGTGCAATGAAGGGAATAAGACTGACAGTAAAAAGCCCTATACAGAGCTTCTCTCTGTCTCTGGTGTGATAAGACTATCACAAGTGTTGAGAGTAACCACTGCCACAGCATACTGATCATGGACCTGGGGGGCTTACAGTGCCCTTGGTTTTCTAAGTGCTTAGCTTGTGCATGAAAACAGCTCACACTCACAGCTCTGGTCAGGCTGTGAAAAAAGTGGAGGGTTTTACTTGTGTACTGTTATCATCCAGGAAGGCTGAGGCCAAGAAAGAGAGTTTTCAGACAAGCTATTGAGGACAGTGGTCTGGAATGGTCTTTGCTACCTAGAGTGATACCTTTCAGTATGGGATGAGCTGAGGTCAGTTGGCTGGAGGGCCTCCTGCTTTGGGTCACTGCCATTGTGTTTTCTGGCCCATTAGAAACAGGTGGGCTGCGAAAGGAAAGATTAATGAAACTCATCAATGAATGCAGTCAAATGATGTCTCATACCTACTCCCTATGATTAAGAAACAAGCTTTGTAGTTTCTATTCTCAGCTGTGCAGTTTCGTTACTGGGTCCCAATACACCTTTTCTCTGTCTGTAATGGGATTGATGATGCATCCTCTAGAGGGAGGATCTAGGTCTTTTGTATTTTCTGGAGTACTGAGGATGACACTCTCTTGTTTTTCCTAATTATATAAATCTCTGCCACTCCTATGTGTAACACTCCAGTGTTGCTATTTCTAAGTGGATCCTTTATGCTTCACATGGTACCAAGCCACTGAAAAATAAGGGAGAAGAACGGAGAACTGTGGCCAGGCTGATATTACCCTTGAGACTAAACCACAGGCAAGTGCAACAGTCAGTACCACTAATATGACTGAGGTATTCATGGGAGCTTCCCCCACAAATTCTGGCTCAACTTGAGTAGGAATGATTATGACTAACTCAGTCTGCTTTACCAAGGGCTTGTACCTCACAGGGATTACATTCTTGCAGTTGAACTGCTTCCTCCTCTTCAGGCTTTTTTCCCTGGTTTGTGAGACAGGGTTGTTAAGTGCTAGCGTGACAGCTGTGGCTTGTGCTGCTTCTTCTTTAGCTCTGTTCAGTCTCTGATTTTCCTGCAGTTCAAGGATCAGCTCTTGCTGTTCCTGAAGCTGCCGCCTCTGCTTCTCAATCAGTTGTTGCTGGAAGGCATGACGGTGCTCAAAACAACTACCATAAGCAAGGGCAGTCTTTGGGCTAGGTGCCTGAAACTGCTGCGGGACGGTGGCTATTTGATTCCTGCACACAGCCCGATCCTGGGCACTCAGGGTTGCATGTTTTCGGGTAATCTGCCAGGCAAACTTGGGTTTTCTGTAGGAATGAGGATGAGGTGCATAAGAAGCATCCCAACAGGAGTGGTCTCTGGCATGGTCAGGGTCTTCTTGTATGAAGCAGGTTTCAGTTGACTTGGAAAAAAAGAAAAGAGAAAGACTTCGTAGTGATTAAAACCAAGCCCTTTTCTGTCTTTGCTACACAAGGAGTGTTTCTTTAATGAAACTTTAGTGAGATGCCTGAGAAGTAGGATTATCTCAGCTATGCACTCTTCATCCAGTCACTAGGCAAGGCAGGGGGCCCAGTTATGCACAGCAAGGGAGGATGCGGGAAAGAACTGTTAAGGAGCTGTGTGCCATCTCAGGATTTCCTTGGGAGGAAGGAAGCTCTGGCAGGAATATGTCCTGGCTATTTCGTTAGGGAGAGCAGCTCAGGACAGCTTATTTCTCAGGTGTTACCCTCATCTCTCAAGGGTTAGCATATACCATTTTGGACTGAGTACTAAGCACTTGGATTAAAATAAAGGAAAAAGTAGTTGTTAAAAATGAAAAATACCAATTTAAGGAAGCAACCTCTGATTCTCCTACTTCCTTGTGATGTGCATTACTGTGAAACATCTAGGAACAGCTTTTTTTCCCCACACTTAAAAGCCAGAGGACTGCACTGGCTTGACAGAATCTCTTGTCATACAGTCAAGTGTTATTCTTTCTCAGTCTAGGCAGGTATCAAATACATAACTGTAATCTCTCAGCAAAAGTGATCTGGGGGTGGGAATTTCATTGCAGCTCAAAGTACATGAAGGGTTTTCTTTGTCAGCAGGAGAGTTTATTTTAGAACTCATCTATCATCCTTCATGCTTACCTCCAGTCTTTAGACTTCCCTCATGAACAGTTGCAGGTGGGTATTTGGGGCTCATCCTGGGCAAGAAGTCTCCCTCTGGGGTAATTCTCTCTCTGAGCACACTAAAGCACTTCATTTGGAGTGTGTTGATCTAACCAGTGAGAACAGAGATCCCAATAGAGAAAACTACTGGGAAAAGATTTACCTTTTCTTGCTGCAAAGGTTGATTCTGACTCATTTTAGCTGTCCCAGTCTTGCCAACCTCTGGTGGCTCATCCTGGCAATCCTTTCCCAGTGACACTGCCTCCAGCAGTTGTGCCATCTTTTTCTTTGTCTCCCCTCTCTTGATTTGCAGCTCTCGTTTTTCTGCCTCTCCTTGGCTCCAGCGCTGCCATGCCAGAAAGCAAGGGTGCAAAAGCCGCCGCTGGTTATGCTCCACAGACAGTTGTTTTTTCCTGAATCAGAAAGCACTTGCATTATGATAGGAGTGAGGCTTCTGTCCAGGCCTGCCTGAAACAATCACACCGAGTACAGCAGCCTGGGCCATGCCATGAGGCCCCATAACTTTCTGAGTCTTTCTGTTGCTTCAGTCTGAAGGCCCTCCAAAGCTGTACAGTGTTTCTGCAAGAAGGAGGGGGAGGGCAGAGAAGATGCCCATTACTTTGAAGTAAGTTCCCCTACTTCACATTTTGTATTTTCCTGTGTCATCTTTGGGCTGCAGGACAGTTGTCAAAGGGATATTCTATTCCCTTGCCAGCTGCATGGGGGAAGGGATATTGCCTCCCCACAGAGCCTCCCACACACCTGCAAGAACAGAATTTTCTCCCGTTGTTGGAGAATTCATCCAACAGAGTCCCTGATGAAAGGCACTGGTCAAAATGATCTCTACTATAATGCTACTGAAATAAGCAGCAATGATACTCATTAAGAATAAGTATGGATCCTTATATTCTCTGGGGTCCAGAGCAAGCCAGGATAAGACATTCCAGGAAAGATACTTAGAGCGCAATTCAGATTTGCTGGAAGGTACTCAAACTCTGGTTTATCTCTATTCTTTCATCTGTACCAAAATGTCTTTGGCAGACTGCAGGCAATGTAGCAATTTTCTCAAAAAGCTACAGTTTTCCTCCTGCTGGTTAGCTGGCAAGCCCCTTTCGCATCCTTCTGAGGACTGCACTGTCTAAGGTCTGCTGCAGGAAGAAGAATTCCACAGTGTACAGTCACTACCTGTTTTGATCTTGGAGATGAACTTCTAATTGCTGTGTCTCCCGTTCCACTTTCTGGGCCCAGTTATAGTTTCTCCAGGCTTGCAGGGCCTTCAGTTGGCATTTCCAGTCAGCAAAGGCTCTAGCTTTCCCCATTTTAATTCTGTGTTCCAGAATGAGTTTGAACCAAGCAGAGAAATGTCGTTGCAGGCACTGCATGGGAGAGTTTGATAAAAACTAATGAGCAAGTTATAATCCATCACACAAAAGCTGATCCTCTACACCCTTCCCCTTATCTGTCTTTCTTTTGTGAGATTCTTTTTAACATCCATGCTTTCCACAAGTACCCTTGAGAGTAAAGAAATAATGCAGCTGGTACAGGACTTCTATGAAAAGCAGAAAGAGACTAGAAAGACAATATCACAGGATTCTGCTTTTGAATGAAACTCAGTTCACCAAGCGTAAAAGAATAAAGCAGGTGAGGGATACAGGAACAGCGTATCTAGAAACAGGAGAAATGTCTCAAAATCTAGAAAATGTCTAAGATTGTACAGGTAAGCATGCTTCTGTGGAGAATACTTCTCAAGTATCTCCATGGAGCACTGACTGTTTTTTTGCGACTTAGACAAAAATCAAGACACTTCCTAGCACTAATTTATGGCATGACCTAAGCTCACCCTTTTTTCAGCAGGAAGCCAAAGCATTCCCTCATCATGTAATTAGACCTATTGCCTCTGGGAGTTATTTATATTGTACAGAACAGCAATTTGCTATCTAATCTTCCCCATAATTCTAGCCCTGTCACTGCAGACACTGTTCATTTTGATCCTCCAAGTGGGTCAACTCACAGGATTCAGCTGTTTCCCTTTTGTCATAATGCCTTGTATTAATTGCATTTCTCTCAGTTGCGGAAACCTCCAAATGAAGACTTATGAGAAGGACAAAATGTCAATGTATTTGCTACTTCTTTCTGCTTTAAGAAAATAATCAAAGTGTCATTATTGCTTAGCTCAGCTAAGCTGTGGTTTCTCTCACATTATGCCAGCCATAAATTGCTATGTGGTTTCATTTATGCTTATCTCCTTAGCTTAGACTGTGCTGGAGAGAGAGACTGTGTACTGCTAAACAGCAGCCAAGCTCAAATCCAGTACACAGGTAGATGAATTGAGCCCTGGGGAGAACCAGCATAAAAGCTATGGGATTCTTCTGCATAAAACATTCTAGATGTACATAAGTAGACATTAATGATGGTTACTGCTCTATTAATTAAAAACATTATGTAGTAGCATTCATATCTGCACAATGGGATATTTATTCCCTTTGCTGAGCCTGCTCATATAAGATAATTCAGTACAAAAAGATCTCTCTTTAATTGCAGGTATTTGATTCAACTAGATGTTTAACCCAGTGCTGGTCTTGGTCTTAGAGGGTGGGATAGTCTCTCTTCCTTTGTAAACTCTCATGATGATGATATTGAGAAGTATAAAGGAAAATATGGAAAATTCCTACATTTAAGTATCTATCTTGGTAAAAGAGAAAGTATAGTTGACTTCAGACAGGAAGCACCCCTTTTAACTTATCAGCCAATGAAGCCACTTGCTATATTTTTTTTTCACAAAACCAGCTCTCCAAATGTAATCTCTCAGTAACAAATGAGTATGTAGGTTCAGGATGCCAGGAGACCTGTGTTTTTATATCCCTTCAAAGCATCATTCCTGTGCTATTTTTCAGAACTAGTGGAGTAAGAGGACAGCTCTGGGTCAATAACAAGGGCAAAAGTTACGGCTTCCTAGCTTTCTATTAGGAATTATTAAAATTTGCTTGTTTGCCTAAGAAGAGCTGTTGCAGTATCACTGTCTCCCCTGCACCCTGTGGGAAGGGATCTTCCAGAAACCCATTACTGTGGATAAGACAGCACGCTGCTACTCTTGGAAATCCATCACAAAACTTAGTCCAGACCTCACCACTTCTTTTCCTCTTTCCTTTCCCTGCTCCTGCGCCAAGGCCTGCAAGGCAATCTCTAAAATGTCTTCTACAAGACCTGCAGGAAGAAAATCTTCCCATGGACAGAATAGGGACACTGTAGGCCATTCTGTGCTCTTTCACCCTTTTTACTTCTTTCCCTCAAGGGCAAGCAAATGGTTCCAAGGCTTCCTCTGTTCATCAGCTTATTTACTTATCACAGAAGCCTTTGTGCTCACAATTGTTCTGGGAGCCACATCTTTTCTACAGTTCTTAGTGAAACATCCACATGGGGACACTGAGGCACAGACACCCTGGGGACGGAGGCTCAGGACTTCTTGCTCCCAATCTCACAACATACTTCTTTCCCTGCTCCTTTACTTTCCTGATATCAGGGGAAAAGTTTGGAAGAAGTAAAAAAATCCTGATAATGAGGACTTTTTACTTCAATTCTGCAAACACTAGCTGAAAGAGGTAGCTCAGACCTCAGATAAGAGGTAATGCTCACTTTCTGGTTATCGGTCTGAATCCTACTCAGCAGCTCCTGAACCTTTCTCTGTTTTTCCTCTCCTTGCTCTTCTTTCTTCAGGTCCAGCAGCAGTGGCACAGTAACAAATACCTCCTGCATTGACAGCTTCTGACTTTTCTCTTGTCTTTTCCTTTCCCTAGAAGGTGGAGAACATCAAGATCTAACACAGACAATGAGTAAAACACCATAGCACAGCGCTCTCTCCCTTTTTGGCCAATTCTAAGAGAATGACCTGCACAGCTTGAAAGATGCTAATTATTTAACTCAGCCTTCTCAGAAAAGAGCCCTTGTCATGATTTGGGGTTCCAGTCATTACGTGCAGTCTGGAGGCATATCTAAAGTACAGCAGCAGGAAGAAAATAGTGAGATTTCAGAAAAGCCCTTGTACAAGAAGATTCAGGATCCCAGGGCTGCCCAAGTAAATAAATGGCATCCCTACAGGTCATCTCTCAGCAGAAAAATTCAAGAGTTTTTCTGTCAAACTCAGCAGAAACAAAGATCCTGTCTCTACAGGAGTCTCAGCCAAGGATTCTCTCTTTTTTTTCCTCTCTCAGGAGAGGAAGCCTATTTTAAGTGCTAGACTTTTAACACATTCCAGGCAAGCCAGCATTTCATTTACTTACTTTTTTAAGGCTACTGGTTTTATGCCATTTTAGACACTAACAAGGTTGATTATGGTCACAGATTTGATGGGGAGAGTGTGCAGCAATGCAGACACTGCTTTGTGATTCAGTGTGCCTAGTGGTCATGGCTGAGGGGAAGCTAACAATTTTAACCATCGTCCTGCGAAACTCTGCCTTTAAAGTTGCTAACAAAGCAATGAAAGATTTCAAAAGTGTTTGGAAACACAGCAACATAAAATGTTTCCTTTGGGACCACCACTCCTCTTGCATTTAGCCACAGAAACTGATAAGAGAAGTTTTTTATATGTGATGAAGCAATGGAGAACGGATCCATTGCTGTCTTACATTCTCCATGCTTCTGCCATGATGTGCCTCTTCTCAGCCATTTCCTTTCGCAGCTTCACCATCTCCCTCTGGATTGCATTTTCCTCCTGCTTGGCCTGCAGTGCCTTCCTTCTGTCTTCCTCCTGTGCTTGCTGCTTGGCCTCAAACAAGACTGATTTTTTAAGAGCCTTTTCTTGTCTCTGAAGCTCCAGTGCCTTCTGATACTTCATTCGATTTTCTTTCACCTGCGAAGGAAGAAATCAGCAAAAGTCAAAGCCATCAAAAGCTGAAGTATTTCAGGTTCACTGTAAACTGTCAGAATGGGTCACAATCCACCTTTTACATGAGGCAAGCAACCCTACTTATAAGTGGCATTGCCTGGATTGATTCTGCTCTCAGACGAGCACAGAACTCTATTCAAGAGGGTGGGATTAAACCAGCATCACTTGATAAGAGCAAACACAGAACTGAGGGCTGCAGTGGCTTTTCCTGCCTGTCTCCAGAAAAAGGGGAAAATCTGAATAGATGTAATGAAAGCTGACAGTGCAAGCTGCTGCAAATGGCTTTCCATAAGCACGTGGAAACAAGTAACATTTCTGCTAAATCTCCAAGGAGTATCCTTGCTTATTTGCCTCTGAGTCAGGGATCACTGCAGGTTAGGAGAGAATACTGAGGACCTATCACTGAGTACTTCCTCTAATCCTATAGTTCTACATCTTATTCCTTTTAACTCTGCTGCCTTGCCTACACACCTGCTTGTGTCTGAGCTTCATGGTTATTCGTGGATCTGCAGGTTTTTGTTTTTTCTTGGTATCTTCAATTCTCAGGTCTTCCACTATCCCACAGTCTACCACTTTACTCTGCAAAAGATGCTTCAGGTATTCTTGCACAGAAGAACTTTCCAGTTCGTGTTCCAGATAGCTGCACAAGTCTGAAATGAGGAATGCAGATCATCTCAAACCAGTCTGAAATTAATATACCTCTCTTCTGCAGATCACAAAGCCTAATATAATTAGAGAGATCACTTTTAGAGACTGTGAATGCATTTCTGATGAAAGGAGATATATTGACTGCATTCCATTTATTCCCATAGACCCTTTATCAGTCTCCCATTGAACATGCTGGAGCAATAACAACATTTTGCCCATTTTTATTGCCTTGCTTCTAAGCATCTCAAGCCGCTGCATAAATTTGACAGGCAAAAATCCCCAAGAGCAAATGAAATAAAAACTCTTTTACATAGGGAGGCATCAAATGTTTATGAAGTGCATTTATGCAGTCCTACAGCAAGCTGATGTAAAAGCTGGAAAGAAAAAATATTTTGCCTCTAATCTTGATCCTACCGAACCCACTGTCCTGGCCACAGAATGACTCGTACCACTCAGTCTGACCAGCCATAAGGCCAGGCTCCCTCCCCCAGCACATCCTCAGAAAGTGAGCCATAAGTTGTTTTGTTGTGCTCTCACCATCAAACCGCTGGTACTTGAGAAAGACTGCAGAAGGCTCTTCCAGGAGGACAGAGCCAACTTCCTCTTCTCCATCACTTGTCAACTCCAGTTGTAGTTTGGACTTTATCCAGTTACTGAGCAGCTCTTGAGCTACCATGAGGAAAGAGACTGATGACTTTACTTGTTTTAAAAATATATGGGTAAGTTTAAACTAGCAAGACTCTGTCCCTGAGATAGCTAGATGACACAACTGAGAAGACTGTCTAAAATGACTGAAAGCTAATCTGCAACAGAAAACTGAATAAGACTAATAATTCTGTTTTCATATTCTTGAAAAACAGGAAGAGAAGGTGGCAAATTTCTTCCCTGTCATATAGGAAAAATGAATTCTTCTTCACACCATTTTTCCTACAACATTCTCGGGACATTTAGATCACTTGTGTGATTAAAATAATACTTATCAAGGAGAGAGAATATATATGAGGTAATTTGTAACTCAGATAGCTTTCAAATGTTTGACCTTTGCACTTGCAGATACTTAGAAGTTTTCCACATGTATGACTGAAGCTGCTATACATTAAATACAACAGGAATCACTGTTTGAACAAATGGTTGCTTGACTTGTACAGTTTAACTTTTGCAAGTACAGCCACTGCAATAGCAACCAACATGTCTAAAGTAAAGTTAATCATGTGGCAAGCTTAAGTAGGGACAAAATTAAAACTGTAAACACAGGAATGCACCCATGGTACATTTGCTACTCTCAGTGAATTCAAATGCCTGACAAACAAGTTGGTATAAATTCCTTCTGTGGATAAATGTAAACATTCCTCTTTCAGAGCTCTACTCAAGAGCCAGGATGGCTGACATGGCTGCTGCCCCAACCCACTGCCCAGCCTCTGTGCAAAGTGGTCAAGCTGTTCCTGAAGCAGAGCACAGGGCTGTAAACTGCAAGGTGTCGGGAGCTGTCCCGTGGGAAGCTGGGCTGACTATGCAACGAGACTGGGCAGAGAACAGAGAGCTTGTCAGTCACTACAGAGCAAGTCACCCCTGTAAATGTACAGAGCCTTTAGTTAAAAGCATCTGCTCCAGATATCCAGTCCAACCACAAAATGAAGATACTTCTAAGGAATATCTCCTGATCTTCTAAGGCAATAAAATCAAAATGAACAATGAGGCTTTTTAAAGCCCCTTAAAAAGGAGTGTGTGTGTTTCTTTTTTTAAAAAAGAACATAAAACCAATGTTTAGTGCTCTTCAAATCACTTTTCTTCTCTTTTATAATCTCACAGGCCAGTTCAGGAACAAGGAAATATATCTGATAAGAAGAAAGAAAAATAGCGTATCACATGGGGAAAGGGGGTAATTTTTTGACTGCGGAATGTGAGCGCCTCGTAACTAGAGTACGTAAGTTTTAATATGTCTTATTGGTACCTTTCTTTGCCAAAAATTCCTGAGGGACTGGTAGCTGTAAAAGGGGAAATACTAGCACAGAAGGGCAAAAAGAAATAATAAAAAAACACAAGGAAAACAAGTAAAACTTTTCTGCCAGTGATAGAGAGCTGACTCCTTTTGAGCCACAGTGTATAATGCATTCAGATAGTGCAGTGTAAGCAAGTGGGCGTACTCTGTGCTGTTAGATGAACCTTGGATGACTACAAGTGAAAAAGCTGACTTCCTGTATTTGAATGGATGTTCTTGACAGATTTCATCTCTTCTGAAAGGCTTACTTTTGAGTCTTAAAAGAACAGTTAATTCATAGTTTTTAAAATCCTATCTTTTAACAGTTTTTTACACTGCAGATGTACTTCCAGCATTGATAGGGGATCATATCTCCACTGTTTACAAGCCAGTTTTATTGTCAGATCGTAGTAAAGCACTTGTGGCTGCAGACATTACAAAGGGCTTATTTACTTAATGAGGAAAATTTTGTGGGGGAATCAAAGCAAAAACACACAATAAGTCACAGATGTGAAAGTTACTCAGGGTTGTTCTATTTTCCACATTCTGACCTGCTGTCAAAAATACATCACGCAATTTCATCCTGTTTATTCAAGCCTAGTAACTTTTATTTGATCTTACAGTTTATCCCCAAAATGCAGTTTTTATCCTTGCCTTGACTTGAAATCCCCAGGAGAAAGAGTTCATCCTTCTCTTTGGTAATCTAACTAAAATCTACCTTGAACTCCAGCAATTGGTTCTTCTTATGCCTGTTTCTGTTAGATGAAAAGTTCCAGTCTACTATACTATAAACAGTTTCTTTTGGTCTCAAGCTTTATAATAACCTGTTCAGACCAGAACCATAAAGGTGGATCAAGAAGAGTTCCTTCAAGCACCTTGTGGCAAGCAATACTTATGCTCACCTTCCTCATAGGCCTCATCATGATCTTGCAGCTGCTCCATGCTTTCCAGATTCATCACAGGACCACAAAACCCTTGTAGATAACTTGGCTTTTGAAAGGAAAAAGCTTCAGAGACTGCATATTCAGAGGCTTGATCCACTCTCTTTAAATTAAAGAAAGGAAAACATTTCTAAGGAGTAATGTGCATTCATTTTCAAACTTCCTATATCCAGGTTTCTCCTCAACCAAACATCAAGGGAAATATAACCCAAAACATATCATTCTTTGGAAATACATTTCTGCTATTGCTCTTGATTGACTGGAGAAATTTGACTTAGAAATGTTTAAGTAATAAGCATCCATTTGGCAATTAGTGCCAATCACGGTGATCAAAGAACACGTTGGGAGAACGTGAACAGACAGCCCCTGTGGGATGAATGGAGACTTGCTGAGTTAGTCCCCAGCAGCCACCAACTATGACAACTGGTATCAACACCTTGTCACAATCATCTGGCCAGGGTGCAAACAAAGTCTGAACAATTTTCTGTCCCATATTCATCTTTCTGTGAGGTAAATGGTCCTGGCTTGTCACTGTATTTTAACACGTAACACTTGTACCTCAGATAGGCCAAACGTCTGCAGAACTTTTCCCCTTGGTGATAGGGGGAACCAGAGCAAGCTGCTGCCACAGAAATCTAGCAGGCTGAGTGAGGAATATATGGTATATATGGTAGGTCCCATATGGTAGGTATATAGGTGCTGAAGGTACTCGTGGAGGCAATACAAATGGATGATCACAACTGAATTCTTTCTCCTTGATTTTAGATCATAACAAATTCAGGAGAAAGCGCTCTGGGGTAAGTGTCTCACACTGCAGCACTGCTCAACAGCAAGTTTTACATTTTACCCATAAGTTACATGCATAACAACAGGATATCTTACTCCTGGGTAAATCACTGTGAAAATTACGTCACCTTGATCCAGTGCTCCACATTGTCAGAGTCAAACTTTGGCTGGAAATAAGATTAAAAAAATAATAAATAAAGGCGTTTCGAGCACTTGTCTCCTTTCTGAAGCACAGTTTACCAAGCAGCACCAGGCCCCGAGGCCCCGACCGCCGCGCACCGCGCGCCTCTCCCCGAAACGTCCCGCGGCGCCGCCAGGCGCATGCGCCAACGGCGGGACACCGCCCCGGGCCCCGCCCGGCGCTGGCGCCCCGTCATTGGACGGTGCCCGGCGGGGCGCCCCTGGCACCCCCAACGGCCGGGCCCGATTGGGCGCCGCCGCCGCCGGCCGCTCCTTCGCTTCCCCTCTCCCTCCCCCCCCGCCCCGTTACCGTCGTTCCGGCCTCGGCCGTGAGGCGCCGCCAGCGGAACAGCTCCGGCCGGTGCCCCGAGAAGGCCATGGCCGCGCTCGGCACCGCCGGGCCCACAGTCCGCTGCGCCGCGGGCCGCTTCACCATGGCGACGCCGCCGTCGCACACCGATGATGTGGCGTGAGCTGATTGGGGCGGCTGCGGCGCGCGTGGCCGCCGGTACGGGCCGCGGGAAGGGCCTGGCGGCGGCGCGTGGCCGGCGGCGGAGCGGGCGGCGGAGCGGGCGGCGATGCGGGTGGAGCTGCGCGGGGCGGGCGGCGGGCGGCTGGGCGCGCTGGCGGGCCTGGGCCGGGGCGGCGCGGCGCTGGCGCTGCCGGGCTGCCTGCTCTACACGCGCACTGGCTCGGCGCCCCACCTCACCCGCGACACGCTGCGGGCCGTGCGCGGCGTGCCCGCCGTGGCGCAGCTCACCCTGCCCGCGCTGTGAGTACCGCGGGGCAGCGCTGCCCGCCGCCCCCGCGCCTCCGGGGGCCGCCGGGGCGGTGGTTCGGGAGGGGACGGGGGCAGGGCCAAGGGGGCGGCGGAATCCCCCAGCGCCTTTGGACCGAAGCCCTCTGAACAGTTGCGCCTCTTCTTTCCGGCTCTCCGTCCGAATGGGGAGCTCTGTAGAAGGCTGGCGGCCTTAAAATTGGCGGAGGGGAAGCTGCAAGGAAAAGCTAAGGTCATAAAACTTGCTAGAAACGCCCCCCCCTCCCCGCCTCGTGTAGCTGCTGGGCGATGCGCATCAGTAACGTCATCCCGAAGGTCCCGTGGAGAAGGTGCCTTACGGCCTGATGTTCTCCAGCAGGGCTCTGGGTAAAAACTTGCTGTCTTGCCACAGAATTGTTATCATCCCAGTTTGTAAGCTGTGATTCTTCATCTCTGAGCTTATGCTGTTTAGTTGTGCTAGGTGCTTGCTTCACTGCCTGGTAGCTAGATGATAACTCTTGGCACCTAGCCCAATCCAAATTCAGGCAATATGTAAGTAAAGAAAGGGAAGCTGTGGTTACGCAGGCACCTCTTTTTCTTGATAACTGTTTGCTTAGATAACGTGTTTCTATGTCTGGATGCAGGGCAGAACTTCACGAGGTCCTGGAAGAATATAAAGAAGGAGCTGCAAAATTTATAGGTAGTGTATGTGTGTTTGCATGTGTTTCCAAGGAGATACACAGGACGTTCAACTTTCAAGAAGCTGTGACTGGGTTGGGACAGTTTATTTGTTCAAAGTGATTTGAAAATCCTTTTTGCCTGGAACTTCTCAGAGGCTTTAACAATTGCAGTGGCTATTCTTGAAAGGAAGGCTGCATGGCGTTGAGACATACTGTATGACATTTGAAACCTCTAATCTAGCAAGGGTGATACATTTCTGTAGCTGATATGTTCTCTCACTATGTTATATCCTTTCTTTAAAATCTTTGGCTTGAGACTTTTCCTCAGTTTAGACTGTCAGATGTCAGATTTTCCCAGTGTATCAGTTGATTGGTCAAGTGAATCGGCTATTGCGTCTGGTAAATTATATTGGGAGGAGCATTACTCAAGAAGAACCATAAATAAGATCTCGAAGGACCTGTGTAGCTTGTAGAACCAAAGGGTATTATTTTATGGTTTGTCCCATTGTTGCCCTCTCCTTTTTGCAGTCAAATTAAGCTGGGGCAAAAGTCTGTCTTTGTTGCTGGGAGCTCAAATGAGCAACATCTTTCTTTGTCAATCCCACAGAAGAACGCGTGTTTTTATCTGTGGGATACTTATTTCCTGTTGTGTATTTTCAAACGATGTTTTTGCATTAGTTATTTTTTTTGTTCACAAGACTCTACTCTGTCTTTCTCTTTGTTCCCAGGTATGCCGGACACAGTGCTGTACTGCTCCCTCCAAGATCCAGTTACTCCCTGTCCCTCTGGCTACAACACTAACAAGGTATAGTTGTTGTAAAGACTTGAAAGAGTCCACTTTAAGTTCCCATAAGAAGACTTCCAGTCTGTCTCACTCATCTGTGTGGATGTGCTGAGACTGTCACAAGATGATTTTCGTGCATGTAGAAGAATAATTCTCTACACAAAGAGAAATGCCAATTACGTGCTTATAGCTCCAGCTTGATGAAGTTGGATGTTTTCTTACTTGGCAATCTGTTCCCTGGGTTCCTGAACGGCTAAGTGGCAATTCGGATAGGAATGGGAGCCCTAGGCTTTCATGTTGTTGTTAATATACGGTAGTAAGAGGAAATGTGTATGTCTTGGCTTATATGTTGAACAAGCTCAACAGTGATTACACTGATAGGCAATAAACTGGAAATCCTACATGTCTGTGTTTACAATCTGTTAGAGGTCCACAAAGAGGAAGCATGTAACATTTCTGCAGGAAGCAGGTAGTTTTACAGACCTTTGCCAGTTCTGTCCCACAGGCATATGCGTTCCCTGCGCAGTCTGTCACATGCTGCCTGCCATGGCCAGGGCCATTGCTGGTGCTGGCTTGGATGTGATCAGTCCTGAGACCTGTTTGGATATGGTTGCATCTGGTGAAGGGGCACTGAGTGACAGCACTGAGTGACAGAAGGTAACTACCATCAGGCTGGATTTTGGCAATGTATATTCTTTGCTACTGGGAACCAGTATTGAGTCCTGTCCCTTAGCAAGAAAGGAATTACCTGCCACTTGTTTCACCACTATGCAGCTATAGGATACTGATATTGATCTAAGCCTAGATGTTGCAGGCTTGATTCTGCTTTTCTTGAAGTTGGTGAGGACTTTTGTTGCCAAGTTGCAAGGCCAGCAAGTTGTCCTTCTGCAACTGGGTCTGTGCTGACATGTACTTAAAGAATTTTGAAAGCAATTGGATAGAAGGATGTGCTCTGTATGACACAGGCTGGACTTAAATAACCATGGTATAAAGCTCTCTTTCTCTAGGCTATCTAGGGCTTTAGTGGCATGTCTGTTTTACTTACTGAAAGCAGGATTTCCACTGGAGAGAAGAATGTAGATAATCAGACTTCATTAGGCTTTGTGTCAGGCCTCTAATAGCTCTGACTTTTTCTCTTCCTACCTTCTCCTGCTGCTCCTTGACACCTTCATTATCTAAGTGGCAGCAGATACTGACTATCACCTTGCTACTGCAGAACAGCATTTTTGGGTGTCTCTCCTCTTTGGGGTTGCTACTTTTTATGGGAAACTTACGGAAATGTAATTATTTTAAATACTTTGTCCTTCTGTCTGTCTGTCTCTGTTTCACTCTTAATTTAGCTAAAACTGGCCACTAAGGGCCAAAAATAATCAGGGAAGATGGATGGACAGACACAGAGTATAATTGCACAATCCTTCTGTTTTCTCTGGAGACCAGACAAAAAATAATTGCTTCATTCATATTTTTTGCACCAGCTGATCAGATTTTCTTTGTGAATTGTATGCTTGAGACCTGTACTGCTTAATCTCATCTCTGGTGTGTGGTAGAAGACTTCATTTAAACTCTGGCCCTACAAAAAAGTTCCCACAATACTTTTTTTTGTTGGTTGAAAACCTTTCCCAATTTAAAAAAATCACTAATGGAGTTGCAGACAAAAAGAACTAACTTCTGAATGATTTGAGCCCAGACTCGAACCTGCTTGAATGCGCCTTTAAATATTGAGCCCCACAGTGTTACAAGACTAACAATAATGCAACAGAAGGAGCTGCCAAGCTGCACACACAAGCTAATTAGAGATTCCACAGAATAGGATGAAACATGGTAGCTTCTTGCATAGTTGCAGGAGCTCCGGTAGTTGAATGTAAGTGAATTAATTTGCTAGTCCAGATATGTTCATCTAACTTAACCACTCAGCACCATTGCTTTTGTCTTGCTCTGAAATCTTTTGTGGGGATAATGATGGAAGATGAGATCCATGCATGCGCACAGCATGGAAAGCCAGTGAGGAGACTTAATTTTATTACAACCCTAAAGAATACCTGCCATTTCTTAGCTTGTTGGATTTCAAGGCTGTGTCTTTCTTTTCCATGTAGTGTTTTAGTCCCTTCTTGGGTGATTGGATTTGAGATCTAAAATACCGCTGAGTGCTAAGATTAAATTGTGTAATGTTTTTCTGTGCTCTAAGTATACATACTTATATATTCATATGGATTGTGAGAATTCACTACTCAGAAGAGGAATTAGTTCGTTTCTTCTGGCATTTCTGTAGCCAGAATTTCTATAGCGCATACAGAATACTAGTAAGCTGTATTTCCTGTTGCAACATTTGTGGCCATTCATAGAGTGATAATACAGGTTTGAGAGGAATTAAATCTTTATTTATTTATTTACTACTTGTGCTGCTAATTTGGATGATGATAGGCCAGCTGCTCTATCTCAGACTCCCTGACACCCTTAAGTAGTCATTGTGTGTGAAAGGCAAGATGCCTATAGGAAAAAAGGGAGAAGGAGATGTGTATGATGGTTTCATCAAAGAACATCCCAGAAATCCCAACGCAGCCACTGATCTCCTTTCTTTTCATGTGTCGGGGCACCTGATGATCTCAGCCATGCTCCTGGAAAGCTTATCTACAAAGTGTTGTTCCAGTATCTGCTATTTTACCAGACCCCTCCTCTCCTTTGACCCTCAAGGTCTGTTAACCTTTGCCACAAACCTTCATCCCTGTTCTTCCTTGACAGACAGTGTCCCTGTGGGGGAATTCAGGGCGCATGGAAGTGACAGCTTCTAAATTCATGGATATACAACGTGCCATCAAGCCAGACTGGTTTCAGTGCATCTCTGATGGAGACACCATTTCTGGGGAAGTTGGTAGGAAAAGGGCCAAGAAGTCTGTGGATAGGTCTCTTTCCTTCCTGGATATATGCCTTCAGTTGCTGGAGAAATCACCGGTAAGGTCCCAAAAATATCTACGGGAGCTATAAGGCAGCTGCTTTTTGGTCTGTGTTACACCCTAGGCCAGTCCAAGGATGTCATTTAGTAGGAAATCTTGTTACACGTTATCAGGGAATGTACAGTTGACAGTCTTGGAGGGGGCATGATCGGTAGTACAATGTTTTTTTTTTCTACCATTTTCTTATCTTATAACTTGTCTCCAGCTCCAGGACACCTTTCTCTACCAGTTGTGGGGAACTCTTTTTATTTTATTCTGCTTTTGGACTCAAGTGGACATTTTCTACTTACCTTCATGCCACATACCTGGCTAAAGTAGGATTTTTCTCATTCAGATCAAGACAACTCATGTTATAGCCCCTTTAGAGCTTTGATTTGCTCTGAAGACCCCCAGTGCCAGGTGAGGGAGGACTTGCTGGGATTTGCTAGTACGGTTCTTTCTTTCCTTCAGCAGGTCTGAGATGTCCCTTGCTTTTGATGAAAGGGAACCTATCTGGGTCTGTAGTGGCAAGGAGAGAGTGTGACAGGAGCTGATATTTGTATCCCTTGAAAAGCAATTCATTGTGAGCCATGGTGTCTGGCAGCCAGGGTAACAGAACCTGCCTTGTATCAAGCTTAGACACCTTGTGTTCCTGTAGTGCTTAGGGGTGTCTACAAAAAGCAGCGTACAAAGACGATCTGTAGTTATTGCCTGTAGGGAGGTGGAAAGAACAACACAAAATCCTCAGTGATTTAGTGTCAGTTAGGAGCAGAATCTGGTCTCTCTTAATGCCATCTCTGTGTTACACCTGGACTTCACCAGTGTTGTGTGGGGGCTCATCCCACTTAGGGTGAAACACCATAGCTTTGAGACTTTCCTTGGAAAGTAGGGTTTAAGTAGCAGGGCTGTGAGGAGATGCCTTGGATGTGTTTGGCAGAACATTCTCTAACATTTGTAGCTTTCTCCTGGACCAGGAACTACAAGGAAGTGTAATGATTGGGGCAATTGAAGGTGGAGATATCTTGGAAGAGAGGCTCAGATCAGCCAGGGAGACTGCCAAGCGACCTGTGGGTGGCTTTCTGCTAGATGGCTTCCAGGGACGTGCCATGGCCAAGGAGACCAAGTTGAAGCTGATAGCTTCTGTCACAGCAGAGCTGCCAGAGGATAAACCAAGGTAAGTTGTGTGGGTGACATCCCAAGAAGTCCCTCCATCCTGCTGTGAGGAGAGTCTGCAGGCTGCTATGCAGTATCATTGTAGGAAATAGTCCTTCTCTTGCACAGCACCATAAGAGTGCCAGGCTGCATACCCGCTGCCATTTCAGGCTGCAGACTTCAACCCTCGTTGCAACTTTTAGCTGTAACTGTCACTGAGCTGTGCTCACAGCATAGATGCGAGTATTCCCCATGCTTGGGGAATAATCGAGATTGAATTCAAATATTTATTTTCTTTAGGTGGAATTATAGGCAGGATGCGTCTGGGCTGTTCGCATTAGACCTCTAAGGCCATGGTTTACTTGAAGTTCAGCTTAAAAATACTATCATGCCATTCTACAGGGAACCTCTTTTTTTCTGTAAAAAAACTATCATTCCAACTCTCCAGTCTGAACTGAAGGAAAGCAGAGAGCAGTGCAGACAGAATCGGTGAGTGCTTACATGGTCACATGGCAGCCAATCTGATCTGGTGAGGCACTGAGCCCCTGAATTTTCAGCGTTGGTACAGCCTCACCCAAAATAATCATAGAATCGGTAAGGCTGGAAAGAACCTCTGGAGATCATCTAGTCCAACACCCCTGCTCAAGCAGGGTCACCTAGAACACATTAGACAGGGCTGCATCCAGGTGGGCCTTGAAGATCTCCAGAGAAGGAGACTCCACCAGCTCTCTGGGCAACCTGTGCCAGTGCTCCGTCACTCTCACAGTGAAGAAATTTCCCCCTCACGTTCAGACAGAACTTCCTGTGGTTCAATTTGTACCCATTTCCTCTTGCCCTGTCACACGGGACAACTAAAAAGAGTTCTGCCCCATCCTCTTGACACCCTCCCTTCAGGTACTTATACACATTGATAAGATCCCCCCTCAGTCTTCTTCAGGCAATAATAACTATTCTCTGGTTAGATTGGCATAACGTGGGGCTTGTGGTCTGTTCTGAATAGTGGTTTGTGCCTGTCTGATCCAAATCAGAGCCTGGACAGTAGGAACAGCGTATTTTGACTCTTAAAAATGGCTGACAGTAACTGAAGACTTCCAAAAAACGTGTGTTAATAACACCTTGTGACACCTAGTGGTTCAGAGGTGGGGGAATTGCTAGCATTGGGTTGAACTTGGTTTTTTTGGTGTTCTGCATTGCTCTCACTGCCTTTGTTACTACTGCTCTTGGACGGATGCTTTTCTTTTCATCTCCTGAAGGGGCTGACTCGGACTCATTTGTCTTTCTGTAGCTGTGCTGCCCTCTGCTAGCTGAGCACTGCTCTGAATGGTATTCCAAAGGAAATTAAATTCCAAAGCATGTGTGTGATGTTGCAGTTTGTTCATCCTTACTGGTGCCTAGGGTTTGAATTTTCCTGACAATTAGGAGGTTTGCTGTGTTGTTGTATCCTGTCTGACTGAGCTACTTTAAAAAGGTCCCCTGGGAGCATTAGAGTACAATCTGCTCAGCTAACCTTAGTAGCTACCAGTGCATCTGCTTCTTCTATCAAATAGTTTGCTTGTCTGGTTAAGACAAGTGCTGCTGACCTCTCTCTAAGAAGAAAGCTGGTTAGCCTTAGGGGGTCTTGTACGAATCTTATGCGAATTTCAGAAAATCCTGCTTTCATAAATCATCCTTGCAGTTTTGGCTGGAGAAGCTATTTTGCAGCTATGTTCTACTCCAATACGGAAATCTATAGAAGACAAAAACGTAATGTATTTCACTGAAGAAATGACTGCTTTCTGCGTGGTGATGAAATGATCTTGTAAAAGTAATCTTTAGGGTCCTTTCAGATCTCTAAAAATACTGAAATTTTGTGGTAAAAAGTATTTTCCTTTTCAATAGCAGCAAAACATTTGCAAGATCAAATCTTTGTCCTTACTTATACAAAGATAAGTTTTACTCAGGATTTTGATCACATATGCACAGCTACTCTATTGAGTATCATTCTGTTCCTGTTGTGGGAGCATGAAACATGAGAAACTTGTGCCGTAAATCTTCTCCCATTCATATTCTGTGCTCATCAATTTAATTGGAGTACTTAGAAAAGTGACTAAAAATGGCACCTTGTGACTTCATTTATCAGCCCCTGTGTATTTTGCTAATTATCTGTTTAGATCATTGCCCTACATTAGCTTTTATTGCTTTCAGCACAGCCATGCACCTGCGGGAGAGCGGGTGCTGCTGTATTCTCTTCTGCTTCACCCACCCTCAGGGAAGCTGCCAGCTAAATTTGGCTAACAGCAGGATCTCTGTTAAGAGACATTTAACTGATGGCAATCCAGCTGGGCTCTTCCTGGCTCTTAATGCTATGTCCCAGAAGGTGTTACAGCCCAGGCTATTGGGTAAATCATTTCTTTTGGAGAATTGGGGACATTATTTGGAGAATAAAGGGATCAATGAGAATGAAAGGGTACGTTTAAGCAGGTAACATGGAGAGAGGAAGGATGAAACAAAGCAAGGAAGTTTTTCCTTTTTCAAAGGTGTTTCTCATTAATAGTCCTCCTCCAGGCAGTCTTCCAAGTGCTGTGTGATGTGGTTGTCACCTGAAGCACTTGTGTCTTTGGCCAGCCATCTACTTTTGCTCCTGATAAGTCTTCTAGACTGTCTCCTAACAGCTACCAAGCAAAGGAGTCTGTGTACCCAGAAACTGATAGTTACCACAGGCAGAAAACATAACTATGGAAAGTATCTGTTCTTAGGTGTAAGTGTTAGGTAAATCTTGTACTTAAATACATTTATATGAGTGTAAAATAAACTAAATCACTTAAAATATAATGAACACAATGAGGTTTTCCTTGGTAAATGAGGGATTAGTGCTATCTTTCAAGTAGGAGATGGGGGGGTGGGGGGGAGCCAGTTGCTGTATACTAGGTATGCTGGTGGTGTGGAAATGGAAGTGCACAAGATTGAGTGATGACTGTTGTATCTAACTGCCTTTTGTTTAGCAGCTCTTGGATTAAACTACATATGCTGGACATATCTTGAGATACCTGCTTGCTTCTGCTGAGAATATTCTAAATATACCTTTTTCTGCTTCTCTTGCAGAATCATCCATGGTATAGGCAAACCGGATGAGGTGCTCGAGTGCATTGAAAGAGGAGTGGACATTTTTGAGAGCTTCTTTCCCTTCCAGGTGACAGAGCGAGGCTGTGCCTTATCTTTCAGCTATGACTACCATCCCAATCCTGAAGCAGCAGGTAAGCTTCTTGCTGGTCTTTTCAGTGCTCGTTATCATCCTGGCTGTATCATCTGGCACTGTGCTAAGCATAGTTTATGCTTTAGAAGAATCTCATGCTGTTGAGTTCTGTCCTTGAAGTAAGTGCAGTAACAGCTGGGAAAAAATGGAATACCTCTGTCAAATGTTGGTTTTGAAGGCTGCATGTTTTGAGGGGAAATCTGAAGAGAACTTGAGGCATCAGTCTGGGATCTGAATTTCTGATTAGCCAAAATATCCTGAAGTATTTCTCGAACACCTGTTTAACAGAGGTCTTTATAGGCTTAACTGTATTTGTCAACTCTCAATAGGACTGTTTGACACCACTGGCAAATCTTATGTTACCTTTAGCAGTGAAAGTTGGACCTATTTAAGTGGGGAAACTATGATACATGGTCTCTAGATTTGTTTGAATCTGTTTGTGTTTGTTTTAATAACATTTTTTTGAAATTCCTTCTCCTTTCTAACTGACTAAAGTTAGGGATCCTATTTCTTCGGACAGCTTTCCTCTTGTCCTTGTGTTTATCAGTTAATATCACAATGAAGATAAGGTGTTTGTTTTTTCTCCTGGGTAGAACCTAGCGCCTTTTCATGCTTGGATAACTCAAAGCCAACTGAACAGAACAGAATATCCTGTTTCTTTGTGCTGTGGGGTTTTTGGTGTTCTTTCTTTCTTTCTTTCTTTTTTTTTTTTGGTTTGTTTTTTTAACTTATCATTGTTCTTTACCTTCTCACACCTTACTCTTGAAACTCTAGGATTCTGCGATTGGAACAGTCTTTGTTCTGTGTCTGTGTAACATTCAGTAAACAAGGGTTGTGCAAACAGTAATAATACTGATGTTTCCAGAGGTATCTCCTACTTAAGAATAAGCCTAAAAAATGCAAACTTGCAAAACTATGGGATGATTTTTTAAATTTAAGGTACACTGATGAAAAGGCTTATGTGGAATCTTTTTCATCAGTGCTACCAGCCTCTTGATTCCAGCTGTTCAAAAAGAAAAATCCAAATCTCTGCTTGATGACAGCATGTGAAGTAGAATGATTGAATATGGATGAGTTGCCTGTCTGTTCTAACAAAATCTCAAGAAAATCAATTTGTTCAGGTGATTGCATTCTATTCAGCGTGAGGTTCAGGTTGGAAATATTTTTGATATTAAGAATTCAGCTCAGTAGAGCAGCAAAAAGTTGTTCTGCTGTTTCAGTTCTAACTCTACGTTAGGTTTAGTAGATCACTTTCCCCTTGTCTCTTTCCATTTTGATAATCTAAAACAGTAGTTGTCTCAACTTAATCTATGATGATTAAATGAAAACAGTTGGTTTGTATGGGAAGGAGATGGAAACTTGTGCCAAGAGTTTTTTTTTTTTATTTTATTTTTTTTAATCTGGCAAGAGAGTAGCAGAAATATCTGGTGTTGGATTTCTAACCTTTCTCTTCCATTGCTGCCTGCTGATAAAAGGCTTTTTATTTTTAAACAGTTTTAAAACAGAATGGGGTCCAAGACCCAGAGAAAAACAATGCTGAAAAAGACCAGGATGAAATCTCCAGAGCTGACTCAGAAATGACACCATTTGAGATATTTCTGAAGGACAAAAGGTATGTGAGTCTGAGAAGGATATCTGCAACTGTATCACTAAATATGAGGGTTTTGTCCTCTGTGTTTGATTGCATGTGGTCAGTAGCTGGATAGGAGATTTGCAAAACATACAAGCATTGAAGAAAATATTTCTGGACGTTGAACAGAAAGTGCTGGGCAAGTGTTCTAGCTTGATAACAGGCAATAGTGTATGAATGAAAGCACCAATATTTGCCCAACCTAAAGCCAGGGATTTTTCTGAACACTCTAGCAGCAGTTATAAAGTATGTTTCAGCTGAAAGACAGAAGTCGAGCAAAGGCTGTCTGAGGATCATCTTGTTCTTCTGCATCTCTGATCTAACTTGAGTCATCTGAAGACACTAGATCTTTTTAAACAATAGTAGGGGACGCTTTCTGACTCAGTTCGAGCATATGCTGAGTGAGCTACCTTCAGTTTCTAGATACCTGACAAAAACCTTGGCCTGCTTTACCACTTGTCTTTCCACCTCTCCCCGCTCTGTGAAAACAGTGCGGCTTGTGGTGGAGGGGAATACTGCATACAGAAACAAGTTGTTCTGAGGAGTGGAATCAGCAAATCCTTGTTTCTGTTGGATTCTTCCTCCATAGACCTCCATATCTGGTGAGGTGAGTCTCATGCTGCAGCTTTTCTGTCAGGGAAAGCACAGATAAGACTCCTCTGTTAGCTGTTTTGTGGTCAAAGTTATCTCCTGACTTGTGTGGCTTCTTGTTGCCATAGTGATGTCCTGCCTGCTATTTGAGTCCTTCATGACACTGGCACAGAGGTTGGATATCAATACGTCTTACAGCAGTGGGACTCAGGCCCTCAGGGCTTTGGGGCTGAGGTCCCTGCAAAGGCTACATAGTAACTGTGGATGTTCTTTAGTGCTTAAATGTATCTTCTTACCTTTGTTATCCAATGCTACTTCCTCCATAGATACCAGGATGATTTTGGTCCCTTGCTGGAAGGATGCACCTGTTACTGTTGTCAGAGGCATACTCGAGCCTATGTCCATCATCTCCTTGTGACCAATGAGCTGTTAGCTGGCGTCCTGCTCATGATGCACAACTTTCAGCACTACTTCAGCTTTTTCAGTGCCATTCGAGATGCCCTACGAGACAATAAACTGGATCAACTGAAAAAGCTGATCTTCGGGCAGGCACTCCAAGGCCCAGCAAATGCAAAACCAGGCCAGTGATTCAGAGAAGATGGTGAGAAGGAGAACCTGCCACGGGGGGAAGGTTGCAGGTTTCATCCTTATGCAGTGAGACTGTAAACTGCGTTGCCAGCAGGGTCACCTGGGACTGCTAGACAGTTAAAGACCTCCCTCCCTGGAGGGAAAGGAGATCTTATTCAAGCGTCCCTTTCAGTTAATTGGCTTGATGCATTCTGGGGATATGGAGGAGCTGAACAGCTCACAAGACCAGTATAGATAGTTTTATTTTCAGTTCCTCACTGGTGGGTTTTGGGGTGGAAGAATAGAATTACTAAACGTGGGATTGAGGAAGAAGCAGGGCATATATTTAAAATGAATCCAGCTGCCTGATGGGAAGCTCAGCAGCTGTTTGGTATTCTCATTCCAGATTCAAAGGGTATTACGGGTTATTTTTTTGTAGAAAATTGGGGTGACATGGCTCTCTACATCATGCAACTCCTTGATGAGAGATCCTGCCTCGGTCTAACACATTTCTGCTTATGGCCATTGCCAGCATCAGTGTCCCTGAAGAGAACTGAATTGAAGTGCTGTTTTATTCAGATGCATGTAGGACTGCATGCGCGTTTCTCTCTCAACACTGCCTGCAGTGTGGAGTGTTCTCTGGGACAGGTGTAAGCCCTCCATCTCAGCCTGGCCTTGCCTTACAGAGGCCTAGTCTGCAGCATTAGAGCTGGAAAGAAGAGAAAATGCTTGATCCATGTCCTGCTGTAGAGGGTATTTGTTTTTGTTGTTTTCTGACTCTGTACCTTTCCACCTTTATGGACTAAGATTTCAATCCCACACTAGTGTGTGATTGATAACTAATATACTGTTCTTTCCAACTGCTCTAGCACTGGTTTGTCATAGCAGACCATGCAAATGTTCGTGTGAGATAGAGCTGTGGAAATCATAGGAAAAGGCATTTAGAAGAAAATTCTTGTGCCTCCTTATTTTAAAATATTGCTCAGTTATGTCACATTCCTTTTATCCAGTTGTTTTATGTCTCTTTCATTAGAATCATGAATTTATTTGTCTTATGTTACAAAGCAATAATAAAATTTTTTTATTCGTTAAATTGGTTCCTCAAGGTGTGACAGAGATGGTGTACTGAAGGATTTGAGTGGAGTGATCAAGATGATATTTCCTAGAAACTTGATCCAGCAGCTGCCTGATCGAGGACAATGACCCATCTAGGAGTAGGATTCCGTCACCGAGAAGGAGCCCATATCGGTCACTTCAGAAGCCACAATAGAAAAGGAAACGTTAAAAAGGCTCACCCCCTCTCCCTGTGAAAGAATATGAATTAAGCTTAGAAAAATACCACAGTTCAAGTTATTGGCCTTAAAGCAATTAAGGATTGATCCACAGTTCACTCTTCCCTATTACTTTAACGCTGCTATTTTAAAATTTTTAATGTCTTGCATCAGCATGGCTCTACCATAGAGTAAGAGTCTATAGTGTGCCTGTCAGCATTGCCTGTCCATCTCTGTTTCCTCCTGCAGAGATAAAATGGTGTTGGTCCCTTCTACCTTTTTAGCCTTATCCAATCTGTTGTATTGTTTCTATTCCACAGGATCCTAAAGAAATGATGCAACAGCTGCTTGAGTGTTGTCTTAAAATGGAGATTAGAGGGGATAATTCAACCACAGGAACTGCATAAATTATGTGATTATCTTCTTTCCCTCCAGAAAGAACCTTATGATTGTTAACGATTACAAGGATTGACACATTGTTGTACGCTGTTTGTAGGTGGGAAATAACCATGGTGCAGAAGGTTTGACATTCAGGATCCACGTACCTAAAGGACAGGGAATTGTAATGTAATAAACAGATTTCATGCTTCTTTCAAGGGGAATGCCAGAAACCTTGGTAGATTAGTGTGGTGATATTGCAATGTTTCTGCTGAGTTTGTTTCTACAGTGTTGCAAAGCTCAGTGCAAAACCGTACAGGATGGGACAGTGACTATTTTAAACCAGAGCTATCTCATTCGCTGATGTTCATACTCACATAGTCACAATCACCAAGATGTCACAAGCCTGCACAGCATTCAGGCACCAAGATGCTTGTACCCAGAAGGTCTGTTGAGAACATGGGGACAAGGGATGCTGGCTTTTTTGTCCTCCTCAAACTGCCTGGGTCCTTCTTAGCAGCAGGGCTATGAACCTAGTTTTAGAGGTGCAGTCTGGTACCCTTTGGGAGCTAGTTATGATCAGTCTCTCCATCCTTCCTGCTTCTGTGAGTCATTAGGATTTATCCATTGTCTCCAGTCTGGCGTCCTGAAAAGCTGCATGCAGATGTACTGGGATCTTTGCAACTTGCTAATCTAAGTGCCATCAACACATGTCATTCTTAATAACCCTTCTGCTTTTCCTCCTGATCCTTCTACTCTTTCCATACTCTTGTTTTCCAAATCATTTTCCAGTCATACCAATCAATGTTTTCGTTATGGTTCTTTACATAATGTTTGTAAGTGTACTGCACAAATTTTTTATTGGGAAAAATCTCATTTGGTCAACTATAAGCTTCATCTACTCAGTGTCTTTAACAGATACAGTAATGAGCTGCAGTTTTCTTTTTTTTTCCCTGCAGTCATCTATCTCTGAAGTGACACTGATGTGTTATATTTTATGCAAGTTTTCAGTCTCCCTGTCAGTCTTCCTAGCTCACATTGTAAAAGAAAAGCAAATTTCATGATAATTTAGAAAGTTTTCAGTTCTTTTTTCCAAGGAGAGATTAATTTATTTCAAAAGTAATATTCTTGTCCTAACATGTAAAGAAAACTCTGCATGTTTTCTTCCCCACCTTTAATGGAGAAGCAAAAATTGAAATGAATAAGGAGTGGATTTTTTTTTCCTGTGCTAAATTACCTTTACTTAGCACAGGAAACTCTTCAGAAACATCCTTGACTACCTTCTATCCTCAGAGGAGATGAACAGAAAGGGACAGGGACAAGACAGTGTGATACAAAAATGTTAGGTTCTAGAAACACCTTCCCCTTAATTAACTTTTAGTGCAACCTTCCTCTCAATGAAGAAAAATCTTTCATGTTCTTGTTTGTGGTGAGAATAATTGACAGGGCCCTGTGCTAAATGCAAAGTGCTGTGCCTTTCTGACCGCTTCATCAGCGTTCTGCTCAATAACATACTTTCAGAGCTAGCTTTCAGAATTATTTTAACATTGCAGTCTTTTCATCAATTTCAAAGGTATGCTTAAAAATGCATTAAGGAAAAAAATTCGAATGGGTCTATTGCAAAAACATTTTCTCCTTTCTTTTGGGTATGTCACTTCTTCCCCAACACACGCACCCTTTGTATCTGTCCTCTTCCTATGACCCCATGTCCACAACAGATTGTGTCAAGCTTTGTGAGACAGTTTATAGGTCTGTTGTTCTGTGGCTGTACAAGAACACTGGAGCTATTGGAGACTGAAAAATGTTCCAGTGAAGTACTCAATTTTGTTCTATACCTATTAGGTCCAGAGGGCTCTCAGATCGTGATGTTTTTATGCATAGAAAAATCAGTTCTAGGTATGTTTCAGAAATGCTTTCATGCATTGGATAACTGTTTTTTCTTCCCGAACCCTGTTGATTTTTCATTCCTGACCTGTCTTGACAGGTAAAGGGCTTTTTCAAAAAAAATTTTTTAAACCTTCCTCTCAGTAATTTGAGATAGACTTCCTCTGTGATAGGGGTGATGTACACAAAATAGATCATAGTGCAGACCAGTTTAATGGTTTTATTTGTAGTACTCTGGGGTGATCTACATAATCACTAGGACCTTCATCTCTTTTCTGGTAATGAAGCCCTTGTTCAGGTTATTAAAGATGTTCAAACGTATGCTACCATCCTGCCTTAAGCATGTTCTGTAGGCATGATGGGACTTTTCAAACAGAAAGAGAATGAAGTTAAATCCCTCTGAGAAGTTGGCAGTAGATTAGCAAAATTGGTGCTGGCAAAATAACAGTTAACATCTTCATTGTAGCAGAATGTTCTGTTATTCCTGAGTTGATGTTGCCAGTGTGAATGGCATCTGTCAGAGTGTGCATTTTCCATATATTGCCTGGGGAATGTGATACTTTCCCTGCTGCATAGTGAGATGCAGATGAACTGCCCAGTTATTCCTACATCTGGCTGAATTTATTTAGGGAACAAAGGTTGAAGGTGTCATGCAATGTGATGTCTTTGTCATGCTTCTGATGTACTTTCTCCAGCTCCCAGCTTTGCTTGCTCCCCGTTACAAACTTTAGAGAAAGCCTGCTCTCTTCTGCGACTATTTGTGTCTAAACATCTTGCAGAGCTCTCTGGGGAGCAGGTTTGGATGAGATGGGCTTATCTAGTTAACTAGGCTTATTTCAAACTCAAGCCTGAAAATGTTCAAAGTAGTGGGAACAAAGCAATATACAAAGAAATCTCAACTGGAGACATCTGAGCCCATTAAGCAACTCAGGATTGGCTAGTTTTCTGTTTTTCTTATCCCCCTGCTACTGTGAAAACTTTTCAAGACCCAAGGAGTGGCTGCTGAGCTGGGAAAGGGAACTCTGGTCCATGCCTGTGGCTCCACAGAACAAGGATGCATCTCACCCACTCATACTTCCAGAGTGAGTTGATTTGCAGCTTGTTGGTCAAGAAAAGGTCTTAAAAGTCAGTCTTGCTTATGATGCTCAGATGTGAGCCCAATGAAGATTTTCACAGGAGAAAGGAGTTGTTTCAAGGTTCTTGGCCAGAGTTTCTTGATCCGTTATGATGCTGTGTATCTGATACCTTCTGCTCTTGAGTTGACTGCCTTTCTGAGGTACTGGGCATATTTTGCAAACCATGGCTTTAAAGTGGCTTTCTAGCAATGCTTTGTGCTTATTGCTCCCTGCTTTCTCAGGAGAGAGGCCAGCTAGCCCTTTGATGAGGTAATCAGAGGGGATATTGAAAACCATGCTGTCAGAAAGCCAGATGCTAGGCAAACGGAAAGAACAGGACACAGGAGACTGGCAAGCAGCCAACATCTTGGAAGAGACACATAATCTTCAAGGAAGGGATCAGGAGAAGGAGCATCTGGGAGGAAGGAGCAGAGGCAAACAAGATAATTAGGATCTGGCATAGCCAGTGAAAAAAGAACTGGGAACTGTGCAGTATGTCCACAACTAACATTGCCAACACTGAGCTGCAGAAGATACTGGCACATGTCTTTTTACATCCTTTGTTTCATGAACGTATTGAGGAGGAACAAGCATTTTGCTGTGGTTCAAAAAGTTTAGCAATGGCTGCTGTAGCACTCACAAAGACAAAAGGCTGAAGAGTAGTGCAGGTAGCCTTGGGTCTGTGGAGACTGAGTGCTGGACTTGCCCCTGAGATTTTGCTGCCCTGCCCCCCTCAGCCAGCAGCAAACCATGCTGAACATCTTTCCCAGATGTTTCCTTTGCAGCCAGGCAGAAATGGTGCTGCCTCTCAGCTGAGACATGACAAGGTGAGTGATCCACCTGCATCTCACATCCCATCTCCTCTACAGCTGTGGCACAGGGTGACAGCAAGAGGCACAAAAGTCTTATGGCAAGTGTGCTTCTGCCCAGTGAAAAGTAGGCTTTATTGTACTGTTCAGTAAGCATTGCTCACAGCTGCAGGGTAAAACTTATTAAAACTGACAACAGTCCCCAAGGCAGGGAACCCGAAAGGTCTTCCCCACGTTGCCAAACATACAGCTGTCTGGTGCCTGTTGTGCTGGGATGCTTAAATCATTATACTGAAATTAATTTTTAATTATGTTCATTTTCTTCTTTGGCTCTAGGGGCTTTTTTTTTTCCTTTACCTGACATTTCCAGAGGCATTCAGGGAAGAGAAGCAACTGATGTCTGGCAAGGAGAGATTCACTGATGTGTGGCCACAAACATGAAGGAGGCTCAGGAGGATTCCTTGCCTGGGCCCAGGAGAAAGAGTGTCCCTGTCAGAGGAAGGTGTGGGCAGCATCAGAGCTGGCAGGCTCCCATTTTGGAAGTTAGAGTGATATGAAATCAAGGAAGGGTGGTAGGAATGGTGCCATGAAAGCAGAAAGAGGAAGGCCGCTACTTTGTGGGCTGAGATTAATCTTGAACTGAGATTAACCGTTTGGAAAATACTCACCTAAGTGAGTAGCAGTAGTAGTTATGACAATTCCCAAAAAGCAGCCTAAACGACAATTATTTCCTGTGGTCTATTAGGGGTAGTGATGAGCTATGGAGGTGATCTCCACTTGCTTCTGGTTGCTGTGCTGCAGGAATGAGTGACCAACAGCTGCTCAGGGTGAGTTGTCTCATTTGTTTTGGGGCAGATAGATGCCCACCTGAAGTGCCCTCTATGATCCTGATGGCTACCACTTGGCAGCCTGAGGAGAGGTTATAGATTAGGAGGGACCCCTGAGGCTGCCTGGCCTCAGGACCTGAGGGTCCTGAGGTGCTCTCAGAGAGGAGCATTGTGTGTAGGAGCAACCAGCTTTACACATCTGAGGTGCAGCACACCTATTGCTAATGTTCCCTGCAGGTAGAGCAGAGGTGGGGTGCCACAGAATCACAGAATGGGTAAGGTTGGAAGGGACCTCTGGAGATCATCTAGCCAACACCCCTGCTCAAGCAGGGTCACCTAGAGCATGGTAGACAGGGTTGCATCCAGGCGGGCCTTGAATGTCTCCAGAGAAGGAGACTCCACAACCTCTCTGGGCAACCTGTGCCAGTGCTCCGTCACTCTCCCAGTGAAGAAATTCCTCCTCATATTCAGGCAGAACTTCCTGTGTTTCAGTTCATACCTGTTGCGTCTTGTCCTGTCGCAGGGCGCAGCTGAAAAGAGTTCTGCCCCATCCCCTTGACACCCTCCCTTCAGGTACTTGTACACATTGATAAGATCCCCCCTCAGTCTTCCTTCTCCAGGCTGAAGAGGCCCAGCTCTTGCAGCTGTTCCTCATAGGGCAGATGCTCCAGCCCTCTGATCATCTTTGTAGCCCTGTGCTGGACTCTCTCCAGTAGCTCTATGCCTGTCTTGTACTGGGGAGCCCAGAACTGGACACATTACTTGAGATGAGGTCTCACCAGGGCTGAGTAGAGGGGCAGGATCACGTCCCTTGACCTGCTACCAACACTCTTCCTAATGCATCACAGGATACTATCGGCCTTCCTGGGCACAAGGACACCTTGCTGGCTCGTGGTCAACTTGTCATCGATCGGCACTCCCAGGTCCTTCTCTGCAGAGCTGCTTTCCAGCAGGTCAGCCTGTACTGGTGCATGGGGTTATTCCTCCCTAAAGGAGGAATAAGGTACTCCCAGGTATGTGTGGAGGATACTGGGGCCCTCTGGCTTTGTCAGAGTTGGTGTGTGGGAACTGTGCAAGACCTGCTAAGCCACTGTTTTTCAGTCTGCTTTTCAGTCATCTGTATTTTTACAGTAATTGTCTCTACACAGGGAATATCTGAATGGCCTCTTCTTCACAGTATCACAGAATCAGTAAGGTTGGAAGGGACCTCTGGAGATCATCTAGTCCAACACCCCTGCTCAGCAGGGTCTCCTAGAGCATGTTAGACAGGGTTGCATCCAGGCGGGCCTTGAAGATCTCCAGAGAAGGAGACTCCATAATCTCTCTGGGCAACCTGTGCCAGTGCTGTCACTCTCCCAGTGAAGAAATTCCTCCTCACATTCAGGTGGAACTTAATGTGGTTCATTTTTTGCCTGTGTCCTCTTGTCCTTTCTCAGGGCACTACTGAAAAGAGTTCTGCCCCATCCCCTTGACACCCTCCATAAGGTATTTATACACATTGATAAGATCCCCCCTCAGTCTTCCTTCTCCAGGCTAAAGAGACCCAGCTCTCACAGCTGTTCCTCATATGGCAGATGCTCCAGCCCTCTGATCATCTTTGTAGCCCTACGCTGGACTCCAGTAGCTCCATGTCTCTCTTGTCCTGGGGAGCCCAGAACTGGACGCAGTACTCGAGATGAGGCCTCTTACCTTGTCATGGAGGCCGCTGTTATTCCCAATGGGTTTTGGCCCTCCTTGGTCTCTGAAGGCTCTTGCTTCTGCTCAGCTATGATAGCAATGCTTCCTGATAATTTGGTCCACTGGTCTGTTTATAAATAGTATCCAGCATGGGGGAGCTTAGCTAACCTGGTCCTGCTGTCTCGGGGAGCCTAGTGAAGGTGAGCACAGACCACATGGCCCCTTGCTGTGCCTGTGAGCCCACCAAGCCACACTGTCAGGGCAGGTCTCCTGGCACTGGGAGTTATTTACAGCCCATGGCAGTGTCTGAAAGCCGCCTCTTTCTATCTGAGCTTTTTGTGTTCTCTAGCTCTTCTCACGTGAATATTGTTACTGAAATGAAAATCTGGAAAATGTGTTTGGCTCTTCAGTGGAGAAGGCTTCTGTGCAGAGCTCAAGATCACTGTTCACCTCACCTCTTCCAGCTGGTCTTGGAGTCAAGGTTAAAAAACAGCTAAGATGAAAATGTTGTAAAAAATGAAAGTTAGAAGGAGACACTGCAGTTACAAAATGAGAAGTGTAGAATATTTTACTCCAAATAATGGGAATAGAGGCTTGTGAGACACAGGCCTTGGAGGGCTTCTCAGCTGGCCCTCTGACTCACCAGGGAAGGGAAGGTGCTGTCAACTTGCTGTACTTTTGATTGTTTTTGCTGCATGGCCTTTTCTGTAAGTAAAACTGTGCCATGGAGCTCGTGCAGTACCTGAGGGAGGAAGAGAGAGAGATTGTCTTATTTTGGAGTTGATTTTTGTGATTGTATATAGGTTTGGGGTGTTTTTTGTTCTGCATTCATTTTTTCTCCTTGGTTCATAGCAGGATGTTGTCTAAGGGGTTGTTTTCAGTTCCATGATCTGATAGTTCAGAACTTGATAGTTCAGTTCTGGATTATTAAATGAGGAATCTTATTTTCGCATGTAGATCTTCTCTCATCACTCATAGCTGTGTGTTATCTGGTTACTTACTACCTGGTCTTCTGTCACACGTCACATTCCTCATCCCTATCCTGAATCATTTGGGGAATCATTGCTTGAAGAACAGGTTCAAATTCAAGTAAGATCAGACTGAACATGACATCTGAGAGATGCTAGGCCAGCTCTTGAAACAGACTTAATCATCCTTAAAAAAAATCTACTTCCTTATTTCTGCCTTTCTGAGAACTGTGTGTAAAACAGCTGAAGATGGTGTCCAGTGAATTGTATTATGATAGAATCTTAACGAAAATTACTAGAGCAGCAATCTGTCCCCAGGCAGGTGCAATAGTCTTATTCCTAATATCCTGTGTGCTGAGTATGTGCTGTGCTGTCCAGCACTATTGAGCAGATGGAGAAACACTACCGTACGCCTACTTTAAGCGTAGCGGACAAACTAATTGACTGTATTTTCAAAATTTATCTGTAGGAGGTGTTTACAGCAGACATTGATTTCTTTCCCAGCTATGCTACTGCTTCCCTGCATGTGACTTGGAAAACCACTTCCCTTCTTTCTTCTTCCTTAGTAAAATGGAAGTAATAATAATGACCTCTTGCGGGTGTCTGGGGGGATGATCATTTCGTACTGGGAAAGTGCTAAGGGGGATACAGGTCAGAAAAGGTTTATGGAAGTGCCAGCAGTGTTCGCTGCAAAGGTACCACAACTTCCAATTACAAATGTGTTTTATTGGATTAACACAGTTACAATGCAGTACTGAGGACATGTCTCCAGGTAAACAATACATGCTGCTCACTAGTATGCCCCCCTGAAGCCCAAACAAATTAAAAAAGAAGCTGCAACTCTGCTATGTACTTCAGAGCAGGAGGACAATGTTTTGGCATTGCTTTTGCATTAACAAAGAGGGAGGAAACACATCAGATGGAGGAGCTGTGGCATAGACAAAGGCAAAAACAGAATATGCACTGAATGTCCAAAGCTGTCACAAGTGATGCCAACAGCACAGCAAAACCTAATCTTAGGAGTGAGACCTGGAGCCTCTGATAAGTCAGTCTGGATCCTGTATAGTGAGTGGGGAAAATGAGATATGTCAAGACTGTACCAGAGCAGGTTTTTCTATATGAGGAGAAGAGCTTCAGACTGCCCTGAGACAGGCCAGTGCAGCACAGCACAGATGAGATCGACTTACACAATACGACAGGACTAGTCTGGTGTTCTTATCCAGGAACCACTGGAGATGGCTTGCTGTGGAAAGTATTGCTGTGGAAAAAGAGCATGGATGGACTGTATTTGTCCAACTGATCTGAATTAGGACCTACAGGCACCCTGTGTGCTGAGGGTGGCAGCAGCAAGCGGAGCCAGGGAGAGTCACGGGTCCATCTGTGCCCAGGAGTCACCCTGTTGCTCATTGAAACAGCTCCCCTTCAACAGTGTGCTGTAATGACAGGTATTATACCGGTAAGACAGGACAAATCCTTTCCTAGCAGTGCTCTTGACAAGGAGAACAGCACAGACAGAGATCGATTCCAAAGAGACCACAAATACGTTTCAAGACAGTTAGAGTACATGCAAACTCCTACCCGCTCAGTAGAAAAAAAAGAGGTTTGAACCTATTACAGGCATAATTGGGGATATCTTAAATTTTGTTAGTTGGCGGTCCCAGCAGATGACTGAGTGTATGGTAGTTGAGCAGTGGCCAATGTATGCTGATCCTTGAGTTAAGAAAAGAGGAGACACTTCCCTGTGACAGAGTGCTGCACTTCTCATGCAGTCTGATCTATGATGTACCAAAGGGAAGGTCACCACCTCTCTACCTGCAAGGAACAATAAAATACAAGTTGGCAGCACAGGGGAGTGTTTCACTTGCATTTGGAGAAACTTCCTCAAGTGCTGAAACTATCCCAGTTGCATGGGCAAACTTTTTCAGGGAGACAGCAGGGATGTTACAGTTTCTCCACCGGGGCTCCCTTTCTAAGTTTCAGTGCTAAATCTGTTTCCTTGGCTCCTGCTCCCATCTTATCAAAGAGGTCATGTTTTACCCTCTGAGTAAGACTGCTGCACATGTGGGCACCTTCTGTGGGCTAAACTCTGGCAATGGGAGGTTAAATGAGTTCCCAGAACAGGTGTGTGTGGAGATGAGAACTGCTGTCCATTTGGTTCCTCTGAGAGCTTGTCAAGGGCCTGGCATTTACCAGGAATGGTGCACTGTGGTAACTGATCCTCCACTGCACATCTAGATTTGTCTTGTAGAGCCTCTCAGGTGCGTGCTGCTGAGCTTGCTGCTTTGTCTCTGTCTTCTATCCTGCTCTCCCCAGAAGAAGAGAGAAGAAGAGAGTACTTGTATTCTTAAGCAGGAGCTCTGGGACTCCGCGAGTGAAGACAGTCATGCAGGCAGGGTGCGTTCTCGCACGTGGAAGTACCTGACTCTCTGAAGCGACCGTGTCATGCCAATGTCCACTGCTCACAGTGGAGGGGAGCTCCACACTAACAGTGGCTATTCTTTAGCTGAGTTGCACAGGAGCTGTGGAGCAGTCTATCGCTGCCCTTCTACCCCTGGCACAGGCAAGCGTGTCTGGTCACATCATTGCAGAGATGAAACAAACCGGGCTGTTGTCCACACTCCCAGCCATGGGATGGGAGGGCATTAGGTAGCAAGTTGCACACTGTACAGGGCAGGAGAAGTGAAAGGCCCATGCTTCATTCAAAGTCCGAGAGTCTGCTGTGAACTGTAGCCTGCTGGAGACGGGGAGACCAAGTGCAGCTCAGTGCCAGCCCCATGATCAGCAGCAGAGGATCTTGAGGAAGGCTTTGCGGAAGTCAGTGTTGAAGGTTGTGTAGATGATGGGGTTAAGGGCGCTGTTCACATAACCAAGCCAGGTGCTGGCACTGTAGAGTGCTGGGGGCACGTGGCAGGAGGGGCAGTGGGCGTTCAGGATGTGAATCAAGAAGAACGGCAGCCAGCAGACTATGAATGCCCCTGAGTTTAAAGAGGATAGAAAACAACCCATTTTAGATATTTTAGAGAATTTACCACTCGGAAAAAGGCCCGCACCTATGTCCTCTTCCTCCATCCTCTTGTCACTTCTATGCAGCCTACTGTGCACTTGTCTGCACCTGGTAAACACCGTAGATGAAGTAAACTTGATCTGATGCAGAGGGATTTTACAAGAGCACAGGCCTCCTTAGGATCAGTTATGTGAATTAACAGAGCTTCAGGAGGACAGAAATGTGACCTGGAGACAGACAGCAGCAAGTGGCCACAGCTTAGAAGGAAAGGCTACTGCCTTTTTAGCCTTTTTAGTAAGTTATGATAAGGGCTGCGTTATCTCCCTGCTACTACTGAGCTAATTAAGGGAAGCAGCGTATCTGGTGGCCATGACAGGTAATTGGGACTCTGGGCTCCTGGGTTCTCCATCCACCTCTATGACCTAGTTCCCCTGCTGCTCTGTGCCTCAGTTTCCCCTTCCATAAGTGGAGTTAAGAGCTTGTGCAGGTACGTGTGTGGAAACCTAAGACAGTTCCGGCCTCATAATAATACATCGCTCACTAAAATACCAGAGAAAAAGAGAAATAGAAGGTGTTGGCTGTTGCTACCTCAGAGGGCTTGTTGGCCACTGATTTAAAACAAGAGAGTAACAAAATATAGCAGAATAAAAGACCGATGCACTTGGCTCTTAGCTTTTGTGTTACCTTAGATTCCTAAATGTCCCATCCCTGTCCCTTGTGAGTTTGTGGAGCAGTGATAGCTGAAGGCTGGGCCTTGCCTTTTTTTAATCTCCATATTGTCTTAGGAGAGATTCCTGTACTTACAAGTCCCAAGACATCACCCCTTGCACCCTGTTAGACAGAGAAGTTCTCACTCACCCAGGACAACAGCGAGCGTCTGTGTGGCCTTTCTCTCTCGAAGCTGGATCAGCCGGGATGGCTGATGCACTGGCCTCAAAGAGCTGATCGTTTTGCCGTTGCCGAGTGTCTGTACCTCCAGCCCTATCTTCCTGTTCTTTCTCCTCTCTTTCAGCCTATTGTGTTGTGCTCCTGATGTCTGGGTGAAAGATGCCTCTCGGCAGAAGCTGCAGTACCGCTGCATGCTGATGACAGCCAGCAACTTCCTTTTGGTAGACGTCTCCTGGCTGGGGCATTTGAATGGGAGACAAGGTGAAAACGTGCCTCCACATCTGTTGGGAAAAGCTTTTCTTTCGGTGTGTTCCTGCAAGAAAAGGATGCCACAGAGCAGCTGGGAACCATCCAAGCCATTTGCTAGGGCAAAGGACAAAGAGGAGAGTTTTAGGAGTTATCCTTTGCCTCACTCACTTCTTAGGTGTCAATACTACCCTCTGGAGCTGGTGCAAAATCCAGGGATTGGGGCTGACTTTGGTTTATTAGAGAGGTGAATCAGAACCTGGAAACTGTCTGCCTTGATCTCTCCAAGGAGAAGCATCAGGACAACGAGAGCTGAAACTCTCACTCCGCTAACCTTTTACTTCTGTTTTGTGTTGGCCACAGATGTGGTCCCTGTTCTCCTCAACATCATCACTCTTTTAAAATGCAGCTTCACTGTGAAAAAAATGGGTAAAACAAGCGGGATTACAGATACGTGTGACCCAGGGGACCCCATTGTGCCCATTTCCCATGGTCACAGATATTTCATTTGGAAAAGTCAGTGAAACAAATACTTTCACGCATCATGAGCATTTTGACCTTTTAAATCAGTGAGATTAAGAGATTTTTATTAATAACCTAGGATCTGCAAAACTCTGAGAATGAAACTTCATAGGGTGAAAAATCAGTAAATGAAGAAATTGGCCAAACTTCTGCATATGACTGAGAAAGCACAGCTCTGAAGAAACATTGATGTAGTCTGTGCCCCTTTTCTAGTGGCCTGCTTCTAGAGGGCAGAGACACACGTGGGCTATCTTCTTTCTAGAGGACTGGAAGAGGATTTAACCGGAGTTTCTGCACTCAAATGTCATCATGGATGGGATGATAAGATGCTACGCCCTTCCCCTTTACAGTTTCCATTCTGTGCTTTGACCCCCTGAGGAGGGGAGGTAAGGCATGCCCTGTCCTTTCTGACAGATCCTACTGTGCTCATGTGGATCTTACTTTGTGTGTATACGAGAGTTTGGTGCTGGCGCTGTGGCTGCCCTGCCGAGTGAGGATTCGCTTCTTTTGTCTTTGTCTTAGCACGAGGTAAATCCGGACATAGAGCAGCAGGGTCACCAGGAAGGGAAGGTAGAAGGACACCAAAGAAGAGTAGATGATGAAAATAGGGTTGGATATGGAACAGACACTGGGATCCCCTGGGGAGGAGAAGAGAGAGATAGGAGCGACTGAGCTGCTTCGAGGTCCTCAAGGAGGCTCTGGTGTGTAGGCAAAGTAAGCCAAAAGGTGGCTGGGGGACAAAGGCAGCCCAAGGAGTACGAGCATCTCCTATCTCAGGTGTCGCAAATCATACTGTGGCCTGCCCACTCATTTAACTGGTCCTTAAAATGCACTTTGCCTAAGGTCATCTAGCATAACCCAATATCTGCCTGCTCTTCTGACCAACAGCACTGTCCTCTTCTTTCACTTCTATTCCCATTCTTTCTCAGAGAGCCACCCTCTTCCTCTGACAGTTTCTGGGCTGCCTAGCTGCTGATGCGTGCCTACATCCCCATCTGTCTAGACCAGGCAGCAGTGGCAGGGAACAGCACTTTTCCCTGCTCCTCCTAAAATTGAGCACTGCACGGAAGATGCAAGGTAGCATAGTACCTGTGCTTGGGGCTCAGTAGGAGGAAGGCTTGCTGGTCCCTCTGTTTTCAGGGAGGATAGGCTGCCCTAGCAGAGGAGAAGGAGAAAGACCTGCCTACTTCCAAGGATGAAGCTAAATTGATTACTCTCCTCAAAGGATTAGGTGAGGAAGCACAGAGCAAATTAGATGGGGAGCAGATTTCTTGCAAGCAGCACAAAAAAATATGCAATCCTCACTGTTTAGAACAGTGGCTTGCTTGGTGCATTACCCATCAGACTTACTTAAAATTTTGTGTCTGGACCTGCCAGTATTGGCAAGATTAACTGCACTAATTCTGGTGTGTATGTTGGAAGTGCTGCATGTTTGGAGATTTCTCTGTGTACAGAGTGATCATTTAGGGGGATTTCTAAATGAGGATACTTCAAAGGGCAGTGACTTGCTAACAAAGCAGGCAGGTCTGTCCCCACAACAATAGTCAGTGCCAGTCTGAACAAATGGCAAATTTATAGAAGAGCACATCTTCAGCACTGGAGATTTCCTTTTCCCTTAACAGGGTATTTTTCAGTTCCCTGGAATTTTCTGTAGCTTGAAAAGTCGGCAGGACCCATGTTAAATAACCTGACCATGTATAGGGCACCTCCATTTCCAACCGCTCCTTGTTTTGGATGGCATGGTTACCTGTAGTATTGAATCCAAAGAGGAGAGGGCATGACACTGCGAACGCCAGCATCCAGACTACCACGATCATGAGAGAGACCCTCCTGCATGAGCTCTGCCCGGTGTTGTACTGGTACTGAACTGGTCTCACCACTGCAGTGTATCTGTGGACCAAACCGGCTCCAGAAACAGGAGAGGTGAGAATGGAGGGGAAGCATGCAGAAGAAGAGGAAGAAGACCAGTTTTTGAAAGAGGGGAGCAAGAGCCACATAAGGAACGTGATCGTGGAAGTGGTGAAGAGATGAAAGAGGAAAGGAGAAAAGGAGATCAAATGAGGAGATCAGCAATTCATAATAATGGTAAGTGGAGGGTACAGGCGAAGGAGTAGAGAAAATCAGAGTTAATTAGCAGCACTGGGAAAAACACTTTGCAGAACTGCTGGTATTGTGAAGATACAAGATATGGCATACCAGAGAGATCTAGAAACTCCACAAAACTGTACCTCAAGCCCCTAAGGTTATAGGTGCACTGCTGGGAAAGAGCAGTCTCTGGAGCAAACACAGACTGCTGCTCTCTCTGCCTCAGTTGCCCTCTCTGGTGTCAGCTGCACTGATGGCCAGAAGACTGATTGCCTGCAGGCATGTTTCTGGTGTCCTCACCAGCTCGGGTGCCCAGAGGATACAGCTAAGCAAGATCATGATTAGAAAGGCACAGGAGGTCTAGTTTTGAGCATCGCCCAGTGGCTGCTCCCCATAGACAGGACCTACTAAAATGGGGAAAAGACTCCCCTGAAGAAACACTGGCCTAGGCCATTGCCAAAAGTTTCTTTATATAGCTACCCTTGAACTGTGTATTATAAAGATGCAAAATGCAGTGGTCTTTCCTTCCCCCACTCCCCCTGCTAGCAGGAAGTTGAGGTCCTAAAAGTACCACACGTGCCAAGGTCTTGCCTTGATAGTGCTTCTCCTTATCCTCCAGCCCTCAGTGTTGCCCACCATCTGCTCAGTTTTATGATACAGAGGCATAACAAGGCAAGGCAGAAGAGTATGCCTCGATAATCTTTACCATGCCCTCTGCAAAAAAAACCAAACTTTATTAAAACTTTGTGAAAGAGATCTTCAGAAGGTGAAACTCTTTCTGAGAGTCAATGGGAATTAGATTACCATCTCTAGTTTCTACCTTCAAAAAGCATGTGGATGTGGTTCACTACCTATTGGTGAAATTTTTTCACTTGTGTCTCTCTGCTCCTTTCCTAAGTGCAAACGCGTTCTTGCACATGGTGGGCAGAGCTATAGTAACAGCAGTAGTGGTAGCAATAGACTTGCAGGAATATTTATGTTCCTGAAGACACCACAAAGTTGCCTGTGTGCACCCCACCTTGTTGCCATTTCAATGCTTAGGTGCAGGGCCTACCCCCCACCAGATTATTCCTGTTTTTGCTGCTGGCTCTCACCTGTCAATGCTGATAGCACAGAGGTTTAAAATGCTGGCTGTGCACATCATTACATCCATGGTGACGAAGATATCGCAGCAGATACGGCTGAAAGTCCAGACTCCTCCAGTCACCTGTGCCAGCAATCACAAAACTGTCAGCCTTGTTCAGCATGGAGTGCTGATATGTTATATATTAGGAAGTGCTCTCCTTCAAGCATCTCTGTAGCTAGACAAATGTTTACAGTATATTCAAATTCACTGTGATGTGCCTAGGGAAAAACTAAGGAGCCTATGTTGTGCTCAGTATCACACAGAAGGAGGTCACAGAAAATCTTATTTACTCTTAAAAATGGAGTCAAGGTTAAGAAACACGTAGCAGCTCTGCCTTTATGACCTAGCATGATAAAGTGAACTAAATATTATATCACCATATGTATTGCTTGTTTAAGGATTATCTCAGAAAAATCTAAGGGCTAGAAGTGTTCCTCAGCTTGGCTGCTGGAGTTCTTTTGCAGCCAGTAAGCTGGGAAAGTGCTGCAACTTTTATGCATATATGTATGAAATACAGAACTGAGACCAAAGACTTCTCCAGAACTTTATTTGGATTCTTTTACCTTGGTTACAGATTTTGATGATGAGATCTGAATGAGAACTCACAAGGTATTCAGGTGAAGGTTTTGGTTTACTACCATCCCTAGCCTTTGTTGTGGTTGTTTTGAATAAATTATGTGATTATGAAATCTCAGCTGTGGCCAGTACTTATGATAGAGAAATATATTTTTGGCCCAGCCATCAAGTTCTTGACAGTGACCTTCTCAGTGGAAAACAACATATTCCAAGCACTGTGTGGTATTGCTATGAATGTATCGGCCCTCCCAGAGGCTGGAATGACAGCCTGACCCTGAGAAAGATGGTCTGCCTGAGCACCTCCTCTCTATCGGAGATGAACAAGGAGGCAGCCTCCCCGCCAGCAGGTGAGCCCCTTGGATGAGTACAGCAAACGAATCGAGTACTGTGCTGGTTGGAAAAGAGGGGGCCACAGAGGGGAGAAGTGGGGGGTGGAATCCTTACTTTGAGAGAGTGGTTCTGCCTGCCTTGTGTAGGAGGCACAATTTCAGCCTCCAGACCCTGCAGATCTTGCTCTTGGAGTTGGATCCTGGGAATTTATCAGAAACCGATACTAGCTTGCATTCTCTCTACTAACATCTAAACCACGTCTTGCGTATAGTGTCCAGTTTTGGACCATCCAGCACAGGAAAGACATCAATAAATTGGAGCAAGTCCAGTGGATGACCACTGGGGGCTGGAGCACTTGCATTGTGAGAAAGACTGACGAATGGGGTATGTTCAGCCAGGAGAAGAGGAGGCTTCGGGGGCACCTAACAGCAGCTCCCCAGGACCTGTGCAGAGGTTACTAAGAAAGACGGTGCCAGGTTCTTCACAGCAGTGCACGGTGGGAGGACAAGAGGAAACAGGCATAAGGTGAAACCACAAGGTTCAGACTGGATACAAAGAAAAGCTTTCTGGACGTGAGGACAGTAAGATGGTGGAGCCAGTTGCCCAGCGAGGCTGTGCAGGCTCCATCCTTGGAGGTTTTCCAGACCGAACTAGATAAAGCCTTAAGCAGCCCGGTCTGACCTCAGCTGATCCTACTTTGAGCAGGGGGGTGGACTAGAAACCTCCCAAGGTCCCTTCCTGCTTGAGTTATCCTCTGAATGTGTTCCAGCTCCCTCAGGGACCCCTCAGGCGAGTGAAAAGCTGGTAAGCCATCAGAGGTGAAACAGCTTCTTATAGATTGTTTCCCCTATAGTGGGTAGGTGATAGCATGCTCCTCCTCTCTTCCTCCCCTACCCAAGCTACATTACCTACCTGGTCCCTTAGCTTAGGTCATCTACCTTTCCTAACACAAAGGCTAGATACTCAAAGACTCATACCAGGTCAGGCTGGAGACAGGGCCATGATTTAGCTTTGCTGGTAAGGTCAACCCTGTGGCAAGTGTCGGTGCCTAGAAAGGCTGCAGCAGCCTGCAGAGAGACACGTCTCCAATTCACTCGCGTAAGTGAAAAATTCATTCTCTGCATAGATTCCTTTCAGGGTTCATTAATAAATAATCATGAGGAATTTAAATGTTTCTGATTGTTTCTGTGACAGCATTCCCACAAATGGGCAAAGAAACTTGCTGAAGTGAGCTGTGTCTTTAGGAGATTTCTCCTTTGGACCCAGCTGCTATGGAAAAGCTTGTGTTAGAAGTCAGGTACTGAATGAAGCAGGCTTCCATGAGACCCCCTTGACCCTGAGTGACTGTGGAGCAGTGCACGAGAGAGCAATAGGAATGGGCTCGCAAAATGCAGTATGGAACTGTGCTTTCATCGTGAGTACTCTGATACTTTGGGGGCTTTTTATTTTTTTTTTATGAAAACAAAAAGATCCCTGAGAGCTTTTTTGTGCAATTATGTGGGCCAGAAGGTGTGCAAATTGAAGGCTGCCTCTGCCAAAATCAGGGAACTCAATAAGTAGGTTCTGTTTAGTGTTTAAAGAAATCCCACACCATTTTTGTTTTAGTTGCAGATTTTGAGGCCTGCTTGCCATCTGAAAGTAACCCCAAATTATAAGTGCTGAAAACCTTTGCAATGCGATGCAGTAAAGGGTGGCTTTGTAGTTAGTGGCAGAATTCAGTGCAATGTGTATTTGTGTGATCTGTAAAGTCTGAGGAGTATTTCTCCAGGAGTTCGTGCAAGGTGTTTGTATAAAAGGCAGCTGCCACTGACCCAGCAGATGTGAAAGCAGTTAAGTGGGGGAGCATCCAAGGTCCTCAATGCAGTCTAACACTAAGCCCAAAGACACACTCTGGGAATACGAACCATTAAAACTGAAAAAAGGTGTTGGTGGGGATGGCTCTGAAGTGAGCCCTCTCAGGAGGATGCATTCAGATCACACCCTCTGCATACTAAGCCATAGCTTGAATTAGGAGGATGTTTGACAGATCATAGCATTAAGTTTAAAACCCATCCTCGTTTCCACCAGCTAGAACTTCTAAAATGGAGAGTAGCTCTGTTGAAGTCAGTGAAGTAGTTAATATTTACCTGTGGGGGTATGAGAATTTAAAATTTGTTCCAAAAGGCTTGAAGGCTTTTTTTTTTTTTTTTTTTTTTTTTTTTTTTTTAATATAGGTCATGTTCATATTTTGTAATTCTATTCCTACTCTTTCTTTTCTTGCTCTGTGCTCCTCTTCTTTGTTACAGAAGCTAGAACTTGCCAGTGTGCATTCCTGATTTTCATATGATGGCAGGATATCTATTCTTCATCCCTCGGCTGCCTTTTATTCAGCAATCTCAAAGCACATCACAAGTATCAATTGAATGAATCCACACAACTGCCTGGGTGAGGTGGATGGTCAAACATTATTCTCCTCTTACTGTTGATAAGACCAAAGCACAGACAGATGAGCTAATACAATCTCTCATTACCACACATCATGTGTGCTGCAGAACAGGGAACAGAGTCCAGGATGAAATCCTGGTTCTATCAAAGACAATGGTAAAGCTCCCCATAGACTATTCAAGTCAGGATCTCACCTCATCATCTTGCTTGATGACCAGACTGCTTTATCCACAAGATTGCAGTATTGTTATATTTAGCTTTCCAACACTTTAGGAGGTCTTCCAATTAAAAAAACTATTTGCATTCACAAACTTATGTAAATTGACACCTCTCCTGGACCCTTAAAAATAAACAGAAAAATCTCTGTAAATCATATTTCTACAATGTTGCCACATTTAGGTGTCCATGGGTAGAAATGAATAAAATTTGAATAGAAAATTGCATCAGCTGATGACAGCCATCTAAGTCATTGTGCATCTAAGCACGTTCACTTAACATTTTGTTGTTAAGTAAACCTTCTTTTTTGGCATGTTGTTAGCTTCGTGCAGCTGTGAAATCACTGCTTATACTTTTGCATGGCAAAAGTAACTAAGAGCCTGCATGCTGTCAGACCAGCTGACAAATAGGAAACTGCTAAGCCGCAGTAACTCGGTTATTTGTGCTCACTTTGATGGTACTCTAGTGAAGTTTTTGAACTCAAAGAGGAGTTGAAGGTCTCGCTGATCCGTCCTGAGAGCCACAGAAGAGGAGAGAGCGTTACTCACAAGTGCTCTGAACAGAGCTGCAGACTGGACACCAGTAACAATTATCCTCAGAAGCTTTTTCCCCCTTTGGAGGCTGAACTGAATGCTGTGAGAAGACCGAGAAGAACGTTACAGGTCGTGTTGCTCCATGTATGATGTGTTGACTCTAAGGAATGATGGTATTTAAACAAACTCCAGTGGGCAGGATGACTATTACTACTGTCTTAGAAACTTCTGTGGGCTTCAGTAGCTGTGCCAGTCATAGCATCAGGGATCAGTGAATAACTGGGGAAATAGTACTGGTAAGGCAGAAAGTACCCCTTGACCCAAGAAGATTGCTAGGCACTGTGCTGATAGCATTTTGTGCCAGGAATTCCATGAGTTGGAGACCAGGATTTTGAGCTTGTAAAATGTTCCTGTGATTGATCTAGCACAGCCTTCTCGAAAGACATCTTAGAAAAAGACAGTCCTAGCCTGCATGACTAATAACAACAACAACAACAACAAAATAATCATGGAGAAGGTGCAGGCCATAGATGACTCTAAAATCTAAGTGTAAAGCACATAAGATTTAAATGTCACATGTGAACTTTAAGATATCCATCCACCTTCAGCTTCTCCATAAATAATGACCCAGTTCAACAGTCTGAATTGACAAACATTCAGCAGAGAAATAGGTACTGTACAAGATTTTGGAGACTGAATGATTGCTTGTGAATTTCTACGCCCATATCATACTGAAGCGTGATACCATTTCTTCTTCATCTGTAGCATCATGGATTCCATAAAAAAACAGCAAACACTAAATAACTTTGGGGACTTTTTGTTTGTTTGCTTTTTAAATCTTAGTATTGCTACAGCCCTAAAGTCCAGGGCTGGGAGTGGCATTTCAGAGGTGTGGTTCTTCTCCCTCTTGCTTTAGTGGATCTGCCATCTCTTGGATCAGCCACTTTGATTCTCTCTCCTCCAGAAATGGAAATGAATCTTGGATGTTTCTCCAAACATGACTAGGGAGTGGACTTACTATCATGCTCACAAACCGTGCCCGTGGTACTGTATGGAGGCAGAGCCTGCTCGGCAGATGTGCCTCAATTCTGCCATCTCCACAATGGTAAATCTTTTCCAATGCAAAACATGTTATTTTATTAATGTTTGGAAGACACTTGAGGTGATGCAATATTCTTGTATGAGCAGTCTGAAATAAAATTTGACTTTTTTGCTATCAAAATCCTTAGCCTAATTCTTTATTTGAGGTGAGGGGTATGTGTGCATGTGTCCCTTTTGTATCTTGCTTTTTAACATTCTTTGCTTCTTTGTTGCCTTCTTTTCTTCTTTCCCTTTCCATTCCCTTAAGAATGAGTGAGCTGTAAGTGAGCTGTATACAGCTGTACTCCAGACCAGCTCCAGGACTGTTCTACACAGACTAGTCTAAGTGTTGCTACTGTCTGTAACAGGAACATGATCATACATGCAGTATCGTGGTGCTCTGTTTTTTCACTCCACAGCGATGCTCTACAGACAGAACTAACCATCAACGCCCTTACTAATAACGCTTACAGACAGAGCAGATCCCTAGCTTCTCTTAATTGCAGTCTCACTGAGAGGCTGAAATGGACATGGTTAAGGAGAGTGACTTGGATCAACGTAAAGGAAATGCCTGTGCTCAGTGCCAATGCTTAGAGTTGTGCTGGCTCTTCAGCATATTCCAGTGGCAGAGGAGGGCTGTCAGCCGCTGCCTGCCCCCTGCTACCTGATCAGATCTCTTTGCATGCGCATAAGAGGTCTGGCATTTACTGCTATTTTCTTGTATTGTTCTGCTTCCTATCGATATGCTGCACAGTTCATACGCACATAGCAAAATCTCTCTCTGCTCCTGATTTGCTGTGCAGGAAAGAGGTCAGCCAAAGGTGGGCAGTTGTCAACAAAATATTTAACCTGCTCTTCAGCCTGATTCCAGTTTGCCCCTTATAGAAAGAGTATGAGGCTTCAAAGAGGTCATGGCTCAGAGGCTTGTTCTGTCTCTGTTAGCATGAGAATTGGGTACTAGGGCTCAGCTGCAAGCTTAAGCTGATAGACAGGCACTCTGATTTTTCTAGATCTACAATTTACTTGAATTAGTGTAAAAATGGTGATGAAAAAAATGTCAGCTGTAGCATACCTTCATGGATTTACTTCAGTAAAAATGTTTTCTCCAGGAGTGGCTTCAGTAATTCAGGATTTTGCTGCAGTGCATGGGGAATTTGGATTTCATCTTTGCTGCCCTATATCTGATGGTGTTGTTCATACAGTGCATAGTCATTCCAGTACATTTTTACGCCAGCCTAATGTCCAAAGATCAGGCAAATGAAGAATATGACCCTGAGGGTGTGATGAATACTTTGAAGTTATTGTGAAAATGCTTATATGACTTCAAGAGATTTTGGAGGAAGCTCTTCATATCTATGTCAGCCTGCCCAGGGAATGTTGCATGGAGCTCTTAAACTCCACAGGAGATGAGCATTTGACTATTCTAGCCTGTTTTCTGGCCAGCAGGAGCAGGGGTTGATCTGGACTCTAAGATATGTTCCTGTAAGATATTTCTACTCCCTTGCCTCCCCTACCACTCCTGATGCATAGTGGTGCTCACAAGAAACCTTCCTGGCAGATAGAGTCAGCTTCAAGGATGCACAAATGAAAGTGGGTATTAGCACATTAGGACCGACAGTCTATATTACCAGCTGTCGCCCAGCTGTCATTTAAGCTGTAAGAGTCTATGCTATGCCAAGAAGAGCTATGCTTAGGGTATCTGCTGATGGGTTGGATTATGGTGTGTTTGTCCTGCATGTATCTGGTCTACAAAGGCCTCCTGTGTGACAGTGTGGGCTGCCACCCTCCCCAGAAGTGTCCTAGAGTAGCTGGGTGGTGAAAATGTGACTGACCTTTATCTAGTACTTGGCATAGCCTCAGTCTAGAGTTGGCCTATCCAGAGAGTATGCACCAATGCAAGTGAACCCATTCCACAGGTCAGCTCTGCTAATCCTTTCTGAGATGTACTCACCTCCAGGTACACCACCCATGGCATCACCAAAGTGGCCACCAGCAAGTCTGCCACTGCCAGGCTCACCACGAGGTAGTTTGTTGTGGTTTGCAAGGTACGCTCCCTTAGAACTGCCAAGCAGACCAGCAGGTTCCCAAAGATGATGGCCAAAATCAGGATGCAGTAGCAGAGGGCATAGTAGGCACGTGAGTGCGGCAGGTCGTGCTCTGTAGCATTATCTGCCTCACAGGGGATGGAGTTGGTGGTGTTAAGGTGACTGCTGACTCTGGTGAAGAGCGCCATGGGGATGCCACTGCAAAAAGAAAGGGAGGACTGAAAATCAAAGCTATAAGTAATTCTGGAGAACAGCACCTCTTGCACCTGGCATATGTCTTTCATACTTCATTCACGACACTGTTATAGGCCAAACCTAGGGGTCTTTCTTCTGCCCATATGTTGGCAGAGCTTTTGTTTAAAGTCTTGTTTGGCTTCTTTTGTTTTTCACCAAGTCTAAGCCAAGAGAAGAAGGCATGATTTCATCTCTTGTGTCTCAAAGATGCATTTTACCAACCAACGTAGCTATAAAGAAAGAAACAGTGATTTCAACCTGCACCGACATCACACTGCTGTACTGGGGAAGAGTGCAGACAACAGTTCATAGCACTTATGAAAATCTAATGCTGAACTACTGCTTAGCCAGACACTTGGAACTAGTACCTTTTCTTCTGGGGAGCATCCTCCATGTGACAGGACAAGAGGCAATGGGCAGAAATTGAAGCACAGGAAGTTCTGCCTCAACGTGAGGGGAAATTTCTTCACTGTGAGAGTGACAGAGCACTGGACCAGGTTGCCCAGAGAGGTTGTGGAGTCTCCTTCTCTGGAGATATTCAAGCCCCGCTTGGATGCAACCCTGTCTACCATGCTCTAGGTGACCCTGCTGAGCAGGGGTGTTGGACTAGATGATCTCCAGAGGCCCCTTCCAATCTTACTGATTCTATGATTCTATGATTCTCCCTCACCAGAAATCTCTTTAATAATCCCATCCAATTGAGTGCTCAGCAGCCTGGCAGAGAGACTGCACCTGCGATTCTCAAGTAGCCTCTCGAACCCTGGCTGCCTTACAGTAAGCACCACCCACTGAATTACTGTTTTCCCGCAATGTGTTTCTGTCCCAGGCCTTCTGTTCAAATAATGCTTAGTTTCAGCCCTGCCTAGCTTGCCAAAGCTTGACTATCAACTCAGCCCCCACTTTATCCATATTGTGCTCTGTGTTTTCCATGCCTGGGCAGAAGACATGCTTCCTGTGATGAAGAGCAAATTGACTTACCATTTGGGATGACATAATGAAAGGAGTTGCATGCAGGGTACTCCACATTTCCTTCTCTTCCAATGGACCTGTGGTTGTCCTCAGGATCCCATCCTTTCTCCGTTTAGAGGGAGGATGGCTTTTTCCAGGTACATGAAGGCTGCTGTCCCAGGATTGTTCTGTGACATTTCATCCCTTTTATCTGATTTTCCCTCTTTACCAGTGCTACTATCACTGTGTAACAGGTATAAATTGCACCAGTGCCCTGGCATATATGCATCATTACAACCGCCATCGCTTGCCGCTGCTGACTTGTATCTCTGATGTGAGATGCCAAGGGCTGAATGAGCCAGAAACTGAACTTTCCTCTGTCCCGTGAACATAGATCCCTCTGGACAGGGATAAAACAATCTGCTACGGCATGTGTTTCATTTAGAGTGTCTGTGCTTGCCTCTCCTTCTCTCTCTTTCTTCTGCCTGTCTCTCCCCTACCCCCCCCCCAAAAAAAAAAATGTTAAACCTTCCACGGGTGCTGAAGACCTTCCCATAGTGTGAGCACTACGGACGGGTCGAGAGCTGTTCTTTTATAAACCAGTTCAGCTGCTGCCACACAAAGATGCAACCCATTTTGCAGTGACCCATGCATCAGCACACTCCTGCTCTGGGAAATCCGAATTCTCTGGGGCCATGAAAGGCCAGTTCAGTAGCATCAGAAAAAAAGTACTTTAAGCTGCTGCCTATATGGTAAGCAAAGCCATGGCAGTGAATAAACGCAGGAGCACACACAATATAACCAAAAGGCTTAGGGCACCGCACCGCACAGTTTGTGGTTTTTCCCTCGTCTCCTGCCCCTCACACCTGAAAGTGCTATTTTAGACACTCAGTGAGACATCTCCCTGACCTTGATCTGTTCCGGCTCCCCATGCTCAGCCCTGCCAGGTCCTCCTGTCCCCAGTTTCCTCCCCCTCACAAGGGGTGCAGTGGGGTAACACAGCTGGACTGGGTGGGGGGTAGCAGGGTATGGGGTATCTGCATACTGGGATAGCAGGATACCAGGGTACTGGGAAACTGGTGTACTGGGATACCAGGAAAGCAAGGTAGTGGGGCTGCAGCAGGGTCAGGAGACCCTGGAGAGGGAGAGTACCACTCCTCCCACTAGCTGCAGCTTTGGAGGGCTGGAGATGCTGGGCGCCCATGCAGGGTGCAGGTGTGGGTCTGAGTGCGGGTCCAGGTGGGGGTTGCAGGTCCCGTACGGATGCGCGGTATGGGTGCAGGTCTGAGTGCAGCATGCAGAGTGCAAGCGTGGGGTCTGGGAGCAGGGTCCGGGTGTGGGTTGGGGTGCAGGTCCGGCTGCAGGGCGCGGGGTGTGGGTCGAGGTGCGGGTCGAGGGAGCCCGGGATCCCCCGGGGGGCAGCGGTGGGCACTTACCCGCCCCGCCGGGCTGTGGCGCCGCCGTCGCCGCGCAGGGAGGCTCCCGGGGCTGCTCCCACCGCCGCCGTCGCCGCCAGGCTCGGCTCGGCTCGGTTCAGCTCGGCTCGGCTCGGCTCGGCCCGGCCTGGCCCGGCCCGGCCGCTGCCTCCTGGTGCTGTGGGGCGGCCCCGGCGGATCCCTCCTCCCCGCAGCCCGCCCCCCGCCCCGCCCGCCCCAGTCCCGGCTCCGGGAGCCGGGGAAAGCAACCAGGCTTTGCTTCTCTGTGGGGGAAAGGCGGGGGGGGAAGTAAAATAAAATAAAATAAAAGCTGTTTGGGAGCCGGGAGCGAGAGCTGGGAGCTGCAGTTTGGACTGCCCACCTGACCGGTTGGGATGAAAAGATCACCCTAAATGCTTGAAGTGTAGAAACTTGTTGGTTCAAAATATGATCAAAGGAGAGAGGGTTTCAAAAAGGGAGAAAGTTAAAACAAGAATCCTTCAGTAAGCTTCTTGAAATCTGGGATGTGAGATGGCTGGTATCCCTGGAGAAGACCAGGAAGGAGGGTGATCTTGAGGTTGTGTGTTCCCCCAGGAACACTGTCCGTAACCTCAGGGATGGCATCAACAGTGGCAGTGCTGCCAGGGCATGAGTAGAAGTGGTATCATGAGATATGGGTGTCCCCGAGATCTGAGACCAGATCTCTGAGAGCTGATTCCCCCTTGGAGCCTGGTTCCTGGGGGCGCTGGTGTTCCTGTGAGTCCCAAGGGCCCTCTATCACCTGCATGGTGGCTGCAGGCTCCCCTAAGTGAGTGCTCGCTGCATGTCATCACCACAGTGTGGGACACTCAGCCGTGGGGCTCACCTGCACCTTCCCAAGTGTGCAAGCACCACAGAGTTGTGCCGCTGCCCCAGTGCGGAGAAGGGGATGTGCTCTTTGCCTTCGTGTACCCACCAGCTGCACAATCAGAGGCTGGCATGTAGGTGGGCAAGGAGAGGAAATACCCTGTGCAACAAGAGTTTTTTTTTTTTCTTTTTTCTTTAAGAAATTAGTATGCCTTGGGACTGGCTGCCTCGATCCTCCTGGCTGGAGATATCCAAGATACTCTCTTTGTAGGTCAAGGCAGTAAGAGGGAGTGCTGCTAGGACTCATACCTATTAGATGTGAGTGGTGTGAGAGAACCAACTTTAGACTGGCTGTGGGAGGTGGAAAGATGAAATACTCCTATAGGACTTGATGCCATGAGAAGAGACTAATAAGCACCAATGCCTTTAACCATGAACCTGGCCAAGGCTGTGACTTCCTTGAGACAGTTCAGTGGCTGGTAATGGATGCATGAGATGAGTCAGTGCCTAGTCCCTAGAGGTGACATGCTCACCAGTGTCCTTGCTGGAGGATTTAGCTGTCAGGCTGCAGAATGAATGACCCCAGAAGGGCTCTACAGCCCTCTTCTTGCCTTGGGAATGCCTTCACTGCATGACACAGATTAAAGTTACCGCGCTTGTACTGTATGTGTTCAACTGAACTTCAGCTGTCATCAATCCTGTACTGCTCACCTACAGGAAAACACAGCTTGTAACTGGACACGGAGTAGTTAAGAAAAGGGGGAAACTCACCTATCTCTCCCTTCCAGCAGAGGCTCTTCAACTGTGAGCTTGGCTCTTCAACTGTGAACTGTGAGCTCGTTGCACTCACACCAGTGCACTTAACACTGCAGGGAAAAGCACGCGCTGTGATGCTCGTTCTGTCTAGCAAGGGCTTGGGAGTTGTGGCCTGGGTGCAAATGGTCAGGGAATACAGCTCCAAGCTGTGGGTTGAATGGCTGTGAAGTATAGGGGGGACGTGTTAGCTTAATTTTAGCATTTTAAAAATCAGTCTGTTCGTATATAATTCCTTAAGGATAGTGGCCAGCAAGTGTTCATATTGGCCCTAGGATACTGGGACCACAAGGTGCTATCACAATATGCTTTACTAACATCTCTTACTCAGTGTACTGGAAAAGCTAAAATCAATAGAGAGACATGATCTTTCCCTGGCAGAGACTTCAGAGTTGCAACCTTCCCCATTACCTTTACCTGTAAGCCAGTCGAGCCCTTGACACTCCTGATCTGCCCCTGCAGGAGCCTCGTCATCTCTTAACCTGTGTCACTCCTCGTGCTAGCGGCAGCCGCTCCGGACGCACCAGTCTTTATCCAGCTCTATTTCTGCCTTTACGGAGAGGTCCACAGCAACCTGCCATCAGCAGCCTGATCACATTAACTCAGTCGATGGACAGTAGGAGCTTGTGAAGACTGTTTCTTGCTCTGATTATTTTTATCCCTTTTCTTAATATTAATCCGACTTGAGAAAAAATAATCCAGTTGTAAAAGCAGCTGCCATATTTAGGCTCATACCGACTGGTGCTCCCTGCCCACTTCCCTCTGAGCGTTGCTCTGTTCCTAGCCCCTCGTCTGGTTTTCCTGAGACTGGGAGCTCTTCAGGGTAGGGATTCCTCTGTGTTTTCTGTGAGGCAGAGGTCTTGCGGAGAAAGATAATAATCCATGTGATCATTTAATTTAGATTAGATTGTACCACATGCAGAGGCAAGACTGAATTAAAATTACATAGGCAGTCTTAATTGTGCTATTTTTCAACTTTACAACTTCTTTGATACGGCATTTAGTGCAATGCCTCTCTGATTAACTCGTCTCCTTCTCCTTGGCCCAAACTCAGATATGTGGCACCTATAAAATATTGGTGCAGTTTTGTCCCTTAGCTGTGACAACATTGTATTACTGGAGTGTGTAAGAGCCAGATCAACAGTAAGTTGTAGGAGCCTCAAAATAACAGGACATACGCTGTTCCAGCAGGTTTCACAGGTATATATCAGCAGCAAAGGACTGGCCATGCTTCTGGATCTGACTCCATCACGAGCTTTCTGCCCCCATGTGAAGGAAGGTGAGAGAGGCTGTCATTCCCAAGCCTGATCCACTGCCTCTAGATCCCTCCAATCTGTTTCACACCTCCACCTCCAACACTCTCTCTCTCATTCTTCTTTTCAGCCCTACTCACCCCCAAAGCTCTCTGGTAAAGACTTCTGGATAAAAGTTCTTCCTCCTAGTTTTTTCCCCTCTCCTTGCCCATCAGTCTGTGTGTTCCTCTGTGCTAAGTGTGTCCGATAAGTTTGTGCACTCTCATTCCCTCATCTTCATGTCTCTCTCCTCAGCCTGTGCTAAAGTTTCTTCCTTCAGTTTCTAACCACAGTCTGTGTGTCCTACACAGTTCCCATATCTCAGACGCCTTGACCCAGCCCATTCTTCTTTCTCCACCGGTGCTCCCCAGCTCTGTACTTTCCCCCTTGCTGTCTATTCCTGGGTCACTAGCCCCCTGCCTAAACATATCATTTGCAATGTTATTTGTTGTGGCTTTGTGCAACCTTAGCTTTCCCTGCAGATGGTGCGTTAGGTGTAGCTTCCTACATGTGCCACTCAGGCAGAGCAGACCCCGTTCTGTGAGCCAGTGCATTCCCCTGACCATGACCATTGATAAATATTCTGCATTCCTGGAAGGCTGCAAGACCTGACTAGATCAAGCCCTGAGCAACCTCGTCTAAACTCATGGCTGACCCTGTCTTGAGTGGGAAGTTGGACCAGAGAGGCATGAGGTCCCTTCCCCCACAAGTGATTTTATAGTGCCATGAACACAGCCTTGTTCAATGGAGCTAAAGTGAACTGAGCTTTCCTGACCAGCACAACAAGACAAAACCTGCAAACTCCTGATGATCCTTTAGTCAGTATACATATCAGCTACTCACTCTTCTTCACTTTAAATTTGTTTAAAAAGCTCCTTCTTTTTGCAGTGACAACCAAAGAGGAACTCAGACTACTTTACAATAACATATGCATATCAGCTTGCAGAAACCGCACAGGCTCCTGGAGACATGGTGGAAACCACAATGGCTCATATCAAGTAAGAATCACAGAAGATTCAAATCCTGCTGGTATTCATTATATTACCGCCCTTCTTCCCCTTTTCCCTGTTCCAGCAGATATGGTACATCCTGAAATATGCATAGCACAGAGCAATGTGAGTTTATCTGGTAAGGAATGTTTTTCATGTAAATTGCCTCTGCAACCAACTTTATACAGCAAAATAATAGTACAACGAAGGTAGGTGGTAATCTAATAGCTTTGTCTCTTCCTCAACTGGTGGTTAGGTATTAGGTTGGGAGTCTTAAGTCTGAGTCCTTCTTCCACCTCAGTTTGGGAGTAACCTGCAGTAGAACAACTCTCTTGCTGTGCACCAGCACATGAGCCTGGAGAGCTTGGATGGGCATAGCAGGGCAACACTGCTGGAAAGAAGAGGATCATGGACACTGGGAAGGAATAGGTTAAGGCAATAGGATACGTGTTGGAGAGGAAGTTTTCTAGACATGGGATATGGGAGACTCAAGGCCAAATGTATATACAAGAAAAAAGTGCTGCAGTGCTCAAGAATACTGTTCTGCTCTTAAGAGAAAACTGTTCATATTTTCATGCTGCAGAAGTCTTTGGACCTGCAAGGCTGTCTTTACCTTGGTCTCTGCCTCCCTCCTTCCTCAAAAGATGAATGTCTCTGGTTGGTGATGGATTATACTGCTGGAGCTCTTGTCCACACCCTTGTGGAGATACAGTCTTTTAACAGCTAGAGCTGTTAAGGTTTTAAGCAAAGCATCCCTAAATCTCATAAGGATTGGCTGTTTATAGGCAATCCATGCTTTTTGAGAGGATGCAGAGAGATACATTGTACCTGCATGCATACCTGGATTCACCTCTAGCAAAGCTACCTGGGTGCCATGCACCACTCACCGCATTCTCACAGCCATATCTCACACACAAGTGTTGCCCCTGCCCAATTTTAACTTTCTTACTTCCAGCCAGGATGATCCATTATTTGAGTGAGGATGTTCCGTAAGATTTAGTTTTTATTTTAACAAAGAAATGAGGTGATCCCATTTTCTCTTTGCCAAATCAGTAGCTCTGGGAACAGTGGGATGGGCAGGGAGGTGCTCTCCTATGAATGTGGGACCTCTGCATCTCTTCTGGCTGCTCCTCCTACTCCAGCTGAGCAGGAGGCTTGTCGCGAGCTCACAACCTGGTGCACCAGAGAGACCAGAGAGCCGGGTCTGCTGCCTTCCTCCTTTCTCGCTTTACCTGGGCCTTGTAGAGTGTCACCAGCTTTAGATTTGCAACTCCTTCAGTCAGACTTGGTTGAAATGGCCTCAGGAGTCTTTCCTAGGAGCAAGACAGATAGCATGCCTACATGAGCCATGTTTCCTTCAAAGACCCATGAGGCTAAAAGCATTTGAACTGCTTTCACTTAAAAGCACCAAGAACATTGAGCTGAGACCAGGCCTATAAAAATGTAGCCCAAAAAGTGAAAGAAGAAGAAATTAAACTGTTCTAGTATTCTTTATTATAGCTTTTGCAGGTACTTCTCCTACTATAGACAGACACATAATGAAATAATCTCAAGTGAAAATTGCTGTAGAGAGGTAGCATTTGTGCATTTCACTGGCTGTGAACTGAAATCTCTGTGCTTCCCACCTGCTTCAAAGTCATATATTCTCACAGACCTCCCCTTTCCATCCTGCTCCCTCTGCCCCCCAAATACCTGCCTGTATCCTCCTCATCTAATTACCTTCATGAAATCTTCTTTACTTGTAGCCTCCATCATGTGAACTTTTCAACACAAACTTTTGTTCTGGGCTCTCTGCTGTGAGGCAAAATGGCAAGACTTACTGTTGCCTCTCTGTTTTTCTACTTTGTATTCCTGAAGCACTCTGAAAGAGAGGAGCAGTTTAACGTGTCATTACTTACTGCATCTTCCTTTTTCATGGCCATTTGCATGCTGCTCAGGTTTTGAAATCTTGCATTAAGAGCTTATTCCTGAAGGAGCAAATAGCGGCTTAATCAGAATCATCTGCAGAACACTTGGATTCGCACAGTCTTTATGCAACCAGGAGCTAATTTATTTATTTCTATTAAACTAAGTCACTGCAAAAAGAGCAGATGAGAAATTGGAAACATTATCATGTACTTGTGATAGACTTCCGGGGTGTTTTCTCCTGGGTCTCTGTCACTGGGCGAGCACAGAGGACATGGTCTGTGAATGGGGTGGGACTCTGCAACTTTGCAGAGCACCGGAGGGGAACGTTCTCAGAATTGTTCTAACTGGTGGCTAATGACAAGGAATGAAGTGGTTTTGGGGGAGATGTCTCATCACGGAAAATGCCTGCTGATGCCAAATGCAGATGTTCAAAAATCAGGAGATGAGCCCCTGAAAAGTTTAAATATCTCATAATTAGGCAAATTAAGGTATGCTTTGTGTTTTCAATTTTTCTCCAGGTTTGAGTCTGGTAGAATAAGGATCTTTATAACTTTGTGGCACTCAAGGGTGTCAGAAAGCCTCTGAAAGCTGAACTTCCCATATGCAGAAGAGAGCCCTGGAGCAGGGTCTGGGGACTAGCTATAATGTCCTGGGAGCTGGCATCACCAAGGTAATTCTTTAGCCCTTTTTGACTTCCCTTCTGACTCTGTTTTCTGAATTCATATGCTGCAAGAGGAAAAGCTGTGGCTTTGGCAGTTTCTAGAGATACAAACGTCAGGCAACTTTTCTGATGGGCTAAAGACTGGCCTTGCTTTTTCCAAGGCAGATGTAGCTCACAAGCTGTATCAGTGCTTTGTTTGCCCCCCTGGAAGGTGGAGCCTGTCGTGTGTGTGTGTGTGTGTGTGTGTGTGTGTGTGTGTGTGTGTGTTTGTGTGTGTGTGTGTGTGTGTGCGTGCGTGCCTTTGTGGGTTTGATGCTGGTCACTCAGCAGCCCGGAGACTGCCAACCCCAGTTTCCCAGAGAGCAGGAGCAGTGTCAGTGGTCCATGTGCACAGCGCGGTCAGCCCCGTGTCCAGCTGCAGCAGTCTTTCAGCCTTTGCTTCCTCCAGTGCTGAAGGAAGCCCCTGGGCAACATCTGAGGGGTGAGTGCTCAGCTGCTAGGAAATTAAGAAGGGACAACACAGGCCACCAAGCAAGTAATAAGTGACAAATTTAAATCACTCCTGTTTTGACTGAAGTGAAATTATTGATCTACTATCTGCTAGAGACCCCCGAATGCATGTCTGGAGCTACCCAGACCCCAGCTCAAGGGCTCAGTCTGATTTTGTGCAGAGGCATTCCTCACCTATCTGCTTGTTAAATGGTACAAAACATGCTGCTTCAGTGGTGCATGGCACAACACATGGGAAACATGTATCACGGATGCCTGAGCAGCTATTTTCTCAGGTTTTCCTGGGCTTTTTGCTTGACACTCTGTCCTGAGGATAGGATGGTACAATTATATCAGAGGAAGGCAGATGACTGACAGATGAACTGATGGCTGATTTGTCATAGAAAGGTGAGAGACACTGTTATGCCTGAGGAAGTCACAATGCAGCTTCTGAGGAGCTATCTAGGTATTTAACGAATTGTACAGCTCAGTATTCAATGCATTGTGAAATATGCTGGTGCTCTGCAGGCAGGAATGTAGGCTTTGGCTTGCTAGATCTGATGGACAGCTGTTCTGACATTTGAAAGCTTTTAATACTTTATACTGTGCTCGTGCAACAGTGCTTACTGTTAACTTGCCCAACACAACCAGTTGCCTGGCCTTATTTTTTACGTCTTATAACTATGCCAAATGTTAACAGCTTTCCATACCAGCGGCCTGATTCAGGATGATTTTTTCTGAAAGTATCAGGCTAGAATCAGAACATAAGGAAAAAAAAAAAA